>NC_134941.1:8125000-8750000 GCF_051020765.1 Lasioglossum baleicum
AATTAATTAACATCCGTTTATGCCACGCGCGAGCTTATAAATATTCATGCGGCACGGTCCAAGATATCCGCTTGAATCCGTCGATATTACTGTTTGCCAAAAATTCATCTGAGCCGAACGATTAAATCATCTTTGCAAACGTGACCAACGTTATCCCCCGGCCTTCTGGCAAAAAATCTGCCACCGCGGGAGCAGCTATTGTTTCGGCTGAATGTGGACAGTGATGAAACCGTTCGTACAGAAATAAAATAAAAGTGCATTCAATACGTATTGTAGGTTAAACTTCACTTTGGGGAATCAACAATTTCCAACTTTTTCGATATAATCCTATAGATTTTGACGCGAAAATGCCAAAATGTGAGTTTCAATGGCCGGAGATCGTTGGTTCAAAAGTTGTACGCGTGTAAAGTCCGCTTTCAAGCGATTTTTACCACGCTTATATTAGCTTGCCTTGTCGTTGTTGTATGCGTCAAATCTTGTACTCGAATTAGAGACTTGAAACTTTAAACATAGCTCCGAACTGGATGACAATGCAATATTATAAAACAAATTTAAAAAAAAAACTGTGCGTCTAGGAGAAAAAGTTATTTAAATATTAACGATCACACCTCGTCGCGCGACGCTCGGTAGTACGTCATCGCGTTCAGCGATCCCCACTCCGCGCGCCAGCGCTCCCTACTCCACTACACGTTTCCACTCCGACTTATCCCCACTCCACTGACCCACTTCGCACCGAAGGAGCTCAGTGTGGTGTTCCGTTCATTCAATTCAGTTTCATTTCGTACAATTTCGGACTCCATCAAGAGACGTCGTCTCTCGGAGTCATCCTCTCATTCCATATCGCGTTTCTATATATATCTTACTATTTCATACTATTTCATACCAGTATTACTATATCCTGCGTTCCATTTAAAAAAGACTAAAAAGTAGAAAATAAAAAAATGTATAAAAAAACTATTTAAAACTAAAGAAAATAATTTTCTTCCTGGTTCTCCCAAAAATTTAATATAAATTTAAATAAAACCATATCACATAGTGACTATAAAAATAAAAGCGTGGAGTGCTAAACTACATTGACGTAATCTTAAATTTGTATTAAATTTTTGGGAGATCCAAGAAAAAAATGATTTCCTCCTTTTTAGTGCATTTTAATATAAGCGTGGATTTTAAAAAGTTCCTTTTTATATATATTTTTTTAGATTAAGGCACCGGCACTTTGTACTTTCGCGTTATTCGGTGAACTCAAATTCAGAAAAACCCATAAAACATCGTCTTTTCTGCCACCACTTCCCTATTTAGAGAGTATGAGGTGCGGATTTGATTATGAGGTGCTGGTTGAGAGATTCTGCAGTATTGTTACATTTATATTTCATAATTAAACGAGTACTGACCAAACAGTACGTCCCACAATTATTAAACTCATCTCCTACACGTTGAACATCACGCAAAATGAATTTCGACATTTTTGAACGAAGAACCAATTACAGTAGAGAATATTTATAACAATATTTGTGAAGGAAATATTTTCGACGGCAAAGAGGAGCTTGGAAATTCGATTCGGGAAGGAAGAGTCTGTTATAAAGGACTGAGACCAACCGAGTCTTTACAGATAAAATCCAGTTTGACTAATTCTTGTCTCTTTTACTTATTCGTAATGATAGAATTACAGCTGAAATTGCAGTCTGTTGTTTTCAGAAGGAAATTACAATGCCAAGAAACACTTTGTGCGATTTTCCCAGTTCTAAAGCGTGTTTCGCGTAGCGAGCATCGAAGAGGAGCTGCATTGTATTCGCGGTTCGAAATTTTCCGGATGTTTATGCCGTAAATAATTCCGTGTATTTTTGCGAAAACGAATGAATTCGCCGGGCCGGTGGAATATCCGAATAAATCAATCAGGCTTTCGCTTTGACTATTCCTTCGAAATATGCATGGATTTATAATTCGATAATCGGTGGGCGAAGAGTATGAGTGATAGCCGATCAAATAATGTCCACTAAATACAAGAGCAAATTTTGCGAAACGTCAAAGGCTGAAAGTTTCCATCGTATGAATACGCGAAGCGATACAGTAATCCACTTTGCAAATGTTCTGTGAGAAATCAGATTGTCCGTGTCGTTGATAGAGCACACATTAGTTACACGATCGAGATTGTGCTCCGAAAATCGTGTAAACGTAGAAACGTTTCGGAACGGCGGGGGAACACAGAAAGTCGGAAAAATTGTGAAATATTAATAGCAAAAATTATTGTCCGAGGATCTTGCAACAGGATACGTGGCGCCGGGAATCGCGTGATTTTTACGAGCCGGCCATTTTGGAATCCGTGAGATCACCTGAAAAGCAATAAAACGAAAAATCGCATCGCTATCCGGGAATATTTGATCCGAGTTTTGGGATGAATCGTTGACAACAGTTGAAATCTGCAATCAGCGGTGAAGTTATTAGGGATATTTTTATTAAAAGCTTGGAGCTGGCTGACAATGGGAACTAATTTCGGCCGTGAAATAAATTGAAATTAAATATCACAGTCCGGGGAATGATTCAATGTAGGTTGATTGGGCGAATGAATGGGGCTTTTATTGTTAACTACCGAATCACTTTGGTTAGGATCGTGTAATTTACATTGCTTGGGCTTCCTGAAATATTTGAGGCTTCTGGGATCTTGCACAGCTCGTTCTCGAATAAGTATATTTTATAAATTATACATATAAAGATTTAATTGAAATAAAATCGTGTGTACAGTCTGCAATCGTATAAAAATGTCATTAAAAGAAAATACGAAATATGAATGTTTGCTCTTCCCACGTATATTTGCAAGCACGACATAATACAGCACAAACTGTAGAAACCAAAACAATCCACTGTTGTTACAGTTCGGACTGCGTGATTGTACAGTCATAGTCGAGTTGTCAGGCGCAAATATAAATTTCTCGGTGAACTAATACCGCCGCCCCTTAAACGTACCGACAACGGAATTGTCGAAATTGAATTTGATGTAACTTATAACAGACCTAAGGTTGTGCGAGTTCCCGTGTTAGTACACGTTAATTGAATCGCCCGTACTGCGGGAGATTAATTAGTTGTTACCGAACTCGATTCTCGTATTTGTAGCTCATTCGCCGTGAATGTATAATATATTGTTTTGGGAGACGCGGTTTTGCTATGTGGACGGAGACTGCAAGTAAATATCAACAAAGAACACCAGGCGCAAAGTGTTCCCATGAAAATGGATGACCGGCGGTCATTTCTCATCCGCGAACGAAAATTTTACTCACGCTATTTCGTGCATTCATTTATATTGTAAAGTCACGTGCAAAATTACAGTCGCTGTTAAAAGAAAACTTTTATGCGACTCTCACTTGCTCAACAACGTCCTTTAAGAATGTTCTGTGTTCTATTACTGCAGTTGATAGTTACAAAATTTAATATTTTATGGCAGTAAATGTATGGGATAGCATAAATATTATTAACATAACTGTTCTAAGTGGGATAGCGAAGTTACCTAAGAAAATACATATAAAATTGAATTATAGTAATATTGTAGCAAGCTGTAAAATAGAAAGTATGGCAGATACCAGTGGCGCACTCAGGATTTAATTTGGGGGGGGGGGGGCGAGTCGAACAGATAAAATATTGTGGCCTGGTGCAAGAATACATATATACTTATAGTACATAATGTTGAGTTTTACATATAACGTATCTAAAAATCATCGAAATCGAAGAGGAAGCAGTTGTTCTACAGCTTGACCAATTTTCCAGTGTTCTATTTTCTCTTTCTCCCGTACAAAGCGATAAAAAAAATTGTTTAAACGACTGTATACATTTCGTGTGACAATAAATGTGCAGTAAGTGTACACAAAATCATTTGAAGAAACTGTACATTTAGTAGCGCAAGATGTGGATATATTTGATGCACTGAGAAAAAAATCCTGTCGAAACAAAAAAAATATATGTTGATTCAATAAGATGTACTATTGAACAGTGCCAATATCATATGAACTTATTTGAATATTTAATACTATTGAATTTCAATAGCAAAACTCATTTCCGCCAATCATATGAGCGAATAGCTTGACATGAATGTTTTCAAGAAAATAAGATATGGCCTCAAACCAATTCCAGTATAAATCAATACATTTCTCAAATTTTTTTAACAACATATCTGATTGAAGGAAAAAGAGAAATATTACGAATAATAATGTACGGTATTGAATCGAATAATAGTTTCAATCATTTCATGATAGACAATACAAATACATCACGATTTGCTTCTAAATTTCATACTATTGAAAAGAATACATTGATATTCATCGAAGTAAAAAAATTACAATAACACGCGTGTTATTGAAGTAACTACTTTTTCTTCTCAGCGTGCTGTAGTTGCGAATAGATCAATGATTGCGAGCGGATGGATCGATAGGAACGGATCGATGGCAGGTTCGATCGTCGCCGCCACCGTTGCCAAGAGGCATGCCTGATTACGCGTTGACAATCGATCAAAGCTACTTTCGAAGCTTATTTGCGGCGCGAAGCGCAGCTGCGCGAAAAGCTGGAATGCGGCGCGTGTGCCACGCGGAGTGACTCACGAAGCGCGTGCTAAATTCAGACGGCCCGCCGACGCCGCGCCGCGCCGGCCACGTTCGCTAGCCTCTTGGCCACGGATCGGAGAGCATTCGTCATAACCGAGCCCCGTTATGAAAAATATCTGAGAGGATCCGACCCGGACGCTGACAAATCTGGGGGGGAACGAACAGGTGCCAGAACTCTCGACGATCTAGCGTGCTGGAACCGGCTAGAGGGATCAACGATCATTCCGCTTGGCGCCGGATTCGCGTCTGATTTAAACCTTTGTGGTCCAAAATACGTCCTACAGTAGGGTAACTGCACCAGTGAATGAACATTTAAGAAATTGTTCAGGAAGATATTTTATTTTTAAAAAAAATATCTGAATTAAAGGAATCTCATATATGCCAAATGGCTCCCTATACTTCATTTGTCAAAAATAAATGAACACAAATAAAATGAAATTATTATTATTTTTCTGTATTAAACGTTAAATAAAAAATATAAAAAATACCCGTCAATGAACACTACATTCTAGTAATTGAACAATGATGGTCCAATGAATGAACAAAATTACTAAACAATATTCTCCTATTTATTTAACTCTTTAATCACAAAAAATCCCCTGGAATTAATTTTCTTTGGCTCCGTTATCTTTGTTAAAAGATCCTGTCTCTTGCACCAAACCGTATCTGGAATCTCTGGCCATTTCCATACCTTTCCTTTTTCACATTCTACCATTGTTGTCACTTCATGAACATTCTGTTCATTTACTGGGCTATGAGCAATATCGTGGACCAGTGAATAGACACAACGAATTTTTAACGAAATATTCATTTTATAGCTATTTTCGTGATTTATATTCAATATTTAAACCATCGTGCATCTATATTGTTAGTAACTTTTATCTCATGTGTAAAAGAAAAGTATAAAAACTCATGTGTAAAAGAAAAGGTCGTGTATACATACCTTACTAGTTTCAGCTCTGTTGCACACACTCAACGCACTTGGTGAAAATAGGCCATCTTAGAAACTAATGGTCAATTGACCAATATAAACCAATAGGAATACAGCTACGAAAAAGAGTCATATATTCCATTGGCCCAAGAGTCATTATCGCTAGTATGCCGCTTAAAATTGGTTGAAATATACAAAAGCGTTCATTTACTGGTGCCCGTTTATTCACTGGTGCAGTTACGCTATGTATGTATCTTTTGTGGTAAGCACATAATCTTTTTATACAATGCTGAGAAGTGTTTGACACTTCCGACTCTTGAAAAATTGTCGACATTTAAACTGCAATATCTTTGTTAAATAAAATAGTACAGCGACAAATGTAGGCGCATTTTTAAGTCTGAAGAAGTCTTTTTGCATGGTGTAGCACATAAGAAACTGGAGGATTTTCACTGAACTCATGAAAGGATACGTGTTAAGAAGCACAACGACGCGTTAGCCTAGTCCATGAATTTATTAATTCTATCGGTTATCGTAAAACTTTGGTTAGCTGGATCCTCCCGATGAGAAAGAAATGGAATAAAAAGTATTGGCATTTACTGAATCCGTGATTGACGGCTCAGCCACGGCCGGGAAATTTATTCCGTTTTTAAATTTCCGTGCAAAGCCGCGGGGGCGTGCTCGCGCGTGGATGTCGCGTCGAGAGGATACAGAGAAACGAGGACGAAACACCGAAAGTACCGTTTTTCCGCGTTTTGTCTGAAAGCTTTGTTCGCTGGTGGTTTTCCTCGTTGCGGGCGGCAGAAACGCCACGGAAGTATGTCTCCTGGTTGGAAAAGCTTGACGCTCCGTTTCCGCATTTATGATCGCGGAAAAGCCAACGATACCGCCTCGTACCCGTCGCCGCCGCGATACTTGAAAATTTTATTCGACGCCGAGCGCGAAACACGTTGACGGTTTTATCGCGCGATTTGAGCCAACGAGCGTCATCATTTAACACGATGATTACGCCGCGATTATATCCGCTGACCCGATGATGGCGCGGCCGGAACTGCGCGGATTTGTAGAAACTTAAACTCTCGTTCGCAGAGTCGCAGCTAATGTTAGACAATTTATATATATATATATATATATATATATATATATATATATATATATATATATATAATATAAGTAATGTTTTTTTAAAATTTAATGTACTTTCATACGAATATTTTAACCTGAATAGTATATTTTTTAAAATTTATTTATCTGAAGTGGCGTCATCGTTAATGCCATTAGCAACCATTGATGTATCACAGTTTGTTACATATCTGTGTACAACGATCGGATCGTTTTTCGACGGGAAATATCGAGCCCCGTTTTTCTGCGGGCGTCCTCGATTTTATAAATCTGCCAAATCTCCTTAAATGGAGTGCTTTAAATTCGAACAATACCGCACCAGCCGAAATCTCATTACATTCACTAATTGAATTGTTACGATTTGAAACGCGAGCGTATGCGGGAGGCGCTTTCTACGCTCGCGAGTATCGAAATTATTAATTAAACCATATCAAAACACGAGGTCGCGACAGCGATTCGGAAAATTGGATCGGTTCATTGATAACAGCTGCTCCTGATTACCCCTTAATTCGCTCGTTCGTAGGAAGAAGAAGAATTTTCTATAGTAATCTGGAAATTTCAGAGAGAATTTTGGACACGGATCGATGCGAGAGACGCGATACAATTTCTGGGCTCGTTGCGAACGTTGTTTCGCGCGTTTCCATTCCTCGGGGTCGCGAAAATAACTTGAGAAACGGCGGCTCGCTCGGTTCCATTATGGTCTAATTTTTTGTGATATTTCGTCGGGGAAATTTTCAATTTAACCGCGGCTGCAAATTATAGCCTCGTAGATTACATCGATGACGACAGCGGCGAATTGTAACACACGCCGCGCCGCGATGCATTTCTGCTTGTACAGCCCCCCCCCTGCCTCCCGTTTCTACCCTCTCGTTCTCTCCCTCTCATTCGGCGCCTCTCCCTCTTTCACCCCTTTTCACTCCGCTCGCGCCGGGAATAATTAGATAATTTTGACATGATAAACGATTCTCTCGCAATGTGTCTCCACGCTACCGCCACTCCAAAAATTCTAGTCCCTCGTCACGTACTGTGTCACAGCGAATGTTTAAGGGGCCGTTCTCCTGCAAACAGTGCAAAATTTCACTATTTTCATGAACATTTCCTACGACGCACGTTTGCCAGTGCATAATCTTTCACGGTGATATCTAAAACCTACAAGTGGTTCTAGATATCGTTACAAAGTTTTGCAATAATATTAAAAACCAATAAACGCTATTAATATTAACTCCTGGATACTTCACCAGCAATCGAAAAGTTTAAAATTCATAATAATGTAAATTTAAACGATACCGATAGATTTAATTAAGGTTCAAAAAATGTAAAAAATTATGCAAAATTTAGCTGCCCCTACCTGTCTATGCGAATGTACATAGTGGTTTTATGCCGCTCCAAATTAGGCTGACACTGTTAATAAAATATTATTTCTCTCTACAATAAATAGTAAAAAATAAATGGATGTCGCGTTTTAAATAAGGTAAATCAAAATTTATATATTTCGTGGACTCCTCCATTGAGGACACGGTGAAAATGATACTGAAGTTTGTGTACATGTTTTTCCGAAACGATCTTGTAAATGCCATAATTTCTAAGCACAGCTAAAACCCTTATCGCGTTACGCGTTACACTATAGGCATTTATGATCGCCGGTGACTAACCATAAAGTGCATAGCTTGCACAGAACAACTATATGTGTACGGGTAATATATTGATATATTGGTGGGTAATAGTCGACAGTGACTACACGATAAATCGAGAATACGATAAAACACCGACGGACGAGTATCGGTCCCGCAAAGTTTGGCAAGAGCTACGAGCCAGAACGTAATCAGGAATCGGTACTAGGATAATCCAATGAATTATTCTAATCACTATTCAGTTACGATTCGAGTTACATACGACACACGGCGGGATTTAATCGGAAATAAGCACGATGCTGCACAATCGTTAGCCCGATGTAATGCGGTGGTAATGACAATAGTCGCGGAGCTCCGCGGCATTTAATACTAATTATATGTTATGTTACTCACTACGACGTTTATAGCACTCCCTCGCGTGCGTTGGCCGACGATAAAGATTTACGGATCGACGCGCGATCATTTGTTTTTATTTCAAAAGAAATTATGTATTATCGTTAACCGGAGAGAATTGTTAACGGAGACTGTCGGATACATCAATTTAGAACATTTCCTTGACGTGCGTTCAAGTAACGGACACGATACTTAATTAACAAAGAGGAAATTGCCTGTCCGGAAAGGGATATTCCAGAAATTAGTGATTTAATGTGCCTGCATTTATGAATACGATATCATTTGTTTCCTTGGTGTAAAGTTTCTTTGATAAAGAACATTATGGTGCACTGTCCTATTATTTTTTTTTAAATATAATAATAATGAACTACATATTTTTAAGTCAAATCGGAATTTTTAAGATGTTTAGAACATTCATCAAATATTGTGGTTCATTTAATATTAAACACTAGACTAATTATTAAATGCAGTCGTAATAAACAAAACAAAAATTATTTTTGGATTATAGAGAATTTAATTAAATATATTCATACGTCATAATACACTCTATTTATACTAGTTGTACTATAAAATATTGCATGTCAAAATGATGATAAAATATTCTTCCTGGATTAAAAAAGAGGACACATTATTGTTACAGCACAATTACATGAGATCTCCTATAAACAAAATTGTTAATGTAATAGTAATTAATTTTTCGAGCTAAGTTTGACCACATCACGAAGTAAACACCTTCAAACAGGAGTAAACTGTACGCCAAAGCGAAACGAACGTGTTTGACAGAGACTTAAAAGTTCCTGTCGATGAACACTATAGATTTACGGTGAAACAGTCGTAAAAATCGCAAGATCAAAGTCCCGGTTTGCAAAGCTCGAACTCCGACCATCTCGGCCCGAATTGAGCCTGTCAAACATCGGCAAAATAAATTATCGTCTGAAAACCATTGGTTTAATCTACGAATCTACTTTTAGAATTCCTAGAACTCGTGAAATTGCCGATCCTTTTGGAAGTTTAGGGAAAATAGGTATATATACAATACGTGGTCGTTTGCATAGAGACTTTCTCTCTTGAAGGGAATGTTTGCGTTGTACACGCGATGCCGCAATCTATCGCCGAAAATAAAAGACCGGGACAGTTTTCATGGGCCCGAGTGTATTCACGGCGACTTCCTTACGTATCTCAGCTTGTCTCCTCTTGTCTGCTGTGATATTTCTTCGTGCATGATTCCGCGACCGCTCTAAATAGAACGGTGTGTGCTTTGTGCACGGTGAAAGTATTTACAGTGCGTCTCCCTTTTGTCGCGGGCAAAGGTCCATCCACACGAGATCTTGCTCAGGCTAGTTGCATAACGTGTTAACGAACAAACTGTGGTAATTATCCAGCAAGTAGTAAAAATTATATAATCGGTAAAAGTCCACAAAATCCTTTTGGAATGTTCTCCCAAAGCTTTATTTAAAAATTCGTAGAATTGCAAGATCTATAGCACTTCACTGGATCAATTTGAATAAAATTTTGCTGTAACGTTCTTGAGAATATTATTTATTTATTTTTCTGAATAGAAGAAGTTAAAGACTCATGTTAGACAAAAAATGTTTGGGTTGAATTATATTTCTGAGTAGCTGTAGATTTTTTTTTTAAAAATTGCTTATTTCAAAATTGAATTCAACGAGGACCAGCTTACATTGTTTAGTTTGATGCACGATTTAGAAAAATGTGTTTTGTAGTGATTTTTCTTTCAGTTTCCTTGCTCGTGAGCAACATCGTAGCAAGTATACTACAAGCTTTCCGAATGATTTAGTGGAAATGTGATTATGGTAGCTACGTATTGGCTGGGGAATGTTGCATTTTTTAGCGAAGCCGAGTTGCAGGGTACAATACGATCAACTATGCAGCAGCCATTGCTTCTGCTTTCTACTTTATTCAAAGTGTAGAACTCGAAGCGTGGATACGTAGGATAATGACATCGATATGACACGGTTATTAGGAACGAATAGCTGTATAGTGATAATACCATCCAGATTTAGCGATTATGATTTAGAAATCTAATCCAGATCAACAGATTATGAACGCTTACGAAAATTTACCATTTTGAGCGTTAATTTACTATAATTCTGAATACTAATTTACTGTGATAGGTCCCTTTGTATTGGCTTATCTAGTCAATGAATTATTACATGTTTGGAGTAGCAAAGTCTCGAATTTTTAAAGTGGTTTCACTCTTTTGCTTTACTAACTCATTTGTACCGTAAATGCATAAAATCCACATTGATAAGTATACACATCAGTCTATCGGTGATTCATTATTGAGAAATATACGTCCTCCATTAGTCGATCAAATAAACGTACATTAAATGCAGTAAATGCAATTAATGCAATGTTATACATAGTTCATTTTTTATTGACTGCAGGTACGAGATTATTCGCACAAATTAATTGATATTGAAAGAGTAAATTTTCCAGATCGAAACAAATATTTTTAAATCGTGTAGTTTCTGGTATTGTCCAGAGTCACTTGCAACAAGAAAAATTGTCAAGAATTGGCAGACAATTAAAGGAAAGAGTTGTGTTAAATTTTTCACTGATATTCCGTTGACCTGACGTTAATGCCTCTATTCTGCATCGAAACGCGTATGCACATGCGTAGACCAGCGACAAGAAGACAAAAGGTGGCGAACGAAGCTACGGAGGGAAGAACGTTAAGAGGATTACGGTTGCATTAAACACGACCGGGCGATTCGCCAATTGCGCTAATCGCGATGCATTCTTACTTCTTGACGGTCGATCGATCACCGGTAAGAAAATGGGGCGATATTTTATAACGCGACGAACACTTGGGCGTCGTCACGACTGTTGCGAAATAATGCTGTTTCGGGCAAGATCCGCTGCTATTTTCCATTCACCCTGAAGCAATTAGTATCGATCTCTGTCCCTGAAAAAGTAATAAATCGTTTGATCGCTTCTGGTTAAAACACAGGCCATAGAACTTTAAAAAACCATCCGCATACTATAAGTTTCAATGGGAATAAATAAGAACAAATTCTACTGATTTTAATTTTAAAAAAGTACACAAAATATAAAGACATAATATTTATTAGTACAGGGAGTCCTTATTATTCCAATGGGAATAAATAAAACAAAATTCTGGAAGGAATTAGTAAATAAATAATAATAGAAGTCAAAATTCTTTTACAGACGACAATTATTTTGTTTCTCTACATCACAAATTGTAATGAGAATGAATAAAAGAATTCTGGAGTAGTTGAACACCAATATACACGTTATCGAGTCTTGTAAATAGAAATTGATAAGACATTTAAAATAAAATGGCTACCTGATTAGTTCCGAGGAGCACGGATTAATTCGCACGCCTAATGACCGTGATAAAATATCCCCGGGAACGTTATAACGAGGAAAAGATGAATTCGAACGAGGAGAAATTTTGGATAATCATAGAAATTTAACGAAGACCGTGTGCTGATTAATTGGACAGTTTCATTGGCCCTATAAGCGATTAAAACGTATAAATTTCCACATATTAAGGGACGTTGTAAATTCCGGGGGACGTTTTAATTAGCACCATTCGACGTTCATTTAATTCACGTATTTTTCAGGTTGGTGCGCACAGATTTCGGACCAATTAACGGCCGCACTAATGCGCCCGAAATGAAGTAAAATCGCGTATCGCCCGGCAGTTATGGCGCATTGGATCCCCGCCAAGATGTACTTGTTACTTTTATCCACGCTATCGTTCACTCAACTCGTATTACTTAAATTAAACGAACTCTGGTTTTCTGCCCTCGATTCTCAGTTCTTCTAGGGCTCCCTAATTTACATTCCGCACACGAATCAGGATAATAGACTCTGTCGACTTTGCCGCGGCTGGTGCACGTATTTTTATATAAATTCTATTATTTTTACCCGTATTAACATAATTATTCTTATCCTGTTTCACGCACGTATCACATCTTACCGGTTAAATTCAGTTACCAGGTATTATTTAACACATTCGGTACAAAAGAATCATCTTGAAAAATCGTCCTAATTAATAACTAACTTTTTGCTCGTGAATTAACCTAATATAATATTACATGAAAATTATTTTCAAAATTGCTGAAAAGATTCGTCAAATACAATGCACTAATTTCAGAAACGAAAAATGCATTTTCAGCATAATAAAAATTAATAATTGATAATACGAATTCTTCAGCTGCGAATGTTTATTATCAATGTGTGTACCTCGTACTAAATTACAGGGCTGTAAATTTTGACGTGGCTGTGTTTTACGTATTCAGCCAGGTTACAATTGCCGTAACTCTAATTAGAATTCTGTACGGTTAGTATAAAGGGACCGAGCTATAACAGAGTATAATTCACCTTTACGTTCCGCAAGCAATCCTACAAATCTTGCGACCGGATCGAAGCGAGTCTGATATATTCGAGTGGACATATATTTTCCATCGGTGCAGCATATACTATTTAATAAACAACACCGAATGTTGATGATACCTTACGAAATCGTAATGATCACCCAGCAACTCTACAACGCACAACTGACATAAGCCCATGAAACCTGAACTCGATTAATCACTCTAGCAACTCGATACCGCGCAGTCACTGTTAATGGACCACGGATTACATGTTTATTGAAGTAGACTAGTGACGGGCATTCAAACCAAAAAATTTTATTTCTGTGTTTTCGCTATCATGAACGAAAGAGACAACGGTGGATTTCATAGAAAGTTTGGGGCCTCCCCACTCTTCGGCCCGGTCACGTGACGCGTTCCGTTTCTGTCACGTGACTAATCGGTGCTGGCGGAGAGGGGATAACTGTATTCCCCTCTATTCGAGTCAATTCCCCTGATCTGGCGACCCTGTTACTGAGCAGATTTCCGCCCCGCGAAATATTCATAAGAATGTAAATGTAATCATATTCATTATTCAATAAACCGTTTCGGTTAGTTATGATTCCCGTCTCCATAATTATATTCACGAGGAGTCGCGCGTTTACGTGCATGCTGTTTGGAAAATAAACAGTCGATGAGGGTTCAGCGGGAGTCTGCATCGGTGAATTTTCGAAAACCTAATCCGCAAGATCCTGCGCAGCGGATGCAACAATGGAGCGCGTCACAGGGAACGACGGTGCACGCTAGAGAAGCAACGCAACGTTTCGGATCCACTTCGCGCCATAATTATCCCCGGGCGCGATGCAACAAGAGACGCACATGCACTGTTTCACGCGTCTGGTCTCCGGTGACGCAATTCCGGTGTGCCCCGGTCCATTCCCGGCCGTCTATTCAGTTCGTCGAAATCTCGGCGCACGACTAACCGGCTAGGCTCCCGCGGTATATCCAATAAAGGTGAAATTGCGGGGGAGGCACTGCGGGAGGAGCAAACACGCGGAATCTACGCATTGATGTTTAATGCAAAATTCAAATCGTTCCGTCAGCCTGGCGAGCCACTGTCTACGCCCGATATATACGCTCTCTCTTACCCTCTTTTCTTTCCTTTCGCCCCCGTCCCACTCTCCTCCTCACCTCTCACTCCGCCATTCTCTTCACCTTCTTCACCTTTACCCGACCTACCCGCCTCGGGTAACATATGACGCAGTCTTGGCAGGTATTGTCAGGATCCCGACGACATCTTTAATGTATGAGATAGAGCGGAGCTGGCTGCGGTGGCCCCAACGCCGCGGTAATTGCCACTGTGTCCGCCACATGAGGTGTGCTCAGGTGTCCTGGCACGTGGGTGGGTTTGATCTCTCTTCTTCTCCCTCTTTATCTTCTTCCTCTTCTTTTTTGCGTTTCCGACCACACGACCCTACCTTTGTATTCCACAGTTGGGCATTATTCGAATAAAAGTTTACTCGTTCATTCATCAGTCGTGTCAAATAATTCATTCGTTTAATGCTATAAAAAATGTACGCACTAAAACAACAGTGGCCTTGATAACTCTAATGTCGGGCATTCCTGTATGGTTTTATCGGTTTGCATGTCTAACAGCATGAAGGTTACGTTTCTGTAAAATGTTGTACAAATTGTGAACTGGCTGTTCGATACTATAATTGTTAAGGAAAAATTGATCGGTCCGTTGTCTCCCTTTCTCAAAGTTTATTGGCCAACTTGTTCCAGTCCTTTTCTCTCTACTCTCGTTGTCTTGTTTATGCGACGGATTTCCCTCCGACCAGTTTCGTTTCCACACTTGACCCGGTTTCGGCGATTCCGGTCGCCTCCAGCGAGCTCGCTCCGATTTCATTTGGTTCCGACCTGCTGCAGGATGTTTGGACGACCCGGCAATGTTTGATTGATCCCATCGGCACCGGGCAATGGGGTTTTGTTAATTGATCATCGGCCAACGGCCCACCAGATTTTCTTCCCCCTGTTTATCTTCGCTGACGTGCCTTAGGTTCTCCCGTGACTTTCCAATCCCTGCGGCTGGATATTGTAATAATATGTATGTAGATGATTTCTGATCTAGAACTGAAGAAGTTATCATGTTTCACAAATCTATGTATATTCCATTCTGGTTTATTCATGAATCATTTTTTGACGACGCTGCCACAGTGATCGATTCCTCGATTCTAGGTGGACAAAATTCAAATTTTTGTGTTCTCTTGTAGTAATAACGCTTTATTCCTCAGAAATCATGACAAGTGTATAAAAACTACATGAATTTAAACGAATTATATCATTTATTTAAAATGGACAAATATAACAATTAATTGTAACGTTTGTGAAAATAATATAAATTAAATGTTTTATAGGTTTTGTTTAAATACGTGAATAAACAATACACAAAATGGAAAGAATTAATCTTAACTCATATTTAAAAATTAGATAAAGTTCTACAAAAATATAATACAAAATTACAAAATTATAATAAGGAATGTGCATGACAAAGGTGGATATTCTAAATTATTATAAATTATAATTGTCATATGTAATTCTCGCAGTCTAAAGTGCATATTCTGTAAACTTTCTATCGTCAATTTCAATACCACATGAAATAGTGGCATACTCTATGTCTTTTCTAAAAAATGATATAAATGACTAACGAGCCAAAACGGGGGAACGATATTTAGTATCATTGTTTCGAAATAAGTATTCTTCAAAACTATGAAAGAACCAAGTCCGGCCGAGTCCGGCAAAAGAAGTTATACAATTTGACCTCTTCTTAAATAATATTATTAGTTAACCTGTTGTATATGATTTACACAGCAAAATGAAATTATACCGATATGTAAAAATGAAATACTTACCTTCGCTCTCACGCTCCATTTTTTAGATAATAATTTAAACAACAAACAAAAACAAGTTATACGATGAAGAAGAATTAGCTTATTTATAGTATTTCGCATAGGCAAAACTTTAGCACCGTATTATCGTCGTAATAACAACGTGCAATGGAAATATTACGTTATATATCGAATAAATTAATGTTCGTGAACAAAATAGAACGGCAGCGAAGATATCTGAAGTTGATCAAAAATTTACCATTTTGTCCACCTAGAATCGAGGAATCGATCACTGTGGCGCTGAGGTCGTCTGAATCTGAAAAATCTTCGAAAACAGAGTCGCCAGATGTGGGGAAAAAGTTACCTCCTCTCTACCAGTACCGGATTAGAGGTGATAGCGTCGTGGAAGGGGAAAGTAGAGTGGGGAGAAGATCTTAAGTTTAATTTTCCACCAGTCCATATGCTCCAGACAGATATATGCAGACCTTGAAAAAGGTTATATTTCTCAAAGACAAGAAATTGGTTACGAGGGCCACGAATTAATTTTTACAGCTAGTCACTTTAATCTAGAAATATCTAATTAATTAAACAAGATTATCAGTGGATTGAAGGTATTAAAAATGTTTCCACTATGGTTTGGTTGATAGGGTTTGAATTCCGCACCCCAATTTCGATCCGACGATTTATCTTAAAGATTTTGGCCCGTAGATCCTTGGTTTGGCCCGTTCCAGCCCCGCCGCGCCGCGCCGTTCCGTATTTCATTCCGTTCCGTCTTCCCTTTACACACTCTGTTCTCCATAGACGTGTACGAGGCTCGGGGACACGTAGGTGGAGTAAATGAGAGAGGAAGTTACGTTTCCACGTCGACACGTGGAATCCCATCGTAGAAAATTACGCGAATTTATACCGCAGTCTACCGTCTCCAGTTTCGAGCTCGCGTTCATCCGTCCGCGAATTGAACTTTCCGCTGGGAAACTCAAACGATCAAGAGCTCGGTGTGTCAAGTGTCAAATGATGGCAACCGTGGTTCCACGGAATGAACCAATTTACAGCGATTTCAAGGCCGATTCTTTCGTCAGATCATTTTCCAGTTGCCGGGATTCCCACTTTTCTATTATTTCGCTTTGAAACCGTTCCCTCTCGTCCGGGGAATTCGGAAAAGTCTCAACGCGAGAATGTTAGCACATTCTGATGGCAAAATTACGAACATCATTTTTACTTAATCAATCGACAAAGAAAACGTGATTGCTCATGGTAAATTGGTTCTAATACATTTTATTCATGTTATTTGCACATATTCGTCTCTTTATTTATTTATATGTAAACGTCAGGAACTTTTTATGCTCTTCACAACAAAATCTATATTTAATAAAGTACAATTTATGTAGACACCGTTCTAATTAATATCAAATATACATATATTATCAAATATATGATAAACATCAAATAATATTGACGTATGAATATTAAGCAAACCCAAAGGATTCAAAATTGATTGTTACTTAAATCATATCAAGTTACATGAGAAATTGTGAATCAGAACATTAGATCCATACCAATGGTTGATGCAACGCTAAATAATGAATTAATTTAAAAAAGAAAGTTGAATAAAGTCGGACAATATTTTATAGAAACTTTAACAGCACATCTGAATTGTTATTAACGGATCCATTCTATTAAATAAATATTATTCGTCAATATAGTGAAATATCACTTACATAAAGTTTGATTTATTTTTCAGACATGACTCTGCTCGAATAGAATGAAATTTTTACCATCGGGGATTGTTACGTGTCAAAATGATTTTCTCGTAGATTAAAAAGGGTGGAGCCCCATAAATCTATGGTAGACAAAAATTCGAGACCTCGATTAGAACAGTTCTGGCAGGCTGGCCCGTGATTTCAGTGGATTTAGAGGATGTCGGATATACATGCCAGCTACCGGAATATTTTATAATATATCGCGTTGTATCGTCGCAGCGCCATCCACGCCGCAGCTCGCATTGTCCCGCTCGCCGGCGAGATGAAATTTTGAAAACCTGTAGAGCTCCACATAGAATCCCGACTGAGAAATATCGTGTGTAGGAAGCGAGCACGCGAATTAGGAGACACCTTGTAGAACGGCAATTCGCATAGCTCCCGTGGGAGATCGGCGAACATATTTTCCCTGCCTTCGAACGCGTCGCCTTGTAAAGGAACGCTACAGAGAATTGTTTCTTTGAGGAGGAAATTTATTTTACCTGGCAAACGTAATTTATGAGTGTTTCGTTGCGACATAGCGTTTTTCCAATTTTCTATGTACTTTCATCCTTGTTGCAAATATATTTAAAGAATATTCAAATATTTTTAGTTGTTTTTATTGGTTTAATAATTATTTCCGTTGCAGTAATTCAATGGTTAAACTGATTTATTTTTTAAATTAAATTCCAGACGGAGGAAATTATTATTTTCAACTTGTCGAAGATTTTTCGAGTGGACTGCAGGATGATCGCATTAAACAGAACTGAAGTTAAAGTGAAAGTTAGCATCCGAGAGATGAGTTCGCGAACTGTAATATTTTAATTGCTGAAAGTTATTTAACTTTTTATAAAACACTTCTTGGAGCTTGTCTTATCGCAGCTCAAATCTCGGTTCTTAGTTAATGTTCCTCTTGGTTTACCTCAGTTTGCAACTAAGTAGATTATTTATTTTTACCGATATATATGGTACTTGATTCAATAATGTGAAATTGTATTCAATTGACAAATTCAGAATGATTTGTACTTCGACAAAAATTCCAAGATACGAATGGTTGGATTCGAGATAGGAAATAGTACTATTTCTTTCTGTAATAAACAACCTTACAGCTTCACAATGTGTCTGACATGGCTCCAAGGTGTTTTCGCAGAAACAAATTTGTATCCGGGTCGATGCGAGCCACCTTTCGCAATTAGCGCTTTACAGTCGACGAATTTCTCCGGTGAAGAAAAATTAGACCGTCGTCTTATTTCTCTCGGAGACGTAATCTAATTCCGCGTCGCGGAACAAACCTTCGTTCCATGTTCCCTGAAAGAAAGAGTCGGGAATCACGCGTATTCACCCGCGCACGGATTAGGGGTCGCCTTGTACAGAGGCAAATTACATTAGTCCCTTGAGATTTTCTCGCGTATGTTCTGCACAGTTGCTCGTACCTCCTCCGTGACGAATGAGCTGAACGTATGTTCCCACTCGCCCTTCTAACCCTATCCCAACGAGGTGAGAAAACAAGTGACAATTAACTATCGACCGGTAGAATTGCGCTCGACATTTACAAGCCTCGGTGAAAAAGTTAGTTCCATTCATAGAAGTAATGTGTAATACCTCAATTTAATTATCAGTTGCTTCGACGTTGCAGTCGTTTTTCATTTCTTAACACTAAATCTATCGAGCCTTAAAAGTAACTGGTACATGTTCCCTTATAAAAATGACAAGATTGATTTTATTTAGACTTTGTGCAGCTCCTATCGTAATATGTGCTTAAATAAAGATTTCTTATGAAATTATTTGTATTATATGTACCAACTAGCTTTTGCCCGCGGCTTCGCTCGCATAGAAAACCGTTTAATGCCCTCGGAAATTGATATTGTTTCCCCATAAAACCTTTTAACCCCCCATTCACCCCTATAGAGTTTTAATTTTATGTTATGCCGCCATCTTAGATTTCAAACCCCCTTTTCACCCCTTAGGGGATCAATTTTTTAAAATGCCGAAACAGGTGTTTGATTAATTATATCAAAGAGCATTAAGATCAAGTTTCAAGCAAATCCGACCACAAATAAAATATTCCTCAGACAAACGTTGCAACCGCTTTTCACCCCCTCAGGGGTTGAATTTTTTGTAATGCCTCAACAGGTGTTTGATTAATTATACTGAAGAGCATTAAGACCACGTATGAAGTAAATCCGACCACGAACAAAATATTCCTCATACAAACGTTACAACCCTTTTTCACCCCCTTTGAGGTTGAATTTCGAAATATCCTTTCTTATCCCTTGTATAGATCATAAAGGAAACCTCTGTGCAAAATTTCAGCTTTCTAGGTCCAAGGGTTTAGCCTGGACGTTAGTCGGTGAGTGAGTGAGTCAGCACTGCATTTTTATATATGTATAGAGATAATCGTGAAATAAAAAATCTGGAACCGGTCATTTTGACCGGTGATAGTAGGTTTAGTGTTAAAAATAAAAATATAATGCTTCTTATGAGGCGCTGGAACCAAATAATAATTTCAATGAAATCAAAATTTTCCTAGTCAATTGTAGGAAGCGGAAGTTCAATAAAAATTTATTTCTTGGTGATCAATGTGAATGGTAATCGACATAGTGTATGCTCTCGGAAATGAATTTTGTCCTCTGTTAATAGTGCCTGACCCACGGTATATCACCACTGTAAGGACAATAAAGTTGTTACTGTTGATAGGCACAGAAGATAGTAGAGTCGATGCTGTTTCCAACGCACTTTGTTCCATCTCGATATCTCAATCTGTATCCGAGATATACGCGATCAAAGTTTCCACGTGAGACGAATGGAATGGGATCCCATTCATAAATAGTAGTATGCACTAATTGTAATAGTAAAAACTGACCTGCCTCAACTTACGGCGCGTAGGGATAGGTCAGTGACGTGCCTACTAGAGAGAAAGTTGTACTGTGCAAGAGAGAAACAGATAGTCACACGTTAAAAAATTACCGTGTCTTTACACGACGATATCTCGGGAACCAGGCATCGCATCGCAATGAAATAAAAACCACGTTAAAGCACAGGCTTGGCGCTGTCTGATAGCGTAAGTTTCATTACGATAGTGTCAATAGTTTAAAAGTTATAACAATTCAAATATCGACTAATTTCAATACGATTTCCCCGAGCGTTTCATGCGTCTCAACGGGTGCAATTGAACAAGTATTCTTTACTTAACGCTAATTAACATATTTTTGAGTCAAAATATTGTTTATAAGTATGTTGTTACGAATAAAAAATTATGCATTACGTAATAATTGGAGAGTATCCTCGACGAAAGAAAATAGCATCACGGGTCGAAAGTGTCATTGTTATAAAATTGTTGCGAAATGTATGTGTGCCGGTAGAATGGCGGCGAGGCACGAAAATTTTCGTTTGACGATGGAGGATCGCCGGTGTACAATGGACTTTATCGGGATCACTGAATAATTTACAGAACTCGTGACGCAAACGAAATCAGCTCATCATTTTAGTCGTATTCAATTCCGAATCCATTGTAAAGTAACCATTAATAATATCTTCTAGGTCACGTTAACCGTTTTGCCAGTTCACTATTAATCAGAGTTATTTCCATTTATATCATAATTTCGCGGATGCCCCCCAACGCAATCGCCGCGCCAGATAATCTGCATGTGAATATAACGAATTTGCACCTGCGTTTACGAAGTGTTTCGTTTATTTGTCTCATATATCCCCGGCCGTCGGTGAAATTTATTAAATCGTACTTAACCAGGGAGCGGCGCTTTCGAATTTCGAACGCCGATATCTTTATCTGGTTATTCACGGCGAGAACTATAGTTTTCCGCTCGTTTCTTCCGCGCCAGCCATAATCCAATTCTGCGGCGGACCGTTCTGAACGTTCAGTGCATTTTTAAAAACCGTCAAACCGAAATTATTTATTGTTTTATTGTCCTCGGTGCACGTTGGGATGTGAACCGAGGCAAATCGTATCATTTTTTGTTTAATATTAGAAAATTAGTAGTAAAAATTTATAAATCTGATTTCTTGTTATAAATTGGTAATTATTACATATTTAACTTGAACACCAATAACATAGTAGGAAGGATCTTGGAAATCTTTTTTTCGCAAACAGTTTCTTAAAATATTCTAATTTTCATACAAGAATCTTTAAATTAAGTAAAAGTTAAATTATATTTTTTGTTATACATTAGTTTGTATTTCAGTGGTGAAAAGAGTATTCATCAGATTGGAAGATTATAAAATCGAAAGAAAGTATTGTGACAGTAGAAATGTTTCAGTGACAAGTTGAACGTGGTGCTAAATTTAGTTTGCGAAAGTACCATTCTCTTCGGAATGTCGAAAGTAATGTTTCGATGTAAGTAATTGCGAATCATCGGTTGAGCGGTCTTCTGAGTGACAGCCTGCCACTTCATATCTGTCACAGAGACAGATGATTATTGTCGCAGGGAATTCTCTGCCTATTCTATTCCTCTTTCACTACGTAGGAAATCTTGGCACGTTGAGATCAAAATGGAATACTTGCACATACTTTCCAATTTTCAGTGCACGAGGTCTCTGAAATTTTTAATATTAAGTATTTATTATTAAGTAATTATTAATAATAAGTCGAATGTCTATTCAAATTTGGTGACAAATATAATATTAAAACGGTTCACCATTTTGTTTATTGGCTGGGAATTAAATTTGCATGAGACTTTATCTCGGATGTTTTCTATTATTGTATTACAAATGAAAATATGTAAATCTAATGCATTAAAGTGATACCTGTAAGACATTTCAAAAACTGTGGAGTTGCGTTCACTCGTCCATTTATAAAATTCGTGTCAGAAAATATTGCCATAACAAGAACCATTTGCAAAGTTTCCTTCACCTTCCGCGGGAAGTTCGCAGCTTTTTTTACATCAGCCAATAATAAGCGAAAGCTATGTCTTTCACCGGCGATAGTCCAAGTTCAAGGGGTGAAACTACCCTAGAAAGTTGAGGGCTGGAAGCCTATTAGGTCAAACAACCGGAAGACAAATAGAAATAGAAGGAAACGTTAAATACGAAAGTTACTCGGCTCCTGGAAACTTTACAAAATCTCTGGTAACGCCAGTATACCTCACATTTCTTAATAAATTTCACCCTTCTTGGTTCAGGATGTTATACTTGGGATCTAGCCGACATTTTATAGCGGCGAAACTTTCCCCGAGCTACTTTTCGCTATAAACTACTCGAATTACAGCGGGAATCTTGCACTATACTCGAGACTCAATGACGCACTCTTTCAATTAATTCACGGCGGCGAGTCTCAACATAACAAATTAATTTTCGCCTACAAACTGTCCATTTAATTCTTATAATTAGCTGTACGCATTAGTTCCAATAAAAAGGGTTCAAGGCAGTAGGTTCTAGCCATAGCTATCATGGGGGTTGAACCTCTACAAAACTCTAGCGACGAGTCTTAAAACAACAAATTACCTAAACCACGCGAAATTAGACTAATTTTGGCTCTATCAGAGCAACCTCAACAGTTCCATTTTTCCCTATGCATGTCCTCAAACACGAAGACCCTTCGGAACCTTCAATAGCACCTCCGCGTGTTCCGCGAGGCTTCATATCTGATTCATGGCCGGGTCGATTTACACCTGAAATTCAATTACACCGGTGATGATTACCGTCGGACGCGTTTACATTCGGCGCGGCACAGTGGGCCAGCTACCGCAACGTCATCCAGTTACGTATTAACGTAACGGCCGGCGATCCTTTAAAGCGAACTGCCGCGGTGACAAACTGGCCCCCGGGTTCTCGAGGCTGTTTTCCGCGGGACATTTTGTTTTCCAGCGATATTTCTCCGTGTACTCTTCCTCGACGGTTTTCCATCCGGCCGCAGGTTAACACACGGGACCCCGGACGAGTTCGCGGTGCGACGCAGTTTCGGAGAGCCAACACGTTTGTTTCGGTGTTTCTTCGCGTCCCGGTGGCCGGCCACGCCCGTCGGGTGGAAACTTCGCGGCGTCGGCGGTTTGAAATCATGGCCAAACGACGACGGACGAACCGCGCCGGACGACCCCACGTGTGCGAGATAAATCGACGGGACACATGCCGGAATCCGCAACTGACGCGCCGAGTTTCGAGCGTGGTTCCCCCCCCCCTTCCCCCGGGATAAAACGGATTCCTCTCGAGATCATTTGGACCCTAAGCGTCTTCTGGACACGGGCTGGACAGGGCGATTCTCGGGGTAGTTTTTGGTTTACAGGGAATTTTCTAGGAATTCTTCTTTTTGTGCGACGAGATGTATCGTTCGTGTCCCAGAAGAGGAGACACGGGACCAGTGTCGCCAGAAAGTGACCGAACCGTCACTCGAGGGGAATACAAGGTACCCCCTCTCTGATGACCAGAGTAATATGTGACACGTTGCGCGTGCGCGATGGAGACGCAACAACGACTGACATTTCGCAGGTTTTAGGTTATTGCCGCGTATCGTATCGTACCTATTATGTACATGTACATACCTACTTAATGAAACGAATCATGTGGGTCGTTCTAAATAGAGACTGTAAATATTCTTTATTATAAATAAAATTAATTGTAACATGTGGGTGTTTCAGTCGTGAAGCGAAGTATGAATGCTTACTAAGTATATGTACAATTGAAAAAATCTTGAAATCTGTATGTATGTAGTACCGAGTTACATTCCAGTAAAATCAATAAATCATAATATATTTTAACACTGTTAATCCTCGTACGCTCCTGAAAAATAGTTGCATAAAAGAGACTGGGATAATGAATTCACTCATTTTTCTTCTACACGATAAATTGACAAATTATGTTTTATTTGTAACGTTACATTTTAAAGAAATACAACGCACAACATAAAGGGATCAATAATTACGTAGTATGTGATATAAGTAAATGGGTGAATTTTACGCGGCATTAACCTAAAACCTGCGAAATGTCATGTCATTGTTGCGTCCCCATCGCGGACGCGCAACGTGTCTTCCATTCGCCCCACTAAATCCCCGTCGCGCACGCGCAACGTGTCACATATTACTCTGGTCATCAGAGAGGGGGTACATCATTTCACCGTGACTCCCCTCATCTGGCGACACTGCATAGGTCGGCGCACGGGGGAGAGGGGGAAGCTCCGCCTAGTCCCCACCTTGAACGCTCGTGTGGCCTTCAGGTGGGGCCCAAAAATCGACGTTTCCATACTTACACTGCCGGCTAAAAGTTTGGGACCATCGCATAACAGAGATGTCACGCGGAATTGTATCATTATATGATGAAGAGTTTTCATAAAAAAATTACTTTGTTCTATTACTTACACACACGTAAACTAATTCCTACTACCTCTCTGTAAACCCAGGAAAACATTACAGAACCGCTACAGCCACTTTCCAGTACTTATAAAAATGTAATAAAATATAGATTGGTCCGAAACTTTTGTCCGGCAGTGTATTTCAAAATATTCGACGCTTACACAATTCAAGATGTGCGTCGGTGCATCTTTCTGAAACCTGAAGTCTGAGGTATACATATATCAGATGATTGCATAAGTTCATGCCCGATTTAATAAAAAAAATTACAATTACAAGAGTTTGGTGACTATTATAATCGATTAATAAAGCTGTATTCTTTAAAATTTAACCATTGATTTTTATTTTCAAATCGGGCACGAACTTATGCAATCATGTGATACTAACAATTGGGGAGAAGAATTAGAGCTCAGGGAAAAAGCTATTAACGTCGTGGCATACTGACAATAAGGACAAACTGAAGACTGGGGCCTACGAACTGGGGACTAGAGAAATAGGCTAGGACCTAGGAATAAGGTCTAGGGACTAGGGATAATTAATAGAGGAACTGCAATTACTGAGAACAACACAAAAGGACTAAAAGCTAGATCGGAGTTGGAACCTGGATTAGGGTCTAGGAATCAGTGATTAGGAACTATAAGGGGTTCGATAGGATAGGCACTGTGTCTAGAGTCTGGGGAACGGACAAACTCAAGGAACTGTCACGAAGATGGAACAAGCTGAAGAGGACGAAGATAGAAACGAGGAGGGATAACAAGAAATAAAGGAATCAGGGCAACGAAAGATAGAAGGGGACAGAAGGATGTATGGAAGGTCAAGAGGACAAGTCCGACGCTAGTCTATCTTGGTCTCTTCAGGAAAATCGGCAATTTTTAGCTGTACTCTAATTACATCTTCGATCGATACTGCACGCAAATATCTGCTGACATTTCATATGCAGCTGCGTAAAATTATGACCAAAATGATATCTTCGTTGTTAACAAGATCCAATACGATTTCTTCGACTGTCGTCTGGGAAAAGAATAATCCGCAATTTTTGAATAAAAGAATTAATAGATTGATTTTTTGGCATCGTTTTTGTGTTGGCAAGTTCGTAGATCAAGGTTGAACTAGATATCGAACAGTGCCAGTTCGACTGAAATTGGCAAAGTCGATCGGCCGCGTTTAACATCGATTTATTGCAACACGCGCGAGAGCAATATGGCTCTCTTAAATCCGTTTTTCGAATAGCAAATGTTCGGAAATTGCAGCTGGTAGACTGTTCTCTGCCTCTCTCACTCTCGGTCAGTTCGAGTGAGAGGAAAAAAGGCTGGAGTGTCGCTGGAGTCTCGGAAGCAGCGGTTTTTCACCGTCACCGGCAACGCATTCCGCATTATTTTATTATTGTTGTCACTGTCGCTGACAATTGTAGCCGTTTGCTTGCCGGTAGCGGGTGACATCGAATCGCTGCACGCCGCGGAACACTGGGGATTTCGACGTGTTATTATTGCCGGTGATTTAATAATGCTCGAATTATTAACGAACGCCTATTAGCGTTTTATTTCGATTAACCAATCCCAGGAGAATTCGTCATATTTCCCGCTAATTAAAAGCATCGGAATGAAACAACGCGCTAACACGGGCCTTTAAGCAAACCGATCAACCGGACACACAGCTGTGTGTGTGTGTGTTCTGTCCCACAACGTTCGACTCTTCAAGATCTCTTCTCTTTTTTTCGGAATGAAAATTTTGATGATAAAATCTTCGAACAAGTGAATTCATTATTTAAAGAGCCATTGAAAATATTTTTCTCTTTTCTAAGAATATATATTTGCAACAAAGATCCTCTTTTGATTAAAACACTCGTCATATATTTCTCAACACAATTTTATATTACTTCTTATTTTACCATTTTTTAAATCTAAGCTATTTAAAGAATATATGCAGACATTTCCGGAACGTTTAACACCATATCCAATAATCGTATCTTTATAGAAAAATTTAGGGAATTAAGCACACGTCGTGTGCACTCTAATGGCGGAAATTGATAGCGGCTCTTTCCAGAGACTGCAATTGTGAAAAAAGATTGACTACATTTTCCGAAGCTATATTTTTTACCTCAATAGGCATATAATAGAGAAGAATTCGTATTTCGTGGATATTCGCATAATTGACCGGTCCCTCCTGACGGACACCGAAGATTTAACGAAGTCTGATTTCGTTAATAAAACGGGAATTTTCGCGGTGCCGTTCGAAATCCACGTTTTGCATTATTTTATTATCCTTATCACTGTCACCGGCAATTAAAACCATTTATTGCAGCGACGAGGTGTGCATTGTTGCAACCGGCCGGGCTGCGCTAGATTTGACGCATTAGCTCTCCGTGAAATTTAATAACACTCGACGACGAATTTTTATTGGTACTTCCAGCTCGCCACCCTTGCACAGCCTCGATATTATCCCTGTTATGTATTGGGTGGGCCAAAAACTACAGAGCACGTCCGAAAATCTTTGTAACATGACAATCATCACTAAAATTCACAAATGGTACAATTAAAACACTGTCCTCCATCATTAAATATTCTATTCACTCTTCAGAACTAGCCAGAAGAAACATCTTAACTCTGTATAGAATTTTTTTTATGTACATAAAGAAATTTATGTAACATTGTGGCTAAAAATACAATTACACTAAAAAATATTGATGTATTCTTTAACTTCTTACTGATAGGTCGATTTAATATTTTTTTCAACAGAGGTTCCTTTTAGAATATTCTACGTGTCATAATAATAATATTGAAATTCGTGTTGATCATAATGAATAAAATATGTCGTGAAATGATTACTAAATTATTCTTTGGAAATGATCGTGTTTGCTTATCGTATTTTTGCATTTCTTTGCACGAAAAGGCGCGGAATATAAAAATACGAGATTTCGAGAAAACGGGATTTGCAGCGGATTTTTACACTTAATTATATCCACCGTATATACGAAGATATAGGGGCGTCACTGTATTACTTTTAGGGAAGATTACGTTGGCCGTGTATATCCAAGCAAGCTCTGCAGCGAATATTTCCCGCTCATTTTCTTTATCCAGCCGAGCAGGAGAGAAATGTTCCCTTTCTGATTGTACACCTAGTATAAACGTACGGGACCCAACGGCACGATTACAACGGAATGGAACCGCGCCGCTGTCTTCGTAACGCTGGAATAACTAGAAATGAAAAGTAGTTAAATTTGATATGCTCGTTTATTCAGCCACCGTTGAAATCGAATTGAGCCTCGATGAACCGGGTAGCCTTTGATCGAACTAACCATTAAATATAGAAATTCCCGATTTAAATTAGCACTATTACATCCTTATTACACACCGTGGATTTACACGATAGTTAATCCAAATTCGAAAATCAGCCGGGAACTCTGTTCCCCGTTTTTATAACTTAATAATTAGCGTTTGTGACAAAAATTAGTGGATGAAACACAAAACAGAAAAAACAGCAGCAATGTAAAATAATCATTTTTTTTCAGCCTCGTTTATAACGACTGGGTTTTAGTAGACATTTATTTTCTCTTACAACAATTTTCGCAAAATTTAGTATTATTATACATATATGATTACAAGAAACGAGAGTTCTATACTAAACCATTTCATCTGTTAATCATTTTAATAGCTTGGAAATAGCAGTCTTTATAAACGAAAAAATTTTATTTCGCATAAAAGTGTTTATTAAATTCTGTGTAAGAAGATAGTACAGAGTGTGATTAATAGAATATTTTTAAAACATTGCAAGAATAATTAGAAATTGTTAGAACACACTGAAAATCAGCACAAGAGGCTAACACTTTCGAAATCCAATTACTAAAACCTCAATTACTCCATGAAAGCCTTCAGCGGATTCATCTCCCTGGTTTTTAAAGTAAGTCTCTCGAACAACGTCAAACATGATATTAATTAAAACCATTACAGTCTCGAATATCACGTTACTCAGTTCCATTTTCCATCTGTTCGGCAAAAAGACAGACGTCCGTTTCCGCAAAGAAGTTTCTGTTCCTTCGTCCTCCAAGAGAACAGTTAAAACATTAGAGAGACCTCTTCTGACGAATTACCGTCTCTCGATTGTAATTGGGAAACCAGGATTGTTAATTAACACAGATCCATTCTGTCGAAGTGCTCTCAAAACAGAGGGGAATTTATTTTTCTTCCGAGGATTTCGGGTCGCTCCGGGGGTGACAATTATCTGATTGAAATCTTAACCTGCTGTCTTCGAGGGGGAACATCTTCGTTGCGAGTACCCCGGTTCGGCTTGGGGTCTTTTGATTAAATTAATTCATGCTGGATGGCGCTTAAAATGGTGGAAAATTAACGTGACGAAAGCGCTTGACGTTCCCTGCTGCGCGAGGACAGAAGAAAATGGACTGACTGGAGACAAGAATGTTTCATCGAGTTTAGTGGAGACATCGAATCACTGACTCCAATTTCCTGTTGCTTTAATCGATGGCGGTGCTCACCGCGATTACGTCTGTAAAGTTTCAGGCGGAAATATTTGTGACATTTTCCTGATTGAAAGAAGTCCAAACACGACATACTTCGGAATTCATTTACTTCTTTAATTTACGACTCAGTAGAACCTCGATTATCCGAACCGGTTCTATCCAAATTCTTTATTACTCGAATTGTGTCGTGTTTGGTATCATTTCAATCAGATAAGTGTCACGAATGTGTCAGTACAAGTTTCATAAAAAAATCATTGGATAGAAGGAAAAATATTGATAAATAAATGAAGAAAGTACAAACAACATCCACCTGTTGGCATGAAAAGTTTGCTTGCCAGTATAAAAAATACAGGCCTAGGACATAACGAATCACATAACTAGTAAATAATTAGTTTAATAAATAGTTTATCACAATTATATGATTTTAAAAAATTATTCATTAATTTTAAAGAAAGAAAATTTTTCAGAATGTGACATTTAAATTTAATAGATATTTGGCATGCAAAAGTGAGAGAAGTATTATTCCAGGTATGCTATTTTAGATGATCGTATGAGCAGAATATAATAATTCACTTCTGAATAAATTATCGAATTGAAGGGAAGTTGCTCGTCTCAGTCAATAATTGCTGTCCGCTGCTGATTATTAACCGAAATCCGGCGGAGGTTTGATCATCTCCTTAAGAAGTCAGTGTTAATTCAGACAGAACCGGGGATTGATAGTCAATGAAATCGCTTAGTCAGGGTGTTTAAAAAGTCCTCCGAACTTGGGGAATATCTAATAGATGGTAAACTGAATGAATAAGAGGTTTACTTTGCCGGGGGTTGGAAACGGCGCGCCTCTTTAGCGAGAAGAATCGGTTTCGGGATACTGTTACACTGTTCCATCCGCTGATTCGTTGATATCCGCGATAATTAAATTACGGATGCTTGTAGAGATTCCATTTTTTGTGCAGGCTGCTGTAATTTTTTCATTTCGCTCGATTCTTCGCTCGGAAATTGCAGAGGATTTTATTTTTGGGGGTACTATTAATTCAATAACTGCGCACAGGACAATGAAATTCTTTCGGTGTGTTACGTGCATCTATAGTTCGCTTGTTCGAGGAACAAACTATCGTTTCACCATACTAACTTTTCTGCACTGGTGAATTATTGAAAAATTCTTACTTTGCATAAAGATCCGCAGTCTACTCATTACAATTTATTGTACTTACCAAGAGACGAAATGAATTTGTATGTAACTCCTGTTTGTTGTAAATCGTACTGAACTTTTATATTTAGCCTAAAGGTTCACAGTAATGCCAATTATTTAGCATCGTCTGTCAAGAATCATGATAATTATAAATTAATAAAATAATTAAAAACGTTTTCACTGTTAACTGTCTTAAAATACGAGTCTGAGAAGTGATAGTGCAGCGATGGTATCCATACGGTGCCAGTATAAAAATCATGCGAATAAGCAGCCCGAGGGAGGACACCCTTATTCTAACTGAAATAGAAGATTGTAACTTAGGTATAAAAATTAGGTACATTTTGAATGAAAGTCGCGATGGCCATTTCCGACGCCTAATAGAAGGATCGGGAGCCGCGCAAGGGAAATAAAAGGTGAACGTCTGCGGAATACCATGGGGCGATTGCCCGGCAATAATCAAGGATCAGGGTGTAATTGAGAATCATAAGCGGCGATAGCAATTAGTATTCACATAGAGCTATCGTCAGCAGCCGTGGAACGGCCGTTCTAAAGAGCCGTTTTGTGACTCTATCTCTGACAATTGCGCAACGCGCGAGCCGCGCCGCCGGTTGAAACTAATTCGACGAAACCATAAGAACGGACGTTTGGCCGCGTCTCATGGTATTACACCGCAGAAGCAGCGTGCTCGCCGCGCGCGGATCCCGACGAACAGCTGAGGAGAAACCCGAGGAGGAGTCGAGCACTCGCTGCGCCGAGGAGCGAAGTCAGCGCGCTGCCTGGAAATAGCTTTGGCAACGGCCTCGGCAACGTGCTGTCTTGGTCCATAAAATGGAAGATTACTAGCATGTTGCTTTTCTGCACGCGCGTCTTGTCGCGCCTCGTTCTCTAACTCGCCCTCCCCGTATGCCCCCCTCCGTCCAGTCTGCTAATATAGATCATACCTTAACGATTCCTGCTCGGCCGTGTCGTTTAGCTCGTAATGACGAAACCACCGAAATGCCGGGTTTGTTGCGACCGACGCGCGTCACCGACGTTGAAAGGTACATCGGGCTCGCCGCCTTCCTAATCTCTTATTATACGGTGATTTGTTTCAACTCGGTACCGAGATATGTTGTCTCTGATGGCCCACACCTTAGCCGCAATGGCCAGCGCCAGCAGAATCGATCGACACCCCCGACACTGAAAATCTTTTTTCAGTGGGCAAAAACATTTATCGCAGAACGTATCAGAACCTGGACCAGTCGATAGCCTACCAAAACAGAAACCTTTCTGCCAAGTTTCAGCCTTCCCTGTAAGGGTAGTTACAGCGAGAGATCAGAAAACCATTTTTTTACCACAGTTTCCTCGTTAAATCGAAATCAATAATTCTGGGAAAAATCTGACACATTTAGGGTACCGAGTTACATATGAGCGATTTTTTTTTTGCGAACTCTGGTTGTAAAAAATGAATTTCGTATAGAAGTTTAAGAGCGACAGTTACGGAATTATGGCTCTCAGAGAGCCAGTATAAATCACATTACTGTGGCTATGTTTCACAGTTAACGAAATTAGTGTGCTTATGTGGTCCTCTATAAAACTTGAAGTTTAATGTTCATTTCACGCCTGCATAATTAAGAAAATGGTCTAACTACGAACTTAATTACTGGCAAGAAGCGATTCATTAGACATCTCAGCCGCAGGATTTGATTAGGCGATGCAATTTGTCTGGGTTGGATACGTTCAATGGTGGTTCCTGTCCTTTTTGTTTACTAAACGACGAACATAGATGCTGTACGCTGTTCTATAACTTGAATCGCGCTAAGTGTACCGAGTTAGCGAAGTTACGTTTCTCAATGACAAGACAGCACTGCCGAAGGAGACCTCTGCGCAACCGAGAATTATTGTTTTTGCAGGAACCTACCATCTATGGATTCGAGATTCATAATTGGCTTTCTTCGGGTAAACAGTAGCAAAATTGAATAGCGGCTGCGTATCAAATTAGCAGCGCTCTATGTCTACCGCTACTGTGTTGTGAGGCAGTATGTGTTATGAGTAGACCTTTATGTAAAATAAAAATTTTCTGCATTGATTGGGGAAGCAGGAGTAAAATAAACAGTGATTTCATCCCTTAATTACTTTATTGCGTTAAAAACAACGTTACAATATTCTTAAGGTTTTCTAATTTTTTACTGTTCTGTATATTTCAACCAGCCACTGTCTTCATAAATGCATAAAGATCCGCTGTCTAGTTATGAGACAGTTCCTGTGAACTTTGATTTTGGTCATTATTGTATACGATTGTTGCTGAGATGTCTTTGAAATGCTGGATTAGGTTGTTCGAAGAAGAGATTGTTTAAGAGTGAAATTAAATGTTTTTTCACTAAACGTCATACACAGGCAAGTTGTTTATAATGTTGTGTTTCTTTTACACAAGTTTCACTTGAATTGTACGTTTTATAAAACAGTTTCAGAATGATAGTTCTTATTTATAGTCAATGATACGGTAAATTAAACTGCCATTAAATGTCACACATAAGGAAGGTGCTTCTAAAAATTGTTGTGCTTCTTCAGAAATTGTTGTGCTTGTTCAGAAGTTGTTGTGCTTCTTCGCAAATTGTTGTGGTTCTTCAGAAATTGTTGTGCTTCTTCGCAAATTGTTGTGCTGCTTCGCAAATTGTTGTGCTGCTTCGCAAATTGTTGTGCTGCTTCGCAAATTGTCGTGCTTCTTCGCATATTGTTGTGCTTCTTCGCAAATTGTTGTGCTTCTTTGCAAATTGTCGTGCTTCTTCACAAATTGTTATGCTTCCTCGTATATTGTTGTGCTTCTTCACAAATTATCGTGCTTCTTCGCAAATTGTTGTGCTTCTTCTCAAATTGTCGTGCTTCTTCTCAAATTGTCGTGCTTCTTCTCAAATTGTCGTGCTTCTTCGCAAATTGTCGTGCTTCTTCGCAAATTGTCGTACTTCTTCGCAAATTGTTGTGCTTCTTCGCAAATTGTCGTGCTTCTTCGCAAATTGTCGTACTTCTTCGCAAATTGTTGTGTTTCTTCGCAAATTGTTGTGCTTCTTCGCAAATTGTTGTGCTTCTTCGCAAATTGTTGTGCTTCTTCACAAATTGTCGTGCTTCTTCACGAATTGTTGTGCTTCTCCGCAAATTGTCGTGCTTCTTCGCAAATTGTTGTGCTTCTTCACAAACTTGTGTGTTTCTTTGCTTCTGTCTGGTTTCTACGCTTGATCAGACAGTTTTAGAAGATTATTTGTTATTCCTTGTCATTATTATGACGCCTGAATCATTCGCAGCAGTTGCAACGCACCGAAATAATCACGAATCTAATCCCGCTCTCGATATTCGCGCAGCGGCCCGATACGGTCCACAGCTTTTCCGTGTTTCGTTTTGAATTAGAACAAGGTCTTTGTCTATGAGTCATTCTATTTCGAATCGAGCGAACACACGATGCAACTATAACTCGGGATCTGGACGTAATCCAATACCGGCGCGCGGTGCACACGCACGAAATTATAGTGAAACCGTCAACGTGTCATCGAATTTCTTTTCGACTGTCAGGCCGTCCGTTAAACTTGATGAAGATGCGAAGCTGATGCCTCGGTATGGCCGTCTTCCTATCAGACCCGAAGCGAAGTTGACGTTTACTGTGCTCTTAGGTATCTTTGAAAGTGCCCGGGATGAGTGATACCTACTCTAATGCTCGTAACTTGCTATAGTTGCACTCGCGTCCCTTTAGATAAATTAAGTTAACGTTCAAACTAAATTTAGGGAGCGCGTATCCTCCTAAATAGACGGGGAATTATTTGAACTACACTTTTATCGTTTACAGACGACGTGCATCTAAATATACGTTTATTTCGATACTCGCTTATCAGGCCAAAAATTAAACACAGCACATTTATGCAGTATTATTGTGGAAGCGTGTCTGGTACATTAATGATTAAATTTTTACCCCGCGATGCAGAAAATGAATGGGTTCGTTTCGCAATGTTTAACATAATTTAAATTGAAAGTGAACTGTAGGTACTCGAGATTGTGTGTGGCGTGATTTATCTAGTGTTCCTTCTGTATTTATCCAAATATTTAACGAGCTTGCATCGCTCTTGTACACAAGATAACTGCAAGGGTTTTCGAGTCTTCAGACCGTTCTTGATTCCGCAGGAAGAATGTAGATCCGAACGGTTTAATATTAATGAGTCTCAGGATAAATTGCGAACGATAACGTCACGATGGAATTGCTCGGATATCAGAAAACATTCTTACCCATCTTGAATACGAAATTATTTCATTCTCCTAGTGATCGATTCAGCAGACTGAATTCCTTCGCCGACCAAGTCAAATATCTGCCCCGAAGAAATGGAAATGATTTTCTGAATAAACTTTTCCTTCACACAGAAAATTTATCTTCTAACCAGCATTTCGGTTGCTAAATATTTTATAATGCAATCAGGAACAGCCAAGGATTCAAAAATAATAATATATTCTATTAATACATAATAAATATAATCCGAATAAATCTTGACTATATGTGTACGTATAATACAGATAAATTTTTTTAGAAATTTTAGAAATTATGTGTAATTTATTTTTTTTATAAATTTCCAAAATTGATGTCCAATTGATACAAATCTCACGATTATGATTTACAGTATTATACTATTGATCTAAAAGGTAGATGTACAGAGTACAGCAAAGATTACCAGATTACAAATTCGAGTGTTCTCGTTCCCTTAATTTCATAATTCGACCATTACATTGCTAATTATGGAAATATTCGTGGAACGTTGGTCAAAATGGAGATGACTCATTAGCCCAGCAGAGTCGTTCGTTGAACATGTGGTTAAGACAGATTGATACGCCAAACTTTCGATCTATCGGATACCCATTATACACGATTAGTGCCAGATCCGTTATCAGCCGCAATTAATCTACTGACCACCACTAATTGAATAATAAGTATCGATTACAAGCGGCGACTGTAACATATTTCCTGAAAGTGAAAAAAGAATTCATTTCGCATTTGTACTGTGCATTTCAAGTACTAACAACCAATGCAAAACTAGTGTAACTTCAACAATTTGTATAAAACCAACATGACTCGTTGACAGATCCAGTAAAAAAACATTTCATAATTAAACTAAAATGGCTCACTTGTTGATTTGCGAATAAACTTCGCACCCCCCGGGACAATATAAGCGCCCGTTAAACAAACGATCGGGCATTAGCCTAAGCGAGAGACCATAATTATTCAAGAAACTCGCCGCCACAAAGATATTTATTTCAAAAGATTCCGCGTCGTAAGTTTCCCGGCGAGCGTGGCGCCTTTATCGCAAAGCAATGCCCAGATAATTGCCGCCCCTTTCACCGGCCGGCAGCTCGTTGTACCTTGTCCACGCAATTATTAAACAAGGTATTCAATTAATTCCGCCTGTATTAACATGACATTAGCCTCCTTGCTCCCCGGGCGACTCGGAATTTTATGCTGCATCCACGACGGCGAAACAAAGCGAAAAGAGAGGAAAACAAAACAAGAGAAAAAAGGGGGCTCCGCGGCGCGCTACCCGTTACGCTCCCGTATTCCACAGTGTTAGCATTTTTGAGTTAATTACTGGCGTGGAACTAAAAAAAAAGAAAAGAACGACAACAACGAAAAAACGCACGCTGGCACAAGAAAGAGAAAGAGGGAGAGAGAGAGAGAGAGGAAAACAGAAAAGCGCGGAATTAGTAGCTGCGTAGGTGAACAGCGAAAGAGTTCTGCGCGGAGGCGTTGTACGCGCGTTCTAATGGATGTACAGACCCGAAAATCGTGATACTCGACGAAATTCTAGTCTTTTTGCGCCGTGGACCCGCAGCGAATTAAAATCTTCCAGCCCCTTGAACGCACGATGAAAGAGAACCACTTAAAACGGTTCACTTTTGCGAGTAATGTTCCGTTCCGGCTGTTTGTACAGCGCATGTCGTTCACTATAGCTGTGCCTCAAAGCTAAGGGAAACTCGCGGCGAGAGTATCAGAAGCGGTGCCTCGATTCCGCGACGCCTCATTGGCTCGCGCTCCTCCCTTCCACTCGTCGAACCTTCGACGCGCGTGCGTCCGTATACTCACGCGTTTGGCGCCCGATTCGAAACTGTTAGAGGCTGTACCGGTTAGCAAATCTATTTTATTATATTGTAAATGCTCTATAGTAAATTCAACTGCTATGTAAAATATTTTGCAATCAATTTTCGTATATTGATTAAAATAATCTTGATCTAAAATCAAAATAAAATCGATTGATGACATCAAAATAAATATATCAAAAATGTAAGATGTCTAAATAAAAATTGTATTGTACCTCAAAACGGTATATAAAAAATTGTACATGCTCTATAGTAAATTCAACTCCAATAGAAAATGTTTTGCAATCAATTCGCATAGGTTGAAATGATCCGTATCTAAAATTAAAATAAAATTGATCGGTGACATCAAAATAAATAAATAAAAAATATAAGATGCCTATAACTAAAACTTGAGTTGTTCCTCAAAATGGCACGTAACACTATTTCTCGATCAAAACGCATTCTAAAATTTCATGTATGCAGCACACAACCTATATGTATAATACATTTTGTAAAACAATACATCGAAGACGAATAGCTGCAATTGTATTCTAACACTTCACCGGAAAACGTGAAAGAAAGATCGTATAATTCACGTTGAAAGGACGAGGGGTCCCAACGGACCTCGCATCTTTGCCCGTGATCAAGCCCCGTATCTGTTTTCCATCACGATTGTTATTTCCCGACCGGCGAAAACGCTGCTGCACACTCGAAGTTGCATCGGTTGATTTACTACGTAATTTGGCCGAGTAAATACGACGGTGTTCCGCGCAACAAATTCCCGTAGCCGCCGCGACGTCGTGCTACAATTACAATACCGGGTAGAACGCGATACGACGGGCGACGGGCGGGGAATTCTAGAAAATCCAAGACACGGTCGCACACCGGGTTCTCGTTATCCCGGTACCCTCGACGCGTCAACACGAAATTATGAGGAGAATCACGGAACAAAAGGGTCCCCAAGAGGCTCTCTGGATACGAAGCGAGTTAGAATCCTGTGCGCGCGGGGGCGGAGTGGATCATCCGAGGTTGGCTCGAGGAATGAACGAGTTTTCCACCGTGTATGCGTGTACGTGTATCTGTCGCGATTTGTTTCCTTGGTTCTTTCTTCGAGTTTTCACCGAGACTTCGTTAGCATATCGGCAACAGGCGGTTTCCGTCGCTTCGTTAGACCTCGCGGATGAATTCGCTGCATAATTAAAAGAGCCCCGGCGCCGCGAACACGAATCTTAATTACGATTGTTGCGTACCCACGGCGGAAAAGCCGAGCGACAACCCCCGAACGATATTTATACGTAGATTTTCCGAAGCTGACATTAACCCGTGTTAAATAACAATCCTTTCGACGAAGACGTGGAACTATGGATTTCTTCTCTCCCTCTCTGTCTCTCGCTCCTTTCTTCTTTCATTTTCCGTTGTTTTCAAATATTTGCCCGGCAAACACCGGCAGACAGCTTCCTTCCATTAACCGACGCGGAACAGAATAAAACGATAAAGGCAGAAAAGGAACGACGGCGAAGGAATAAAATAAAATGAAATGTTGCAGCGGAACCTTACGGCGTGCTGCTGCACTGGGGAATTTTAAACTGCCTGGCTGCCGATTCGACCGGGCTGGATTCTAGTGCTGGCCTGTATACATGGTGAAAGTTCTGGTGAGTTTGATACTTATTTTTTCTATTAGCTCCAGAAAGACGGTTTTTTTTGTCTATCCTAATGTCGTGACTTTGAATGGCACTTGAGTGACACTGAATTCATAATGGAAGGGGCTATCATTGTAGGTGTTTAAAAAAGGCTGGTCCCGTTTAAAAAAATTACAGTGTCCTTGAATGACCTAGAGTGACTTTGAATGACCTTGAATGAGCTTAAGTAGTTGTAATCACTGAATTCATAATGGAAGGGACTATAATCGTAGGTGTTTAAAAAATGCTGGTCCCGTTAAAAAAAAAATGAATGCATCCTTGAGTGACCTAGAATGACTTTGAATAGTTGTAATCACTGAATTCATAATGGAAGGGACTATAATCGTAGGTGTTTAAAAAATGCTGGTCCCGTTAAAAAAAAAATGAATGCATCCTTGAGTGACCTAGAATGACTTTGAATAGTTGTAATCACTGAATTCATAATGGAAGGGACTATAATCGTAGGTGTTTAAAAAAGGCTGGTCCCGTTTAAAAAAATGGAGGCGCCCTTGAATGACCTAGAATGACTTTTAATGACCTCGAATGAGCTTGACTAGTTAGAATCACTGAATTCATAATGGAAGGGACTATAATCGTAGGTGTTTAAAAAAGGCTGGTCCCGTTAAAAAAAATGAAGGTGTTCTTGAATGACCTTGAATGAGCTTGAGTAGTTAGAATCACTGAATTCATGATTATAGGGACAAAAAGTGAAGGGATAAAAAATGAAGGCGACCTTGGATCCCAAAAACAAAATAGGTGGAGATTTCTTCTTCTAATTGACGTTTTTGGAACATTGGATCCGACTGAATGGTGGGGTAAATCGAAGGATAAAAATATGTTTGAACAAGCCCCAAAAACTCGAGTCTTTTTCCGTCGAAGTTCCATTCACTTGACGCATTGTCTGTCTTCGAGTCTTTGAATAGAGATTTTCACCGTTCGCGTGCACACAAGGCCGGGGATACGTGTCTGACCGATCTTCCAGAGGAATTGCTGCTTTTTCACGTTTCTGTTTGCTGACTGTTTCCGAACAAGCGTTTTTTCGAATCGACGCCGAAAATTCCCGATGCGAAAAACGATAGTTCCTCCGGGAAAATTCGTGTTGTAGTACCGCAACAGTTTTTCGGATTCCGACGTACGTACGGTGTTCGGGAAATGGAGGACGTTGACGGTTCGAGAAGTATAATGAAACACATAAAGGATGTCCCATTCGGAGTTTGGCACGCAATTAAATCCTAAACTATAGCTCGTTGTAAAAAATATTTTCAATAAAATTTATTATTTCGGGGACATCTTATGGTGGTTTTTTCCATGGTCATTCATGGTCATTCAGTGCCGTTCAATGTTTAGCATATCCATTTGGAGAAGATTTGTGACAACGAACAAACTATTTGTTATAACGAGCATAATTGCGTTCGAAACTTCAAAGGGACACCCTGTAGAAATTCTATAAACAGTAGTAGAATGAACGAAATAATTTACAGGAAAACGTCGATAAAAAAAAATGGTTAAAATTGAGAAATTTAAATGTCTCAATGTGTTGGATAAATACTTTCGATAGCTGTTATAAAAGCAGACTTATGCGATATATTTATGCAATAAATATCCGCAGCAACGATCGGAACGATCGTATCGAAATCGGATTAGAAGTGTAAATACGAAACAACGCGCGGCTCCGATTCCCCTTATTTCATTCATCCGGAGATCGCATCGCGGATTATAGTTCTCCGCGTTTCAATACGGTCGAAGGATGTGGTAGAATTCGCCCGAACACACCGTTTCCTTTTTACTTGCAAATTTCTGTTATACCGTTACCTCGAGAAAATGCAGTTGCTCGCGGTCGAAACGCTCGCCGCAGGAACGGTCGGCCATGCTACATGCACACCGCTATTGCCATTCTCGCGAAACACCTGACAACGTCCTCCTGTTAATGTCTCCCACGCTCAATGTTAAGACATCCGGCTGTAACGGTCTCGAAACCTGGTCGAGCGATCAACGTTAACCGCCGACGAATGAATTGTTCCGAATAAGTTGTTCCCGGACAACGCGCGCGAAAATTTCGCTGGAAAGTTGCACAACGAAGTGCAATAGGTCCCTTCGTTAAACAATTTCTAACGCTTTTGAGGCCATTTCCCTTTGTAATTGTGATCGAGTTTGTGATTCCAGCCGGGATTGGGTAAAATATTTTGTTATTGAAATTTTATGTTGCATTTAAAATATTATAGGATATTGAACAGTACATAAAATATTATTTTAAATAGGATATAAAATTAAATAGGACATACAATTTTATTCTAAATACGATACGAAATTAAATAGGACATCAAATATTATTTTACATAGGATATCAAATTAAATAGGATACAAAATATTATTTTAAATGGGATGTAAAATTTCAAAAATAAAATACTCTTTAAAGAAATATGTTAAATAAAATTATATTTTAAATACGATTTTTTAAACCAAGAATGTCAAATAATATTGCAAAAATTTTAGCGCGCAAAATATTGCCCATTTCTGATTCCACCGAATTCGACATTTTAATTCCATTTAAAAATTGTTACGTTATCTCATAGACATATAGAGATAGACTGCGCCGTCTTATGGGCGAGTTGAAGCCCACAATGGCGGCGCGCGGTACAAAGAGTGAGAGAGAGAGCATTAGCCGGGGTCCATAGCGCTTTCTTTCTAATTGATGTATTTATTGATGTTTTATTTTTGTTTTTTGCCGCCATTGTGGGCTTCAGCGCTTCCTACAGGCCGCGCAGTCTATCTCTATATGTCTATGCGTTATCTGCAATACCTTACATAACAGCGGACACCCTGTGTATCGAAATCGAACTTCCCGTAACTAAAAAGCACGAAAATCGTCCGGCAATAATAACCCGCGCGAAATTGCCCGAAAAATAATAATTCGACGGTCAACATTCGCTCACTATCACGGAAAACGAGTAAATATTAAACGAGGAGAGTCCAGCCCACTGATCGTTGTTCATGAATATTCATTAGCTCATCGGCGAAGATAAAAATCAGCCACGACAGGGAAAAGTGAACAAATCGATCTCTCGTAGATGTGTATACACACACATTCACGCCGCTGTTCCTCGTTACACTTTTTTTTTGTCATTTTTACTATAAGAAGACCAGAAGAACGATCGTTGGGTTCACATTCGCGCGATCTTTCCAGCGCCATTTTGGAATTTTTATTGAACTCCTAAATCAACGTGCCTGTCAGATATCCGCGGGGACAGGAATCCAAATTGCTCGCAGGAAATTTTAATTAATCCGAGATTACGTGGATCGACTACCATGGCGACACCGGTGGAACGTTGTATGGATCGAGTTTACAGTATAGATATTTTTCTACTTTTTTCGGGCACAAATCGAATTGTTTAGTTCTACAAAAACTGAGGCTGCGATTTGTTTTAACCGTTTTTGCCTGTGACGAGACTGCAAAAATTCTGTCACAGCTTTTCAATGATTAGTGATTATTGAATATTGAAATTCTTTCAATATTGCTTTTTAATGTTTATAGCGAAATTTTTGATGCTTGAATTCGTCCTGGCAGTTATAGGAATTGATTCTTGCAGAGGAATAATTGAAGTTATTACAAACTTTAACCCAGCCGGATGCTTTCGATGATTCAATGGCATTATTTTTTAAAACCTCAACTAAAGGTGTACAATTCACGTTATTAATTTTATCTCAAGAAAGTGGAAAAACGATACAAACATTAAAATAACAAGTACATACTTCCAGTAACACTTTGTGTGGTGAAAATGAAAAATTTTCGTTTTTTTTTTAAACAAACAATTGGTAAATGAATCCTCGTGAAAACTTTTCACTTGCAAGTAAAATATCCAGGCATAGCTAGTACTTGTTCATTGATTTTAATATCATTGCTTATCTTTCTAATAAAGAGTCGTTCATGAAGAGGTGTCATTTTACATTTCGCGCTATTTTTATTTGTGAAGATTAGAGTAGGCCCTTTTCGACACGTGGTTAGTAAAATTGTAAAAAATTGTGAATTGTAAACAAACAGCGTTTTTTTAATCTGAATGGAAGACCCTGTAGATGAACTTCTATGAGGGTTTTGAATACCACCATGAAAGTTGATTTTTTGATGTTCGTCTGTGAACAGTGAATGGAGAATCAGTTATAAAATCTGTGTGAAAACAATCGTGTAGTAAATGAAATCCGGTCGCTTGAGGGCTGTGAGAATCCGGTTGTAGTATTCCTCTGTGGTTAACGAGGTCTGGGACCCCGTAGAGGCTCCAAAAACCTCTAAGAAACCGCGTCGCGCGGAGGGTCGATTTGAATTTAATTAAGTCAACCATAGCCAATTTGGCAAGATGCTCGCATTATAGAAGCTGCCGTTAATCGGATGAAGTCTGCGGTTTACGTAGGAGCAGTAGATATCACGATGCTACGAAATGTCTTGGGGTATCTCTCACCCGGGAGAGAGGGACTGTTCTTCCTCCTTTTCGCCCTCTAGTTGAAACCTTCCATCCCCACTTTCTGTTCCCCATCTTCCGCGGCAGTATTTGACTTTCAAATAGCGCCTAGCTACTCCCGATATATAGCACGTTATAACCGAGCACTCCATTTCGAGAAGCAATTCCGCTACCTGACGAATAGCCATTACCACGGTCTAACGATAACTCGATTCACGCCTGGAACGCTTGATTTTTCGACCGGCTGGGCGGGGGTGAGGCAAGAAAGGGGAATTTCGTATCCTTTGGCCGGACACTCGATTCGTGGCCAATCATTTCGCCACGCGATCACGAATTCAATACCTTGCCGCAATTACTCGACCGACACCCTCCTTTGGATCTTCGAGTTTCCAGGAAAAACGTTTCACGTTGGAGAAAAATAATTTCATCGAATGTAATATTTATTATGAAAATTACTCTTGCCGCCCCTACAAATGTGAGGGTAAGATGACGAAAAATGGGACGAGAAAGAACTAGAAGAAATACCCTAAGAAAAATTGTATAAAATTATTCTTTTTAAATCTGATTACTCGCGCAAAACTACATCATTACCATAAACTCTTTTTGAGGACAGCTAACTGGGGTGTAAGAGGGTTGTAAAAGTAATCACTAATAGATTGCTAACATTATGCATTTATGTGTTTTATTTCATGTCTATTGCGAGAAATAAATTTTAAATAATTCGACAACATTTTATAAAACACTGTTTGGTCATCACTCTCTGTCACGATAAATTAAAATTGTTCAGTCTTGACGTACAAAAATTTAGTCGTGACTCATTGCAAAATATTTAAGATGAATGGATTTAGTGAATCGCAGATGAACGAACGAATTGATTAATCCAATGTTCAACGAAGCAGTCAATTGTAAAATGTCTTACGTGTTCACAGCATGGTACAATATGCAACGTTGATTTATTAATTACGTTCTTACATCGTTTATCTCGAACACGTGTTATCCTGAACGCAGCGGAACACTTAGGAAATAGAATCCCGCCAAATTTCCTTTGCCGTAAATTACTGTTGGAAATGATGAATTTGCATAAATATCCGGCGATCTATTTGCATTCCTGTTGAAAATTCTTCGCCGTTTTGAGGAACTGCAGCCACGAGGCGGAAAGTGGTTATTCCGCGATAATATGCAAAGTGAAAATATAAGGGAAAATTTTTTCTTACAGGTTGGCTTCTCGAGGAAATTCAATTAAAAAAACGAGTGAATGGCAGTGTACACTCGAGTACCATTTAGCTCGTTCGTTATACCGTTAAGAACGTAACGAACGTTACTGCTCCAGCTTCCTTTTACAATCGTTCTAATTACAACAGATTATAAATCTATTAAATTCACTTTTTCACAATGGTCGAGTAAGAAATAAAAAATTAGATATTGCACGCGCGGGGAACATCGTGCGAGTGGTTTATTAACGAAAAAATTAGCTCAGTTTTATCAAAGGAATGGAATTGGATTTCTTGCTGAATACAAAACGTCTGACTTTTTACTTGGACTCAAGTCGAGGGCCCGGTATTTTATGCGCAAGCATGTAAAGTTAAATGGAACGTAATTTTCCGCCTCAAAGTTACCGTTTTTCTTCCATCGCTGCTCGAGGGATCCTCACGGCGAACGTACACCGGTGGGTGGAGGAGGAGGGAAGGGTGGACTCAAAGGCCGACCAATCAGCTTTTCGTTTCATTCAATTAGAAGTCAAAGAACGAATCGCATCTTTCAACATGGAATTAAAAATCAACAAGCGCGCGTGCGAGCACCAACGTCGATACGCTTCAAATACGAAGCCTGCACGATTGATTTATGAAGAGTTGATCGCGATTGAACAAATAATGAGCCGGGGATATAAATGCGCTTTCAATAAGAAATTTTCTGGATGTTCGATCGTTAAACTTCTCGCCACTGTTGTCATCGAGTTCCCACTGAGATGCAACAGCGAGGATCTTTTTGTCACTCCATAGTCCATTTCCAACGAACAGATACTTTTACACTGGAGCAATGAATTCAATTTTTACTGTTTCAGCCTCCTTTAAATATTATAACAATATCTTTGTTTTCGTTGACGTAATGTAAAATGTAAAAAATTGAAATTTTTTAAAATGTATATCTAATTTTTATTATACATATCGATTCTCCTTTCGTATTCTATTAGGTTGTTGCATATGAAATGTCCGATTTTTAGCAATGACATTAAACAATAGCAATTTTGTACCGAATGTATCCTATCCAGTTTTTTGATTGCATTTCGGTAAAAATAAGAAATTATGGTCATTCACCTTTTGCCATTTACAAGATTGTCATCTTGATTTTGTACTTCTTTCTTACCATCAACTATTAGTAAGTTATATAATTAATCACCATACATTTTGACCAAAAATCACATAAAAGTTATTTTTCAGACATATAACAGTAATACACGGCAGTCGCGTTGGGTGGCGTAGAAATAAACTTTATTTAAAAGTAAAATTATACATCTAAATTAAAATTGTGCCAAACTATAAAAGCAACAGGAACGTGCCTTATAAAAATGACAAGAATTAATTAATTTAGAATTTGCGGGGTTCCTATTACAATGTGTCCTCTAACAAAGATATTTATTAAGTAATTTCTTATGAAAGCATCTTTATAATATGATTAATCGTGACATAATAAAATCTAGAACCGTTCGTTTGACCAGTCGTGCTACGTTTAGTGTTAAGGATTAGCTTTGTACCACAAAGTTTCTAGAGAGCGGATCATTATGCGAAATAAAAATTTTTTAGCTGAATTGCAGCGATCTTGAGTAAAATAGAAATTTATCTTCTTTCTTAATATGTTTGATAGATCCAAGATAATATAACAGTATTGTTAAATTCTTCTATTGCTTTTACACCTACTCTTTTTTGTCATAAATGCATAAAATCCGCTGTCTATTCCTATAATAAACCTATAGACTGTAGCAGCATTTCTTGATCGAAACGTTTTATAAGAGACGCATTCTGAAATCGGACATTTCATATGCAACCACCAAATTACATAAGAAGAAATGGACAGTTAACGAAATATTTCGAAAAATTACATATAAAAGTGTATTTTATAAGTAAACATTATGACTCGTGCTAAGGCGAATTATCACGAATATCTCTGACGTATGTAGAATATCAAGGAGAAGCTATAAATATAAAAAAAATTAGGTATCCATTAAAAAGAATGTCAATGACCTTCATATGACCTTTATGTGATAACTGCACCTCCAGTCAGAGATAACGATCGATACGAAAAATTATTCGTTGCTGCCTCAGCGAGGAACCGGCTTCACATTGAAAACTTTTCCGTCATCGTTGTTGTTATTATCATTCCGGGATGAAAGTCTACGCTCGTTACAAATTTCATCAAATAGAACCGCATGCACCGCGGCGTACCGTTGCTGTTCTCAAATGCGCCGGAAAACGAACACATTGAACTGTGCAGGGGACACGCAAATAAAACCGAAGCCGGCCACTATTGTTAAGCAAACAATACGCTTTTTAAATATTGCAGAAATTAATCTAACACTGCTGCCGGACCGAGGGAAATGCTCGATGTTGTAGAGTGCGGCTTTTTCCCCCATTGGACCCAATGAATTTTGATTGAATGCTCGACTCGGCACCGTCCCGAATCAAAGATTGCCGAATTTAATGAACAAAAATATTCGCGAATCGAGAAACAATATCGCCACGGTTCGACATTAATTCATCGATTGCTGTGCGGGGTCGAATTTTGGAGTAATGGGTGGAAATTCGTTCGGCGGGTCTCATTATTTACATGTTTGTGCTTTGATGAATTTCCAGCTGTCCGTTATATTTCTTTCTATTATGGATTTATTAATTCGTATTTTCATATGTTTCTTCAGACAGAAACATTCTTATACTTTTGTAAAACGAGGTATAATTTATTCATAAATATTTAGATAGATATAAATACGTATTTAATATGCTTAAATTCATTTGAGAGATTTATAGAAGGGCTGACAATCAGCTAGAACAATGCTGTTTTGACTTTTGTCCAAACAATTGTTTTCTCATCCCCCAAGCGTCTTTCGACGCCATCAAAGGGGTTGGTTCGACTCGAATTTCGAGGAATTGTGTGCAGATTTAATTAAATGTACAATAATATGCAAGAACTGGGAATTTGAATTCAGCTAGAGCAAGCCCAAAAAATGCAAAAAATTATTTTCTTACCCCCCAAGCGCCCTTCGACGCCGTCAAAGGGGTGGATTCGCCTCTGAGCAAATGTTCTCGGCGAACTTCGTGGAATTAAGTGCGAATTTAATTTAATTAGAGAGAGCTAGAGATCCGGGGGTTGTCGGAGGTGGTCGGGTGAGATGTGGCCCCGTTCGCGAAATTTTTTCGCCACTCCCGCCATCTACGCGTGCCACGTCCATGCCGCGACTATTGAATTCCGAGCTGTCGCGAGCGGGCTTTTTTTCGCGGCGGTTCCTTAATCAAACGGAAATTACTCGCGCCGAGAGTTGTCACCGGATGCTCGAGAGCTTGCGAATCTGTCCAGCTCTGGGTGGGGAGGGATGGTAAAAGAGAGAGAAAGCGAGGGAGGAGGGTAGAGAGGTGGGGAAAAAAGTTTTCAATCGGAATGCGTTAAATCGAATCACGTTCGCCGCTGAAGTGGGTGAGTTCGAGGGTCGCCGGCAGACCGGTTGTGTTTCCACCTGAGCACCCTTCATCATGAGCCGTCCACCTGGAAACAAAGTGACGACGCGAACTGCCGCCCCGAATCGATTATACGAATTCTCCTTCGCACTGTTTTCGACTGTTCGCCGCTATTAGCGCGAATTGATTCCCGGAATTAGTTCGCCGTTTTTTCGCCTGGTCCACACCTACGTCGAAAGGGTGGGGGGCGAATAATCGAAATTTCGAATGGTGATTGGTCGACAGCTCTGTAACGGAGAAGGGGAAACCTTCTTTGCCGTGAACCGGAAATAAACAGTGAGTATTTCACAGTCGTTCGTCCATAATCAATCGTAATTGTAATGATTATAATTAGATTGATCTTCGCGCATAATAAAAATTTTGAACTGAAGTCAAATAACAGTATTTTAAAATTCTTCTGATATTTTTACTGTTTTAAATCATTCTTATTAATATCATGTATGACTGAGCTGTTCGCAATGGCATTTCGATGAGAACATACCTGATAGCAGGGAGCAAGCCATGTTGATTGGCATATAAAGTGACAGGAGTTTGTTTTTATATTTCATTTTGTCTTTATGATACTCTTTAATGCCAACTCAACGATAGAAGTGTATACACTGCCGCTTGGAAACGTTTGATCGCTTGTTTGATGAACGATGAGTCCCTGTTTGGCGAGACAGAATTCTAATAGTCGCTTTGGCTTTTGCTCGTTCCACGTTGATGCACGTGACTGGAAGGACACCGTGAAAGAACAACAAGTGTCATTTCCGCTTTTATATTTATATTATTCTCTATTCAGAAACCCCTTGTTTTAAATTCTTGCCGTTTCTCGGTGCTATTATATGGGAAATAATTGTTGTACAATATATATGTAAAATTTAAGATTAATTTAAAAGTTAATATTTGAGTGGCCAGCAGGGTGTCGCATTCAGTTTAGGTCTCTAACTGTAGTACATTCTTCCGTTTTACTACACATTTAATTAAATGCGCAGTTAATTCCACGAAATTCGTCGAAAAAATTTGCTCAGTGGCGAACCAACCCCTTTGATAGTGTCAAAGGCCGCTTTGGGGTTGCGAAAATAATTTTTTGGTATTTTTTCTAACATATTTTGGGTTTCTAACTCAGTATCTAACAAATTTTTCTCAGATGTTTTAGGTAGTTAGCGTTAAGAGAGTTTCGGAAACGGATGCTCGGTTGTTGCTCCTCCCGTGAAATGTTTCAATTTCGCGAGCACAGTAATGGAAAAGTCAAGTAATTTTCTTGATTATACCGGGAACGGTGAATGCGTAATAAGAGCTCGTCAACGATGAATAATGATAATCACTAGTTATCGACGGATTTCATAGATAAATTGGCCCTGATAGACAGCTGTTGCCTCGTAATTGTATTTCGCTGCAGCTTTCAGCCGTGTTCCACACCCGTGTGAGAATCTCTCGCGTCCACGCACATGCGTAATGCCATAACAGTGGAGCGCGTCGGCGAAATTTCCGACGCACGTATACTATCAAAATATTTGAGAACGATCGCGCATAGACGAAATGTATACATTTTTTGGGGAGCGCATATGATATGAGAATTACAAATTGCAAAATTATATAAAAATTCTAAATTATAAATACAAAAATGTATTCCATAAATGATAGAGAGAATCGTGATACAAATCTTTTGGAAATTGGTTCAGTATTCCGGGAAAATTCATAAGATGCTGCAAGGGAAAGCAGCAAGTCGAGCGTACGTGCCGAACAGTGTAATCGTTGCACACAGAGAAACGCGCAGTCAAATAAATTTTCCGCGACTCTCCTCGACGTTCACGCGAACTTTCCCGTCATCGAGGAACTTGACAAAGCAGCATTCTCGACGTCACTTATGAAACGCGGGTCGAATATGACGCATCTACTCCAAGATACAGGCTTTGTGCCGTCACGTGAGATTTCCGATCCCCTATAAAGTATGCTCGTCGCGCGAACCGGAGCAATACATCTCCGGGAATACAGTATTGTGACCCGTAAAGAAACTTCGAACACCGCGATCTCTGACATTTATCTCGTGCGCCCGTGTCGCGCCACTGACTCTTATAATATGTATAATATGATTGGCTGAAGCTTGATAACGGAACCACTTTCTTTCTGGACGAACGCGCGCGGACACAATTCGATTCTGCTCGATTTAAATCTCACCCTCCGGTCCTCTTCACATGTGCACATAATTAAACACATTTATTTCCGGATTCTCTACTGTCCGCTGCTGGAGAAATATTGAAAAATTTATTCGATGAATTTTACAAGAATCGCAGCTTCGTTTGCACATACTGTGATTGATATTTCGACGAAACAGAACGTTTAATCGAAACGTCCGATTTGGTCATATTTGGGAATTTTTCTAGTGCAATGAGACGTGTCATATATCAGTGGAATTATTTCGAACTATGCTTCCAGTAGATCTTTATACAAAATTTGCTGTGTGAATGTGAACACGTGTGTATGTCTTTGTTTAATCATTTTAATGTGTTCTACATAATATTACAATTTTTAATTTCGTAATTTATGAATTTAATTTCGTTTATATTAATGACAATAATGTTTTTAATATTCCAATTTTCAAAATGGAGTATTATTTCAACTTAAAAAATCTTCAAAAAATTGTTTAAAAAAATTACAACTTCTGTTTTGCTTCGCCATATTTTTCATTTAATCCGTGTTTGGAAATAATTTCATCGCGTTCATCGAATTTCTCCGACAAAATAAAAGTTCGTATAATTTCATGAAAGTTCATTGAAATGAATGGGAGCAATGTATTATCACAAAATTCAAAACAGCTTGCACACCGCCTCAATTTAATAAAAATGTTGTACGTCCAAACAATTTTATTTGCAGAGATGTGTGAAAAACCAATTTCACCTCTGGAATTCAATGAAAATTAATAATGAATTTATATCGTTTCTTATTTCTCTACGTCACTGTATCGTTTTAAAAATTTTATTGGAACAGCAGTGATTGTTCTGATCATGATAAATCACTTCAGAAACGCTGTATGTATTCTCCGTACAGTCATCCTTTCTCACGAAGGATTACACGAGATCTTTTCCTGAACTGTTTACACTCGACACACAGAGATTCTACCGATAGCATTTGTCCAACGGCTTACAATGACGCCACTTTTTTTATCGAGTGTAGAATCTGACAATCTCGATCGCTGTTGCCAATAGTCAAGACATAGTGAGCTCCGAGAGATTCCTGTTCGACGTTTCTGTCAAGAGACTGTTCCGTGGCGTGGGAAAATTCTTATCAGTGCCTGGAAAAACTTTAAGAAATCATGTTCGTGGTTGCAGGAAATATTTCATAATTTTTAAATAAATTTCTATTTCAATAGTTCATTGCACAAGTATAAAATACACCCACACTCTTCGCTCTTTTATTAAGATACAGATATACAAATTAATATACATATCGGAATTCGTTAAAAAAGAAACTACGGATTTTATGCATTTATAATAAAAATAGGTGGATCAAATTTGAAACAGTAGAAAAATCAATTATGAGAACTATGTTATTTTCAACTAATTAAGATTGTTAAAGAAAGGAAGAAATTTCTTTCGATTGATGAAACAAAATTTTTTCTTTGGAAAAATTAGAGAAAATTTATTTACATTATTGGGAGCTAATTCGACAACAGCTCGGTGCATGGCCACACTTCAACGATGCGGTGCTCCACGCAATTCATTTTCCTAGGTCATTATATCTCATCCAGAGGCTGTGCTGCTCATAAAGGCGCAGCTTGTATATTAACGGGCAAGTTGATGGGTTCAGATAATCCACTTAGCCAAGAAATTCCCAAGAGAAAAATTTCTCGCGGCCAGAAGAGTTAAGTCCTTAATCCGCAAAACCCTGTTTCCGCGGGAACTAGCGAATCCAAGAACCACTCTTGCTGGTTTGATGAATCGCGCCTTAACATCCGGCTGTATGGACGGAAGTCCTGCTGCTAAAATTCACCAACTATATATACCTCTTTATTTTGTCACTGGTATCGATTTTTTTAAAAATTTTACCTAAAAACAGCCTCTAGCTTCTGATGCAACGAACTTGTTAGAATCATTTAGCTACCCCTGTGGAATCATAAAAATTTATTTGTGTTTTTAATTATTCTAATAGGTTGAAAATAGCTGTGTTAAGTTTTTCTAATCGTTTTAATGTTCTAATTGACCCACCAAATTTTTGCAGATCCTTATACAAAAATTCCATCTTTCTGGAATTAATGGAAAAAATAACATCTCTAAATTTTTTAAATCCTCCCACAATTTTATTATAAATGTATAAAATCCGCTATTCGCTCCTAGAATTTGAATTACAGTGTTCCCGCAATTGATGTGACTTTCGGGTGTGCGGATGATGAGACTTTTTTATCCCCACTACTAGGGGGTTCCCCCTTTGGGCGGTCGATCGCGCTGCAAAGAAATTAAGGTATTAGGGTGTTTAAATTGGGGTTTTACGATACTCGATGTATCATTCTCAGGTATGGAATAGCACTAGTACAAGTCAACAATTTCCCGCTTAGCACCGTTGTTTACCCAGGATCGTCATTTACACTTGGAAAAGTTATCAGTACCATTTCGTTTCCTGAGACTCGATACCCCTCGAGGTTGTCACAACAATCGCGGGAACACTGTAGTTCTACAGCTCCGCCGTGGTCAATCCAACAGACCAATTGCCAACATTACACAAAATTATGATACACCCAGACCATTCAGAGGTGCACGCGACTATCAGTCCCAAATCAGTCCGACCAACATCAGAGACCTAACTCCGCAGGGACCAGTCTGTAGTCCACAGCGTTTCTTCCTGAAACTTTTTCATCTGGGTGAAAACACGGTGTGTTTTTTCCTTCTTGTCTTTCCGGGGAGTCTGACGCAGGTCTGGGCTAAAAAGCAGGGAATGTGTAAGCGGGAATATGCCCCATATACCGTGACCCATTACGATGTTCTCCGCGGGGTTCGCAAAAACCTTGTGGCTCCGTAGCGTTTAGAAAGTTCCGCGGATCCGTGTGTGTGTGTGTGTTGCCGGTATAATTCATATAATTCATATAATTCATACCTCTCCTGTTCTTTTTTCCGTCAACGTCCTCCTCTCTTGCCGTCCACCCTCTTCAACCCCATGGCCGACAAACTCGATTCCTGCGGGATCGGGATTTTTGCTGTGTTTTAATTGTACGTTAACGTAACGTTGTTGCTGTCTTCGGAGAACCCGCGGCCCGGTAAAACAACAAACGCACCGAGCGACTGTTAATTAGACTGCTTTTACGGGATTCCGCGAAGGTTGGAAGGGGCCGGGGTGGGGAGGGGAGGGGTTGGAACAGCTTTAATTATGTAACGGTACACCGCGTCGTCAGCTTTTTCCATCGCTGCGCAAAATTCTGCGTAATTAAAGGCGCACCGACCGGCTCCGACACGTGAAACACGCGCACAGCTGCAACAACGGTTGCGCGCGCGCACACACACACATATGCACACTGGGAACGGAATTTTTAACGAGATTATTATGCCGGATTTTGTTCGTGCACCTGGATGTTTACTGACCCAAATTTATCCAGCTTACGGCTGCTCGATTCGCCGCCGACCGCAAACAAAAGAGTCTCTCGCGTCTCAATTTATGGAGAACGATGAAGCATTGTCCGTGTCTCATAACGTGAGACGCGGGACGGCGGCACAGGGGAAAGAGGAGTCACCGTCGCGCGATACGATACGCATGAAGTAGTAATCTTCTCGGCGAATAGCGGGAACGCCTGCGCCTGACCAATCAGAATGTTTCGTTGCGAATTCTTTTTGCATTCCTTCAGAGTATATGTTTATGAGACAATAGTGTTGTACCCTGACATCGATTTCTATCAGCGGGCAGAGTTGCCGCGGATATTCCCTCCGAAGTAATATTTTTTCGGTAACTCTTGGGCGATCTCTACCGTAACTGTCACATTTTCTTCTCCACCACTGGCCGATCCCTGTTTTGTACCCTAATATCTATTTGCGAACAGCGTTGCTCTGCGCAACTGTCGAAATGATATCTCCTGTAACTGTCAAAACATAGTCCTCCTCTTCTTTAAATCGATCGGTCTATACGAACTGTTATAATTTTATGCTATTGTCTCTCATCCCCTAATGCCAATGTTAACTATAGGCCTTTTAACAAATTCCGTGTCAAATATATCAGGTTGGCAACTAAGTTCGCGATCTCCACATTTTCTCAAACAAAATCATTTAAACATATTTTTTAAGCACGAGTATTTTATATCAAATTAATCGCAAAATTCAGAGCTTTCCAATGACATACAGTTCAAATGGAATGGTCACAGAATGAGGTTATAATGATACAATAAAAAAATAACGAAACTAAAGGTCGCGAAATTAGTTGCCAACCTAATATTATAGCCAAGTGTGAACCATGTGGTCGCTAAATAAATAAAAACTGCAACTTAAATAATTTTTGAAAACTTCTTATTAAAATAACAAAATACAATTACCATTATTATTACTCGTGTAATAAGGCACGAAGTATCTCCAGTATTTAAATTGCACGAATCGGAACAGAAAGAAGGTGTGGACTTCCATGTCCACTGTAAAAATTTATTCTCACGAATATTAATTGACCATAAATTCACAGCACGTTTGAAACAATTTTAATTATCTTTTATTGGTTTACTCAAATTACTCAACAGTGGGGCTGCCTCTTTATTGCAGCGGGGTTTTCACTGGCAAATAATACGTCCCTCAGTATGAAAGAGGTGCTATTATAATTAGGAATAATAAAATTAAATTTAAAAATATTATCATACTATATTTCGGACTTATTAAAATTATCAAAAGAAGCAATGCATTTTTATTTAACTTCTGTTTCCCACAATAGACGTGGCACAAATTTTCAATAACGAGTACAATATTAATTCATCACATAATTGATCACAGAAAAATTAACCCACGAATTTATCATCGTGAATAATCAAACGATGTGTTTTTGATGCGCAGATTCGATCGAAGATCATTATTTCCCGCCCCGTTTCTTATCCAATAAATATGTATGGAATATTAGTCTCCGGATTTCGAGGAGTTGGATTTCGTCTTGTCAGAGATATTATTCGAGCATTTGTCTCGGTGTCGGGGATAGAAAGGGGACGAGCGGAATAGATCTTGGCATGATGGCGAAGATATTGAGTTAACGCCGCAGTAAAACCGCCCCGATGCACCGATCCTTCGAAACTGAGGGTTGGAGAAAAGGGAAAAGACCTGTTGTCGAGGCTCGAGGGATGGAAGGAAGAGCAACGCGGTATTAATTACATTTAAGCTCGCCGCCGGGGTCATGGTTCGTTCGAAATTCCCCATTTACATATTTCTTTCTTTGGGGTTGAAATGGCCTTTTGATTAGCGCGAAATTCACTGTTTTCTCTTTTCTCTGCTCGTAGTATCGCTTGATCGATGTAAGTGAAATATAATACAATTTACCACGTCGCGTTTCTCATTGTTTTGTTACCTGCCGTTTCTCCTGTTTTCAAAGTATGTATTACTTTTGCGATTCTATTTCAAACCCACCACCATTCATATGAACCGTTCTAGATTTTTTATTCTGCAGTTGTTCGAGTTACAATGTTGCGTTTATGGAAAATAATTCAATAAACTTCATTTTTGTAATTTTTATACGGCTCCAGAAATTGTCGATGTTCAAACAGTAATGATTTCGTTCAAACAAATGGTACAATAATGTGATCTTGGTTTTATTTTAAAGATTTAGACTTTTACTTTTACACACAAAATCATTCATTTTTGTCTGAGACAATTTTGAACGACTTGGCAAGTGGAAAACTGAGGCCATGTTTGCTCTGAGAAATGCTTCCAATTGAAACATTTCTAAACGTTGAAAATTTTTTTTCGGGAATTGATCTTCCGCAGATTTTAAGATTGAAGCCACCCCTTTACAGCGACACCGAAAAAGTTGATCTACAATTTTTTAAAGTCGTTTTAATAAGGTTTAAACGGGAGGTACACCATGGGGGATTTACACCACCGAACTTAGTCCTCGTTTTTGTACCCTAAAACAGCGAAAAAAAATCTCACACCACTTTTTAAGGTTTCGTTGCAAAGAGGAAGCTTCGATCTTCAATTCTGTGGATGATCCATCTACGAAAAAAATTTTTATATATTTTTACAGAGGTTTCAATTGACAGGATTTTTGAGGAAAAAGTCTTCAGTTTCTCATCAGCTAAACGGAGAGAAAGCCAACCCGAGGAAGTCAAAAGAAAATTTAACTGAGAGGGGAAGAGATTTCCGGTGGCGGGTAAATTTGACGGTTTGTCGGTCACCGGGAGAATGGAATGGACAGGGGGTTGTAAAAAAGGGGTTAAAAGTCGCCGATGGGGGCGAGAAAAGGATTCCAACGGGCGAAGGAGATCGCAATCACGTTGGATCGTAAAGCGATCGCTAACATTTCCGCTATCCGGCTAAATTCAGATTCGGATTCCGGGCGACGCGGCACGGCGAGGGACGAAGAACGGGATAGAATATGGTTTTAAGCGATAATAACGAGGCGGGTGAAAGTAGCGATAGTGAAATCACAGAGGGACGGTGAAGTTCGCGCCGATTCCACGATGAATAAATTTCGCCAATCAGAATATTTTGATTCGGCCAATCCCATTCGAAGTTTCGAATTAAATACGGGTTGAACCGGGAAATCGGTTCTGCCGATTCTGCTTAATCGATTCACTCGACTAATCTGCATATAAATGCGCCCACATTTGTTACTGTAAGTTCCGTAGATTCTTGTAAACAGGCCACGAAATGTTATCTAAACGTACAATCAATTAGAGTATTGTAAAGCATTTATAAATGGATCTAATCTGGATGTAATCTAATGGATGTAATCGACAAGTTGATAGAGATCGTTTTGTAACATTTATTCGACTGAAAGAGCAGACTGATAAAATATTCAATATCTTGAAATTTTGAACATTCACCTGTTACATCACTGTAATATTGTTACATTCACCTGTTACACCTCTATTGCCACTGTAAGTTATATGTACGTAGATTCTTCTAAACAGCTTACAAAATGTCATTGATTTTTCTAAAATTTGTGAATTTTTAGTGTATATCAACGTTTTCATGGTGTTTCCAATTGTTGTTGGTTTCAAGTCGTTTCTGGCAATTCTGTTTAATCGAATCACGTGATCAATCTACATACAAATGCACAGATTTGGTGCTGTAAGTTTCACAATTTCGTATAAATAGTCAATTGTCATCGTCATTGTCATTGCAATATGCATCAGTACATTTATTTATTACTCGATAGTTCTACTGCTAATATAGTGTTGCAAACGTTTGGACAGACATGATTTTATTTTTAACAGTATTCTATTGAATACGTTGAATTCCTCGTAAACGAAATCCATTTCATTCCAACTTTCCAGTGGAATTAAATTTCTAATTTATTGCATTTTCAAACACAGCTCACTCGAAATCAAATATATACTTAGAATTATATATGTACCTTACTTCCACTCGTAAATTTTAATTCAACTACAAGCTGCATTTCATCTTAATTTAATTTTTCAAATGAACTAAATTCCAAATTTATTGTATTTTAAAACACGGATCATTCGATATCAAATATTTAAAAGTGAATTAGTTAATAGTTAAAAGTGAAAAAGTGAACACATACACTGCTGCGCAAAAGAAAGAAGCACCCGGCCATATTTAATAGAAAAGCGTAAAAAATAAAATAAGAACACAATAAGTTGTGAAAAAGGATTCCGCAGTTTAATTTTAAATGCAATAAATCAATCATTGTACAATACAATTTCTACATAAAGATGTTGTTTGTCATTATATCTTATAATTATACTGGGTGCTTCTTTTTTCGACCCCTAAATCCTATCATAAGCCACATTTTACCTTAATGAGAATGAATAAGAATCGATTACGTTTTAAAGTACAGTCTACGGAAAATGAAGCACGTACTTAACGGTGCAGTACGAAAATTCGCGTTCTCCGCAGCGGAGAAAAAAAGACATCGTCGGCGGCCGCAACAATGTTGCAATATTCATCCGCGGAATCCGTTCCCCTCAATCCGGTGCCAAGATCCTTTTTCCGGCTGCCGGCAACCTGCTCGCCGTCAGCTGTTCAATTATAGACAGCTGAAATATCATTCGCGCGTATTTTATTCACGGCTCCGACGACGTGTAACACGAAGGACAAAAGGGGATGGACGGTCAAATCGGGGTTAGAGGGTATCTACAGGGTGTTCGATCGGGTCGATATTTTCGTGGTAGATCCCGCTAGTGGAGGTTTCGCTTCCAGGTAATTACCAGTTTAGAGTCTCTCTCTGATCAGCCAATAGCTGCGCGTGAAAGTTAGGTCAAAAAGGGCATGGAGAAACAGACACACAGAGACGAGATTCACGCGCCACTATTAATTGATGTTATTAATTATTAAATCGGAAACGGAAATTCTACAGGAAATTGGATCACTCCTCATTTTGTAGAACAGTTCTATGAAATATTTTACCGTACATTATCAAGAAGTGTCTACCAGGAGTGAAGTAATGCGACTGTCCTGAGTGATACTACAGCCTCTGATTAGATGAATATAATCATGTTTATATATGTTGAAATTTTATAAATCTCTTTCATAATTAGGTATCAGGGGGTACATACAGCCTTCAATTTATGAGATCAAGTGTCTCAAAACTTTTTATATTTGTTTGACTATATTGTCAATTTATGAGATCAACTGTTTCAAAATTCTTTATACTTGTTTGACTATATTGTCAATTTATGAGATAAAGTGTTGTTCAAATTTTATTATACATTTGTTTGACTATATTGTAAGATAACATTATGTGATTTTATGCAATTCTCTTCATTATTATTTAAATTGTAAGAATTCAATAGCATGTCACTTTTCGAGGCTGCCAACATTGTCAATAATGAATTGATACATATACAGGGTGGTCCACTCAAATTGTACACCTTGAACATTTCCGTTACTTGTAATGAAAAGATGATGTATACAATACTTACATGGTATAGAGAAAACTGTATTGACCTTCAGATGTAATGGTTAAGTTAATTGGCAGAAGAGGGTAGTTTCTGCGGAAGCCGTGGTCCAGTCTTTCTTCCCACCCCGTACATGGAGGCAGCAGAGCTATCGGGCCTTGTGCATTTTGCAGCAGCAGCGAGGTATCGGAATCCTTCCTGGGCGTCTAATTTTTTCACAATGTAGGAGAGGGGGAATGAGAAGAAGGAGGAGTGCTCACACAACGAAAGGCCGACTCCGCGATTCGGTAATCCAGTTAAAGGACCCGTCCGTCGGCGTCGGGTCGCACCGGCGGGATCGGGTAGGGACCCGTTCGCGATCACTTTACGAGGCGACGTGATTGCGATCATCCGGCTTTTTGCCGCTCCCGAACCCACTTGGAAATCCCCCGGAGTACTTTTAATAATTCAGTCGAATCCGCCGGAGACACGGCGTCGCTGCATTGCTTCGGGAACGAGTGGGGAAAAAAACAGAGAGCCACACATACACACACACACACACAGAGTAAGAGAGAAAGAAAAAGAATTAAACCTCGAGCCGTGTTCCGATGGCGTGGACGGAATACGAACGATCCTAAAACAGAGGCCCGCCCCGTAATTGTTCCCGCGGATAAGTAATGGAGAATTGAAAATCACGCGGTCGATTGAAAATCCTCCCCGTGTACAACCCGATCGATCCAAGGGAGGGAGAGAGAACAGATTTTCCTTCGGAATCGATAGCCCGTGACGGAATACCAATTAGATTCGGTTTTTGCGCGATACACCTGTCCGGAACGAAACAATGTCCACGGTGGAAACGAATCGACTGGAGACCCCTATTTCACCTGCATCGACGTGACCCCGTGCCTTCTGCTCCCCGTAATTTTTAAGACACGCTCCCTGCGGATTAAATCGGTGTTTCACTATCGATTCGGCCGGAGTGACTCTATTCTCTCAACTGCCAATTTTATTGTTCCAAGAACATCTGTACCCCGAGTACCACCAGGTATACGTACAATTAATCTGTTATAATTAGATTGCGGATTTTTGTGCGAGAGTACTCTTCATTTCGGATGATTCTTGCGAATGCGGCGCGGAGGCTCAGGATCTCAATCATATCATCTGGCAATGTCCAGAATATGATTCAGAACGAGAACACGTGTTTGAACTGCTCCTTAATCGTAAACACTATCCTCCCTACACTATTAATTTTTTTCTAAGCGTACTAGATATTACAGCGCTAATGTTTATTTTTAATTTTATCAAAAAATGTAAGATTAGGATTTAGCGCCTAACGTTTATACAATATGTATAATTCCACTTTATACATACTATGTGTTATATACTTCTCTTTCTTTTTGTATAATGTCATAATAATGTATGCTATATAAACCAAACTAGGTTTACGGCATCAATAAATAAATAATTAATTAATTAAAAATTTCTGAAGACGATCGTAGAAAACAATATAATAATTGCAGTACGAAAATTGAGGGTAGGCTTAGTTTTTCCACAGTAAATTTTGTCGAGTCCTTAATTGGCATATGTATTGTACAAAAGATAGTGGATCAAATATTTTATCATTATTTTCAGTAATTTAGTTCAGAGTTTGTACCAGAAAATTTCAGTGAAGAGAAGTTGAGAAGTTTTTTAATCAGAAGTTGACCAAGAAATTTGATAATTGATAATCTTGAAAGCCGAAGTTTAGCGGCTGCTTTTTCAATTATCAAGGCGTTTTCTTGCTTCGAAAATTTCCGGTGGAACAATATACGCCTAATTTCTTGTTTTTCCCATCTGTAAACATTGTGGCGATGTTGGCATAAAATAGAAGTGCTACGAAGTGATTGAAGGAGGTGGCGCGCAATACAATTAAGTCGATTAACTTTGTTACATTTAAAATTTGATTTACTTTTGAATATTTTAGGTAGTTCGTTTATCACGTTATCAATTCTTTTAACAAGATTATGTAATGCTCCTGAGACAACAATTTACATTCACAGTCACATATATAAATTCTAATTCAAACCAATCATAGTTACTTCACAGTATGATCGCATCAGGCGTTAAAAATTTAAATTTCGATTCAAATCGCAACTTCGTAGAACTTGTAATTGCGTTTGAACTTGTAATGAGATTTCACTGATTTTACGCCATGAACTTTGAGCCTTTTACTTTTTTAATACACCCTTTACTGTAGGAAGAACTTCAGTTTTAAGCGGGGATCTCATACATACTGAATATCATACATACCTCAGCCAACATCTACCTTTATCTACATATATCAAATTCTTTTTATATAAGACTATTCAAAGATTAAACAGTGCAAACATTTCAAAAAGAGAAAAGGTAACCAAAGAAATAATATATAAACCGAGTGAGATCGACTATCGTCTGTTTCGCAAACAGACACCAGTTTTTCACATTGTTCCGGCACGGTAGAAATTCTAATGTCGTGACGATTTATAGTCGACACGAAACGAGTAGATGAAAAAGTTTTATTGCGATCACGTCAGACCGTAAAACGATAGATCGGCATTACCCGGCTAATCCGCTAATTCTAAAGATTTGCTCACGGCGATGGCTCGTGAATTTCAAGATATCGGCAAACCCCTTTTTGCACGAATTAAATTCAGGAATCACTGTCCGATTTCTCTCTCTCTCTCTCTCTCCACCCTTCTTCTTTTTTCATGGTATTAACGTGTTGTGAGGACCCGTGAGCCCGGACGACCCGATTTTACGTTTAAGACGATTAATTTCCTCCTTTTTCAACCCCCTCAGCCGACCCCCACGAGTGCAGCAGATTCTCCTCGCGTTATTATATGAATATAAACGGGGATCTCGATAATTTTCTTCGGCTGAGGAACGGGAGATAGCGTTCGAAACGCACGAGGAACGTTCGTTCAGGACTTCGCTTGAATTATTTCTGCAAACGGACGTTGAAAACGGCCGGCCACTTTTGCTTTGCTTAAATCTAAAAAAATAATCGAGCTGAATCGGCGAAATTAAAGTAACGGAGCCGTGCTGAATATACAACCACGGGATTGAATTGAAATTACATCAAAATTTTTATTGAAAACGCAGCCAGGGGAAACAACAAGATTTTACAAGAAGTTTCTTAGATTATTCGTGGAGACAGGTAAAAGAGGGGGAGGTGGGCACGAATTGAGGGGAAAAAGTGCCCCCTCTCTGCCAGAATCGGATAAATTGCGATGATCCGACCGAAGGGTGGGGGAACAGCGTCTTGGAAGGAGAAGGTGGAGTGGGGGGAGAAGTCTTCATCTGGAAACACTGGTCACTATAACTAGTTGTTTGCAGTCTTGTGATGAGCGACGAAATAATTGCACATGTATTATTAATATCTCTTTCTGAAATAGTTTTGACAAGAAATTTCATGTGGATTCGTTCAGTCGTTTATAAAATTGTTTGCAAAATTTGCTAGATTGAATGTCGATATTTTTCGTGATAATTAGTGAAACCTTCAATTCTACGCTTTTGTAAATGCACATGGTCATTTGTAAATGGACCTTATAGCTTTGTATATTCATAAACGAATTCTGGAGATTCAACGAAATTTTATGTGCTTTGTTGTCAGTTTTAATAAGTTAAAAGGGAACTGAAACTTCGAATTTTACATTTTCCTGCTGAATTTTAATTGATTTATAGGCAGCGTTATTTGGTGTAGCTAGTTGAACAGCGCCCGAGCTTTCTCTAATTAAATTTTTTACAACACACAGTTCTACTATTATAAATTACTAAATTACGTCGAATCAGTTTGATTTTCATTGAATTTGTATCATTCGTTATTACTCAAACTGTTTCACCTCAACTTGCTAAAAACACGCAAGCAAGTTCTTATTTTATCCACCCCACTGGTCAGTTTTAATTTAAACATTTTAACAAAACAATTCTATTGATATATATACAAGTTGAAATAAACGTACATAATATAAAATGGAAAACGAACAAAAAAATGTGGTTCAAAGATTTATTAAACCCAATTTATTAAACCCAAAAAATCATTCTATTTGCCAAACTCCGTACCCCATTGAAAAAAAGATAGAAATACTTTTATTTATGTTTCCGCAGCGCTATACGAAATCCCGTAAACCCGTACGCTTTCCGGCTGCGTAAGATCCGCAGCCTAATAATGAAAGATGCACGAGGCTCGGGCGGCATCGAACTTTCGCAAGTCGCGGGGGTGCAGAAAAAGAATACGCTATGTATCACCTTTGATCCGGGACACCGTGGAACAGATTAAGGTCCACTCGCACGTCCGCTTTCCGGCGAAGTTTGCTGGCGCGAGTTGGCGGAAACGGGTTCATTCGAAAAGTGAGAAAAGTTTTTTGACACGGTCGCCGACAGCGTTTCTTCATAAGCTTTCTTAATTTAAGCCGTAAACTTTACGAGGCTCTGACGCGCGACGAACCCCGGGCCCGCGAGGAAATTGAACGTTGCATCCGTTGCAATTAACCTCGTCGTCGTCGTCGTCGTCGTCTCTCTCTCTCTCTCCCTCTCTTAACTGCAACGCGGTTTCGAATAACCGCCGTTTTCAGAAACGGAATTGCGTTCTAAAGGTTACACGGGAAGAGAGAGAGACAGAGGAGCACACCACCACCGAACTTCCGGCGGCAATTTCAAGGTTGTTCCCGGGGAAATCGGATTTATTACCGGCCGGAAAGTTTCGCTATTAACGACACCTTTAAAACCGATAATAAGTGCGTTCCTCCGAGGAACCGGTTTTAATTAACGCACCCCGATGCATCGGGTAACCTGTTGGTACCCGAGCGATTACTTCAGACGGAGAGTTCCGAATTTACGATTATTGAGCTCGCTCGTGGAACTCTGTAGCGTTCGTAACTGTGAATTAACTTGCGGGGAACATTGTTCCTTGATCATCAAATTGCATATAGGTCTGTTTATGTGGCTCAATCGTATTATTTATTAGCCCATTGCCTTACAATTCAATTCTTGAATCCTGAAACAGTTGTTAATTTAATCAACAGACTGCGGATCTTTATGCAAAATAAAGATCTGTATTGATTGTGAGAAGCAGAAATAACATAAAAGTTGATTTTATTCCTCAACGACTTTGTTACATTGAAAGCAACATTATAAAATTCTTGAATTTTTAAAATCTTTTACTGTTTCGTATTTCGCTTAACCAATTTCTTCTCTACTTTTTTCCATCGAGCTGACTGCCCACGAAAGCCCTATAAAATAAATAATAACTAATATTTTTATTTCAGTAAAAACTGCTTTTAGTGTACCCATCATCGTTCTTTTTCTCAGTAATTAACCAATATAAAATTTGTTGTATAATATTCTAAAATTATAGATACAGTGTTTAATAAAAAAAAAATTATGCATTTTCTTTCACTTATATGTATGAATTGGTGTAATTCAAAGCCAGGATAACAAATAAGATTTCGGCAACAAGCGGGTAGAATTATTAACAGTAGAGACGTCGCGTATTACGCGTACAAACACGAGAAATCATTAGTGGCCAATCACGGCGTCCAAGCAATTACCCAGTGGATTTCTCTTTGCGTTACTAATCACTGTTTTCACCGTTGAACACGTTGAAATTTCAATGATACCGACCACTTTAGGGCAAGTGAACGGTCCGAGTAGGACCGATGCCCTTCTAATTAAGCTGGTCGGCAGATCGCGGACCGCGGGTATTTGTATTTACGTCGGGTCACGATTAAATTATTTCACGCGCGACCAGCTGTCCCGTCGCATACTGCGTTGAAAAGCCTATTTTCGGGCAAAATTCTGTTACTCGAAAATTCTAGATGAACAAATATTTCAGAAGAAATTTGTAGGACATACAAGGAAATGCATGATGGTTGTACTTGTTTGACATTGCACTGTCCTTCGAAGGCTCTGTGTCTGATTACAAATGAAATTTCTAGAAACTTATATCTCTTTCATTATATCTTTAGATATAATTTTAATCATACAAGGGTGAGGCACCGAAAACAGTCCACATGAATAATAATAGTTTTTTCGTAGGTGGACACGTAGAAGACACACGAAGGTCAAGTCCCATTTTTTAAAATTAGAATGATATACACTACTGTGCAAAGGAAAGAAGCACCCAGTATAATTATAAGATATAATGATAAGCAATATCTTTATGTGGAAATTGTATTGTACAATTATTGATTTATTGCATTTAAACTATTAGACAATCCGCAGTAATACATAATTCTCAGAACACTTCAATTAAGCAGCGGTATCATTTTTCAAAACTTACTGTGTTCTTACTTGATTTTTTACGTTTTTCTATTAAATATGCCCGGGTGCTTCGTTCTTTTGCACAGCAGTGTGTCTTCCTACGTACTATCTAATATGACGGTTTAAGGGGCTAGTATACCCCCGGATTGTAACTAGAAAGGAACTAGAATCTTACTAGAAAAATGGCTCGAAACATGGGTTTGCGCCCAGACGTTGTTTGACCTTATTTGAGCAAATTGTGGGCTGGGTGAGGGCTCATTCTAATGAGGAAGGTTAGACGCAGTGCGCTTTTCTCATGATTTTAACGAGATTATGTTTATATCTGATAATATGATGGCCCAAAGTAGAGAATAAAATCTAGGAAAAAATCCCGCAGATTTCAATGCATTTTCTGTCTCTAATAGATTTTTTTGACTTATGAGATGGGAAGAGCGCACTGCGTTGAACCTTCCTCTTTAGAATGAGCCCTCACCCAGTCCAAAATTTGTTCAAATAACGTCAAACAACGTCTGGGCGCAGATCCATGTTTCGACCCATTTTTCTAGTAAGATTCTAGTAAATAGCAAACATCTAGCAAATAACTAGAAAGTGGATCTGCGCGCTGTCGCTTAATGTCCTTATTTCAGCAAATTTTGGGCTGAGTGAGGGCTCATTCTAAAGAGGAAGGTTCAACGCACTGCGCTCTGGTCATCATAGCAGTCAAAAAGTCTTTTGGAGACAGAAAAATGCATTGAAATCTGCGGGTTTTTTTCCTAGATTTTTTCTCTACTTTGGGCCCTCGTATTATTAGTTATAAACATAATCTCGTTAACCTCGTGACCAGAGCGCAGTGCGTCTAACCTTCCTCTTCAGAATAAGCCCTCACTCAGCCCAAAATTTGCTGAAATAAGGACATTAAGCGACAGCGCGCAAACCCATGTTTCGAGCCATTTTTCTAGTAAGATTCTAGGTATTTTCTAGTTACAAATCGAGGGTATACTAGCCCCTTGAGGAGTAAGGACACAGTAACAAGTGGGGGAAATATCAGATTTTTAAACAACAGTACAGAAAAGAGTGAATGATCGATTACTGTAATGATTTTGGGCTGCTCTTTACTTTACTTTTCTCCTATAAATTATGATGTATTTGGTATGTAATCCAGCAGATTTGTAGCCGGGGCGGTTTACCAACAAGAAAGTTTGTGTTCACTGTCCACGCACAGTGCGTTTAATTTCAAACCTGGTGGCGGAGGGGGGATTAAACAGGACCGAAAGAAAGGGTGAGAGGAGTAGGGTATCGGAGGAAATGTAAATCACAGAGCGCACGCGGTATCGCCTGGTATCATCGCCGGTGCCGGGCTCCCGGTTATTATCATTAATCGTGCGAAATTAATGGGACACGGATCAGGCGGGCCGTGTTTCCAGCGCGGGTCGCGCGGATAGCCGTCGGTGTAAATTCGTCGTAAGTGCAGGGTAAACAATTACTGTGGACCACTTGCCAGATGAAGCAAGGCCTGGAGCCACCGGCGAATCCGCTCGCGGGCCGAAAGTTGTGCAAATGTTTACAGTGGAAGTGAACTACCCCAAGGAAAACGTGCGCCGCTGGATGTTCACCGAAGCCAAAGGAACGAGGGCGTGCGCTCGAGAACGGTCGAATAGCCCAAGTTGCTCGCAGGTGAACCCAGGGTCTTCGAGACGCTGCCAGCAGTCCTGGCTGAACTGTGATTAAGCGTTTCCTAGTAGATTTATCTCTTGTTTAACATCCGAACGTGCCTAGATACCTACCTATCTCTCTTTGCCCGCTGCGGGAAAGTTTCGCTTCACGATAAATGCTTAAGCATGTAGCATAGCACTCCGCGATAATCGGAATGATTTAATCCAGTTGCTGAAGGCAATCGGGGTCCAGTTGTGCTGCCGATCAGCTCGAATTTGGAGAATCGCTGATTAAGGAGTATACTCGGATACTATCGGACAATATACAGAGTGGGGTGGAAATCGTGCTTCAACTGAGCAGGAGGTGATTGCACATTAAAAAATAAAATTCGGTACATTGTTTTCATTCGAAGCTTCATTCCAAACATTTTAAAAGGTACAAATATTGACCAACTGTGTTCTGAAAGTTCCTGGATGAAAGTGAGAAATGGTATAAGATTGACAGATAAATTATTTATTTATTTATTATTGCTTCAAACCACAAGTGGGTTAATATAAATTGTTTGAGAAGATCAATATGAATATTATAAATTGTTTGAGAAAATTAATATAAATATCAATTGTTTGAGAAAATCAATATAAATATTATAAATAGTTTGAGAAAATAGATTATTTTCGTAAACTGTTACATAAAAATTGATGGAGCTAAATGTTCAGGGACGACATTAAACATATTCCAAAAAGTCCACAGATGAGCAGCCGACAAGAAGCAAGTAACTGAAATAGAGGGGAAAGAGAGACGTGGCAGAATCGCGCAGCGACTCACCAGAATTGGATCAACCGAATTATACTTGTATGATTCATTAGCGTCTCACCGACGAAACAATAAGTGAATTACCATATACATTGTGCGAGACAGCCGACGACAGTTTCGTGTTTTTGTCGCTCGAGGTTGCGTTACCTGTATATACACGGTCCCATTGTTCTTGGGGAAACTGATTCGCCGGGCACGAGAGACTCGCGTGATTATTTTATCAGCGCGATGTTTTTGAAATCCGGTCATTGTTTGCCGGCTCTTGATGATTATTTGATTGGCGGCGACGTAAACTGTTTTTGTTTCGACCAGGCCAAACGGTCGGGGTAGCTCCAACTATCGATTTCGGGTTTTTCCAAAACTATTTCTACCGCTGGAGAACGGGATTCTGAAAGACGCCTTTAGTAGATTTATTATTTACTTCACGAATATTTTACTTTTTCCATTGCGGAGTCCATTATACAATTTTTAAATTTAAAGGAGAATCGGATATTTCGCACTGCTATATTTTAACTAATAGCAACAAACGGTTACGCTAAACATAAAAATACTACAAGTTACTGTTTCATGTAAACGACGCCGACAATTTCGATTTCGCATAAAGATCCGCTGCTGATTACACAAGCTAATAGAATCTTCAATATAATTTTCCCCAAGGAGCATAAGGGATGAAAAATCGTTTAAAAATCCCAAAGTAATCGCTGCGGGGTAGTACGTTATTCCGCGTAATTATTAAAGGGGCGAATAAAACGAAATTGAATGCACTCGAGACGCTGTGTGGGGGAACAATTTCGCGAAGCAACCACTCGATCTCAGTTGAAATTTGGCCGAGCACTATTTCGCGATGGGCCGCGCGCGAACTTCCATCGTCCGAGAAAATCTCGAGAGCGGCAACACGGCCACAGTCCCTTTGTGTAACGTTCCCGTAGTGCCTTATTTAATTTTCTGGCCGCGGCGAAAAGAAAAGCCGCTGCGAGAAAGGGACCCGGGACCCGGGTTAAAAAGGAACTACCCGGCGATTCGCTGCTGTTTAATTAAACAGGGAGCGGCTGCGACGTAAACATCTCTGTTCCCTCTATTCAGCGAAAGACGCCCATTCATCCCGTCTCGGTTTTTCGCGTACTCATTGACCGTTTTTATTCGCACATTAGCGCCCGGACCTCGCGGCCCGTTCGCAATTTTATTCACAGCGATGACTGCCCCCGCGTTACAGAATTTCGTAACAAGCAAACTTTGCCCGTGCAAAGACACAGCCCCTGTCTTTCTCCCCCACGAGGGTTTGTTCTCCGTTATTCTTGAATCCCCGGACTGTTTCGCGAGCAAATCCGCGAAACTGGGACGCTCCGGGTACGAACGAAAATTTATTTCCAGTTCCTCGAAAAAAAAATGCCAGTCGCCTTTCTTCCGACTGTTATCTCTCGTCTCTGTTCCATCTCTGTTTCCTTTTTGCTTCACGTTGTCACGTTTAACGGGAACATTTTTGTTTACGCACCGCTGCATTGTCGCGATCCTCCCTTTAATTGCATCGATCTTAATTGGACGCGTTTTTTTATTGGTCTTCGGTTTCGTTAGAGCGTTAAGTGTATGTTTAGTGTCGAGGGGGATTATGGAGAACGTTTCTCTCGCTCTACGTTTTTTTATTGCGAAAATACCTTGTTGAATTTCTTTTTATATTCTACTGCTGTATTTTTATATTAACCTCAAATGTTGTTAGTGGTGTTTGCTTTTTATTCAATCTCGTCGTGACGTCACTCATCCGTGTTTTATTAATTTTTTCGTCAAATACTTGCTAAGTGATTTTTATGTAAAATAAAAATTGTATTAATTTTAAGATACACAAGCTACACAGAGGTTTATTTTTTTAAATACTTTCACTGTTCCGAATTGAACTATTTCATTTTTCGAAGTTCATAAAATTCGAAGACCAGTTTTAGAAATACAGTGCACTCATTGTAACCAGATAATCACATGACAACCGAGTAAATGGCTTCAGACGGCGAGCGATCGATGCGACCCGGGTCCAACCCGAAAATTTCGAAATTCCCAGTATCCCACGGAATGATTTCGAAAGAAAAATTGAACTAGTTTGTGAGATGTTACTTTCCAGTTCCCGGCTGGCTTCGTACCGCATCAAATTTTTCGAAACTGCGAAAAATGTTGCTCGAGTTAACCGTACGTTCCGGAATCTGCACTTGGTAAAGTTTTGGCCAAGGATGTTTGCAACTTCTCTGTGCACGCAGACTTCGTTCCCCTGTCGGCGGATCTGGCTTCATAAATAAATACGAGAGATAGAGAGGAAGGGAAAAAGGTAGAAACGAATGATTAACCCCTTGCCCTACGATTTATTTCACGGTTTCACTGATTAGAACTTTTTTGTACATCATAATTTCCTAAAAGAGGAGAAAATTTATATCTATTGTATGCCTGTACGTTCTCCAATAGTTGTAGATTAACAAAACCAAAATAGAATTTTATTTCGATCTAAAGGAAATTATTAACTTACATTTTCATCGGAATCTGTTCAGAATCTTCATCACGAATGAGACACGATATTGAGGGCAAGGGGTTGAACGATGAAATTAATGTGCTTAGCAACTTGATCGAAGCTGGAACAATGAACGTGTTTCGTGGATATATTTACATTTTTCTAGACTCTAGAAAAATAAACGGTTCCATTCGGTAGTAAATATGTAGTAATAATAATAAATCCAGTCTCAAGAGTTGAAGTTTGAATTCTCAACTTTAAAATCCATCGTCGTCGCGTCGAGTTCACGTACATGCAGGAAGTAGAATTGGTTGGTTATGGTCAGACAGAGACTGCATTTTCAACTTCAATTTTCTCGGAAACCAAGCTCTGGATGAAAAAAATGTTATTCTATATTTTCGTCTTATTTTCTCGTGTAGAATCACCTCCTCCACGGATGTCCCAGCGCGTGTAACACAGAAAATATAAATTTTCCCATTTTCCTAGAAAATTACAATTGTAAAATAAATGGTAGTGCAAAGGGTTAATCATTATTCTTCTATTGAATGCTATTAACGTTTCCGTAACTGTTTATTACGTACGTCAGACAGAGTGTAATCTTACTAAGTAAACGCAAGAATACGCCAGGAAATGTGTTCGCCGCGGAAATGTTTAAAACTCGGATCCCTCTCCCTTTGGTTCCGTTCCTAACGGTCGACTTGCAACATTTTTACCAGCGAGAACTGCGGGAAGAAGGTCTCTCTCGCCGAGGCTAGTGCAATTTAGAATATTCAGCGTGGGAAAGAATTTCATCAGGTTTGAATTTTTCTGAAAGCAGCGGGGCCACCCGTAGACCGTATGCCACCTACAGCCACGGAAATGTTATATTTTTATCACTTTTCACTCCGCTCGGATCAAAAATGCATCGAGCAGCCGCAGAAGTTCTTCATTTGCTATTAAACCGAGAGAAAAGTTGCTCGAGTTTTAAAGATACTTCAATGTCGGACGTTAAATCGTGTACTGTGTGTGTGTGTGTGTGTCCGCGTGCAGTTTAACTCTCGCTAAATGCAACTCGATTTACTGGCAATATTGGCAAGATGTGCTATTATCACGTTCCCTGCCGAACACGTTGTACGTGTTATCAATGATCTTGTATTTTCTCCTGATGAACGTTAAGTGAATTTCCAGGGCGTTTGTTATTTAGAGATTAAATTGCGAGCCATGTGCAAACTCGTGTTCTGTCGGCAAATCACAACGTTCCAGCATAAATAAATTAAACAGACTTAAACTAGAACGACTGTGAACATAAATGACCCCACACGTAGTAAAACTGTGTAAAAAAAATTGTTTTTTATGCATTTCTGTGTAAAAATGTTTCAAAATGAATTTTTTCTGAGAAATGTGTTCAAAAACTTTTTTTACACAGTTTGTTAGCCACAAATGTATTTAAAATACTATTTTGTTGTTCTTGGGATATTTCACGAAAATATTGTAATTTTGTCAAGTACTGATCTCCGATAATGTCCTCAGTTTTTCCATAAACACAGTCTAATTATTACGATGATAAAAATCCAGCATAATATATAGACTGCGAATGTTCATATAAAATAGAAATTTTTGCAAAATTCATAAAATTTTAGATAAAATCAAGTCCCATTTTAAAACAGCTATTTTCCTTTAAGACGTGTACGAATATTAATACGCGTAGCTGTGTATATTGAATTTTCGGTACGGTTAAACGAATTGCCTGGCGATTTGGAATTTTTGCGGTGGAGCATTGAACATCTACGGGAAGTTCACGGTATCGAAAGGTCGAACGAAATCGAAACGAGTGGCAACGGTAATGCCCCCGTGTAAACCGAGTTTCGTATTCTCAAAGCCGGTCGGCAAATTGCCGATATTTCTGTATTGCCGGCCACAATCCGACGGTGACTTCGAAATCGCGTATCGTACAATTGCTACCAAATTCCGTGTTTAAGAGGGCCCCGGCTATATAGATTCGTAACGAGGGCATTCAAAGCGACGCGGGATTACGGTTTCGCTTGAGAGAAGGCAATTGTAGTAGCTCATTATGCTTAGATACCATCGGACGGGAAAGGTTCACTTCGGACGCGTGAAATTTCGAATATTGACCCTTTGTGCACCATTTAGTTCGTTAATGTATTATTACCGCAACCCCCACACCAACGATGGGGTTTCGGGTTCCATACTTTGACCAAAAATCAAATCAAACATTTTTTATCCATCGCAATTTCTTCGGTATTAATATAACAATTTCTAATGATTTCACACATTTAAAATTACTCCATTAAAAACATTGATGGTCACCTTAATTTCTGACCTTGTGTGACCTTGGAGGTTGTATCGTATACGAGTGAATCTGTCTTGACACACGCTTTCATATGATATAAAACATATACATATAGAATTCCATTTAAGAAATCGAAGGTCGCCTTCATCCCTGAAAAAATATTGCAAATAAACAAAATAATAACATTTCTCTGGATCTCGATCGACAATTGTTTAAACTACAATTAATGTTATTGGCGCACTGGTTCGATCAATTGGAAAAAATAAGCAAGTTTTTGCAAAATATTACATGAAATTCAATTCGACGTTTCGACCTCAATTCAGACCATTTTCAAGAATAGAAAAATTTCTCAGTCCACATGTGGACCAGTTACTCAGTCCACATGTCACCAGCGTGGAATCAACACGTTGTTCCATAACCTTTAATAATCAAAATTAATACTTTTTATAAGCATGTGAGTTTTACACATTTCTACTTCTGCTTGTGTGAAAATACGTTCACCTAACCATTTAAAACATTTTGATTAATTCTTACATACGCAATACGGAAATGTTTCTATTCTTGAAAATGGTCTGAATTGAGGCCGAAACGTCGAATTGAATTTCATGTAATATTTTGCAAAAACTTGCTTATTTTTTCCAATTGATCGAACCAGTGCGCCAATAACATTAATGGTAGTTTAAAAAAAATAACGTTAAGTACTTGTCAGAAGTAGAACACTCCGTGTATATGTGAATCAAGTGATTGCTAATGAAGGGTTGATGCCACTTAAAAAACCAAATGAAAACTGATTAATTTTAAAACTAAGACCCCTCTTTGAAAAGAAACGTTCGCAAAGTATTTTACCTAATTAGTAGTATGAACGACCTACTGGTCAGACTGTTTCAGCCAGCAGCCTGCAGCTTGCTTCTCCATCGACGATTTTAGAGCCATCGACGAGTTTAGGCTCGCAGGTCTTGGTGGAAAGGTTCGTCGACGGAACCGCTCGTCGTTTAATATTAACGGTGTAGCTGGATAGAACGTTCGGTCGAAAAACATTCGGTTGTCCTTTTGCCTGGCCGTTCGTGCAGGTGCGTTCATCGGTCTCGTTGCCGTCCACGTGCTGCGGAGTTTCCAAGAGAAAAGAAGCCGAAGGTTCGTGAGCGGGAACCCTGATGTCCGGGGGCCAACGGTTGTTCCGTCGAATTTGTATGCCTGTACCAGGCCAGCTTGCTTGTTTCGTCTTCGTTAATAATCACGTGCTTCTTCGGCCTAATAATTGACCAGGTACACGAGCTGCATCCCGCTGACACGCGCGCCCCTAATTCCTCCCAATTGAATAATTAGCCCCACGCCTGACCAGCATTCCGGCTCACCGACTTTTGCAACAACGTAATCGGGCTACTAACCGCTCTCCCTGTCGTTTGCTCTCGGAATAATACCCCTCGGAGAATGACTCTTGTTTCCAACCCGCTTCACGAAAAATTTGTTCCTCTTCATCAACCCCCGTAACTAATTGAACGTGTATGCACATTTGAATTTCGTATCGTGCGCAAAATAGTGTTTTCAGGTTGAAAGATAATCCCCCAAAATTTTAAGCCGCTGCCTCTTGTCTAAGGATAATGAGGGTGAACATCCTTAATTTTATCATTTTTTTTTTCTCGATTGTTAATCGAGATACCGAGATGAAAGAAAAACACGAAAATACTCGAACTTACCTCCTGCATTTCCATATATTTTTTCACAATTGGGAGCAAATTATTAAGGGTAGAAAAAAATTTATTTTCTTAGGGGTGGGAACTGCAAACTACCCTTTGACTGAGAGCTACCAACAAATTCAAGAACAATGTTCTGTTACCCTGGATTGCAGGATTTTCTTTAAATGAGGGGTCATCGATTTAAAATTTTGGGGGTCGTCTTTTAGTATAATTAATAACATTATATTTATACCAATAACACTACTGAATTAATGCAAAATTAATTCAATATCGATGAAAAATGTGTCGATTGGAATGGAGGGACAGTCGCGGGTGAACAATCCCCGAAAAATCTGCAACGACTTCGCGCTCGTTCATGTCGAATGGTATTCGGCGACGCGGTAAATTCGCCAAGTTGTAACGCGTAAATAGGCGGGAGCGAACGACTGGGGGACGGATGAAAATGGCGTAGTTTCAAGTAGACGGGACGACAGTTAACGAGATTCCGAAACTCCGAACGATAGCCCACGTGACGATACCTAAAATTATACGGCACCATCACCGGCAGTCCACTCTTTGTTTTACTTCCTACATAAATTATGGATAATCTTCTTAGTTTCGTCACTCCCTTGAGGAACTTCCACTTCCGATGATCGCGACAAAGATTAAGTTTGAATTCGTGAATCCGCGAGCCCCTCTCGTACCTCTACTTCTCCCGTAACCGTTCGGGATCTTTAACTTCTTTCGTTCACCGTTACCGGCACTCTCATTTTCATACTATATTTTCGAAACGGATCCTTCCCGCTTTAATTCCCTCCCGTTTGATATTCAGACCCGGCGCCGCTGAATATAATGTCGTAAAATTCCAACAACTTCCGTCCACGCGGCTCGTAACTCGTGTTCCAGATGAGGAACGGCATCTTTTTCTACGGTTTCAACCATTGTTCGAAACTCGAAATTATTCGGCTGGTCTAACTGCCTCGATTAAATTATAGAAAATAAAAATTTTCTATAAAGGTATTTCACCTAACTGGACCATCTTAAATGTCTCGCTTATATTTTGTAACAGACAACAAATTTTCTCAAGATCACATTTATGTTTAAGGTCATCGAAGTTTTTTTTAATGAAACTTTATTTTTCATTACAACAGTCTCATAGCTCATAAAAAAGTGATACTCGAAATTATTTCGCTGATCTTTTTGCCTCCATTAAATTGAAGCAACGTCGCTTATACGAATTGTTTAAAGAAATATTAAATGTTGAACACAGTCTACGATTTTGTTCTACCATTTGTGTAAATTCTTTTCATTATCACTATGGAAAAAAGGCTTGTAGATGGCCTGAAAGAAGTACTATAGTTGTTTGAAAGAGGGGATGACATTAAAATGCCTGCTCGCTACCAATCTTCCATAATGTGCCTTTTTATTCGACATCTTTTATAGTGTTCTCGCTATTTTCAGCCAGTTTATCTCACAAATAATAAATATTAGAAAACACTGAGGGAGAAAAATAATATGTATACATATTATATTATACTTATAAGTGCGTATGTAAGTCTTTAGCATTTTAAAAATTTTAAGGAGCTCCGATTATTGTTGTATTTAAAAATTATTTTCGAACCCGAGAGTTCGTGTTATGTACTATTGTTGTTCAATCAGTATTCGTCGACTGTTCGTATTTCTGGTGGAAAGTTATTACTGTTTCAATGCAGTAACAAACTTGTTTAATTTTCGAACAAGGTATATTTGGATATGTAAGCCACCAGGTATAGATTTTGAAAGCTCAATTTTGAGAGCATGCCACACAGCATATCGTTGTAAACTGTTTAGTTAATTGTTTAGTTCACTTGTTGCGGGTGATGTTGGTGAAAACACGTGAATGGATGGGACATAATAGTTACTGCGTACGCAGACATGAGAAATTACAGAACAATGTGAAAAAGAAAATAACAAAACAACGATTACTTCTCTCTCTCTCTCTTTCTTAAATAATTAATATTGCAAAAAATAATTTATCATTAAGCCTCGGAGTAATTTTTCAATAAAACGTTCTGCTGAAATTCAAATTCTGTACATATAAAATTTATTTTTCAACTAATACAGATTCCGAAAGTATACTGTCAAATTAAAAAATTTTAATTATAATAAAAATTACTATTATAATAATTGAGATTTTTAAGATGCTATTAAGAGAGAGAGAAAGAAAGAGAAAGAGAGAGATAGAGAGCATCAATATTAACTAATTAAAATCACTACTAACTTCATATGTTATGAGATAAAAACAATAGAAACACAGTTACATTAAAATAGCAAGTAATATCACATAGTAAAAAAATTAAAAGTATCTTGCAGTAGCCGGTATGTATTTTATTGCCGAATAAAAACGTTCAAGCCTTTAGAACATTATTCGGTAGTAAAAAACATTTTTAAAATTCTCGATGTTTTATTAATAATACAGGCATTTCACCTTTACGGTAGAGCATCGACTAAACGATCGTAAAAACGCGTGTTCACAGCGAAATAGATCACCGGGAATAATTCCCGATCGAAATTGTAAATTTTAATTTAAAGTTCCCGGTAATTTGGTATCGAGGGAATTGTTTCTCGCTGTCGGCACACTGAAACGTGTTTGTAGCGAGCCATCGTTTGGGAAATTCCATCAAAGTTCCGGAATCGGATTCTTGCCGCTGCGAGAATCGACGACGTACAGATTTCTAATTACACTTTCGTCTGGTGGACTAGAATCTCGTTCTCCGCTGTCGTCGTTATTTATGTTGTAACCTGTCCAAAGACACACGTGAACCGTGTGCTCTCTCGCGTTCGAGATGTTTTCGCTAAAATTGCACCACGAACAGCTTCCTCCTTAAATTAGTATTCGCCGCGCAACGAAACGATAATGCCCGCTGAAATGTATTTTAACACTACACCGGAATGTCTGTACCGACCCTGTCATTCTATTGTTACCGGATTTTGCTGGATCTACATTTTCCTCTGATTGAAATGTCGGGTTGACAAGAATTTCGATATTATGACGTTGCACGCACTACACTTTGTCAATGCGCCGCTGTTTTTGCAAAATTCATATCAAATGCCAGCAATGGGAGCCAAATGTCTACAGGGTTGGCAAAAAAGTAATTTTTTCGGTATTTTGAGGTAAAATAGAGCCCAATTTTTTTAACCAAGCAATGAATTTGAAAGAATAAGACATTCTCTCTTCTGTTCGATAATCTTTTGCCAAAAAGAATAAATAAGAAAATATTTTTTAGTTTTATTTCACCTTAAAATATCGAAATTATTTTCTTGCCAAGCAAATAAATAAGTAATATTGACTTTTTTAGATTTTACATATTTTTTAGTAGGTATAATATATAAATTGGTGATGTTCATGCAAAATTAAAATTTTCTATAGGGATTGGAAGGGATGTAGACTGCCAAAGAGAAATGTAACTTTCTTTATTAATCTGAATAAAGTAAAAATAATATATTGATGTTTTTAAATTATTTTAATCTGTTCAGTTTCGTCATAAATTGCATAAAATTTGCAGTCTTCTTATAGAGAGAGAGTGAGTATGCATTTGATTAAATAAATAGCTTTAAATCTGTATTTCGAAATTATATAATTAAAAATAAATAAAACGAACAAATGATAGAAAAATAATCACTCACTGTTCAATTGCATATTTCATGCATTTCTGGCAAAAGATGTAACATTGTATTATTTTCGATTTATCAAGTTTCTCTTCCGCGAATGAAACTGCGGTTTGTCCGTGAAGAGCGATAATAATTTTCTCAAAAAATTACAGACCGTTGACTCGGTGTTTGCGGTGTCAACGAATCAATTGGAAAAGTGTGAATGTACACGCAAGTGCGTGCACGCTCGACTAATTAGGTTCGAGCATACTCGATGACGCGTATCGTGCAGGTTAGCGTAAAAAACCACTCGATCGAGTACACGAGTCAACAAACTGAATATTACAGAACCGGTCCTCGCCGATTTACATCGGTGCCGTGCAGTTAATTCATTAATTCCGGCACATCTATTCGCCGGTTATGAAAATATTAATGCAACGAGCCGGGAAACAATGCGCCGTGCAATTTTTAGCGAATGCTCTGGGGGTCGGGGAAAATTCGCGCGTCCAGCCCGAAATTTAATGGAAATTTAGCGAACGTGTACAATAGCGAATGAAGGAAGAGAACTGAAAATAAAACCGGAGGGGAGGTGGTCTGGCCACGTGCTCCGGGAACCGGCTCGGAAAATGTTGCTTCGGAATTTCCCGAATCCGAGCTGTGTAACTCGCGGATACGTACATACAAGCGTTCTCATGTGAAATTGGAAACCAAAATGCATAAAATTGTCGATGAGCATCGCCCGGACTACCTGTGTTTTCTGCTTTTGACCGTTATACATTTTTTTCCACGGTATGTGCGTGTGTATGCTCGCCGATTTTCACGAGTCGGGAATGTTTGCGCGAAAAATATCATTCGCGTTAAGCGTGGCATTAAATTAACGCGGAAACCTACGCTGCCTGCTGGAAACGCGTTCTTCTTGAACTGACCAACCAGTTCCGGTCTAATCAGTCTGAAAAATTTCGATTTTAGAAAGCGGGTGGAACAATACATTTTGAAATCGCAAAAACAATCTATATTTTTACGTTCCAAGTGGTCTTAATTGAAGAGTCATCAACATTGCTTAGAGTTACTTCGATTTTGGAAAATAGGTAACACGAGAGAGAGAGAAATACAATAAATTATTTTATTTATTTAAGGTTGGTTATTTCGTAAAACAGAAAACAATAAATTGGTATTTAAAATAGTAAAAATTGCCAGTATATCGTCGATTGCTTTTGGTGTTTGTGTGAGGTAAGATCGAGAGTATTGAGCATTTTTTCTAAGAGAAATGAATTTTTTTGAATAATAAAATTTGCCAGTATATCAACAATTGTTTTTTAGAATTAATGAATAACATTTTAACTCAACTTTCATACTTCTTACAATAAAATCTTGCCCAAAAATTTCTCAATACATTTCGAATAATAAAATATGGAATTGTTCAGAAATAGTCCATCCAAAAAGTTAATTATAGCGACACATATTCCGTTTGTTTGTTTCTCATTATAATTTGACAGTCGTTGATGAATAGATCTTGGCTCCAACACAACTTTCCCTCTTAAAATTAAACTACCGTTCAATGTACGCAACAGTGACCAAATTTCGAACTCATTGACGCAGGCATTTTATATTTCGAGAACATGCAACGAAATATTATCAACATTCGTGTCCGAGTTTCTAAAATAAAATGTTATAGGTAAGAGAATTGAGAATTTCATTCATCATTCTAATGTGCACCGTGGTCATTTGCGAAATAATTGGACGTTCATTAAAGCTATTCTTAGAGACACATTACGCAAACCATTGGAAGAAATAATGCAACAACGATGACATAAACAAATGTTTCGTCGGTGACAAACGTCTATGAAAATTCTTATTATTTATGCTAATTAGAGAGAGACCACCAACTACGACACTAATTAGTCGCACCTCCAATTTCCCTTGACTGAATGTCCACGCCAGTAATTACTCCGACATCAATCAAGCCAATATTAAGGGGTGGTTACGTGCGCAGTTGTATTATATATCATTTCTAGAGGTGTAGGAACTATTTGAATATTGTTATCGCGTTCAGAAATATTATATATTATTATAATGTTATTGTAGATACAATGCTATAGCATATCTGACACAGCACTCTTCCACGTTTTTAAATTACAGCGAAGTCATCAAATTTTAACAATAGTTTCTTGGATTCGCCAAAATAAATTTTTTAGATTTCCTGGCTCTTGAGTGATCTTTTCATATAAAAATAACACGATAAAAATGGCGGATTTCAGATTTCTTATTTGACATTTATTGGATACATTTATTATTCAACCATATTTTGAACATTCTGTGCCTTATATTATTCTGAAGTGGACACACCTTTCATTCGAAGTTCAATAAACCGACCAAAAAAAATCGTACATCAAGTTTTAGGGTGTCGTTGTAAAGGGGAAGCTTCAATCTTCAAATCTATAGCATATTCTGCCATAAAAAGATTTTCCAATATTTCTAGGGACGTTTCAATTTGTAGGATTCTCGAGAAAAAATGTCTCTTCATTTTCCCTCCCCCTGTATCACACAGAAACGTCTTATTGTCCGACAAAAATGAACAATAAAAGTTTTAAGTTTTATAATCAGTCCTGGTTTACACACTAAAAATCGGACATTTGGTATTCAATCACGTTTCGGCAAAATCAATTCTTTTTTATCATCGTCATAATTGCATAACATTTTCTGACCTAGTTAAGTGCATGTAAGTGTTAAAGACGATTTACTATTTAAAAAAATTATAGAAAAACTTCAAATATTATTTTAAATATACAGCTTAATAATATCTTAAATAAAGTTCGAACTGTGGTCTTTTATGCAAAATACAAAGAATCTGCATTCGTTGTAAAATACAGAAGCTACATAGATGTTTTAATAATTTTAGCTTACTTAACTTTAACTAACCTCATTAACTGTTTTTGTTATTTCATATTTCATCTGGTAATGTCTGACACGAATGCACAAAATCCTCAATCTATTAATCATATTCCCAATGTTAAATTGCTGTTGCACGTTTCCGAATTATCTGTAATTACCGTAAAATTTTAAGCATCGAACACTTGCTTATCTAATTAAAGTTCAATACACCCGAACTGAATTAGTGGTTGTTAATAGCGACGTGTCTTCTATGAAAGATTGAAAGGGGGAATCTCTCGGGTCGTAGAACACGGGTCGAAAATAGCTTCTGTTTTCTCGCCTTTCGTAAAAGTCGAAGCGCGACGCGGCCAATCCCTTGTCGATTAAAGCTGCCCTCGGCGTCGATAGTTAATTTTGACGTTCGGCCCAATATTTACCCCTGCCTCATATAAGTGTCGATATTTATCACACGCGATGCACTCTAATACTACGCTTGGTATTGCTCGATGCTTTCCTACTGATGCATCTGCATATTAATCCGGATGAAAAAACACGCCGTTTCGATTACTCCGCCACTGCAGGAGATTTTGTTGACGAATCGTTCAAATTTATCTCAGCGTCCTTTGTGAACCAGTTGGTATATCGTACAAATTGTAATAATAATAATAACTATAACACTAATTATTATAAACATTGATATCTTCCTTCTGATTCTCTATAATACGGAATGCGACTCAACAAAATGATTAAAAAAGTTCGTTCTGTCCTCTGGGTTTTATTAAAAAATTTTCTCAAGGTCACGTTTCAAAATTCCAAGATCATCGAAGTGTGTTTTTTTTTTAATAGGACTGCATAACTCATAAAAAAGCAAATTCAACGATATGCGATATGTTTACATGACCTTGAACGAGAAAATCACGAAGTGTGTCCCATTAATTCAATAAAAGCACGAATATATTTAGATTTTTTTATTCGACAAATACTTTTCAGCTTATAAAGGAACAGGAGGCAATTTTACTTGAGATTGAATGCACTGACTGAAAAATTCCGATTGCAATTTTTGCGAGACTATAGTTATCCAGAATTAAAATAATACATTTCCATGGACACAAGCGGGTTCGTCAGGGACCGACGGAACCGTGTTTCTGGGTTTTCGCGGAGCCCGGTTTGACTTAATGAGATTCATGGTCGATTCTTTAAATCGTCAATAGACAGGCGGGCCAGGCGTCGTATTCGCGGAGGAACGAGAACGAGTAAGTAATTAACGCGTCGCGATTTCATTCTGACTGGCAACGGTTTCGTCGCGCTGTTTCATTTTCCACGATCATAATATGCCACAAAACTAATGAGGTCGTTAGCCATGCCGATGGTAATCGAGAGCACGGATTCGACAGGCCGCGCCGCGCCACGCGATGTGACTGCTGCGATTTCCATAGAATCGTTTAATCTTACGGGCGATCGTGCGTTAATTGGATGATGTGCCGGTTAATTGAAAACCCGTCGCGAGCCTACCCCCCAAGAGAATCTTTTTTTCCATCCCGGTCTGATCGGGCCGATCGTATCGTTGGTCAATTATCCGGGCCTTCTAATTGCTCGTTCTCCTTAATCCTTATTTTAATGACGCACTAATTTCCCGGCAGCCCTTGCGCCCAGAGATAGTTAATAATTAGATTGCGCCTGCTAGTCGTTGTTTACGTGACTACCCTTGCCTTGGGTACGACCTTGGACGAATTAAACCTAACGAGAGCTTCTATCCTCTGGTAATTGTTTCAACTGTTTGTTTTATTCGGTGAAAAGTGTCGGTTTTTCACATTTTATTTCCAAATAGTAAGGTGGTCCTGACCTATTTGTAATATTGTATTTTTATTATATTTTTTTTTGTTGAGTTGCGTGAGTTTTGTCAATTGTTAATATTGTTCTTTTGTAGGATAGGAGTCAATGGTTTGTGTAAATTGAGGGCTGCTCTTTACTTTACCGGACTCAATATTTGTACCTTTCTCCTACGAATTATGATGTATTTGGTATGTAATCCAGTAGATATGTACCCGGCGCGGATGCAGATCGAAGTTTCGATCCTGTAGGATCATTGGTTCAGGAGTTATGCTTGTTTAAAGTTGAGCAATGTGCAGTGTTTTCGATAGGTAAGGTTGCCGCCATATTGGTTTGTAGTGACGACCGCGAGCCGCTTGCCGAGCAGAACCACCGGTCCTTGCCCCCCACCCCCGACCTAATCACCAACCAACTCGGTAAACAGCGCGTTACCGTCACTACAAACCAATATGGCGGCGCCCTTACCTGTCAAAAACACTGCAGATTGCTCAACTTTAAGCAAGCATAACTCCTGAACCATTGATCCTACAGGATCGAAACTTCAATCAGCATCCGCGCCGGCTACAAATCTACTGGATTACATACCAAATACGTCATAATTCGCAGGAGAAAGGCACAAATTTTGAGTCCGGTAAAGTAAAGTTTACCCTTTAAAATTAGACGATATTTTTACAATGTTTGAAGAAACCGAGTTTTTTAAGAATTTTCTAGAATATAAAAACGAGTATAAAGGTTTATAGATGATTATAGTCGCGAACCACAGGCTCCCCATCCGACTCCTGTGGAGTGTGAGAGGAGGGTGGAGAGAGTGGGAGTGTATAGGAGGCTGTATCCTAGGAGCCACGCGATGAAGAGCACGTTAGGGGCAATATGAAATAGTGGGGGAATCGGTACACTGGTGGTGGGGGTCGTGAATCGCTAGCGGGGAAGAACTTACCCGGGCCTGAACTACAGGGTGTCCCAAAATTCGTGAAAATCCCGAAAGGGGGTGGTTCATGAGACCATTTCAAGCGACATTTTCCTTTGCAAAAATGTTATCTGCGGCTTTGTTTAGGAGTTATTAAGGAAAAACACGGACCAATCAGAACGCGATCTAGACGCGAGTTGCCACAGTCGGCCAATAGACAGTTGGCGCGTCGGCGACTGTGGCAACTCGCGTCTAGATCGCGTTCTGATTGGTCCGTGTTTTTCCTTAATAACTCCTAAACAATTTTTGCAAAGGAAAGTGTCGCTTGAAATGGTCTCAGGAACCACCCCCTTTCGGGATTTTCACGAATTTTGGGACACCCTGTATACTCTGAATCGTAATTGAAGTGTTGTAAATGCAGGTTGAGCCATGAACGTAAATTCAATTTGCAAAGAAGTAGGTTAGTTTCGGCTCGACACTGATTAATAGTGACTTCCATTCATTACTGGGAATATCATCTCCGCAGAAAGAGAACAACGTGTCGGTTTTCTTTTTTCTAGCATAGAAAATGCTATAATGCAGCGACGCATGCAACACCAAGAGGAAATTCAGGTCACGCGACGTTTTTATTAAACGCTGCCCTCTTTTTGTCTTTCCCGCCGAATGAAATATGCACGGGGACGCAAAAGAAATGAAATTAAACAATTGAACCCGCCCTCTGATAGGGAGAACGTTAATTGTGTGTAGAATAAAACAATTTTCCGTGCAGCTTTGCCCGCGCCCCTATTGTTTCGAGTGTCCACAATGGCGTTCGCATTTTATTCAGCCTATTGTGTAATTAAACATTCTTAGTCGTTACATGTGTAATAAAACTGATGAAAAGTAACTCGCTGCGCAGTCCACTTAACCGAATCAAAGAAAACTACAGCCAGTTTCCCTTTTCTTTAACACGTTCGCGATAATATACAATTGTATATAAAATTTGTTGAATTTCCAGTCCGCAAATAGCATAAGGTTTATTTATGTACGACAAGTAGAAACAGTCGACAGTAGTCGGACACTGCAGTGACACTATGCCCGGTGAAATTTTCAAATTTCCTTCAGAGAAAGAAGTCGTATCGTATTACAGTCTGCATTTCGCATGCAAAGAACGTAATGGAACGATCACAAAATTGTTCAAAAAGCAATAAATTTTAGCGTGCTCGTTAAATACAAATAAAGCATCTTTATTCCCACTAGGCTACAAATGCGCATTGTTGTAAATAAATAGTAACAGGGATGCAATAAAACTTCATGATTTACATAGAAACTTTTATGAACCTTTTATATATATATCATTTTACATGTTTATAGCGTAATGCGAATTTGTAGTGCACGGGAAAATACAAACCGTGTTGAAGACCGTATGTGGGATTTATTGCTTCGGTAAAATAAAGTTTTTATTAACCCTTTTCAGAGTTTTTATTTTACCGATACAATAAAATCCACTTTGGATGTGGAATGTACTCCAGTGTCAACCAGGAACTCGCATTATGCCATAAATATATGAAACATGAGGAGTCTTCGACATTGTTCTGTAAAATTGCAGATCTGGGGATAGCCATTTCAAAAATAAAATCTCTATCAATTTTTCATTAACAAATACTAGAATTCGAAAACTGGACTTCAATACAATTTTCATTTCAGTATTATGTACAGATTCGCACTCTGCTATAAAATAACAATGTTCGAAGTAGCAAAAAAGCTGTTCCTGCAGTGAAATTTATATTAATTTTCAAGTATCTACATATCTGATATTTTTCCTCTGCTTTAAATTTTGCTACACTTATTATCTTATTTCATTTATTTACTATTTTATTTATATATTATAAGATCTTTATATACAGAAAGCTTTTACCAAAACTCCCGCATCAGCTACTAAATCCTGGCTTTACAGAGAAATTGAACTGGTCCACTTTTAGCAAAATTATTCTGCGCATGCATAATTAGGTGAATCGCTAGGAATGTCGGATATTCGATTCTTACAATGCAATTTCGGTGTCCTGCATTGCGTATAAAATCGGACCGGACGTACCGTCGACAAGATCGCCAATAAAATCGGCGTGTAGGCGGTCCGAATCCGAAAATGAGTGTCATAAACGTCCGTCTCTGTGTCAGGGGCAACGGGTTGCGCCCAGGCCCCATTAAAGTGAAACCGATAAAATGACTGTATCACTTTCCCGGGCGTATCATCACACAAATCACGTCGGACGATAAACCGTATCCGTTACATTCCTCTGTTCCAGGCGATGAAGATGAGCAAAGTGGGCAACCAGACCAATTCGCAGGACCCACAGGCGGTGAATTCCCGGGTTTTCGTCGGGAATCTAAACACGTTTCAGTGCAGCAAGACCGATGTGGAGCGAATGTTTCAGCGTTACGGCCGTCTGGCAGGTGGGTCTCTCGCCGCGAAATCACATAAACGAAAGCTCGGATCAGCTCTCGCCTACGTTTTAGAGATTGGCGCGTCAGGCATCTGATTTTTAACGGTTCTAGTCGGTCACGGGACTGATCAGCCTCGTAGAAATTGTGCCAAAGCTTATCAGCTGAGCTCCGTGGTCAGTAGAACGCCTACGAAACGATTTTAGATCCTTGTGAAAAATATAGGGGTGGTTTTTTTTCAATTGTGTCAAAAAATTAATGTATTTTCATATGGTAACGATTAATTAAGAGAAATAAATTTAAAAAATAAATTTAAGAAAATGCTACCTGGTATGGGAGATTTAGAAAATTTTTTAGATGTCACAAAACTATTTGCATCGCGACAATATTGTTAGATACGTAGTTTAAATTATGGTACACGCATAATCGACGTTCTACTGTGCCGTTTGTAGCTTATTAAAATTATCGAAGAGAGAAAAACATTTTATTCGGTTCTTGTTTCTTTTAATTGATGGAGAAAATTTTCATTTTACATCAAGATTCACAATCTGGTCATAATAGATGTCAGTGTATAACATGTAAGTCACAGAGGAAGACCGGACAGCTATTATGATTGGAACTGTAGCAAGATTTCTGTTTCGAAAAATTTTTGAAAATGGTATGTAATAATGCGTCGTAACTTTAAATTGGAGTGTACACGAAACTTTTAATTTTTCACAGACTGTACCACCCGTGTTTGGTAGATTCATAAAATGTTTAGAGAACAGAAAAGCGAGGGAAGCGCGGTCAAAACAGCAGAGAGTTGCTCGATTGAAAATTCGAGATGAACATGCGAAACTATTAAGCACAGTGAAGCCTTGTTAGCTTGCTCGCGAAACTTGTTAACAGTTAAATTTCATAATACGTTTCTAAGGTTTGATAACAGCTATGACTGTGGAGGTACCTCAACACTTTTCTACACGTAATATTCGAAGCAATTTGATCTTATCAAAATGTATACTTTAATTTGAAAATTAAATATTATTTTCGCATTCATTTTAGCATTCATCTTCTTATTTTATAATATCAAATCAGACATATTAAATTTTATTTATTTGATACCTTAGTTTTGATTAATAAAGAAGAAATTTTCATTAACTATTTTCACAGATCATTTCAGAAAACCATAAAATCTTGCGCCTCTTTGCCAATTTCGTGAAGCTTTGTAAACAATTTAATAAGTATTGAACAAAAACGTCCCCGTAACAATAACGCAGAGGAGCGATTACAGGTTTGACATGAACAAGCAAGCAACTTGTCGGAAGTTTCGGAAATTTCTAATTTGTAGCAACGAACAACGAAAATTTTAATAATAGCAAGCCGCAATGTGTTTGAAGGGCCGTTAACCTATTTTCCCGAGGTGCGGTTGTTATTTCGAAAGTACATAAATAAATTTACGTCGGTATACGTTGATACGTTGTGCGCTGCATGGTCGCGGTGTATTATTTATAACAATGTGCTCGCGAGGTTCGTCTAGAAAACTTTTTCAAAATTAAGCTGTTCTCTACCGACGCTATGTAGGGAAAGTTCAACTAATTATACATAATTTATTACTTATGATCACGGTGCATATTACACGCGTGTATTTATACACGTAAAATAAGAAGACTGCTTACGTAGATTAATTACTAATATCGATTGTGAAAAATGCTCATATCATTATGTTATATTTCAATATTTTTCGTCCTCTTTCTTTTTGCTTATCCAATTGTTATTGACTACTTTCTTTGATGTTGAGTTTATAAAGGCAGTTATGCTTCAGAAGTTCATTCCCTTGTGTTTCAGCAATAAAAGTTCTTCCTTAATAAATTTTCTTCTTGCTTCAAAAAGAATACACGTAGCGCTTAATAAAATATCATAATTACGAACACCGTCAGTGAAACAAATAATTAGACTGTGCTTACAAAGTACACAATTCTACTAAAAATTTGTGCTAGTTTCAACAACATTGTGATAAATAGACCGCAGCTCATTATGCAGAACAAAGAAGAGTTTCATTCTTTAATCATTTAAAAACATTAAACAATATTTTCCCAGCATTCTTAAATTATAATCTCGTATAACAATTGTTAAATGTTTTAAATTTCAGTTACTCAAGGCTGTCACAATACACAAATTCCACCATCTTTGGATCAAATCCAAAATACAAGAAACAAACATTTTTCTTCTAGAAATGTTTTTAGTAAGCACATCAGTGCTTTGAAATTAAATTGTTAAAGAAAACAATAAATTCCTAGTCCTGGAAATTTTAGTTCCGCTTAAAAATCCAGAATAATTAAAAAAAAAAAATGGATTTAATAGATTTTCTGGTGTGGAGTTATCTGCACGTAAAAGGATTAAATGGTTCATCGGGAATCTGCAGTTTGAGTGCGATCTGTGCAAGAAAACGTGAAAGCCAGGGTACGGTGGCGAATTAGAGGGTGGGACAAGATAACGCGTGTTTTGCCGGGCGAGGATCTTCTTGAATCATCGAGTTCCCGGGGAACCTTAAAAGCAAGGTAGTTACAAATTGGCCGAAGTTGAGGAGATTCAAAGATCGGGGTCGGATAACAGGGAAAACTCTTGCTGTTATCCGATATAAAAACGTTGGAGCTCCGGGTTCGGAGCCCGAGAAAAATAGCGAGTTGGAAATAGGATTTTCTCGATACGGTCCGTCCTCGGTAACCCAATTTGTGCCGTGATAGCTCCTTGACCTTCGATATCCCGATTGGATATCCGTCTCTCGTTTCACGAACACCGATGACTCCATTGCTTTCATTGTAGCACTAACTTCGTTTCGGAAACGTACTTTATTGCGAGAAACTGAACCCTGCTATGGGAAGACGGTAATAAATTGGAACTACGAAGATTGCGTTTCGCCACCGAATTCGGTTTCGATAAGTAGTTTTTCGAAGCCCGCGGAGAAACATTTCTGCGGAAATAATGTCCTCGAAAATTGGATCCCTTTGTATCCCTATTTGCGGCCATTGGAACGCGAAATCAAACTCTGTAAGGAGCAAACTTCATTTCTGATTTCTGTCCCTTTCAAACGCTCCGGAAGTTTTTATTCGTCTCTGCACAGAGGTCCTCCGATTTTTCTCAATTTTCCATTTTTTCTTTTAATGAAATTCTGGAAAAATTGTGACTTAAATTAAATTCAAAGATTTTGTTTCCGATTGTTTTTGTCTTTATTTTGAATATATTTAATAATAGGATGATTGTGATTGCTTCTTGAGAAACAATCGTGGTTGCACATTGTTTTAATCGTTCTTATTTGTGGATGCTAACAAAACATCGATCATTATTTCATTTCCATATTTAATTGATGCATTTATACACTGTTTTATTTTTATTAATCGCACGATTTTATTACGATCGACGCATTAAATGTAAATTGTTTAAAACGTTGACGATACTCTTTGTCATCCTTCATTTAATCGTTTTAATACTGTATTTATTGCAATCAATCGTTGCTGATGGACTATTATTTTTACTCGCATTTCCATATTCATAGTCCACTAAATGAGAATCAAAATTAGAGAGGCGTTTATTGCATTTAATTGCAAATCGAACAGAAATGAATTCTGATGTTTTTAATCGGATTATTTTCCTTGATTATTTATTTTTCGAGTCCATACATTTTTTATCCGATTATTAATTCCCGTTTCTGCGCCGTATTGCATTTTATTAATCTCCGATAGACATCTGTTTTTTTCTGCAATTAATAAAAATTTTCTAGTGCTCAATAATAATAGTTCAACATATTTATTGAGTAAAAGTTGTTAATAAACAGATACTGTTGGTGGTAGCGAAGAAACAACGTTGTGCACTGATTTTAAGTAGAAGAAGTCACGAATGGTCAGACATGCGTTAGGTTTTTAATCATTTTCTAGGACTTTTCTAATGGAGACTAGTAAAGTTTGTTCTTTTACTTGCAGAATAAGTCCGTTATGTTGGGTAAAATGCAACGAGTTTCCGTGAGAAATTATCTTTGCAGAATTTAATGCAGTACGCGATATTCCTAGGACAAAACTGTGTCACTTTTACCAGAGCAAGTTCCCAGAACTCGATCCTACTTATACGAATTTCGAGTTTCTTGGAGTCTGTTGCGTACAGCTGTCACTGCTGCGCGATACGGATCCATGTTTGGTGTTCCCGGAGCAAGTAAAATTAAGGCGCAGTCTATGGCAAAGTTTCCTTACAACTCACGCAATGCATCCCACATTACGTCCCACTAATGAACACTTGCTACATCGCATTTAAATAATTCGATTACTGGGACTTTGCTCGAAATGCTCACAGAAAATTATTAAAATATGTACGTTCCCCGTCCAACAGAAAATCAAAAATTCAATAAAAGAAATCTGTAAAAGGATCTACTGAAAATCATTTTGGTATGCATTAACACATAAATTGTTTAATGTTTATGTCAATACCGAACATTAGTTACAACGTGCAATGGTTCTAAGATATATCTTTATGCCTCAAAAATAAATGAAGTTCTATTATTTTTTAACAAAAATGTATAAATAAATTTTTCAACAAATTGGGAGATACCTGGTTTTCAATCTACTCTTATTGACATAAACTTTGAACACATAAATGCAAAAATAATCATGGCATCGCCCTCGTGTTTATTCTAGTGAGTAGAGTCTGGTGTCTGACTATGCGCTGACTTATCTACTTAATCTTTACATTTTCAGCTCCCAATTACTTCCTAGTTAAAAATATGTTTTCATTAAATGTTCTAATGCTTTCACCGAATATATTCAACTTGCATAATGGTTTAAGAACTCTCATAATTGTTTATTCCAGTTCTATAGAATTATGAGATTAATTATTGAAATTAATGAAATAACACAATAACTACGGGGAACGAGTTTCGTATGATATAATCAATTCCGTAATTATATTTAATGCAAGAAGCTGCTATATCCATAAATGTATTGACCGCCAATAATTATTTTCAGCAACAATATATCGAATAAATAAAATTTTATCACAAATCAATTGTCGAGACCAGAAATTAATTCTCGTTAAATGAATAACATTCTCCAATTCTTTTAATCCTTCGAGGACGAAGGAATATAAAAATCGTCAATGCCTTACTCGGTTCCTGGTGATTACATAAAATTAATATTATTTTCATAATAATTCAATATTATTCTACCCTCAATAATATTAAATTTTGTATAAAATTAATTTTTTTTCTTCAAAAACGCTTCCTTATTCTTTTATTATGTATTGTTTTCAATGCATCAAATAAGTTATTAAATTAATAAAAAATGAATTAAAAAGTTGATAAATAAATTATTAAACATCATTAATTATAAAGTGATGAGAATGATTCGCCGTCCAAGGCTTAATATTTTCACCTATTCATTTTTGTGATAAATGCATGCAATCAGCAGTCTCCCAGTGAACTTTCCCAAAAATCCGAATTATTTCTGCAGACCTCGTCGCCGCCTTTTCAAATTAGCAATCTCGAGTGTTCGACATCTCGGACTCATTGTCCACGACTCTGAAAGTTCCCGGGCAGCTTCGACGCTTCGAAATAAAATGAACCGGGCGGTGTTCCCGAGTACAGACAACACTCGATATAATTCCGGTTGTCCACTTGACCCGCGCAATCTGCGCGGTACAGCTGTCACCGTATCCGGGATGAATGGCCGGGCCGGTGTGTTTGGCTGTGGTAGCCGCCCCCGTCTTATCTGTCCGAATCGAAGCCCCCTTTTAATTCCCCGCTCGAACTTTAGGCGAATAGGAGAGGGCAAAGTTTCGCGCAGCCGCTTTTGTTGTACCTCCACCTTGCAGCGCCCTGGCGCATTTATTGTCTTCACGCTTTATCGAGGAGGCTGCTGGAAAGTAAGCTGTTTATCGGCAGCTACCAGAGACACACCGTTGTCCTCGGCAGCGTCAGTTTCCGCGCGCGGATCCCCAGCTTTCCCCGGGATTCAAAGAGAGTCCGGTGTCTCTCACGATTGGACGGCCAGTCTGATGATTCTCTCAGCAACGGGCTCTGATAATACTGAGACACTCTGTCGCGTTTAATTGTTTCAAATTGGTAGCGAGTTGCGAAGCCGACACCTCGGGCTCAGCTGTTTGTCGACTCTTCGAGCATTGCTTCCGATATGCTCGGCTCTTTTAAACCCCTGTATCCGACATCGATATCCTATACCGACTCTGAATGTTATTTTAAAATTCATTATTAACTGCGAGGCGTTTTCTATTTTGAAGGTAGCTAGGGAAAGCATTAGGAAGTCTTAAAATATTAAACATAAGGTATTCAAAATATATAGAATATTATATAAATCGTCAATTCGGTTAACCCTGAAATAGAACATTTCAACAGTGAGGAAACAAAGGATTTCCAGCAATCTCCACGACTATTTTTCATTTTGGTATCGTGTGTGCAAAACAATGCTTTTAGGTTGACAGATAATCCCCCGAAATTTAAAGTAACCCCCTCATTTAAGGATAATACGATAACACCCTTAACTTCATCATTTTTTTTCTCGGTTGTCAATTGGGATATTAAGATGAAACAAAAACGAGATTACTCCATCCTACCTCCTGAATTGCATATATTTTTCTGCCAACTGTGAGCAAATTATTAAGGGCAGAAAAAAATTTATTTTCCTAGGGGGTGGGGATCTATTATGCCCACTTCACTTCTCACTGCCTTGAGGATGGAATATAAAGCATATAAATGGAAAATAAAGGTGGTCTACCCCCTCGATCGAGAGAAAAAAAAGTCCGCACGTAATTCACGAAGTTCAAGGAGCAGTAGGAAGCTGTAATTCGACAGGCTCTCGTCAACGGGTTTCGGAAGCATCGGGGAAAAAATCGTGGAAAGGGTTTCGGGGACTAACAAATAAGAGGAGGAAAAGGAGTACAAAGACGGGAGGGGAGAGGGGGTGGGTGGAGGTGGAGAATATTCCGCCGGTGGCCGCACAGAGATATAAATTACATCTTCTTTGCATCAACGGGAGAGCAAAAATACCAGGCACAAAAGGATTCTGGTCCCGTAGTCTATCGCGGTTCTCTCTCTCTCTCTCTCTCTCTCTCTACTTCGGAGCATCGACAACTTCTGGGAAAAGTTTCAAGCTCTCTTTACCGCAACGGCGATTCGCAATCTCCCCGACGACTGTTTTGTGCGGCCACGCGAAGGGAAGAGAGGCGAAAGAAAGGGCCTCGTGTCCTTATTGCGAATGGCTCGAGTCAAGGGGAACGTAAAATTGGAGGAGGTCTGTCTTGTCGGATAGAGCCTGCCTTCGGTCTCCACTGCGGAATGCCGGACCCGAGGACGACGACGACGACGACGACGACGACGGTGACAGCTGCGAGGACCAGATTGCACGAATCGAGTGGGCCAACAACCACTACTACCACTGACATCGCCTCTCCCACTACCACCACTATAAAGACCGACTCGAAAATCGTATTAAAACGTGAACGACCCACCGATACCACGGCTCGACCCATATTTCGTTCACGGCTACCGAAACGACGAATAATTCGTCGCGTTCAACGCGATATTGTTTGCACGATTGTACCCGCGGGGTCAACGCGGAGGAAACGCGCACCAGTAACTTGATATTTCTTGTTTAGACCGGTCGCCGCGGTTTTAGACTGCCATCGCTTGCTGTGCTATTTTTTTTTTTTGGTTCGAAAACGTTTGATGAGGACATACTGTGTGTCAAAGTTATTGAAACGAAAATTGAGCAGAGCAAACGGAATATTTAAATATTTTTAATGCTTCGATTGCCACGTTTAAATATTTTCAACATTTCGATTGCCACGTTAACAGGGTGTGGCTGGATAGGGGATGATTCTACGTGGAAAAATACATCGAAAAGAAGGAATAACACTTTTTTATTTGACGCGCCTATAGGGTTCGCGTGCTATAGTATATGCTGTAAGTAGAATTGGTTGGCCATGGTCGGACGCGGCAGACAATTCTTATTTAATAGCAGATTTGCTGCATTCTCAAATATATAATTTCGAATATATGAAATTGCAGATCAATTGTTATTGTTTGAGATCCACGAGGTGTCAGATGGTTGCATAAATAATTGCTGTAATAATTACCTTTCTGTTCGCTTCTCTATCCTTATTAAGTGAGTTGCTCTAATTACAAGCGAATTTTATGGACACCGGTGTGATAGTCAACGTGTTAATAAAACGAATTGGTATTGTTTTAATCTAAATTGAAATGTTACGATCAACGATTGCGACTCGTTGCATCTCTGCGTCTCCATTTGCAAGTTACGTGGACGTATTCGTTTCGATTCAATTTTATCCTCCTTCGATACCTAAATGGCTTTTTTTTGTACGTCCGAATTAATATTGGTTTATGCGCATAGACGACGTTGCACCAATTAACGCACGAGGTTATCGATATCTCGTTTCTAAAAATAGAAACATTCTCGACATCCGAATTTCATTTAGTCCGAGAATTAGAAATTCTTGTGGGAATTTTAAATGGATTAGAATTAAATTTTCAAAAACAATCTACAGACATCTAATCGTGCAAATGAAAGTAGAGAAGTACTCTGTTTCGTCAGAATATTTAACAAAAATTGTTCTTCATTCTTTTATAAACATATTAAAAAAATTACTAAAATGGTAAATCAAATTCAAAGATTTTGTATGTTTTTAAAAGAGTACACACAATTTTCTCACCAAGTCTCAATCCAGGCCAAAAATTATTTAAAATCAACTAAAGATAATTTCATCAATTAAAATAAGACCAACAAACACGTCCAGAAAATTTTTTCACCCCTGTAACCAAGAACCACTCACAGTCTACTTAAATACCGGGTCAAAACGGACCCGGCCGTCCGATCGCTGAACCGTGGAATACCGGATAGGTAGACAAGAAGCTGCACCATGAAATCACACCCGGCCAGTTGGTAGGGAAGTATAAAGTGCCTCTAGATTTTCAACCCCTTGACATTATTAACATGTCCGGCGCAACTGGCGTGGCCAGATAAGTTTTTTTTAACCGTCACTGTCCGTTTCGGGAGTGGACACACGTTCCGTACGAAATATATCTGCATCCAGGCCCGCGTGGCACCCGTTGACCATATATGTATAACCCGGCGGCGGGGATATATATATATGTATATATATATATGGAGATTTACATATTTGTTTCAGCATAATGAATTCCATGCATGGTCAGCTGCTAACCACGCAAAAGTTATTACGGGTACACAGATTACAGCCGGCTCCTGCGTTAAAATGAACGTATCTGCCGACTTGCCACGCAGACTACCCACCGAATCGATGACCCCGGGTGCCATGTGGTAGCCGATGTAAAATAAAAAAAAAGCCCAGAAGGGGGGAAGAAAAAACGACGAGAAAATATTGGCAGAATTTTCCGAACGAAAAATGCGCGCCACCGCTGGGGACCCCGGGGCCCTGAATATTGCGATACAGCCTTTCGATTTTTCCACGATAGCCGAATATCACCGGGCGACGATGTTTCTCTGTTGGATGATCAACAATGATCATTCGCCAACACCCATCGCTCGATTTCTTGCTACATTTTTGAATTTGTTTTCGTCTTTCTGATTCCTTAGTTTATTTCACGCAAATTAGTTTTTACAAGAGGCCCAAATATCAATTGTTACCTAATTTTTGAAAATTTAGCATTTTCATAAGAATTGATTCCATGAGATTCCATTAATGACATACACGAATCTCTGAAATGCACTGAAACGTGTATGATAATAGCAATAAATACAATTTATATCTCATGAAATTCTTAATTCAGTTTTCATCAAATTAGCTGTGAAAATAGTTCGCAAAAATTTGCAATAGCATTACATATTATATTGTTACGCACAGCAATAATATTGCCTACGTGTTAAGTTAATAACAATTAATAATACACGCTCCCATTCAAGAAATTATTTAGCATATTTAATATTTGTTTTTCGCAGAACAACCGGGATTGTTCCTTTTAGTTGATAGTCGAAGCCTGCCGCTTGAAATTTCGCGAAAAATTCGGATGTCTCCGGACCACTTTCAAAAGCGTACAAACATTGGCGCGGGGAGAAGTGCCTCTTCGGGGGAAAGGCTCATTCACAATTTTATAAACAATTCACGTATATATTCAGAGAAATTAATTTTTCATATAACCATTCAGTGACGCGGTTCCCATACAGGGTATTCGGTGAATATTTTTGCCGAGCTTCATAAAACACGGTCCATATAGAAACGCAAAAAGAGATATGTATTTGATGTTTCAATTCGCGGGAATCAATGCCAATAATTTCCAATCTACCGTTTGCTTTTCTCGAGTAAAAAATTCGAGGGTCCCTCAAACAATCCCGATCGTAGAAACTTTTTTTTGATAAAGCACACTGCCGAAGCGACATTATACAAGATATTAAAGGTGAGGCACCAGACACTATCACCTTGATTTACGTCATTATTATTGTTATACGTAGCGAGAAGTGTTTGGGTCAAATTCTATTTCGTAAATGAAACCGTATATTTTTTTATGCACCAATCGCAACTTATTCTCTACAAAAAGAAAGGTATTAACCTACACATACATCGGAAAATAGTTAATTTAGGCATTTTTAGATTTGAATCATAAGTTAATTTAGAAGATAAAATAAAAAAGAGCCAACCTTCTCTCAAATCTACGAAAATTAGCATTGACTTAAGTAAGCTATAGTTTCTGCAGCTCATCAGCAAAGGGTTAAACAATGTCAGGACAATTACCGTTCATTCAGTATCCGCTTGGATCGCTACGGATCGTTCATTAATTCGGCGTACGCTCGGCGCATTCTTAAAACGCGTCGCGTTGCGAAGGGAACGGCGGATCTTTGTTACCTCGTTTCAATAATCACGATTCACCAGAGGGGTGGTTCCTCCATCTGGATGACGGACGCACCCCTCGAGGTAGCCTGGCTCATCAAAATTCATGGAAACAATTTTAATTAAAGATTTCTCCCATTATCCGTAGCACGTCGGTATTTCTGTTTCATTCCGTTCTTGCGTCCCATCCTCGCCACCCCTTCGCAAGAAGAAAGAACGAAAGGGGAGGGGGTCAGGTTTTGGAACGTCACGATCGTTTGTTGTTGTTTCAGGAATATCCATGCACAAAGGCTATGCATTCGTGCAATTCACAAATCCCTTTGATGCCCGGAGCGCCTGCCTCGGCGAAGATGGCCGCACCGTTCTCAGCCAAATACTCGGTAAGTAATTTCTCTTCACCGGATACATTAATAACTCACTCCGTGTATCCGCACGCTGCTAATTTAAACATTAATTGCTGCTCTATCCTCCTCCTCCTCCTCCTATTCCCCCGTCCCCCTCCCCCCATCCGTCTACGACCCCATCTACTACTATTACCATCGGCAGTCTCTTTTACAGCACCGCGCCGATTAATTATTGGCAAAGGCGGAACGTTTATTTCGTCGGCCACGCGAAATCCGGCACCGGGCTTAAAGGATGGATTTTCAGTCGCGACCCTTTGACGCGTCTTACGTCTCTTCTGTTTCCAATTTTAATGACAACGTTCGCTCCATGCGGATCCGGTCACTAATACATGACTGCGAACGAGACGACAATGTTTTACTCGGGCAACGACAATAACAATTATCCCAAAAATCTTTCGGACATGCAGTATCTATTCTTCGAGGTGAAAACAGGTTGCTGTAACAGGTTCAAAAAATTGATTTTCTGTCGCGAATTAAAGGAGAGCAACATTATTAAATCTATTTTCAAAGGCAACGCAACCGAGGGCTTACACGTGTAACAAAATGATTGTACTCTGCCCAATATACAGGGTGGTCCACCTAAATATCTCCTACAATTGTGGGGGTACAAAAAATATTTTGTGTACTATTTGAATGGAAGGGACCATTATATTGCAAATAATATTTTTCTAGTCATCGATGTTTTTTGATACATAACTACATTTTATTTATTGCATCCTATAACTGATCGAAAAATACATTCAGATATGTACAATAACATGACATTGACCTTGATCTGAAGGTAAAACTTTAATTTTCTAAGATCGAGGTCATTTCAAGGTCATGTTATTATAAATATCTGAATGTATTTTTCGTTCAGTTACACGATGCAATAAAAAAAATGTAGTTATGTATCACAAAACATCGATGACCTTGACAACTCCAAAAATAATGACCTTCGGAAAAAAATATTGTTTGCAATACAATGGTTCCATCAAACCATTCAAATAGTACACAAAATATTTTTTGTACCCCCACAATTGGAGGAAATATTTAGGTGGACCACCCTGTATATGTATAAGTGAAGAAATGCTAGTTTAAAAAATGTTATAGATACCCTTAAATGTGTCCAGAATGCAAAATGGTTTTCATATCAGATCTAAACTATAAATGTAATCCATCCACTTTATCCGACGACTCTTTCTGCAGCGTTGGATAATTTTATTACAGCAGTTACATTCGATTTTCATCGTATCGTTTATGCCGTCTCTCAGTGCCGTTTCGCGTGTTCTTGAAATTTTCTGATCGAACTGATGCAGCTTTTATTACAGCGTTTGCTATAGTGCGATTGGAGTGCACTTCGTGCTTGCCTCGTGCTTCGAACTTTTTCTCGCGAAAAAGAAACAAATCGATATCTATCTCGAGCACTTCGAAATGTATCTTGATGACAATGCATATAAAAAGGGTAGTGATGACACCGCCTCAGGCCACCTTGAATTTCTGGCCGAATTGCTATTAGGATTATGCAAAAATCCTCCCTAAGAAACCGGAATATATTCAAAAAAAATAACAGAAACCGTTCGATAAAATGTATTTAAAAAGACTGGTTCTTAAAATATTTATTCTGGAGACAATGCAATTATTATTGACTGTTTTGTGATAGAATTTTTGTTCAAAATTAAACAGAAAATTGCTTTTGTGATACTGCCACTAATTTTCTCCTTGCAAGTTCCATAAATTCAAATAAATATTGTCACAAATTCCAGCTATAAAACAAATTCAACTTAAAGATAGTATTTCCTGTTAAAAGTAATTTATTCGTTTATTGTAGACTAAAGCTGGGATAATTAAGTCTCCAATGCATTCCATTACCACGACAGTTTCCGACTTCTAACGCAAAGTTTCGGTGATATTACCACTCTCCGCTCACCCCGGGCCTTATCCGCGTAATCGGCGTCGAACAATCGATCGTCACTCCCCTAATTTCCCGCAAAGTAGTCCAATTGCCCAGAGCGCCGGAAAAGTACCATTATTCGACATCTTTCACGCGAGCGGCGCTTGTCAAACACACAAAAATGGAGTAGTGGTCCGGTGCCGGGCGTAAGAACACTTAACGCGAACAACTCCCTCCAGTTTATGAATCGATAGAGACCGACAGCGCGGCGCGGCGCCCTGAAGTCGAGGACCAACGATCGAATGTTTAGGCGATCATCGCCGGGAACTATCTCTAGAGATGGAGGAGATCGGCGAACGTTCCGACCGGAACCTTAAAATCGAAGCATCATCGATCCCCCGCCATTAGTTTCGAACTTCCCCGGGTGAATTTCAGTTTTAGCCGAGACATCCTCGCTCGAGAACGTTTGGGAAACTCGCGAATTCCGCGAGGAATTGGCCGTTCTCTCTGGATGAGTGGCTTCGTCGAATTTTAGGTGGTTATATTTTATGTTCAATTTATATTTTATTTTCAAATAAAAATTACGTAACATAACTTATCGACTTCCTTCCGGATCATTTGACTCCGCATCGAAGTTAACCGCCGCCAATCTCGCCCCGAATAAAACCCGGACACTTAACAAAGTTCCGGCCAAAAAATTCGAAAACAATCTCTCTCTACATCGACTCCCCGAACCACCAAATCATTCAATCCGTCGCACAAGCCGTGGGGTTCATTGAATTCGTCCGCCCACTCCCGCCCATTACTTCAAAGGTGAACGTCCCGGGCCGGATCACCATCCTACCGATAAACATCCCCCAAAGCGACTCTGAATCGGCTCCCGACGGGCCAGCGTCTTTCAGCGGCTCCCCGGAACACCTCCTCGAAAGAAACTTGTGCATTAATCAAACACAGGGCTTCGGCAAGTTCGGTGTCGGCATTGAAGTCGCGGGACCAGTGCCGGAACGGCGTTGGTAATCGTCGTTGAAAACGCGCTCCCTCTCGCCTCCATTTCTTCTACCCTACCGCTGGTGGGTCTCCTTCGGAACAGAGACGGAAGACGGAGAGAGGAAAAAGGGGTGCAAGGTAAAACGAGAGAGAGAGAGAGGGGGGAGAAGGGAATGCAAGGGGAAGGGAGAACAAGAAAGAAAATGGGGTGCAGGAGAAGAGGAGACACAGTGAGAAAAAAAGGGGCATGCAAGAGAACTAAAGAAACGGAGAAAAACAGATAAATAGTGGCGAAAGAGCTTAGAGAGAAATGGGGGTACAAGGGAAGAGGGGTAGTTAGAGAAGTTAGAAAAGGGGGCGTTAGAGACCTATAGAAAGAGAGAAGGGGGGCAACAGGTCTATAGAAAGGTCAAGAGAACTAGAGAAAAGGGGGTAAGAGAGAACTAGAGGAGGAGAGAAAACATATAAGACAACTAGAGGAAGATAGGAAGGGGGGAGCAAGAGAAAATAGATGAAGGGAGAGCAAGAGAAAATGGGGTTGAAGGGGCCTGGAGAAAAACAGATAGGAGGGTGCAAGGGAGGAAAAGAGTGTGCAGGTGAAAAAGATAGCGAAGGGGGTGCAAGGGAGAAAGAGATTCAGTGAGAAGGTGCTGCAGGAGAGGAAGAGAAAGGAGGATGCAGGTGAAAACGAGGGGAGTGCAAGCGAGATAGAGGAAGAGAGAAACGTGGATACAGGTTAGAAAGAGCAAGAGGGAGGGGTGAGATGGGGGAGTCCCGCGGAACGATACAACCGGCAAGAATCAACGACAGGGCCCCCAATACCACGCCTCCGGGTAAGAACCACGGCTATCTATATGGATCCTTTCTTCGTTGCTCCGTCGGGCAGTTCGGCCCGGCTGGGCTCGTTCGCTCGCTCGCTCCGCTCGATTCGCCAGAAATCTTTCTTTGGCTAATGCAAGAACTGTGTTCCCACTGTAGCTCGCAGCCGCCTACCTTCCGGCGGCCATATATACCAGAGGCGGCGGCTATACATACACGCTCGCCTGGGTTATAGGTAGGGGGTTGGTTGTAGGTAGACCCCGGGAACCGTGGATACCGTGGGAGACGTGCATTTACAAGTGCAACTCACCACAGAGAGACCGAGGCCGACTACTACACCCGCCTCTCCACCCTGTCCGCCACGACGCGGCTATATAATTCTCACGACTGCACACGTTTCCGCGCGTTACATAGAGAAACTTTAGCCCGGAGAAACGCCCGAATAAAACTGTGCGTCGTTGCTCCTTTCTGCGGGCCGTCAGACGCGCCGCGGATCCGTCCGCGGAGGGTCCCGAGAACCAAACAGACTTCTCAGCTGATTAAGAGGGTAGACTCGTTTCTAGGATTGCAAGGGTGCGGGATGCCCCTTCTCATTTCTCCAGAATGCAAAGGTGGCGGTTTTCAGTAGTCAAAAGCGGTAGATAAAAGATCGATCTAGGCCGCGATCGCCCTCAAAAGTCATATTTTTACGTTTACGAGGCGCAGCTTCATGAAAATAGCTACACGCGCAGCTGTATGCTTCTGAATAGTGCAAATTACGCCTCGTAAACGTAAAAATAGGACTTTTGAGGGCGTTTGCGGCCTGGATTGATCTTTTATCTAGCGCTCTTGACTACTGAAAACCCCCATCTTTGAATTATTATCGAGAAATGAGAAAGCGCATCGCGCACCCTTGCAATCCTGGAAACAAGAGTTTACCCCCTTGAGAAGAAGAAATTGTGCGGTCCTGAGAGGAGCACGTGGGAGGACACGTGGGGTTCGGTGGAAGCTTCAAATGGGAAAATGAACAAAAGGTGCTACTTTCTAATGTATAATATTTTTTGAACAAATTAATATATTTAAATTCCGATTACACAGTCAGATTACTAATTTAGAAATGCACTGTGATGTGCACTCTATCCCTCTAGCTCTACTAGTTTCCGAGATATTCCTCCTCAAGTGGGGCTGTTTTCACTGCTCCGGTCCGAACAGTATTCGCTGAAAAAATGTCTAATAAATATTTTGCGAAATATCTTCCCAGACCTGTGGTTCGAGGTCTTCTCTCGTCAGTGTAGGTTGAAAACGCTTCCGGGCCAACGGAGAGCTAGGTGTGCGCCCAGTTGCCGTGGTCCGATAGCGAACGATGGAATCGGGATCGGTTGCTGGATATAATTATCTTCGCCTACGTCTGTGCACAGACCGTTAGATCGTCCTTTGAACGGGTCCAGAAATTGAATAATGAACGGGGGATGATGGTATCGAACTGGCTTGGCGCCGCCCTCGGAGGAATTCGGCCCGGGCCGGGTCGGATCGGGCTCGCTTTTAACCGAATTCTTATTAGAAATGAATTTTACTCGGCGCCTTTGATGCTCGCCTAGAGACGCTGCTACTCTGCTGCTCTGTGAAATTCGTACCTTCGTCTTTGCTCGGATGTTTTTGTTTATTGGGTTGCACGGTAAATAAATAGTCGTTTGAACAACTAGGTTATCACAAAACTGCAGATGTTTATGGAAATTCCCGTTTTTTCCGTTGAGCAATCGACAAACACGGAATGAAATCAAATAATTGTGCCCGTGCAGTGGGTTTCATTGAGCGGAAAACCGTGCTGTTGTTAATTGAATTTTTATTGAAATATTTATTTTAGTGACGCCGCTGCGGAAACTGCTCGTTACTGTTCAACGGATATTGTAAAATAAAGCTTTGATGTTGTCTTGTGGTTCAGATGCTTGGCTACTTGTCGTTTATTGGACTGTGGAAGATGCAATAAAATAAGAATATCAAATCTGTAATAATCAGGTCAAATTCAGAACAGAGAAAACACTAGAAAATTTAAGAATATAGCTCGTCCACTAATAATTTATAGTTACTAAGTCAGTTGCAATGAAAAATTCTTTACGATAAACATAAAGTATAAAAATGTCCCTGATGTTTGTTCATATAAATGCTGTTTTACATTTTACAAATATTCTATCACCATGAATGCACAGAGAGGTCGTTAGTCTATTATGTACTTACTTATTTATGCTGTATGCTTTATCACTACATTCACTGCGTGCACTCACTGTCTATCCTGCTCCATGCTATTGATCGTTTTTAATCTCTGTATCAACTTTATATTTGATAGAGCGACGAGCGTATTAATGTGACACGAGGAATTTGTTTAATTGTTTATCTAGCGTGATACAGAGTGAATTTCGTGGAATAGAAATGGACGGTAGTGAATTATAATAATTTTCTGACATGAATATTATTTCTTAACGTGATACATATCACAATAATGGCAAAAATATTAAAATTTAATTTCGAGTAATTGTTTAAGGAATTCTACAGCTTTTTTCCTATTCGGAAACAGTAATCAGCTTTTAATATCCTGAATTTTTGTGGAATTTTTTAATACAACTGTTCTCCGCTGACATTTTGCAAAAATTCCAAATTTTTTCAAAAGTGCGTTTTCTATAATTTGTTGATTATAATTATGATTATAATTTTCAAGAAAATCAACTTTTTCACTGATTTGTTAGTAACCTATATATTAAGTTTGTAGATCGTAAAATTCTTGACCTTAATTGGAAGAGCTCGTTAATTGTTCGCCGATAAACGTGTCGGAAAAGGTGTAAAAAGGTCGCGATACGTTAACGCGTCAATGTGTTCATTTGGCCGTCTTTATGCGGCATGGAAATGCAATCGCGTGACAATAACGCGTCGTTCATTTTCCATTCTGCGGTTCTCGAAAAAAATTTGTTATGCATCCCGCATTTTCTTGGAGCGGCCGGTTGAATATTTCAGCCGGGTATTTATTAGAATATATCATGTACGAGATGTTTTATCGGCTTTTCCTGTCATTTTATGTGCCGTGCCTCCACAGTTTACATCGGCCTCGGAACATATATATGTATATATGTTCAACTGTCACGTTTACCGCCTTTAAAATGATAGCGAAAGGTTGTCCCGGCACTCGATCCCGGGACGTCGATGCACTTTGTCCCGAAACTCCTAAATAAATGATTACTCAAAGTATGCAGCAATCAGCAAATTGCTGATCCCCATCCATCCACTTTCTTCCCGTGCACAAAGTCGATACTCGTAGAACTCGATCGCCGATGCTGCTTTGTGAATACTTTGTCGGGTGATTACGGTAGTGCCTCGATATATGCGAAAACTTATCGACCAAAATGTCACTTATAGAACATGACGTGAACATACGTAGAACATGTTAGCGACACCAGATTGTTTGTTATAAAACTTTCTTATTTTTCATAATTTTTTTCATGAAACTTTCATCAACATATTCGTGACACTTCGCTGATTAAAACGAGCCCAAATACGACACAATTTGGACACGACATAATAGAACCTCGACTGTCTGAACTGATTCAAGGAACATATATGTTTGATTAATGCAACAGTTCACAGTTTAATCTTGCTTCGGCTAATGGAGATTGTATTAAATTCCTTAATTAAAAGGGTGAATATCCATCGAATTACATCTTGTTTGGGCTCTTTTTAATCTAGAGAATGTCGCCATTATGCTAATGAAAGTTTCATGAAAGGATAATCGCAATTTAAAAAAATTTCTCCATTGGTTTCTGCACGTCTCTTTCATCCAGACGTGTCTTATCAACGAATTATTCAGCAACGCATCCTGTCGGATTTTCGTTTTCATTAATTTCGAGTAAAATGCGAGTAATATTCGATTTTCAGTATCCATATTTATAGCCCGTATGCGATACTATCGCTATAGGCAATGCTGTTATCAATTGCTGGTTGTAAACGATCGGAGCTGAAAATATCGGGGATAAAATATTTAAAAAGGAGTGCACTCGGGACGCGAAGCATTGTTTGCTGCGATTCGGGTGTCGATAAAATTTCATAGAAATTGAAATGTGCACTGTATTAGAATCGACTACTACTCGTATTATATCTGTTCTTCATTTAAAAATGAAAACTAGCTAGAGTCGGAAAAGTTTCAATATGTATATATAATGTTTAATTATAAATATATTACTAACAATTATTTTCATGTTTCATTTCATTATAATTTGGTTTTCCGAAAATTGAATCGAGTAGCACAACTTTACTAGAAATAATGCGCTTCATTAAATCAGCAGCATCGTCCGAAAGTAATTTACTGGAAAAGCCTTACGGTAATACAAATCGATGGAACGCGTAACAACTGATAAGTTCAACTTTTTTAGCGTTTTTATTTGCACCACTATTATAATCATCGATACAATAATTATTGGTTACTGGCGAGTATTGGTTCTCAATCGAAGTAAAAGGGAATCCGGTAATTATCGAATACAAACAGAACAAGCAGGTGAAAGTATCGACTATTATCTGAAATATGAGTCAGCAGAGATGCGAATCCAACACTCATAACGCAGAGAAACAATTATTTATTACGTTAGTTACATTCTGGATTAATTAACAAATATTGTAATTGTTCTTTTTATTTTATAAACTGCCTTAAATCTTACACCGTGTACGAATAAGAATCTTGAAATAATGATGAATGATTTAGCAAGATTAAGTCTTGTGTCCCCACTCTACCTTCCCCCTCTACGCATTTGTTACAATGTCACGTGACTACTCCGGTAGTGGCAGAGAGGGAGAACTTTTTCCCCTAAATTCGTGCCCCCTCTCCTCAACTGGCGACAACAGCGCGATACGTCAGTGTAACGATGACTCCTTAAATGACGAATAGCCCGCCTATGACGTTTTGAATGAGTCCATGCAAAGTGCGATGACACGGACGGGCGAATTAATATAAACAACAAAATGAACAATCTTGCCAGAAATTCATGGAGTCGTGAATGGGAATGAGAATGTTAATATATTTATTCGGTTATATGCACGCTATGTGACGTATTTACATATTCAGTAAACGGTTGCACTACAGAAATCGCGGTACACATGCACACGCATGTTTGCTATTGAGTGCCGTATTAATTAATAATTAAACAGTGTGCCGCGCCATATGAATAATTCATAATTAAGAATAGTAATTTTCAGATATCACCGTTCCGTGATACAAATGCAGAAATATCACGCGACAGGCATACTTCCAATGAAAAACGATTTCGTTACATTGAAAACAATACAGCTGCGATCGTGAACTCGACGACAGCGATTCAATGTAAACTGTTTAAAATAAAACTGCAGATTTTCGAATATTGGAACGTTCCAGTGGACATTGAGAACAAATCCGATAACGAAAAATATTTTGGAATTTCACTTATTTAACTATGTTACTTTTTTTATAATGTCGAGTTATTGGTTAGAAACTGAAGTACAATAAACTATTTGAATATTAAATTTGTTGCTTTACCAGAACGAAATGTGGCCAGTTTAATAAATACAAAGCTACGTAAATTTAGATGAGTTTCCAACATTGAACATTTTGATAATTACAACAAATGGGTTCAACAATGTTCCGCTACTCCTCCTCGCAAATTCTGATTGCATTTCCGATGAAGCAAAACAGAGAGCAAATTGCAAAATACGTTCATCAACAACTTTATTCCGACATCCCTGACTTGTTTACGCTAAATTTATTTATGAATGCTAAAAATTACATTTGTCAACATTTTATTCCGCTACTGCATTTCCCAATCGAAACACACACATCTTAAAAAACAATTTTTTTCTACCTCGCGTTTTCGAGGAATTGAGTCACTTTGAGGACTGTTTTCACTCCTTCAATGTGAATGGTTGCCGATTAAGAAACACGAATCAAATATTTTTTTACCACGCTTATATTAACTTGCTGAGTTGTTGTTGTATGCGTCGAATCTTGTAATCGAATTTTAAACCACTTCCCGATGAGCTAGAGACTTGAAACTTTAAACATAGCTCAGAACTGGATGACAATGCAATATTAAAAAACAAATTTTTAAAAAGACTGTGCGTCTAGGAGAAAAAAATTTTAATATTAACCATCACACCTCTCCGTGCGACCCTGGGTAGTACGTCATCGCGTTCAGCGATCCCCACTCCACGCGCCAGCGCTCCCTGCTCCACTACGTGCTCCCACTCCGACTCATCTCCACTCCACTGGCCCACTTCGCACCGAAGGAGCTCAGTGTGGTTGTGATATTCCGTTCATCCAGTTTCATTTCGGACAATTTCGGATTCCATCAAGAGACGTCCTCTCTCGGAGTCATCCCCTCATTCTATCTAACGTATTTCAATATCTTGCGTTTCTATATATCTTACTATTTCATACCAGTATTACTATATCTTGCGCTCCATTTAAAAAAGACTAAAAAGTAGAAAATATAAAAAGAACTTTTTAAAAACCACGCTTATATCAAAATGCACTAAAAAGAAGAAAATAATTTTTTTTAGACATTAGTGACTATAAATAAAAGCGTGGAGAGCCCGCGAAGATTACGTCAATATAGTTTAGCACTCCACGCTTTTATTTAGTCACTAATGTCTAAAAAAATTATTTTCTCCTTTTTAGAGCTTTTTAATGTAAGCGTGGTTTTTAAAAAGTTTTTTCTATATTTCGTTTTCAATTAATTTTGTTTCTATATAAAATTCGGTGTACTTGAATTTTTTCCCTTGTTCGTTCACTATAGTCATGAAAATTAATAGCCGTAGGATCGATAACAGTGTTGCAGACCAATTTTTGCGCTAATGCACCAAAAAACGGGCTTCTAAAATTCGAAACGAATATCGAATTCCCGGCTGGTGGAACTTTCGGAATAAAATGCAACATTTTGCAGCAGTGTAAACGCGCTTGTTAACGGTTACGTGAATGATAACTAGCGCAACCATTAAAAGTGAAGGGAAACGTTTCGTCCTGATTCGTTGCAATTTCCACGGACGGGGAATGTGTTCGCCGCGACAAAACGTTGCCCGGTTTATATTCCACTTTGGAATGATGTAACCCGAGATCTGTATAGAATTATATTCCGTGTTGTTTAATTGGATTAATTAAATTCGTCGGTAACGAGATCAGGCCGGAACGCAATGGAACAAAAACATTGTCCACGCGTACGCTGCGCTGGAACACAGGTGGCATCTAAAATATCACAGCTGTCTAACTTTCGAGTTCGTTGTTGCAAACTAACGTGGAATCCATTGGATATCGAGTTTGTCAATGAAAAGTACAGTTACATTTTCCGTTCCGTGAATATCACGGTTCCGGGTAAATTAAATATTTATTAATTAATATATAACGAATAGGATGAAATACTCAAATTCTGAGGGAAAGTGCAACTAAAATTTTTAACAAATTCTAAATTTGATGGAACACTATAATTACCCAAATATATTATCCAACACAAAAGTATCAACAGCTCATTCTACAATAATTAAAAAATCGTATGAAATTAATATGAAATTGGAGAAGATACAGTTCTCACATTTTAATACCTAATGAAGTGGTAATATTTTGCATATTTAATATTTGCAACATATTGCTGCAAGCCAATGCGTTATAAATGCATAAACACTGGCACTGTAATCATAAATACAGTTATAAATTGCAAATACATTAAAAGGAGAAGATTATACTTTACATATCAATTGTAATTAATAATCTGTATTTATATTACCATTGCACAGTAGACTAAACACTGGATTGTATGCGTTATCCCAAACTTGAGCAGCTGCGAATTGAAACAGTGGAAAGATTAAAACAATTGAAGAATATCGATATGTGTTCGATGTACTAAAATTATTAAATTAAAAGAGAGGATAACGTATCGCTGTCCAATAATAACAAATTGGGCGTGACGTTCATAAAACTACCATGAAACAACACTATCAATAAAAAATCATACTTTCATCGTCAAAATACTGTCATGATCCATCATGTTCAATTAAAATCGTGACACACGTTACCACTTCAAATCTTATTCCACGAGCAATAATAGTTATGATGTATAACTCCATTTTATTCCCATCAATTTATTTATCACGCTGAACTTCCAAGCCTTTGTTAAAAAAGTTCACCCCTCACTTTTTAACCGTCAATCATCCCTCATTTTCAAGCTGAATTAATCCCTTGTTGTTAAATTGACACAATGGCGAAAAATAAATGTGATTGGTAGATAAATAACTTTGCAAATCCTTTCGTTGAGAATGGAAAATCAAAATTGAAAATAGATAAGCATCAAATTAGAATTAATCACATTTTTGGGGTTTTAGGACTTTGGGGTTTTAGGACTTTGGGGTTTTGAAACTTTAGAGCTTTGGGGCTTTGAAACTGCGGAGCTATGAGACTTTGGGACTTTGAAACTGCGGAGCTATGAGACTTTGGGACTTTGAAACTTTGAAGCTTTGAAGCTTTGGGACTTTGGGACTTTGAAACTTCGGAGCTTCCGGATTTTTGAGATTTTTGGACTTTGAGGCTTTGAAACTTTGGAGCTTTGAGATTTTGAGGCTTTGAAACTTTGAAGCTTTGGGGTTTCAGGGCTTTGAGACTTTGCGACTTCGGGACATTGCAACTTTGGAACTTCGGAGCCTTTGTACTTTGGGGCTATGGAACTTTGAAGCGTTGGGACTTTGCAACTTTGGACCTGTGGCACTTTGGGACTGTAAACAAAGTTTCTTCGATAATTTAATCCTGTAGTTTTCCTCCAAAATAAAATTTATCCGTACAATAAAATCGTCTGCGACACATCGAAACACAATCAATTTCCGAATTTCCTAGCACTCAATTTCTGTTTCCGGAGGAAAGAAAAAAAGATCGGAAAATCAGATCCAATTCGCAGAGGAGACCTGCAGCGCGAAACGATTCCGGAAGACCGGACGTCGTCGACGTCCGCTGTCAAACCAGATTTTCCTTCCGCAGTGGAGAGTATAATAAAAACACCGGCGGCTGTTTCGTTCGCGGAGCGTGTCAGAAACAAAACAACAGGAGACAAAGTGACCACAGCAGCACGATACTCTCTCTCTGGAACGTCGTAATATTTTCTATCGGGATAAAATGCCGGGCTGAAGGACGCCGAGGACTCATTCCCCGGGCCACCTTTGAATACTCTCGACGCCACTTTTCGCTGTCAGAGGAGATTATGCAGCATCAGAAAGGATCACGGAACAACGGGCTCGCCCCCGGCATTCAAGATTCCACGGTAAAAAAAGAAATCGGAAGGAGGGGAGGCATATTTTTCCCTTCTCTCGGCTAATGGCGAGCCAATGGCGGCCTCGCAACCGGTTATTTTATTTTATGATCGGTATTTCCGTCGGATGAGGTTGGGGGTGCGTTTAGGAGGGTGTTTCTGGTTTGGGATATGACATTCTCCGGGAACTTATTGATCGACTACGCAAATACATATTAATTCTCGTGGAGGATATTTTGGAAAAATCATTTATAATAACTATCAATTTTTCATCCCATTATACCTTTACAGTTTCTTATTCGGGGTCCAATTCTCTTTTTAACCTCGTGATTAAAGTTTACTCCTTACTAGAAAGAAACTCAAGGTGACCTTTATGCTACCCTGGAGACCATACAACTTTCGTTTCAACCATTTTTTCATATGCTGAATAGTTTACATGAAATTTAGGTGGCACACTTAGCTGAATCACCCCCCCCCCCTGTATATTTTTCTTCAAATAGAACAAAATTTGTTGAAGGTATCCCAAAGCAAATTTTACATTTGAGGCATGAAGAAATGGGACTATGAAGTACAATATCGTAGAACGTTATACACATTTTTTGGCATTGACATAAGGGTTACTCTGTTCAGAGGAACGCGCGAGGGTGGATAACTGGATCAAACGGTTCTGTCACAGGAGGGTTAAAACGCGGAGTGGAGGAAGAGGGGCGCAGGAATCGCATGGCGTTACCGTTTTATGGTCCCACTAGCCCTTGCACATGAAGGGCTCTCTCTCCGCTTTAGCGGTTCCTAAAATGTACGGCATAAAACAAGGAGAAGAAGACACAGGATTCCCGGGGTTCCCCCGGCCGATGCGAAAGAAAAAGTTCCCCCGCGGACATAAAAGTGTGTTTCCACTCGCGGGGAATCGATGTTTTATCGGGCTTTTACGGCCCTGCGAATGGAACTGATTCGTTCGAGCGCTGAATTATAATTAAGACATATCAGCCCGGGGTGCGCGCGTTTATATCGAAATATAAAAAGGAAAAATTGAAACGGGGACATATTTGCCAGGGTGGAAAGACATTCTTGACTTTCCCGCGCCTTTGAGGGTATCTGCTTGGTCCATTTGTACCGTATAAATAGTGAGCAACCGTTCGATTCGATTTCCATCGTAGAACATTTTATTCTTCTTATTTAATTTTATATCAGTAATTTGTTATAAACACGAGGCTTGAATGGTCATTTTTATTTATAAATGATTGGCATGTTAAATTGCGGATATTTATGCAAAATCAAAATTAATTTGTAATTAATAATTACATTATTTATACATAATAAATTATAATTACATTGTATTTATACACTGTATTTATAATTACATTACAAATACATGTATAAATGCATACATAAAATCCGCAGTCTAGTGATAATCGTTAATTTCCATATATTTCGTGTTGGCAGTAGCTCTTGCAAAAACATATATAACACGTATTTTTCGTTTATCATATTGAGAGGGTGAGAACTACCCTGAGGGGAGTAAAATGATCCATTATATTTTTGTTGAATTGGCAACGTGATTTCACTGCCACCCTGCTGCTTAAAATAGTATTTAAAAAAGTGCAAATAAGTTAAATAGGTAAAATAGTATTAGGTGCACACAATCATAAATCAAAATGTGAATGGATCAGAAATAATTAAACGCAGAATTAATAAATAGCGAACTGAGTAACAATTTCCAGTACATAATGATTAGTTGAGAATGAAAAATAAAATAATTTTACTTCAACATATACAAGACTTCGAAAATCAATCTCAAGCTACACGTTCGCAAACTACAGCAGCGTGTAATACGAAAGCTAGGTTAATTAATTTTCTTTAAGATTGTCCACCGAAAAGTCTATAAACGTTCCGCCTAATCATTAATTGAATTCGGTCAAGCTTGAAATAGCAAAGTAACCCAGGCTGTGACGAAACGTCGATGATTGAAGAATAATTAAGCAAATGCCGGGCGAAGTAGAACACCGAGCGTTCTTTTCCTCTTCAATTATTAATTTCATCACGCGTTCCCCTCTCCTCTCTTTCTCTCTCTCTATCTGATTTTATATTCGTTTCCTTTTCTGGGCTGGTGTTCTTGCTCGCTCTGTTACGCGCGATTAAATCCTTTAAATGAGAATCGAAAGCTGGCAAACTCTTCAGGATATAATCCTGGCTTCCCGAGTCTATGGTTCTTCTAATAACGAAAACTCACTCGCGCGATATTATACGGGAAACTATTCCGCTTTACTAGCATTCGCTCTTTTAGATCTTCAAGTTCGCCGATCTTCTTCCGGGCGATCGTGTTTTACGGTATCCCAAATTCATTCCGGATTTTGGAAATCGTCGACATTTGTCTCTCCACGGGCCTTCGACGTGCATCAAACTCACCCCCCGATAGGACTATAAACCTTACAACTATAGCTCCTGTTAATGCCACGTTCAAGAGTAATTTCATATTTTTACGTACCCAGCATGAACGAGGATTTTCAATGCTATTCCGGGCTTCCTCGTTTGTGGAAACATTGAAAAACTGAATCTTGTTACACGCTCTTTTTTTAGAAAGACAGAGAACTGTCGCGGAATTGCATATTTTATGTTCTTCATCAGTCCTTTGAGGGACAATTGCAGAAGTCAAACTCCCGTGAAAAAATGAATTTTATTTCAGCTTCGCTTTTGAGGAACGCATTTGTGGGTTGGTATGAGTGCCCTGTTCATTTATTTCAGTGTAGTTTTTCCAGAATAATTTACGTTTTTTATCAGTTCTTTAAAAAATCAATTACAGTTACTGAAACATTAATCAAAATTCAGAGAATATATTTCATTTTAGTTTAATATGTAAATCTATTTTTGCGATAATATATTTTATATCCTACTGCAAGTTTAAGCAATCTGTAATTTTCATTTTCTAGTTTTAATTTTATTACCTATACATACATTATGAAGAAATGTAAATAAATTTTTCCTTTAAATTAGGTTATCCCATTGTTTAAAAATTAATTTATATTTGCCACTGTTTTCAAAAATAAATTATACATATATTATGTAATTCTCATATGTAAAAATATTTTCTTTACATATTTTATTTTAGTTTAACTGATCAATTCATTCTCAATTTAATATATTTTATATGCAACTCATTTAATAAGCAAATTCATTTGGTGGTGTTGAGCATATTAGAAATTGTGTACAGTGATTCTTCCGTCTGCACATTTTATTTTATGTCCGATACACAATTTCATCATCGAGTTAGCATGTGTTGCGTATAGTTCATGCTTTACCAGCGCTCACGGGTGTAAGAGTTCGCAGTCGTTTCAAATTTCATTTCACGTTACGATTCCGCGTTCACGTCGAGTTAGCTTTGAGTACGTAAACGCGCGTGAATGCGACGTAAGGAGTAATTAATTAGTACCTTAAATGTGCAACAAGTTTCACAATGAAATTATAGTGTGACCGCGACAAAAGTGAAGAGAAATGAGACAGCGGAGCGTGACTGGAAAACTTCAGGTACTTCAAACATTCAATCTGCGAAATGCTGGCGTATTTTTGCCTCGAAATGCAACATTATATTTCGAATCATTATTACTATCAGCCTCACACGTACTGTTCTCAACATTCGTACACTTACTTTTTTCTTAATTTTTGTAAATACTTTTTAACGTTGCGCGGAAGTTCCTAAAATCGTAGAAAAACTCTGTTGATAATTTTTTTAGTTCAACTATCTTTTTATGGGATGGTGTACAGGAATAAAAATGTGAATCGAGATCCGCCGTAATTAGCACTGCAGTGATTAAGAAACAAGAAGCCTCGTTCTCCTCTAGAACATCTCGTGCATATAATTTCAGCTTTCTTGATTCCCACGAGGGTATCGTCTGTTCCGCGGGAAGAACGTACTCAAGTAAATTTATGGTGAAACGCTTCCTTACTATACCACTCCACTCTCGCCATATTAGACTGTATTCTCGAATTCGCATGCACGACGCAAGATTTACAACCATTATAAACTCGCCATTCAATGGTTATCCTTATGAACTAACTTCCATAAAAGAGCCTTGTCGATTCTGTCGCTTAGGCGGCCATCTTCCATGAAAATTACGTTTTCAGCCGAGCAAAATCCATGCAATGTAATAATCGTCAATTTTCATATATCCTTGCGAAAAAGTAATTTTTACAAAAATGTCATCACTGCGGATCTTTGTGCAAAATGAAAAATGTTTGCATTGATTGCAGGACACAGGAGTCAAATAAAAATTGTATTTTTCTTCTAATTATCCTGTTAAGCTGAAACTAATACGTTGATGTCCTTAACTATTTTTAACATGTCCACTTCTTTAAATTGTACATGTCCATTTTTGTCACAAGTGCATAAAATCCGCTAAAACAATGGACGTATTAAAAAGATTGAAGGCCACCAGTGTATTGGTTTCACCTTAATAAGGTAATTAAAAGAAGAATGAAATTTTTATTTGGCTCCTGTGTCTCGCAATCAATGCAAACATTTCTTATTTTGCATAAAGATCCGCACTTTTCATTGACCATATTGGTGGGGGTAAAAACTACCCTCACAGAAAAGATATTCTTATAATAAAAATGTTTCACATCACTCACATATTTTATTGCTACCGTATTTTTTTTTATTGAGCATATTGGACGGGGTGAAAAGATTGAAGATTTATTTTTTAACGAACCGACAGCTAAACAGTGCTAAAATTTTTCAAAATAAATTTGAAGAACCCTCCTCGAAAAAAATGAAAACGTACATACTGTTTGTAGATTTATTTCTATTTGACGAGGTGTTATGGGCGGATTTAATGCAATCCCGTAGTAAAATAATCGTCTGTGTCTAATAATATTATTCCCGCGTCCTTCGAATGATTGTTTGCGGCTTAAACATGTACCGGCTCACGCGGTTTATTAATTTTCCAATTTATTGACAGACCATACACCTCTCTCTCTCCTCCCTCCGCCCCAGGAATTCTGTTTCTGCGTTACTATTCCGAAAATTCGTTACAAAATTCATAAATCTCGCGAATTGTATCCGCGTTAATAAATTGCAATTCGGATTACAATAGGATTTGTATGAATTAAACAGCAATATTGTAATTATTTAGAGCCGTTGATGCAGTGGCGAGAATAGTCTATTAGCATATTAAATGTCTTCCACTTCGCTGCATATTGCATAATAATTGATAAATGACGATCATCGTACGGCGGGCCTCGTCGAAATTGATTCATTTCTTCCTCGGGATCAATCATTATCGGTCACGATCAATCATTTTAACACGGTTTTCCTTGCTCCCTTCGAATTTGGGTCTATCGTAACATTAATGGATAGCTCATCGAGTACTCGGCCTCTGCATACATTCCACTAATGTTGCTATACTTTTATATTAATACATGGGATACATTCTGCTCCAACTATTAACACGGTGTCATCAATTTCTTATTGAATAAAATTTGTTTTGTTTCATAAAAATTATTAATGTTCAATTTGATGTGAAATGTGATCTGTGTGCATGCACTGAGAATACTAAAATATTTCAATATCTCTTGTGTACATTAATTATATTTATTCTATTCCGAAATTATGTTATTTCAAAAATAGTTAAAAATACGAAAACAGATATATATGTAGACAAAAATTGTAAGAGATTGTATACTCTTTGAATTTTGTTTGAACAAAATTTTGATTAAATCTGTCGCCAGAGTTGTGCAGAATTACAATTGAATTACTCCAGGAATTATAATTACACAGTAATTAAATTACAATGTAATTCGTAATTACAATTGGAATACAACTATAAAATACGTTGTAATTAAATTACAATGTAATTCGTAATTGCAATTGGAGTACAATTATAAAATAGCGTTACGTATTGTGAAGGCGGACGAGGAATAGAAACTATGCCGCATAGACAGCAAGCAAGTATATAAAAGAAAAACATAAAAATATATATCATACTTCTTCAAAGTTCTAGGCTATAATTTGGAGAACTGTATTTTAATTATATTGTATTTTAATTACGCTTCTGATTAAAATACATAGTAATTGAATTAATTGAAAGGTTTGCATTATGTAATTCAGTTACGTCGTAGTTGAATTACTATATAATTGAAATACAATGTAATTCAATTGTGTAATTGGATAATGGGAAATTATGTAATGGGAATTAGATAATCTCTAAATTTTCAAGCAGTTGGATGATAATAATTTCCAGATCAGAATAAATGTAATGAAAATATTTTATCAGAGCGTAATAAATGTTTAACAATGGATCGATTGTGAGACGAAGGTTCAGCACAACCTGAAAAACAGCATGAAATCGAGTCTCCTAATTAACGAACAGGGAAAATATAATATTATTTTACAAACGTGAAGCAACTAGTATACCACAAATTGTATTTTCTTTTTTTTTGTTATCTGCGGAACATCGTGTCATGTTTCTGGTCACTTTCACGAGAAGTTACGCGGCAAATTCCATCCGCGTGCAACGTTAATCAGACTGAATGGAACGTACACTGCATTGTAATCCTTAATTCGCAGCATTCAATAGCAATAACAATCGCAAAGCATTCAATAGAAATTTTTTCTGATAAGGAAATAAGCAAAAGAATGCTGCTGTTAACATATTTATGAAATATACGATCTTATTGGTAAAATTTAACACAAAAGTAATGCATATCTCGACAAAAATTCAAGATAAAAAGGCAACACTGAAGAGTATCAAGAATATCAAGTTTTCAAATGAAATAAAATTACGAATCTAATTCAGAATAAAATAATTTATATTTGGGACTCGATCTCAAACTTGGAAATTCTACTTTCGCACACATTTATTCATTCCCCTGTAAGATATTTTTACGTGACGTAGCAGGCGTGAAATTGAAGATCCATTTTTCCTCATATATACTATCAATTTGAACCTCTGCAAATACATTAAAAAATTTTCTCGTCAATGAATCTTCCAGAGATCTGAAGATTGAAGCCTCCACTTTACAACCACGTCTTAAAAAATTGCTGTACGATTTTTTTTCACTGTTTTATGGAACAAAAATGAGGATCATGTTCGGTGGTGTAAAGCCCTCATGGTGTGTAATGTGACTGTAAACTTAGCTGTACACGCATCCAATTTAAACCTTAATAAAAAGACAAAAAAAGATCGTACATCAAAGGGGAGACTTCAATCTTCAAATCTATCAAAGATTCAATCACGAAATTTTTCGATGTTTCCAGAGACGCTTCATATGGTAGTATTTTCGAGAGAAAGCATGTCTTCAGTTATCCACCTGTCACGTCGCGTCGTGCGAAATTGTCTCGGACAAAAATAAGCGATTGCTAGTAAAAGTAGTATGTAGTCTGAAGTTTTAAAATAGGACCAGGATTATTATTCCACTATCTTTTCTAACGAAATCACTACTGTTGCAGCTTCGGCTTGCAGTTTCTCGACGGAACAAGTGTATTGTCTTTAGATCGAGCTATTTAAAAATCGTGTGAAAAAGAATTGGACGTATTCTTACAACTACGTATTGAAATCTGCGAACAAGTAAGCCAGTGTACTGGGGTAATTGTGAAAAATTGAGACAATGTTCAGGAGCTTAGACTGATCGGCCAAGCGTTGGAAATGATCACCGTCCAGATTAATTGCAGAATGGTCAATTCGCGGAGGCTTTTTACGTTCCCGGTGCTGTTTAGCGAGGGCGGAGTTCATTATTTCGGTAAATAATGCCGGAACGGTAGCGCAGAACGTAGAACGGTACCAAATTTTCCTTTGGCGCGGGCCGGACAAAGAAATGTAAAGCCAAAAGCATTGTTTCTGCTTAAAAGGGAATGAAAGAAGGGAGGAAAAATAAGAAACTTCCCGAGTTCCGTGCCAGACGGTACTAGGGGCAGGCTGCTATTTTCTCCCGTGCTTCCAAGGCATTTAAAAGTCAATCCACAATCAGTGTTTTATGGGGAAGATTAAGGCTCGCATTCTGAAACGTCCGTGTGTTGCAGAAAAGACCATTAAGCTTAAGCAAATGAAGCGTGGTACTTGGTTGTACCTCGTTTCCTCTCTGTTTTTTCTTCGTTCGTTCTCCCAGTCTGTCTCTCTCCTTCTCTCTCTCTCTCATCCATTCTCGTCACCTTCGACGAAACACCGAAAATTAATTTTCGCTAGCCTAATCCGTGATATCCGCCCCGGCGACGATTCTTATCGTTTTAATGCGGATTCCATGGCCACCGTGGAAAATTTATGCGTTGAATCTGTAGCTCGTCGGCGAAAGGACCAATATTTATTTAGGTCTCGAAGGCTTCTGGGACGATCTGCTCCCGTTGGATAGCGTTCCAACAGTGTAAGATGAAAGTTTTTATTTCCAATTAGGATTTTATGAAAGCTCCAACGTCTTCCGGTTGATTTAAGTGTATTTAAGTTCGCCTCCGAAAGATCAATTTTAATTAGCTATAATTTAATTAGCAAAAAACGGTCGGGCCGGTGACCTTTCGTTTCAGACGTTTGAGATATTAATTATAAACTGTTTCGGAAAAATAATTCCAAATTGATTAATTTGTTTCATGGTTTATTATAATTGTACATCTGTTACACAGGACAAACCAGTATAAATAATAATAAATTACTGGGTTTATATTTACCCCTACGATTTAATTCAATCTGTACGTATTTATGTACTTGTTCAATTTTCTTAATTTTCCATTGATCAAAGCGATCCAAATTATTCTTGTCAAACTTATGCGGGTGGTACACATCGTTTTCACTCAAGTGATTGACATACAATTGAATTGATTACGGATCTTTATTTCTGCCATTTGCGAATTTATAAAACGTACGATAACTTTGACATTAATGCTACTGTCATTTATTCCGATATCGGTCTTCATGGTTAAAATACCTAATTATTTCAAAAATGGTAAAGTCAATTTCATACATAAAATATACAGCGCGTCTCAGCTGAAGGAGACCACCTAAATATCCGCTTTATTTTTAATGGCACAAAAAATATTTATGGCATAATTCTAATGGTATCGAAGGAGAAATATCATAGAAGAACAATTTCTTTTATCATCGTTATTTTTTTATCGAGATAACTTTTTTTCATTCCATCTCATAGCGGCTGAAAAAAATACATTTGAATATGCTTACGCCATTAACAAGATGGAATAATAAAAAAACAAGTGAAAAAAATGACTGGACAAAAAAAAATTGTTCTTCTATGATATTCCTCCTTCGATACCATTTAAATTATGCCATAAATATTGTTTTTGTGCTATTAAAAATAAAGGATATATTTAGGTGGCCTCCTTCAGCTGAGACACCCTGTATAAGTACATAAATTTTTCGCTCATACTGATTTTTAGAAAATTTAGGCAACTTATGAAATTGGAATTCCTGTAAATGTTCACATGATAATAATCGACGATGTTCAAAGGGAAATCATTGAAAAGACAATACACAATGGAACAGTATCGCAAAACCAGCAGAAAAGGAAAACAACGATCTCGAGGAATCGAATGATCGCACGGGAACGGACAACTTCGAAACAGGTCTCCCGTCGTAAATCAAGCCCCATCCACACCTCATCTTTCCCACATCGAACTCAATCCGGCATTATCAATTTCACCGTTCGGAAGAACGTCCGCACACACGGTGCACAATTGTTCCCGCTTGCTACCGATAAAAACGGAGAATCGAAATCCGCCCTCTCGATCTACTATTGCCTGTTCTTCGCGTGAGGGGACCTGCCATACGGCCATAACATCTGTCCAGCCCACTATGATCACTCGGAACCGATTAAAGAAGAATAACGCTGTGAAAGAACACCTTTTAAAAATCGTCCAAATTATTATTTATTAATTAATTTTTTGTGCACCACAAGTATGTACCCCGGAAAGAATTAGTTACTTGTATAACTTGCGTAATTAACAAGAGAACGCAAAAAGAATTGCAAAACAGTAAACACATCCAAGGGATTTTTAACACTAGATTTACTTGACCCGACAAAACGACGGGTCCTACATATTTTAATTTACAATTATAAAATGTATTCAATACATTTATTCCTTGGATATATTACGGTAAAAGCAGCTAGAAATCTGACTCCTGTTATTTTCATAAAATAATCAAAAATTGCCACTATTCGTATGTCAAGTTGCGTGAGGGTCCTTGGAACAATGACGTAATAATTCCGCAAATAATAGTCGCGACAGTAACGGTTTCCTCGTTAGATTATTCCCGGAATAGGTATGAATCGGATTCGGCACAGCGAGTCCAGCGGTCGTCGAGAGGGTTAGCTGACGTGCTCGGCGGGGGAGGGAATGTGGAGGGGAGAAAGTGTATTTCAACAGCAGCTGAGGTAATACCTAACATACGTCGGTTCGGTTTAAACGGGTTCCACGGTCTCGAGTTTTCACGTGGACCAACCTGTGCATGTCGGGACTCATGCATCGACGTTGAATGTTCCGGGAGAGAGGGTGCACTGCAAGGGGGTGTGCATGGTGGGGGGAGGGGCGGACGGGGGGCAAGAGGGTGGAGAGAGGCACAACGTCGGACGGGTGGCCTCTCGCGGGAAATACGTCGAGTATCTGAATAAATCGAAACAGCCAAAGTGATTCTCCAACTTAAATTAGTTTCCGGCTGGCATGGAGAGAGGCTAGGTGTACGAGAGAGAGAGCCGGGTCCTGTTCGCACAGACGCGCGACGGGTCGCCGGGACGACCCGCGTCACACAGGACACGCGAGAAGGTGTACACGTCCCATCTCTCTCCCTCTAACCTTGGCTTCTTTTCTGACCAGTCCCGGGTCCCATTCCATCTGACTTTTTCCAACCGTAAACGAGTCCCGACCGATTCCACCGGCTACCATTTTGCTCGTTTTACACGTTCGACCACCACACCGCACCGGGCGTCGAGACACTACCAGATGGGACAGGGACGCCGCGCGCCGCCGCGTCGCTCGTAAACGCGACGCTTTCTTTCGTTTACTGTCTCCCAGCTAACGAATTCGGAGAGTGGCTCGACCCGCGTCGCGGCGGTCGATCATGCTAATTTTTAACGAGCTGGGCGGATTTGGTGGACCGATCTCATCTTCATTGCATTGTCTCCTTCCCGACCCTATGCTAATCATCGGGCTCCTTTCTTTTAGTGTGCACCACTGTTGCTTTTGGTTCACTGCCACACGCCCGTGAAAGTCCCGCGAAATTAAGTACGCTCTTACAGAACTGACTCATTGGTAGTAATTAGTATTTATATTTATTTATACGTTAACGCTGGAACTGCCGAGCACTAAACGCAATTGGCATACATTGTGAAGCGTTTGAAGTACCGCAAGTCCGTATGCCGAACTTCCCGGCCTTGTAAATCCCGTTTAGCTACAGGAGTAACAACGACTATTTGAAATAAGTTCGACTCTCGAAGTCAACTGCTTAACTGTTGAATTATCTGTTGTAATAACAGTATTACTTTTACTGGGTATGAGCAGAGTAGGAATATTGTATAGACTGGTTTTTATATAACACTTTAATCTAATACTTGTATAAAAGACCTTCTGGTTGTGCGGTCGTACAGAGACTGTATTACATACATTGTTCAGACTATACACAACACGCAGTAGTACACAACAGGTGTCACTACGAACTATCTGTTCATATGATAATTGTTTGCACCTACTTTATCGACAGACTTGCCGTTATTACAATCAACATTAACATATGTATATTTAAAAACTCAACAAGTTATAATAAGCGATGTTCGAGGTATAGTAAAGTTGTTTTCGGTTTGAGCGATTTTCGAGATCTGCTTATCGGTGTCGCGTTGTGTATAAGGTCAGCTCGGAATCTTTCCTTATTGGCTATCTGAAAATGTATGGGGATGACAAAATGATTTCTATTGGTGAGTGGGCGGTGCGTTTTGGTCGTAAGAGGAGGGGAGCTTTGGTAAAACTGTGTTTAGTTTATGGAATCAATTGGGTGCGAAAGATATGGGAAAACGATACGGAAACTAAAGTATTGCTTATATAAGATATAAGATTGCTCTGTCAATGGGTTCGCTCACGAGGAGGTCTCGAAGTAGTGTCCGATGACACCCAAATCATTCTGGGACCGTCGCGTCGAGTTTCTCGACCTATTGCAGCGGACCGTGTCTAAATAAATACATACAGTGACTCCCACTAATTTCGGACACTCTTAAAAACACCGTAACTTTTCAAATATTGGACTATGCGATTTTTGAACTTTTTTGGAAAGCTAGAGCAACTAGTTTACTACAGGATGTGACAAGAAATTTTTTCAAAAATTGCATTTGACCGGAATTGCAGAGGAAATACTAAATGTTCCATTTTACAACTTTTTTATGCGGGCCTATATTGAAATTTTGAAAAATATGTTTTGTAGATCTGTCTGGGTTATATGCATTGTGAAAGTTTCTTCGAAATCGGTTGATGCGGGGAAAAATGACAGTCATTGAAAAAGATGTTAGAATTCTTAGATTTACTGCTGTTAAAGGCCGAAAATCGTGAAAATCTGCAATTTTTATCATCTTTAAACGCTTGTAGCTCATTGCAACGTCGACCGATTTTGACGAAATTTTCAGGATATGTTTAATTGAAACAGATCTACAAAACGTATTTTTTAAATTTTCAATATAGGCCCACATAAAAAAGTTGTGAAATGGATCTTTTAGTATTTTCTCTACAATTCCGACCAATTGCAATTTCCGAAAAAATTTCTTTTCACGTCCTGTAGTGAACTAAGTGCTCTAGCTTCCGAAAAAAGGTAGAATCGTATAGTCCAATATTAAAAAGATTATCGCGTTTTTTAGAGCGTCCGAATATTAACGGGAGTCACTGTATATCTCACGTTCGGTCTGTTTGAGACCGAACACATTGTCTTACAATAATAACAAAATTGTGTTTATTTATACCATTATTGTTCAAATACGTACTTCAATAGAGAAATTCACTAAAAAAATTTCTCAGAAGAACATATTTATAATCTTAATATGACTCATCCGACAGTTCTAGTGTTAATAGCAATTATAGATAGTCGTTGCACACGAACAATTGAAAGAGGCTAGAACTTCTCCACCTAATGAACTACAAGAATTTCTCACCTCTCTGCAAGGCAGGGGGTTAAACGACCAAGACCCGAAGACGCAGCCCTGATTAACTTCACATTGTACTTGAAGCTTATTGAGCCGCGACAATGGCCGGCCGGTCCTCAATGACTCTCCATCGATGCGTTTTAATTAAAAAATTTCCTCGGCGTTTCCACAGTCGATGAATTTAAATTACTTTCGTTCTGAAATAATCGGAGCGAGAACCGTTTCTTCAACTCAACCGTTCCCCTCTCCTCGGCGAGGTTCCAGCTGTTTGATTTCCAGGAGACAGCTCGTTTTACACGAGTACATCGACGGTCCTCCCCCGCGAACGTGATACTTTCTCAATGTCTAGAAATTGCTCCGGGTAGCGTGTAAACTTGATGCATCCTGGCCGCCGCGCCGCGCCGCGCCGAGCAAATGCGGGCGACACAGCAATTTTTAGCGGAGCGCATAATTACGCGAACATTCCGTGGAAACAGGGAAACAACGCGCGCGCGGCGAATTCTCTTCCCTATCGAGTTTGCTGCTCGTTTCTTTTTTCTCGCGCCCAGCAAGCAAAATCAAACTGGAAAGGTTTTCCATTAGGAAGGGATATTATAGAAGCCTGCAGCAGCCCCGGAGAATGGGATGAGAAATTCGATCGATTTTCTCGAGTTTTACAGCGCTTTAGGGAATGGAAATTGTTGTGCATTCGCCGAAGAAATGCTGCTTGCTGCTGGAATGGATTCTATCGTCCCCTTCAATGTTAATTTCTTTTGACGATCCCGAGTCCGGACGCACGGCGCGAAAAAATCAAATTTCGAAATGGCAACGGGATTCTCCGTTACGGATTCATGCGAGGGTACTTGTGATATCGCTGTCGATTTTCTGCAAGTGTCCATTTTCTTTTTATGTTACTTTTATATTTGCATTATATTTGTGACATTTTCCTGATTGGAACGAGCCCAAACACGACACCCTTTCGATTACACTTACTCGCGTGATGCACAATATAGTTGGTCCTCGATTATCCGAACTACTGCCCCGATGTGAATTCGCGTAATGGTAGTTGTTAATTGTGAAAATGTTATGTGAATTATTTATTATGTACAATTATTTTGATGAAGCTGGTTACGTCACATCCGTGACATTTTCCTGATTATTAGACTGCGGATCTTTATGCATTCATAGGAAAATTGAGTAGATGAAATTCAGAATTGATGGAAAATTTTGAAAATCGAAGATGTCAATATTATGATTTCTCCTCTATTAAAATCATTAAAGGGAAGAAATACAGTTCAATTTGGCTTCTGCTTCTTACAATCGATGCAGACAATTTTTATTTTGCATAAAGATCCGCAGTCTACCGATTATTATTAGATATTCATTATCCTGATTAGTTTGACTCCAAACACGACGCTATTCGGATCGTAGTTAGCTGTTTAATGCACAATATAGTCGATCCTCGATTATCCGAACTCGGTGCAACAACCCCGCGCTCAACTCAATTTTCGGTGCACCGAAGCGAAATCGAACACGGCACGGAACACGCAAACTTTCGCGGAGGCCGCGCGCGTTCGATCACAGTTATCTCATTGGAGCTTCGTCATTGTCGTTCAATTGAATATCAACGCGCAGAAATTCGCCGGTCTGGCATGCGGGGGATGGGTTGAGGGGTGGCGAGAAGGGTTGGTCGTTCGTTCGGAATTAATTCGCGAACGTGACGCGGGCCTTTCACTGGATTTCCTACGCGCGGAAAATGCGAATTGAAAGTTTTCCCCCCCTCGCCGTTGCTCATAATGGCACGGAGACGCGATTCAATAGGTGTTTTGGGAATATACACGCACACCTGTATATGCATGTTATATGCACGTCGTCGACGCGCGTGTGTCGATCCGGCTGCGCATAGATCAATGGAAATCCGATGAATTCGTGAATCGGCACCTGTGATGACGAAACACGCTTTGATTGTGCATGTAATACGCGACCGCGTATATCGGCGAAGACAACATTTGGATGGAATTGTTTGCACGGTGCCGCCATTAACAAGCGAAGTCTTCTGTTGCAATCCGACCGGGGAACTTGTACGGTATGGATTTCAATGATGACATGGAGCCAAGTTGGGCGACTCGAGAGCTAAATGGTCGACGAGTATCGATAAATATAATACTATGTCGACCTGCACATTTTTCAATCGATACACCCCTGCAGAAATTGGCCGGGCATTTTGATGATGTTTGAATCAAACACCGGAACCTTTGTCAGCTTCTTCTCGCAATTTTTTTTAGATCCTTCAGCGTGTACTTTATAATTGTTTACGGGGAATTATACTTTCACGGCCTGCCAACGTCAGGGGGGTTCCACGGATTTTTTAAATTCAAGTTCACATTTCGATGAATATATTTTGATCATGTTTAAACAATCTTCAGTAACGTTGTTCGTAATTCTAGTTCGCAATCGTCGGGAATATTGGATTTTAAATCTCGGCAAATACGCTTCTGTTATTTTTATAAGAAATTAAAACCGAGTTCCTTTGATTTTGTTCGCGCTTTCTTGTTTTAATGGTGAAGCTTTACTTTTACTTCATGGTTGAAATACATATGTGTACATCTGTTGTATAATATATTATACATAATTGCAGAAGCGTGTACCTGTAGAACTGCAATTAATTTTTATTCCGATGAAACTGATTATTAGCATTACAAATGCGAAAGAAGAAATTGTATCTGGTAATTGTGACAGGAACAAACTTCAATGTGCTCAGTCATTTATGTGACCTAGTATTTTATCATGTTCTGCTCGCTGCAATCCGTTATGTCGGTACATTTAACAAATATGTATCTGTCGAATCGCTGCAAAGCAGATTCCTCCGGAATTGTTGCCTATGTTTCGCGATTAACGTGAAGTGAAAAAGCTGCTGGAAATAAACTTTGAAAAACAAAGGAGCAAATTAGCAATAAAATAATTCTTCGTTTACATTTTAATATAAGCTATTTATAAACTAATCTATACTAATATACTATCATTTAGTGTCGAAGTAAAATATCGCTTAAAATTTGGTAAAATAACAGAAGTGCCAACTTATAATTACCAAATGTTTATCCTCGACACCAGGAATTTTGTCTAAATAAAAAATAATATAGTAAATACGATCATTCATGTGGACACATTAAGATCACAAAAACTAGTTCTCGGTGCTAATGATATTTTACACTAATCTACACGGCGTGATCTATCATAAAGAAATTTTTAATGACAGAAAAATTAAGCTTATAACCAGTGGAAAATTTTGAACAAGAAATTCTTACTTAGCAAAATTCTTCTCGAATTTCCAGCTCCTTTCCCGGATAAATGTTCTCTAACAGCGACACAATGTTTGGAAAGATAAACATGCTCCGCTAAACAAAGTGCTCGGTGGTATTGTGTTTCCTGTAAATACGAAATTCGCAAACATTGGAGTAGCGAACTACTTCATGCTTAATCGCGGACCGCCTCGATTTTCCGTGTTTCTGAAGGAAGGAAGGAAGGAAGGAAGGAAGGAAGGAAGGAAGGGAGTGAGGGAGGGGATCTCGTTGTACAATAAAATTGTATAAAAATCGTTTTCTAAGCTGGTGCTCCAACAATTAACTTGTCAGGAAGCAAATTCCCTGCTTCGGCACATCTATACGTCGCCGTTTAAGAGGAGTCAAATCGTTAACAGCATGACTCTTTGTAATTAGTAGCAGCGGCAGCCATTCCCCTTTGCCGCTCTTAATAAAATTCTGAAGATAATGGCTTCGTAATGAGCAATGTCTCCTTTCTGATGAAAACATTGATCTGCCTGTAAAGCGTACCTGTGAAATTGCTACGTGAAACGCTGAAGAATATTCATCGCAAACTATTCAACTCCGAAAATACCATATTTCCCTATTAAATATTCCATTTGTACTTTGTCTCTTTCCCCCCACCCCCGACTCCCTATTTTTTTCTTTTTTCACAAAACCGACGAATTCTCCTCTTTAATCACCATTAGCAGAACCACGTTACAACGGTAAAACGCAAGGATACACATTTATTTTTTGCTAGTCGCTCTGGTAAAATATCATATTCGCAAAATTCGGAGCTTAAAATTTCAACGATCGCGCGCGGCCCACTTTCCGCGCGAAATTTTATAGAAGTTTGCTTTTAACGACTCGCCTGTTGTGAAAATCCGAACATTTCACTTTTATTGCGAGCTCTCGATTTTTCGCGAACTTTCATGTTGCATTTTCGACCGGCTCGTTGGAACAATAATTTTGGGCGGTGGCCCTTCGGAAAAGTCGAGGAAAGATTGAGCATTTTTTATGTGAATAGACTGCGGAATTTTATGCAAAATACACATTTATTTCTCTCGTCAATAATTTTAATGAGCTGAATGTAATACAATGAGATAAGTGGATTAAATCCGCGGTTTAGTTACGAAACACGGTAACAAAAAACCGAGTACAAATCCCTATTACATTAATTAATTCTCGATCTTGCTCCTCGCATGTAATTATTCCGTGTTATTTTCATACGTTCCTCGTGTTAATTTGATACAGTTTTCACTGGTTTGGGAAAAGTGGTTCATTCTACATTTATTATTTATACTTCATCTCAGTTTTTCATTTTCGACGAGTGACCATCCCATTAATTTCTTATCATTTTACAATTTGCACAACCGAGAGACAAATTTAGATGAAAAAATGAGAACCTGATGAGGTTTAATGTGGAAACCGGAGCAATTTGTTTAATGAAGCGTGTTGCATAATTATTTTACAGTAAAATGTATGAATAATGTATAAATATCGTCATTAACATATCTTTAATAATACAGTAAGTAATGAAGATATCTTTCATCATAGTTTGGTATGAAGAATATTTTATATTAAAATTTCAGTAGTTCGCGTGAACGTGGGAATATGGATAAAGGTTTCCAGTCTGGTAATAACCAATCGACGCTGGTAATACTTCTTTGTCAATTTTAGGGTACATTGTCAAACAATTAGGGGCTCATTGAAACAAATAACTGTCGCATCGATGTAATTCAGTTCTATTGTATTTGATATGTATTTAATTACAATTTGCAACCGATCAGAAACAGCACGAATCATAATTAATAACGATGAATAAAATGATTTAGTTTAACGTAGCAATATCGATATACATATGTATTTATGTACTTCACGTTAATACAGTGTTCCTCCTGTTCTGTTCCTTCTACATAATAACTGTCATGATTCATGAATAAACTTTCTGTTCAATTCTAATCCACTATGGTGAAAATGAATGAATAAACAAGTTTGATTTTTTAAGGTCTTTACTTCGAGATGTTTACGACTTCCTAAACATTGATTAAATGTTTAAGTGGCCAGATTTATTGTTAGGTGCTCCATCCTGTATATTGACACCAGAGTTGGACATTAATCGATTAAAATTTTAATCATGATTGATTGATTAATGTGTACGATTAAAAAAAGAAATCGTCGAAAAAATCGACGATTGATTCAATCGATTGATGAAGTTAATCGTGAATCGTTGATTAAAAAAAGAAATGGTCGAAAAAAACATAAAAGTACGTAAACAGAGTTTGTATTATGTATAGACCAAATGACAATACACTTAAACTCAGTTTACATTTTTTTCAATATTCATACAGTTTTGATTCCCTATTTCATCTCGAAATTTCAGCAGTTAATCATTAATCAATTATCCGATTGACGATTACAATTGAAAGGAATGTAATCGTTAATCGCAATTAACGACTAAACGAGAAATTTAATCGTTAACCGCAATTAACGACTAAACTAGGAGTTTAATTGTTAATCACGATTCACGATTGAAGTGGAAATTTAGTCGTGAATCGTTGATTAAATTTTTGTCCAACTCTGGTTGATACCCATCGTAGAATGACGTCATTGATCCCACTGCTTCTGGACAAACACAATTGTTCTTTCTTTTCTTTTCTTCGTCAGCACTTCAACAGGCATAAACGATCAAATACTTTTACCCTCTACGGGTAAGTATCCCCATACGCGACTCATTACATGAAGACTCAATAGAAAGAACGTTGATCAAGCTTGATTTATTAATTAGTCACTTCGTGAAACGAAAGTATTAGCCTTTCTGTTAAGAAACTCCGTAAGACAATGGGTGATTGTAACCATCGAGCCAGAGACAGGCCATCGTTAGCCCGAGATCCCCCATGGACGAGCAGTTAAAGACGGAACGCGGACGATATCGGAACTTTACATGCGAAACAATGACCTGAACATCGTGAATGCATCCCACCGGTATACATCCTAAGCGCATACAGGATCGTTTTCCTGTAGAACAGTGCAAGAAAGACCTTGGATGTTCCGTCATTGTCCGCCTTAAAGGATCCCCGCGCAAAGCCGACCGTAAGGGGATCGTTAAGAATGAAATTCCCCGGCTTATCACCGCCGGGAAAAGGGGAATTTAACTAATTAACTGAGGAAAGGACAGGCCTCGCGGGATATTTCGGTGTATTTAACGAGAAACTGCACGGCCGTAATGACGTTTCTCAGAACGCGTTTCCTCCCCATTCCTTGCCCCTCCGTTTCAGCCTCCGTGAAAACCCAAGGAAAAGCTGCGTGAATTATTTCCGAAACTTTCTTCAATTGTCTGAATGCTGTGGGCTACAGTACTGCCTCGATAAGTGCGCGGGAGATGTGCACCATATTCCTGAAAAATTCATCCCCATTACCGCAAGCTACACCCCTGAGAGCACCCAAGTCGAGAAACGCAACGTTAGATGATGTTGATTCAATGACAGAATTTTTGGTCTTGAATTATTTCTTTATGAAACTTTTGTGGACATGATCATTACATTTTTCTGATTAAAACGAGTCCAAACACGACGCAATTCGATGGATATTTGCTTGTTTCATTGCACAATTTAATAGAACTTCGACTATCCGTACCTACGGTGTCTGGAATCTCTATTATTCGGAACGGGTAAATGTTATTCAAACTGTATCGTGTTTGGACTCATTTAAGTATGAGAAGTGTCACGAATACATTAATAATATAGGTGATTTATCAAAAAATAATTGAAAACGAAAAAGTTGGCTTGATAAATCCGAGAAATAAAAAAGATCATGATTCTGTAATATCGTCACTTTGACCAAGCACTAAACGAATAATTCTTTGATAGTCCAATTATAATAATAATGAAATACAATCGCTCATTATAAAGCGAAAAATGTTTAGAAAGGCTTTCTCGAGGGTCGACTCGATAGTTATAATGAAAACACTTTTAACAGGCGTTGAATTATTAAAGTTAACGATTAAGGCGGCCGCTGTTGGAGAGGATATCTAATTCATAAAACATCAAACAAAATGTCGGCGACGCTCGACGAGCGGGAACCTATAGAACCAGCGACAAGAATTGCTGTCCATAATTCACCGCGGGGATCGGTCGAAATGAATTCTATCGATCTGTTTCCGCGGGAAACCTCACAATTCCATCTTACAAGGCAAGTCTGCGAATTAAAGGAGCTCGATCAATTGACAAGCATTCAGTCGAGGAGCAGAAAGAAATTACTTGTCACGGCGCAGAAATCGTGCAGGTGACTCGGTGGTTCTTTATTCTGTCCTTGATATTCCCGATAAAATCGCAAGATGCGTTCACAGGAAAACCATTTTACCGTTGTGAACCATCCACGTGGACACTGCTCGCCTTACACGTTCCTCTATAAACCCCCTTTTCCCTCTTTCGCCACGATCTTTGCCAATGGAAGTCCCGAACTCATCGAAATGGACTCTTCCAGGTTATTCGACCATTATTAATTGCAAACCTGCCTTTTGAAAAAATTATTGAATAAATTCATATATTTAACAAGTTTAAATAGTTTTCGTGACTTCTACAAACTGAAATGAATGTGAAAAATTTCAATCAATGCACTATTGTAATTTTTATAATTCTGTGAACTTTCTACAGACAAATTATATGTATATGCAATTTATAGAAATTCTATAAATTGTCTACAACCAAATTTTAAAATATAATAAAATATAAAAATACACTTATTTTATTATATACTCTCTTGTAAATTTATAAATTACATACTCCAAAAGACTTATCTTCGAGTATCAATTTGATATAAATGTTCACTGTTCGAAAATAACATTTTACAATTTCATAAAAATACAATTTCTAAGACAATCTGATACCGTATTTACATTAAAATTGACTTTTCTAGAAACATTGAATGATGTTTGTCTAAAAAGTATCCAGGATTCTGGCGACACCGTCTGACCCCATAGACCCGTATTGAAAGGTTAAAAGATGGCAGGATATGATTCCTATTAAAGTCGAGCAGTAACGTCGGCCCCGTTAGACGTGAATTAGAGGAATTTTATTTTTCTTGCACTTCGATGAAGCTGTAAAAACTCGCGGCCCCTCATTCAGATCTACTTTCCGAAAGCAGGAACATTACCCGCAGAAGTACTATAAAACGTACGTCTACAACGACGTTTATGAGAATTGAGGTTTTATTCCCTTTTTATATTCTAGTTTTTCTTCATGAACAGATGTTCGGCGAGGCTCTCTCGCGCGTGTTCGATGCGACCTTCAAAAAAAAAAAAGAAAACAGCGAGACATTTACGATCGGCGAAAGTGGCCGTATGGTAAACATACCTCGCGGGATATTGAGTGAGCAGGACCTTTCTGGGAAGGCAATAATAACCTCCGAGTATAGGACGAACTCTCAATGGAAAAACTCCTTCCTCCTCCCGATATGCTTCGGTGATTTCCATACGACCGGGACTTTAGCCAGTCAGTCTGTAATTAAGAGGTGTCAAGTGAATATCGAGCGAGTCGAAATCATCAGGAGATAGTGAAAACGTGAGTTCCTTTCTTGAAGGTCGTTTCACAACAGTGCTTCAAAGATACGAATTATATTTCACTATTTTATTATTATTTTCTAATGTGGGAACATCTTTTAAAATATAAAAGACCATAAAAATACCTAATTTTACACAATAATTTACACAACACTCTTAGAGTAGCAATTAAATTTGTTTGATTCATTCTTTTTAAATGCAAGAGTGACACACACAGCTAAAATAGAAAATACACTTTCACTTACACTTTTCACGTATATAATAATATTGGTATCGATTAATATTTGTTTTTACGCGTCGATGCATTTTACCCGTTTATTAGAAGATAGATAGAAGATCTACGAGAACTAGACTGCGGATTTAAATAAATAATTGTGAATAGAAAGATTAATTATAATATTGCTCTCGACCTAATACAATCATTATAAAAAGAAACAAATGCATATATTTTTCATTTTGCACAAAAATCCGCAATCTAACCCAACCTGCCCGATAAATAATTAATAATTTTCTCCCACTTTTCAATACACCAACACATTATTTCATATTCCTTTTATTACACACATTAATTTTTAATGAACACGCACAAACTCGGAGCAAATTACTTCCTAATTATGCGACTATAAAATGACCGCATCGAATTGAAAGCGAAATAAAATAATCGTGCTTTCCCAGTGAAATTTTGTTGGGAACCATGAATCAATCATTTATTTATTAAACCGTCGGAAAATGTATTCAATTAAACGGTGATTAATTTCGACGAAAGTACGAAAAATACGCGGTTATAAGAAGGAATTATTAGTCACATGACCCTATCTATTTTTTTCCTCCTCCCGTGTTCGTTTGTCAGCGTTAAAAGCCAGATTGTTCGTAAATTAATGTTTAATGTTCTTTTAATGCGTCGGCGCTCGGAATCGTTTCCATTGATAACGAAACATTATCGTCGAGTGTTTTTCTTCATATTAAACGTTTTCCCCGCCTGTTAAGCACGAAATCGCCGGTGGCGCTATTAAATCGGAACGAGCGTGTACGCGCATTAGTATGCGTTTGTTAACAGCTCTCTGTATAAAAACGAACGATATTGACAAGCATAAATCTGGGGATGTATACGCGGATAGACGATTTGTTTCGATATCTGTTCATTCTTAACGCGACCTGTCGGATAGATCCGTTTACGCATGAAACTTTTATCGCACGGAAAAGGTGGCCCGTGTGCAATATTCGATTAATTCCGAAGATACTGCCGTTGTCATCTCGTCAACTAGCAGTTTTAATTCCAAGTTTTTCCGAAATTACTATTTAAAAGAAAATTATCGAGCTTCTTTTAAGGATGTTCTGGAGGTACAATGGGAGACAAAAGTACCAGAAATTCGAAATCCATCAATATATTGGCAATGAGAGCCATTCATGAGTATATTTTTGTTTTTTAATGTATTTTTTTTTTTTGGATTCTCTAGTTGCGTTTTTTCAAGGTTTAAATAGGGTTTGAAGTGAAATTTTATGAATTCTCCATGAGAAGACGTGTTAAAATGTGCAAACTTTAAGTTGCTATAATTCTTAAACGGTGCAGTGAATCGAACCCAAACTTTGGTAATTGAATCAATTTAGTAAGAATTATATCTTGTCAAATTTTCAAAAATTTTGTTGCGTTTTTATATACCTCCAGAACATCCTTAAATAACAGTCGTGAATAGAAATAGAAATTTATTTTTTCTGTTAATATGTTTGGTAGGTTGAACATAATATAACAGTGTATATTTTTAAATTCTTCTAATTTATTTGCTGTTTTAAATTGCATCTACTCATTTTTGTCATAAATGCATAAAATTCGCTGTCTAGTCATCAAAATAGATATGTGGCCCGTATGCCCGTCGCATTGTATTCTTTAATTGTTGCGCTTCTTCTCATTTACACAATGTAACGGGTTTTAATTCAGATAAAGATAGTATTTTCTACAACTTTATAAATATGGAAATTATCGTGCACATTAATGAAAGTGAACAGAGTTTTTATTTGGTGATCGCCAGAAGCAATTTTCTTGTCAATCAAATGTTTTCTTATTTCGATTTTTATAATATGACATGCTTAAAAGTTGACGACTCCATAATTACTAGTCAAGTAATGAGTTATAGACCCCTTCACGTAATTTCCTGTTGGTAAAAATCAGCTCCTCAGCGTTGACGTGGAATTAAATTTTATGTTGTTTCTATATGGTGTTTTAGTAGATGATATTAGTTGGTATAAAAATTTGAAGGAATTGATGAAAACGTAAATACAGTCTAATGACTGGAACATAAATTTTATGCTTCTATCGATACTTAGAGACAATTTCATCTTAGAACATAGTAAATCCATCAATCTCTGCAATAAATAGTTTCTGTCTTATAAGCAATAAACAGGTTTATGAATATTTAATTAAAAGTTCCGGCGAACTTGCCAGTCCATACAGCAGACACATTATGAATATTTCTTATAGCCAATTATTAAAAGAAATAGAAATTTTAAATAAAATAAGAAATTCTATTCTTCCATAGTTGTGTTTCTGAAAATATGCAATTGCAGAGAACATTTCTTCTTCTCAGTTTACGTATTTTCCACAATACAAAATCGCAGAAAATATTAATTTCATTTCTAAAAATATGGAATCGTAGAAAACAATCGTATCACATATTTTCAAAACACGAGACCACCGAAAACATTAATTCCATTTCTCCAGAAATAAAATTGTAGAAAAGAGAAAGGGTTTGTTCTCCTTATAGTATCACATATTTTTCAAAACATGAGGTCATAGAAAACATTAATTCTATTTTAGATAGAAAAGAGAAAAATTATTTCTTCCAATAGCGTTAATGTCAGATACACAGGGTGTCCCAAAATAGGGTAGATGACGGTGCAGGTGGATATGTAGAGACCGGTTTACGGTGTCACGTGCCGATCAAGATCGTTTTTTACTTTTTGCTCGTGCGATATGGCCTGCAGAAAGGTAAAGTGTTCAGTTCGATCTGCCATTGTTCGTATTCTAATTTTTCACAGGCAGCAATGATTACAGTAACAACGAGGCTTAAAAATTTGCAACCGAATATCCAAACCCTCGTGCTTTCAAAGACGAAGCCCGAGGGTCGGAAGAAGCTTTCGACAGTAAGTACACTTATCAGCGCACTGCCTGCTACACAGACTGACAGCGCTTTATCGATCTTAGGTAATGTTTACCTTTTATCGTCCAATTTTAAATCGACCTTTTATAGCTTTTTTTATCGTTGAAATCGAGTCTCGCAGTGCCTACGTGTTCGCCGTCTCTAGAGTAAAACTTTTATATGGATTTTCTCGCCATAGGATGCTTCGCTAAGTAAAAGCTTTTCCTTTGATTTGAGGATGGGGGTGGGCAGAGAAGTGGGGGAGGGAAAGAGAGGGAGACACTTCCCCTCGTGTCTCCAAAGTGTATTGTGATGTAACAAGTCTCAGATTTCCGCGTACAATCATTGAGAAATTCAATGTATTATAATTCGATTCCGCGAATAGTGTATATTCGCGTTTTATTAAAGTACTTCAAATTGATCGTTTTTTCCACAAGCCATCGGTATTCTGCTATTATTTAGATAGCGTCAAGTGCTACTGCGGAGAGAGAATAAAAAAATAACCTCGCGGCACACGAATTTATTCCACTTAAATGCGCGGAAATTCTTTCGCGGATCATTAACAGCTGTTTCTGTGGGGAACGAGCGGGATTATTAATGAATTTTATTAATTGAACTGGTTACTGCTCCGGTCAGCCTCGGGAACGTGGGCTTTTATACGCACGGTCTATTATTTTATAATAACCGATGATTATCCGGATAATTAATGCGCCGAAAATTAGGATTGTTACTTGCTGATCACGATTGAATTATGACCATTCGGAGAGGTTAGGAAAATTTAGTGTTTGTTAAAAATACACTGAAACCGTGTTACATTGCTAATATGACAGAGAGATTATTTAAGTACAGCAGATTTACGTTTCATAGATTTTTATCATTTACATTGTCTTCAGAAAATTTTCTTTTTAATGTTTGAAAAAAAATTTTTTTTATTCTTTAATATCGGTTAAAGAGAATCAGGTCCATTAACATCATAATTCATTTTGTCGTCTTGTAAGTCATTTTAATCACAAGTATCCTTCTGTGTTTAATTTTATGGTTTTCTTGTTGTAGAACAATTACTATAGAGTAATTTAAACCAATTTCAAAGTAAGTTTATTCAGTCATATAGAAAATGAGAAACAAAATTATGCATTGTCGTCAATGGTACGAAATAGAAAACGAGCTCAGAAATAGAATGCATAATGTGACATTATTTCCGATAGCAAAATTATTCTTTTTTCCAATGTGCAAAACGAAGAACGAGCTTAAATGTACACTGTACACTATGGATTTATTCATTCTCGGTGTACAAAATGAAAATCGATCTCGAAAGTACCTAGAATTTCTTCCGTGATTTTATTTCGAAACACAAAATTACTTCTCTCTCTCCCTCTCTCTCTCTCTCTAAGCAAACAAAACGAAAAACCATTTAGAAGTACACGGCGCTCCGCGAATTTATTTCCGAAGTCGAAACGACTTATTTTTCTCGAGCAGAATGAAAAACAAATTAAACAACGAGGCAGTGGCACTGGTAATGGATTAAAAGCACACAAAGATAGGAAAGCAAGGGAAGTTTTCGCATGCGACAGAGTAGTAACAACAACAACAACAACAACATCAAGAAAGCTCTATGGAGAACACATAAATCTCGGAGACTGTAATCTGGCAATCGAAGTTTTCTAATCATTCGGGGCGCAACACGTCCTCCTCTCGGAGTAGTTTATATCGAGACGATATTCGAAGGTGTTGCGAGTTGGCAGCCGCATGAAATACGACTTCTTCGAGTGCGGCCGTCGATTTCTTGAAATTGGAGAATCCGCCGTGACCTTCTGATGCATTCCAGCTCGTAGATCGCGTGCCAATATCGACGACAGGGTTCTCCTTTCACTGGATAATCGTAGATTGCTTTCTGATCTGACAATAAGACCCCTAGAAATCATTATTCAATATCAAAACACTCTCGCCGATCATAAAAGCAAACAAAGCGATTTTCATTGTTTTACGATCGACTTCCGCGTTTGATTTGATTGGAAAATATTTCACCGTGATAATTATACAGGGTGTCTCATTTAAGTGGAATCTCCAGAATATCTTTCGACGTTTTTTTTTTCAAAAATAACTACATATATTTTCGTGTCGCATTGAACTCGTTAGAGATGAAGGTCAAACTTAAATTTCGTTTGTAAGGAGAATGCAGGCTTTGAGAAATTCCCACAGTTTAAACAATTGTTCGCAAATAGGGTATTTTATTATCAAATATATATTTACGCTGCTCCCGTGCGTGGTAATTGATGCAGAACGTCTCGGTTTCGGATAAAGGGTCGTTATTCCGTGTTTCGGTGGCGCCGACAGGGCAAAACGAAATCAAAGCAGTTCGACAGGAGCGTTGAAACAGAATTTTCTTTCTTTCCGACGTTATATACAAATTCACGCTCCAGTTCGATTTGATCCCGGCGAGAACCGGTGCCCTTACCATATCATTCGCAATGTCAAACGTTCCGAAAGAACTGCTGGAAGCCCCCAAGATCAATGTAGCCTTTGAACCCCTTTGTTTTATCAAGCTTTCAACCGCGCCGCTTTTATTATTTAACCGGCAAGGTATCGCAACTGGCGCGATGCGCAGGAGCCAACCCCTCGTCTCGGTACAAAACGTTTGATTTTTCCGATCGCCCAGGAAGAGAAGCACGGATCCCCGAGTTTGACCGAGTCGACACGGGAGTTAATGGATTCGTTATGGCATAAATCCCGCGAGATCATTCGCCGTGGTGATGAAAAACTGCGCGCGGTTCTCGTTTTTACCACGCGCACGCTCTTTCCGATCCGGTGTATAACGAAGACACATATTTTCGGCGCTTTTCAGCCGATTTAATCCCTTCGCAGAATGTCGAATGAGGATTAACCAGCTCTTTTAAATGCATACGTTGTTTTGTATTCAAAGCACCGGCCGACGCCATTGGAACGCATCGTGTGCCCAAGAAAATTATGAACTGGCAACCAACTACTTCCGATTGCGTGCGACTTCATTCAATAAATAATCTGCTGATATTGATTGGTATACTGATTTCTGTTCTCAGTAATCTGTGACCCATATTACCAGGAAGATTTTGTACATTTGTGATGAAGGGGTGACATACACCAAGGACAGGCCCGAGCAATTTCTCCCCGCTGTCCCTTCACTCCCACTACCAGTGTACCAGCACTCCTAATCCTCCCAATCTCTTCCGACACTCCACAGGAGTCTGGTGGGGAGAGTCAGATGCTCCAGGAGATCGAGAAATGAGCTTGGCTTTGGGATTTATTTTTATTTCAATAAATGGGGTTTTATATTAAAAAAGTATTTAGTAGAAAAATTGTGTCACACTTCTGTATCTAGAAAATTCTAAATTGTCGTAAAAAGACATCCAACAGATGTGGGGTGGCAAGCATGTTTGCGAAAAAAATATTGAATGGTTACAAATATCGTTGACTATAAATGGCTTCTTCGATTGATTCGCGAAAAATATTTTTTTGCACCGCGGTATTTCAAAATCGTGTAAAAAGAAAGAGTCGTGTGTGTACACCCTGAACGAAATCAACCCCCGAGGCGAATGCGCCTTTGCGGAGTCTTCGAGTTGTTTCGGTTCCTCTCGATTCCCCGGCATATCGATGGCCCGCAGACTGAACGAACGGCTCTCGGATACACGTTACTTCCGGTCGAAACGGTATTCCATAGTGGGTGGGTGAAGGGTGGAAGAGGGTGGGAGACAGGGTTAATATTTAAAAGTGACCAGGCAATTTGGCAAGAGCGTGCCGTTGATTCCTGATTGTCCCGTCGAGATTTCGGTGGGACGATCCCCGAAGGTAAGCCACAGCAAATGCGGGCACGTGATTGGGAAAGGGTTGGTGGTAGGGGGTGATTGGCCAGGGCCAATTTCTAAGTCGGGGCACGCCATACAACGCGACTCCTAACTCAACAACGAGAACGCTCGGCAGGCCCTGACTAGAATTTTTTCCATGTAATTACATCTACGTACACCGGCTGCCTTCGCTACCATGACTCACCGGCCCCGACAAGCCCCTATACACCCCCGCAAACCCGTTCTCCCGACGAGAGAAGCCCGTGTCGCTGCGGCGAAGCTAAATCATCCCCCTGGAATGAGCGCGCGATATACCAACGCTCATTCCCTCGCCTAACCGGCTACCACCTTTTCCACGACTTTTCCACGGTTCCCGATCCAGGGCTCTCGTTTTCTGATTTATTGTCCCCCTTTGTCCGCTGATGCTTGCCGCCAATTGTTCCCGGAGATTGATTATACCTCCGCGAACTGCGCGATCTGTAACCTGTTAACTCTGTTGCCGGTCGTCCCTGCGCTCCATCTAATGACTTTGATACGCCCACTGAGCTGTTTGAGATTTTCAGAGTGGGTGTCAGACTTGATCTTCACGCTTTCTTCAGGTTTTGTTCATTTAAGATGGTGGCCATCATTCAGTTTTCGAAGTATTGTGCAAATTTATGCTATCATCTCTATATATAAAAATGCAGTGCTGACTCATTCACTCACTCACTGATCAACGCCCAGGCTAAACCCTTGGACCTAGAAAGCTGAAATTTTGCAGAGAGGTTTCCTTTATGATCTATACAAGGGATAAGAAAGGATATTTCGAAATTCAACCCCCAAAGAAAAGGGGTTGCAACGTTTGTATGAGGAACATTTTGTTCGTGGTCGGATTTACTTCATACTTGGTCTTAATGCTCTATGATATAATTAATCAAACACCTGTTTCGGCATTTTAAAAAATTCAACCCCTAAGGGGGTGACAAGTGGTTGCAACGTTTGTATGAGGAATATTTTGTTCGTGGTCGAATTTACTTCATACTTGGTCTTAATGCTCTTTGATATAATTAAACAAACACCTGTTTCGGCATTTCAAAAAATTCAACCCGCGAGGGGGTGAAAAGGGGTTGCAACGTTTGTATGAGGAATATTTTGTTCGTGGTTGGATTTACTTCATACGTGATCTTAATGCTCTTTGATATAATTAAACAAACACCTGTTTCGGCATTTCAAAAAATTCAACCCACGAGGGGGTGAAAAGGGGTTGCAACGTTTGTATGAGGAATATTTTGTTCGTGGTTGGATTTACTTCATACGTGATCTTAATGCTCTTTGATATAATTAAACAAACACCTGTTTCGGCATTTCAAAAAATTCAACCCACGAGGGGGTGAAAAGGGGTTGCAACGTTTGTATGAGGAATATTTTGTTCGTGGTCGGATTTGCTTGAAACTTGGTCTTAATGCTCTTTGATATAATTAATCAAACACCTGTTTCGGCATTTTAAAAAATTGATCCCCTAAGGGGGTGAAAAGGGGTTTTGAAATCTAAGATGGCGGCATGACATAAAATTAAAACTGTATAGGGGTGAATGAGGGGTTAAAAGGTTTTATGGAGAAACAATATCAATTTCCGAGGGCATTAAACGGTTTTCTGTGCGAGCGAAGCCGCGGGCAAAAGCTAGTATCACATATTTTCATCAGTTTTGTAATGGTTGTGTCTTGGCGAAGGTGTTAGAGGTGTGCGGGACCGAGACGGGATTCTCGAAAATGTTCGGGTTTCCCCTGAATTTTTTCGGGATCTCTGATATTATACAGAATCTTTTAATATTGTTTTTAAGTCTTTATCTATGCTACAAGAGTCTTCTATACAATTTCGTTTTTACGATATTTCAGAAAACAAGAGTCTTCTATATAATTTCGTTTTCTGAAACATCGTAAAGGTGTCTTCATGTTTTGTCTATTGGAAGACTATTGTTCATCATATGGTTGAAATACAATACAATAATGCGTTTACTTGAGAAGGTGGTAAAAAGATCATTTTTAAAGTGTGTATCAGATTTATGTTATTACATCAGGTTTGTCGTGTCAGTTTTGTAGTTCTTCTGTCTTGACCTTGATGTCATCTTCATGTTTAGTCTATTAGAACATGACCAAAGACAATTTTTGAAGTACATTGCAGATTTACGTCGATTTATGATCAATTTACAAAGTCATCTTCAAGATCAGTCTACTGGAAATCCATTTTCCCCCGATTAATTTTGTTACCCTCAAATGAAAAACTGAAGAAGTTGAAACAAGGAATCAGTAAAATACTCCGTTGACGAAATCCAACCCGTTTGGAAAAATTGTTTATTGCAATTTGTCCCCTTCGTTTTCCCAAGCGCGTCAGGTGTTTTCCAGTGTAAGATTTTCACTTATCCATGATTTACGACCCTCTCCCTTATCTCGCGATGAGATAAAAAAAAAGATGAAGTTTCGTCGTAAAAAAGTTACCTATTTGTTTGGCGAGCGTGTAGGAACCGTGCAAGGATTTACGGTCCGGTTGCATTGCTCGAGTTCGCACGATTTTCGTATTTGGTCCAGTGAACTCTCGCGCCGGAGTCTCATTCTGTTTGTCTTAAAGATCTCGCGTCGTTGCTGGAATTTTAACGGTGTTTGATCTTTGGATTAAAGAATTTATTGCTGTGGATCCATGTTACACGGATTTGTCATGTTAACATTTTCTCTTATTTTATTGAATAATTGAAACGCAACGAAAAGATTTAGCCGTAGCACCAGGAAAAATTAAATTAAAAAAATTGTTTTAAATGTAGAAGGAAGACTAAAAGAATGTAATATTACTGAATTATTAATTTTTCTGTGCTTTGCTATTGACCCGAACAATTTTTATTTTGCACAAAAATCTGCAGTCTGATAATTAAATATACTCGTAACAAGTTTAAAAACATTTCGACATTAGTTTTCACCATTTATCTCTTCGAAATCGTAAATCAGAGTTCTTTAAGAAAAAACCTCTTATGCACGGAATATTTACTTCATATTTCAATCAAATTTATCGGCCACTTCGCAACTATTTGAAAAAAAAAACAGAATGCACGAAGAAGCACCATTTCAAAAGATTAAAATAAATAGTCCGATGGTTAAAGCTTCAGCAGAGCAATTTATATACCTACTCGAAATGGAAAGCAAATTTTCGCCAATAATAAAAGTGCGAAATACAGTCAGCAATTTGAAAGCAAAAAGCTTGCCCGGCCGGGAGTAAAAAAATGAATATTTTCCCGGAAATGGGAAAAATTTGTAGTAGAAAGAATGCGAAAATAAAAGCGAAAAATTTTGGGGAACAAGCACAAAGAGAGAGAAATGAACGAGGAACGTCGATCAGACGTCGACGAGAATGAATTTGATCGCGAAACGTCGGGATGATAATTGTTGGCAATTTTATTTAATGGAAACGTTTCCCGTACTCCGCTTTGATTCTGCGTACCAATATTATGAAGTAGAAAAGCCTCTCGCGGCGCAGACGGATCCGTCAGATCGCATAAAATCTTCATAACAAATCCTCCAATTCTATGATCGAAATTCTTTCAATTCCCCAGACTGGAGAGAAGCGACTGACGTACGCATATACGTGCAATAACCTGTCCGTATACTTACGTACACTTAGCAAAATCAGCTTTATTTGACGTCTACTTATGTGGGAAATGGCTACACACAAATCAATATCTTTACGTTTAAGTGTGTAACATGTATGAGCGAAGAACAAAATATTATTCAGCAATAGACTGCGGATTTTTATGCACAATAAAACTATTGTAAATCGATGGCAACAGACAGAAAGTGAATAAAAATATTTCTCTATTGATAAATTTAATAAACCAAAAATGGCGCATTAGTGCTTTAAAATTAATCTATAATACCTTTTATTAATGATTTTTATCGTAGAAAATTTTTGAATAACTGTTATTTTTGGTCCCTGATTAAAACATAATTGTTGCTTCCTTTAAATTTTCAGTCCAATAATTGAAAATAAGTTAAAGTATAATTTTGTGGCTTCCTCTACGGATAAATAAAAATTCTGTGCGACTCGCGACCCAATATTTATCTTCTCGTTCTTCGGAAACATCCGACGAAAATCGAAGTTTGCCGCAGGATTCCGGCCCGAAAAGTGGCCACCACATTAAAGTCGCGGGAAAAAGAACGTTAACGTAATTTTCGGTGAAAGTCTGAGAAAGGTGGACCAAGGGAAAAGTTGATTTCCCAGTACATCGGCAGATTTGTCGAAGTTGGATTAGCCGGCATACGCTTTCGCGCCATCGACCTTTGTAGTTTCACCTCGTTTCACCGAACTTTAAACAGGTTGTGTGTTACTGCTCCGAGAGAAATTGATTGGAATAATAACTTTTCGCTTCGAGAGCGGCCAACCGGCGAAAAGTTTTCGAAACCTTTCCACGTATGCCCCCGCCGCCATCACGCGACAACGCATTCGAACTTTACAAGCGACAAAGGCCCGGGTTCGACGGCTGCTTCTTTAGTTCTCGAGAATCTAATTCATGTCGACAAAATTTTGATCCTCTCGACCGGAAACTGCCGTTGTGTCTCCGACATCCTGGAAAAATAATTCTGACTGAAGGTCCTCCCGCATTGTTCCTCGCAAAAATCCATTTTCCAAGGTAAATGCGAATTTTATGTTGGAAAAGATTGACGAAAAATTATGTTTAAAATTATGTGAAAAGGGATTCTACAGAAGTGGATCCAAAAAATTGCTTTCGACAACTCGAACCTTTGTAAAAATATTAAAAAATTTAATGTAACACACAATTCCGTGTAATGCTATATGTTATAAAATGTATTACACTTGAAAATTTGATTTCGTCTCGACATATTTTTTATCTTTTTCTTTTGTTCACTATTAAAACTGTTGTTATTACTACTAGAATTATTTCGCAGTGATAAAGATAATAGGGGAAATCAAATTCGAGGTCGAGATGATCGAACAACGTTGTCCTAGAAGTTAATAATTTCGTGACAGTCGAGAACGGGGGTCAGGCGTTATGATAAACCGAACAGATAACAATCGCGGGTCCATGAATAATTCACACAAAGCTGCGAAGTGTTTATATTTTAAAATGACGCGGCGACATTAATATTGCATCGCGGATGGATATGTGTCCGCGAGACTCGTTTGAGATTCCGAAGTTTTACCGTGTGCAAATGTTATTCGTTGCCTACTAATACGTTCATATAAAACAGATCATTAAACGAAGTATCGGCGTATATGTATAAATGTCCACGAATTTCGGATACCCGCAAACATCATTGCCGGAACCATTTGTCAATATACAATAAATAGTTGCGACTCGTCGCGTTTGGCGAGTGGAGGAGAATTTTTTCAAAATTTAAAATCGCAGAACATCTGATAAATTCTGACAAAATCATTTTTATACGATACAATATACAAACATTTTTTATTACTCTATTAAACTTTTCTAACGAAGCCTATCTAATAATCAAATTTAAAATACTCTTTCGTGCATTTAATTTCTATTTCAACTTTGCATAAAGAACGCCAGGCACGGAAGGGTGTAAAGTAACAATTGGAGCATGTTTTATATATTTTTTCACAGCAGATACTGTCAATGGCTGATTTAATTTCCTCGAGCGAGGAGAACGGCAGCCCTCTCGCCATCAGATCGTTGACCGTAGAGCACGCGATCAGATTTTCACGCGTTTTACCTAACCGTGGCGAACCTTTTTCGCCGGCGTTCCATTATTCCCTTTATTTACTTGACTCATAACTTACGTCAACGTTATCGTACGGCTGCGTCCGATACCAAGAGTACATGTGTTCGTATCTTGTATCTCGTATTGTCGTTTCCAATGTCCATTGCTTCCGGTTTGGTCGGTCCCTTCCATTCTGTTAACACGAGTCGGCCCCTCCTGCCTTTTTACTCGAATCTATCGACCCTCTGCTCGAATAAACGACCCCGTAAACTATTAAAAGGCTGCAGATGTTCCAGACATTTAGTATAAGTAATTTATTAAATAAATTTTATTCAAATCTTTTAATATTGTTTCTGAAGAATTTTTAAATATTTCGAATATACGATAATTTATTGCTGTTTGGACACACGTTTTTAATTAGTTCAATTGATTTAACGTATTTATTACTGACGTGATCACAAAATTATTTTCTCCACGATCGTTTCAACACGAGCTGCTACAAGTTGCGTGCTGCAAGTAGAATCAGTCGCTAATGGTCAGACACAGCAGCTACATGTTGTAAGAGCGTTCATCGTTGTTTTACGTTCCATGCTCCTTTCTCTTTAATTACCTCATTAAGAACACTGTCTCTTTCGACGACATCCCATAATGGAATCCTCCAGTGAAATATTCCCATTTCTTCGATCGACAACCGTCTCATTTGTTAGCGGGGATCGGATAAGGGTGACCCCGTATTTGAATAACAGATTTCTCATGCTCAATTATATCGGAATCGAACGGGACTGATTGATTAGCTCCAGAGAGGCAATATTAAACGTGCCTTCGCATTTCCGACGAAGCTACATCAATTCCTTTCGAAAAATAATTGAATTTTATTGAGAACGTCGTCCGAGAATCGGCCATTCGAGTCACAGAGAACTTCGACTATTTATGTCCCGGACGTCATTGATTTTCGCCGAATTCTCGGCGATGGCTTCAATCGCCACCCTCAAGGACGATCCTGGAATTGCGAATGGACCGATTTAATTGCTCCTTTCGCGAATCGGAATATTTATTATTACCGATTACGCGCGTTTGGTACCACGAATGACCGATTTCTAAACGTTTTACTAAAAACAATACTACTGAATGTTTGAACGTATACACTGGACTTATGTCGACAAGTGGGTCCATTTTGACCCACAGGTACATTCTAATTTCTTAGTGGCAGGCTAATGTTATGATCATATCATTGAACTAAAATATATTTTATTCTATTGTCGTTAACAGTGTAAAGATTTATCCACATGAATTGAATAGTTGCTTCTTGTTATTCACCCTAGAATCGAAACAAAATTAACATCCTTTTAGCGGATCTTTATACAAAATAAGAATTGTCAAGATTCGAATATACTTGCAAGTATTATTTCCATTTACCAAAGTACTTGTAAAAGGTTCTAAACTGTCTGGCATTGGTTCGAGTATACTTAGGAACACTATTTCTGTTTTTCGAAGTACTTATGGAGAGTTCGAATTCAATCAATCAAAGTTCGAACCTGTTTGCGAGGTACTTGATCACATTCCTGCTAATAACTTTTTGAAAATTAAATGAAACGACTTGAGCTTTCTCGAGATGGTAGGATTAGTTCACTAGATAATGTAAAGAAGTGTCTATGATTGATCTCCTTGAGAGTTTCGGATCCGTCAAGCGACCGACGCTCGAACTCTTAATCAAGCGGAGAGGGTAGCCGGTGTTTCCGTGCCGGAGCCATAACAATTATCATTCGGAAATGATCCAGCTAAGCATCGCCGGAGTTCCGGACACGCGTGATCACGGCTATCTCTTATCAGGGAGCGGACAAGCGGAAGCACTGATGCGAGGCGGCCGGGGGCTTAGGTTGCGCGCGTGTAATCGCAGTTTGAGCGTGCGAAATGCCGCCTTTTGTAATTGCCAGCGGGCCAATCTAAGTGACGAACGGCTGCGCACGGCCTCGCGACCTCATACCGCGCTCCTGCCATAATCATTTCATACACAATAGTCTCGGCGTACTCCGCCAGAAGAACGGGAACAGAGCCCCCGTTGCCTCGTGGCGAGAGTAATGGCCGCAATTTGTAGCTACTCCCGCATTCCAGGGCACCCGGTGCACGCGTGACCCGTGAATTTACGCACGTGCATAGCTCGGGTTGATTCTTCGACAGCCTCACCCCCCCCCCTCCTCTAACTACCCACACGCCGACCCTCGCAATGCTACCTTTGATGCAGCGCGAAAATACAGGACCGACCGGGAGGGTTGAATCAAAATTCGATGAAATTTATACGCGCCGCCAGTTGCTAAATGTCCGATTCGTCGACTGACGGTTTTATGCATTCATTGCGGCGATCGATCTGCGCGCACCTAACATTGTAGTCGTGTCTACCAACCGTTAAATGGAAAAATTCTTTTAGTCGTTTTCATTACGGTTAAAACGAAAGGTGTACTACGTTACAGTGGCATAAGGTTTTATTCCATAAAGCAGTGGGAAAAAATTGTACATCATATTTTAAGGTGTCCTTGTAAACGGGTGGCTTCAATCTTCATATACATGGCGGTTTCAGTCACGAGACAAATTTTGTAATGTTTTTACAGAGGTTCCAATTTATAACATCTTTTCGCAAAAATGGGTCCTCAGTTTTTCATTTGCCACGTCATGTAAGAAGTATCTTACAGAAGAATGAATAATTTTGTGCGAAAGTAGAGTATTCAAGCTTCGAAATGAGTGCAAGGTTATTGTGGTGCCATGATTTATTACGAATTTCTCAAATAATTTCTCGATTCACTGTATATTTTCTTGCACGGTCTTTCCAGAGGGTTTTTGAGGAACATTCGTTTATTGTGACGGATAATGTAGCTAGTTTTAACGCAAGTGGCCCTAACAATTTGATCTCGGCCACTGTATTATGGCGGAATGTGGTGTCCACCTCGAGGCGCTCGCAAAAGAAGAACCCGCGAAAGAAAGTGACCGGCTCGCCGGCTTAAGCTAGTTCCCGCGAAAATCAATAGCGCGGGGGTTCGATCAGTTTTCAGTAAAAGGAGTACCGGGGACGATAACAGTGAACATCCATTGAGCGAACGAGGGAGGGTCCGGCCGGGTTTTCGGCGGCTTTTAAATGCGCGCTATTTAAAAGCGCAGAAATCCTTTAATTCTTTCCCACCGGCGCGGCGTATCCCCCCCGCCCATGGAGCCGTTTAAAGCCCCCACCGGGGGAGGAGAAAACCCTCCCTATACAATTTCATGGAGGCAACATGAAAGAACCCAATCACGTGTTTTGTCCCGAAAATTCTGCGTAGGTCGCGCGCAGGTGCTTATAACACTTCCGTCGTTAATTATACGCGAAACTAAAATACATTTCGCCGACACGGCGGGGCGGGAGTCAATGAGCCGGCCTTGCTCAAGGGAAACTGCGCCGCTCCCTACACCACGGTCAAATTTACTCCCTTTCAACATTTCCTACGGCAGACTACGGCTGAATTAGCGAGGTAAACTTTGCCTGTAGCGTCGAAGTAGTCGTGCTTTTCCACGTTAGAGCGGTTAAGAGGCTAAGAACCCGCCCTTTAGCCGCAGCATTCAGACAACTACGACCTCTCTTCCCTCTTGCAATCTACCCCTCTTCCACCCTCTTCGCCGACTACTTCTTCCTCGTCTTCTCTTCAACATCTCCCCTTCTCCCTTTCTCTCTTTATATACCTGAAACCTCCCCTCCTCCGGCGTTTCTCTCCCCTTCTCGCGTTCCTTTTTGCACGTTTTTCTTTCCATGTTACTCCCTTTCGGATCTCTTATTCTCTTTCTTCCGGCGTGGAACAAATCTCGAACTATACGGAAATATGCACCCGGAATTACCCGGCTAATTAAAATCCTTTGGAACCCGACTGCCAGATTGCCGCGATTCCCTTAAATCTGACGGCGAATTTTTCCGTCAACGGTTTATCGCTGCCTCGAGTGCCACTGCGGCTCTCTGGTCCCTCGCAGCGACGAGGGACCTTGCTATAACTTCGGTCGAGAGCTTTGGATGTAAATCATGTTGTTTTTTTTTTTTTGAAATTTTAGGTCTTAGGCTCTTGCAAAGTCTGGAAAGATTTTTGAAGTGATTCTTTCAATTGGTGATTTACGCGTTAGTTAAATATGAGCGAACTTCGTCAAGGGTTAGAATAATATAATTATTCAGCTGAGTAATTAAGAATCAATGAGCTAGCTTGTCGATATGAGTTATCTGATCTGATCTCTGATGAAGCTAGCTGTTACGAAACATTTCCAGAGATACCCAGTTAACAGTAAACGTGGCCGAAGCCTGAGAAATTTATTATCGAGCTCGATGGATAAACATTGTCGGCCACACAACTGATGTGACAGTTTCAAACGACACCCGACAGCGTTCCCGAGCTACCAGTTGATCGCCGGCAATTTGCCTCAGTCCCCTTATTTCGCCATGCAGATCAGAGTAGAAAGAGGCTGCACAAACACCCGACAAAAAAAAAAATCGTTTCGTGTTCACCCTCGCCAATCGCCGATAACCGCAATCAATTCGGCGGGCGCCAATCATCCCCATCGGACCGCGGGCTTTTCGCGTGGGTTATCGATGCGTGTTCTCGTATCGGCGGTGTCTTTATTCCGCGGGGTTTTGACGTTTAATGAAGACAGAGATGGTAACGAGCATTGGGGATCCCGGACAAAAGATGCTTATTTAATAGCCGAGACTTAATGCAGGACGTTTTCAGAGTAACGCTCAAGGGTTCGCCAGACTCAAGGCCGACGCGGCGGCGGCTGCTACTGGTTCATCCGTGCAGACGGATTGACCAACGAATCCGGGCGAGCACGATGCATATAAAAGGACTCTTGTGTTCCGTCGGAATAGCTAGAAATGTAGCCATCGTTCAATACAGTTCGCTTGAATGCGCCGCTTTCAGTGGCCCTTGCCACGCTTTCGCAACCTTCCCTTTAGCCTCCCCGACCATCCTTCTTCGACGGGCCTGCCCAGCCATCTCTCTCGCGTCTACGCCCCCCGTGCAACCCCCATCTACCAACGTCCACCCCCGTTACACTGATCGCCGGATGATGGTGAATGCCAGAGGCTCCGAAAATTTCGAAAGAATTAAACTGCGCGCTCTCCATGGGAAACGCGCGGAAGCGCCGAGCTTCAACCTGGCAATTGCTCACGGCGATCTGGCCGGAGAGGATTAAACGGACGTGTCGATGGATGAAACCGGCCCCCGTGCTTTGTTATGATGCCTTTTTAATCCTTGCTGTTTTTACGTTTTTCACATTGTTTGCGATGGTTGCATCGGCCTGGGTTACGATCTGTACGAGTACTCGCGATAATGTATTACCCGCGCTCGTTTTCGAAAGATTACTTTGGGCATGGAGTTCCAACTTGTTCCCCTACGAGAAACGCAACGTCCCACAGTGGGGTATATGCCCAATCTCAGCGGCCACATGCCAGTTCAAAATTCGCTCAATATTGAAACTGCTGTAACTTTGCTAAAATTTATCCAAATTTGATGAAATAACAACCATTTTAATGCTTAAGATTTCTACTTTTTGTACTGTGTCCCGTTTTCCGCGTGGGTGGAGCCATAGAGGAGATTTCAAGGTCACCTTGATCTTTTTAAATAGAGCGTCCTTTTTTTATACCATAGATCGATAGAGTATCAAATTCTGAGTATAAAAGTGTTGACTTTCGTATGTCCTGAACGTAATAGTTAACGAGATATTATCAAAAGAAGAAAGAAAATTATTTCGATAATATCTCGTTAACTATTAGGTTTAGGACATACGAAGGTCGACACTTTTATACTCAGAATTTGATACTCTATCGATCTATGGTATTAAAAAAGGGCATTCTGTTTGAAAAAATCAAGGCGACCTTGAAATCTCCTCTATGCCTCCACCCACGCAGAAAATGTTTATACCACAACATGTCCCCCTCTGTTCAGGGAAAATTTTGTTCATAACATTTTTTCATATTATTACAAATAACGACAATATTCAAAGCGGACATAGTTATTGCTCCACCCTGTATATTATTTAAATTTCATGTGTATACTGTTTTCGTATTTTAGTGTATATTGTGTGTTTATTATTATTATTTAATATATTTACTTAAGTAAATACGACAAATATATAGCGAATGCGAACATGCAGGATGTGAGAAATGCTGCGATTTTCGCGCGCGCACGACGGTCAATTTTTCGTAAATCAACTATAAAACACGAAAGCAGACGAAAGCAGAAACAATTTTTCTTGCATCTTAATCAGAAGACTTCAAAGAATACAATGGCACAGAAATGAGCACCGGGACGCACGAGGAAGTATAACGAAATCATGACCAAAGTCTTAGAATCATCAAGAAAGTGACTCATCGTTGGTTATCTTTAAGTATTAATCATTAAAAACATGTATATGGTACAAAGGTGAATTTCTCTTAAAAGTATACCCTATACTTAGCTAAAAAAATTTCTACCAAACAAAAATCTGTTAGTGTATGTAAACAAGGTAACAATTACTAACAGGTGAATTCGTTGAGAAATGAAAGCGGGTTAGCGGAACTTCAACTTCCGACAAATGTCAGTGCTTAATGGATACATGAATGGGAAAATGAATGATGGGAGATTGTTCCTCAGACATTCAACTAACTCGAGCCACAAAAATTTTACAATTTATCTAAAATTTTTAAAATTGAATTATGACCGCTGAAATCGGGCAAAATAGCCCACTGCGCGTCCCCGCCATTAGTCAAATCTCTTCCTCCTACTGTAGGACGGGGACGAAGTTCTACGGCAAATATGAAGTCTAAGGGTGGGTGTGCTGCCTATGACTCGCGAGTTACAAGTTGAAACTCCCTGACTTAGGGTATAGCGTGTGCGATGGAAAATGTACATATGTGTGTATAGGTAGTAGTCTTTGTCTCTTGTCTGTAGCGAGTCAACTTGATGGAAAGTGATATAACTTTTTTATTTGTGATAATTCTTTTATGAAAACTTTTACTAACATATTCGTGCAAGTTTTGTGGTTAAAATGAGCCCAAGCATGATATAATTCAAATCATAATTGCTCGTGTGATCCAACATAAAGTGGCATCTCGATTATCCGAACTTGTCAGAAGGAACGCGAGCAAGGGATGATGGTCTCCTTGCTAGTATCGACTTTTACGAAAAGTATATAGTACAAAATATACAATGTACAAAATATACAATGTACAAAATATACAATGTACAAAATATACAGTGTACAAAATATACAATGCACAAAATATACAATGCACAAAGTATACAATATACAAAATATACAATATACAAAATATACAATATACAAAATATACAATGTACAAAATATACAATGCACAAAATATACAATGCACAAAATATACAATGTACAAAATATACAATGTACAAAATATACAATGTACAAAATATACAGTGTACAAAATATACAATGCACAAAATATACAATGCACAAAGTATACAATATACAAAATATACAATATACAAAATATACAATATACAAAATATACAATGTACAAAATATACAATGCACAAAATATACAATGCACAAAATATACAATGCACAAAATATACAATGCACAAAATATACAATGTACAAAATATACAAAATATACAATATACAAAATATACAATATACAAAATATACAATATACAAAATATACAATATATGAAATAAACAATATAAAAAATGTACAACACAATCTAAAAAACTTTGACGTTGCGGAAGCTAGTGGGGGCCGATATTGAACGCAAACCGCGTCAAAAAACAAACTGAAAAGGTCCAAAGAGAAAGAGCTGGAATCGAAAGTGTTGAAAGAGCTGGGAAATTGAAATTTCGCCGAAAACATACGTTCCGGCGACGATGTTCGCAGCCCGTTTCGCTTAATTTCGTGAGCGACAGACATTTTCCTGTCACAACGCACACCATCACCATAGACGAACGAGCCCGGGGGCTGGTGTACGGCAGCGAAACCTCGGTCCGGAAGTCGTAGCTGTTGCGGATACGACGTTTTTGACATTCGCACGGTTGCGGCTAACACAGCGGTGGTCTTCGTGCGCAGTTGGAGAATGACTCGGCGGTTATCATCGCGTAAACCGGCGAGCGACATGAATTTCCGTGTTACTAATACGCGGGTGAAATCCGCGACAGGTCAGGCGCTTAACCAGACGGTAATTAAAATCAAACATGCGAAATTCTGGCAGCCAGAAGTTGAGAGTTGCCCCGCTTAAAACGCGATTCCGCGGCTCGTCCGCTGAAACGATATAAGCCTTTAACTGTCCGACCCCGTATGAATCAATTGGCTAGTATAATGATATTATTAGACGGTTTTAGAACCGATTATACACACCTCAAATTCCGCATAAATATACTTGGTTTAATCTTTTAATTTGGAGAGATAATATTTTTTTTTATTTCATTTTTACGTCATATTTTTTAATGTAGCTTTTCATTAAATTGTTCATTAAACTTTTTCTCGTGTCACAGTTAAACGGTATGCAACTATTATTGACTTCAGAAAATAAATTATATCGAGGCTTGCTGTTCTTGAAGTGTGTACAATTTTACATGAAAATGATGAAGTTGTTAATAACTAGACTGCGAATCTTTATGCAAAATAAAAAATGTTCGCATTTATTGCAGAACACAGAAACCAAATAAAAATTGTATCCTTTTTATTATCCTATTAAACTGAAACTAATACATTCATGTCTTTAAATATTTTTATCATGTCCACTGCTTGAAATTGTACGTGCCCATTTTTGTCATAAATGCATAAAAAATCCGCAGTGTATTAATAACTTAATCAGTGTGATTATCATTCTGAGTATATATTAAACGCGTATACATAGTTAATTTGTCGCAAGTTTGCTTCCAATTAGAGAAAATTTATTTCTTTTCATCAAGTAGTACCTATCCGCAGTAGTACAAACCGATATAAGTCGGACATGAAAGTTACCTAAATCCATAGTACCAATCCACACAGTAGTATAAACCAACATAGATCAGACAGTGACTTATTCCCAATCTTAAACATATGATTCAGTTTCCAAAGTTTTCTGTTTAAGTTTGTTCAAACCTAATTTGTAAAGCTTTTAAATCTTTCTCGTATTTTTTAAAAGGCCACTGTAATACAAACTGATATAAGTCGGACATGAAAATTACATAAATCCATAGTACCTGTCCACAGTAGTACAAACCAATATTAGTCAGACAGTAACTTATTCCCAATCTTAAAGATATGATTCAGTTTCCAAAGTTTTCTGTTTAAGTTTGTTCAAACCTAATTTGTAAAGCTTTTAAATCTTTCTGGTATTTTTTGTTACGAAAAAGAGTATAGAAAGAGTTTGCGACCAATATTTATTGCAAGGTGCGAAGTGACATTTGCCAGAATTTCGCGACACTTATCAGCGATGTAATACATATGTTCACAACACGAAAAAAGGTGAAAATATAGCGATGAAGTATTAGTAGCGGCTGGTGTCGTTAGTGCGTGACGCGCGTAATTCAAGCAAATTATACACCGTGGGTATAAAGATCTGCATAACAAGAAAGTTCCTAATGGAAAAATTTCGCCGGATTAAACTACCGTTCGTGTGATCGTTATGCAACATTTACTTATTCGTTCCGCGATTATTCTATAGACCTCGATGCCATTGATAAAATACAATATCTTTATACGCCGGTAAATTCGGTTTATTTGTCCAGTTTATTTAAAAGGGATACTTTGTTAGGCGCGTTTCGACGGGCAAAAGCGTAGCGCCGGTAATTCAATATTTATTACTTAACCGACCGTGGCTTTTATTTATATTGTTTGCACGTTTTCGCGACGCTATTCGCAATAATAACTCCGTCGGAATTCGCGGGATGCGGCTTGTAATTTGCAATCGTTGCGGCAATTGATTCTAATTAACATAATAGTATATCAAAGTACAGGTCACGAATTACATTAACTATTTAGAGCGTTAAAAAAGTGATTTAAACTGCTCCATATAATTAAATACTTTTAAAAAGTACTCGTGATATTCAAATGGATTTTTCGATGATTTTTTAAGAAGAACAATAAGTTTAAAACATTTACAAGCAGAGCAAAGATTTATTTTTGTATTATTTTTACAATGATGAATCTCCTATTAGATGAAAGAAATTTTCCTCTATCTCCTGTTTGTATTAAATAATATATGGAAAATAGGAATTTACATAAGGGTCCTACTATTGAGTTGGAACGAAAGTTCGTATTATTTGTAAATTAACTATGATTTATAATTATATTATTTATAATTAAAAGAGTAACTTCTCGTGTTATTGAATAAATAATATGAATAAATACTTTAATTTTATCTTCGATTCTTAATTTGAAAACGCTACGAACTTTCTTTCCAACTCAATATTACTTTTGGCAGCCACTGGAAATGATTGTAAAACATTTATGAAAAGGATTCGTGTTCATAAGACCGGTCTCGACGTCGCATAATCTCGCAAAAGTTCGCCGGATATGTAAACGCTGCTTGTCCGAGTAAATTAGCTGCACTATCCGTGATTACCGGGCCCTTGATAATCACGAATATTTGTACAACACGAACGGCCCGTTTAATACGGTATTATACTTTTATAATCTCTTCATAATTAACCCCCTCGGTCGGAACAGGCTCATTCACGAAATTCACAGAACAGTTTTGCCGGTGTGCACGTGCACATGAGAACCCGCCACCTCGTGCCGAGGGTTTCAACAAAGTTTCGTACCAACCAGTTCGAGCTTCCTCCCCCGATCAGCTCATCAAGCACGCACCACGATATACAGGGTGGTCCACGCAATTGTTTCTGCTTCTATTTCGAGTACATTCGTCGTTCTAACATTTTTTCTGCAACTGAAATAATAAAGTTAGGAAACAGTCACGCGGACCGTTGTGTGCAACGTAAGACAACGAGACCTGACATCTAAAATAACTAATAAACTAAACAAATTACACTTCTCTTCAAAAGACTCGCGGTATCCACAGTTAGATTATTTTAGATGTTACATTTTTTGAAATATTGAGGCCAACTTAAATTTTTCAATGCCGATGTACATTTTCTTCGGCAATAGTTTTTAATCGATTAAAATAAAACTATAATAAAAATAATATATAAATCCGAATAATAAAATTCCGCAGTTTAACACTAAACTAAAAGTTTTCATATTTTTCATTTCACAATTATTGAAACTATGAAGTTCCTTACATGAAAATTGATTCGATAGATTTTTTTACTCGGGCAGATATTTTAATAAGAATTGCACAGGATTTAAATAAATGGGGCCTTGTCATTTTTGTAAAGCTAAGACATTTTAGTCGCTTTTAGTGCTCGGTAGGTTTAGTGTTAATTATAACAAATGGGCATATACACAGTGATATATAGAAGTAAACCTGATTTCGCATTATCGACACACCCTGTATACGTATGTACATCCGTTCAGCGACACGACAGTATTTCCATCGTTTCGTTACACTCTTCCCCCGACGTACCGTCGTACTCTGTGGCTCTTTAATTGCAGCTCATTATTTATAACGGCAGTTAGAAGTTGTTCCTCGTCCGTTTCGGCGAACGATAGAGAAAGAGGGAAGGAGAGGAAGAGAGAAGGAGAGAGAGCAGGTTTTACGCCCCCGGTAACGGAAGTCTCGTTTCGTGATAACCGGACGTTAAGAGGCGGGTTTACTGCGGAACGCATGTAGTGTCTTGTCGGTGAAAACTCGCGGCGGCTATTTTCTCGCGAGCGAAAGAAGTCACGGAACTTCTTCTATTGCGGCGATACGGATGGTGCCCCTCGTTTTCGGATTCGCTGCCCGGAATCGTCTATCTCGCTGGTATTAGCTCGTAAACCAAGTGTGCGCATTCTTCTTCTGCGAAAGAGAATACGAAACCTTTTCGAACGTCTCTATGAGATTCTCCTCGTATTCAGTATATTGGATTTTTTACGAATGACAAGAAGATCTTTCTTTCATCAATGTACAAAATTTTGCATTCTATACTTAGAGATCCATTAGTCACGAATATATAACTTAAAATCCGCACTGATCATATTCTAATTGAGTCGACATATCCCGTTTTGTCCAGCTATATTTTACTCTCGGTCAATTATTTATTTATAAAATAATTTCTGCAAATGCCAGTGGGTCATTTCCAACACAGTACTACAGGAAATAGAAATTCGTTCGTATCCAATTAAATAATCGCAGGCAAAATAATAAATATAATTTATCAATACTCTCCAATACTCGCTCAATTATTCACTAAGAATTTACTTAGTTATTCGGTGGGAATTCATACAGAAAATAGAAATTCGTTCATATCCAATTCAAAAACCACACTCAAAATAGTAAATTGAATTAATCAATGCAGCCTTTTGCAAGCCACTCGTGAGTAACTTTTTTCAACAATCTCCCAGACTGAATAAATTATTTACTAGGAATTTGTTTAGTTGTTCCGTAAGAATCCATGCAGGAAATGTGCCATTTCGAGGGCGGTATGGCAGGAAACAGGAATTTGTTCATACGGTCGAATTCAATGGCCACAGTCCGTACTGCATCATTACAACATTACCCTGCAGCCATCACTATAATGATGAATAAAGAGACGACACAACGAAGGAACACGTCAACCCTCGTTATTTCGCGTTCCCCAATCACGCTCGCGGAGTGCTACGGGCATCCAAGCACGGGGAAACTCGAAAAGAAAAGCGCAAGAGAAAGAGATGGAGAGAGAGAGAGAAAGAAGAAAGAGAAGACTGAAATCTCAGTGATAAAAAGACGAGCACGCGGCGGAAGAGCACAGTGACTCTGAATAGAGGCGAAGAATATATGTGGCAAAGTGTGCCGCTCGTTCCGCGTGTATCAGAATTCCCGTTACACTTCCGAAAGGCAAAGCTCAGGTGAAACTGAGTTACCATGTAACCGGGGCTTCGCGAAGCTCGATTTTCCACAGCACACAAGAAAGCTATATATGTATATATATATATATATATATATATATATATACATCCGGGAACGGTCTGATGCAAGCCAGATCAGTTTCCTCGTTAAACCTTGCACTTGCAGCCTGCAACGCTCTTCAACTTCGCCATTCTCTTCGCGGCACTGTCGCATAATGCACGCGCGCCCCGACCAATTCTGGCATGCAACAGTTCTGCAGTTTTTCCAAAACATCTGGGAAAAATTCAGTGCATTCTGTATGCATCAGTGCGTCTAATGCAGTTGGAATTTTTTAAATAACTTGATTTATTACTGAGATACAAGCCGTCAAAGCTGACCAAACGTCTTCCTAGAAATTGGAACGTGTTTGATGGGTTGGAAAAAATGTTTATCTTAAAAATTATTCTTCTTTGTGCACTATTTGTATATTTTTAATATATTGGCTATTGATCAATGCATGAAATGCAGCTTGAATTTTTTGAATATCTTGATTGGTTGCTGAGATACAGGCCATCACAGTTGACCAAACGTCTTCTTAATAATTGGAACGTGTTTGATGGGTTGGAAAATGTTTATCTTAAAAATTATTCTTCTTTGTGCACTATTTGTATATTTTTAATATATTGGCTATTCATCAATGCGTGAAATGCAGCTTGAGTTTTCTGAATATCTTGATTGGTTGCTGAGATACAGGCCATCACAGTTGACCAAACGTCTTCTTAATAATTGGAACGTGTTTGATGGGTTGGAAAAAATGTTTATCTTAAAAATTATTCTTCTTTGTGCACTATTTGTATATTTTTAATATATTGGCTATTCATCAATGCGTGAAATGCAGCTTGAGTTTTCTGAATATCTTGATTGGTTGCTGAGATACAGGCCATCAAAGCTGACCAAACGTCTTCTTAATAATTGGAACGTGTTTGATGGGTTGGGAAACGTTTATCTTAATAATTATTCTTTTGTGCAATATTTGTATATTTTTAATATATTGGGTATTCATAAATGCATGAGATGCAGTTTGAATTTTTTGAATATCTTGATTGGTTGCTGAGATACAGGCCATCAAAGTTGACCAAATGTCAAAACTTATGTACATGGATTAGGTCTGTGTTATTTTTGTTTAAAGTGAAAAAATCTCGTATCCAGATTTTCTAGCAACTGGTTGAATTTTCGAGGTTGTTGATAGCAAACGGACGGTTCTGTTTTTCGCGAACAATGCTGTTGAATGTAAATACAATACGGAGCCATAATCCCGACAATTTTCGAGCAGTTTTATAATTTGGTTGTTAGCGTGGCTCTTAATTTTATAGGATGCATAATAGCGGGCAACGTCTATGCACGAAAGAACGAGGACTGCTAATTGGTTAGACGGTCCTTCCTTCGGCTTTACTCGCGCCAACATCGTAACTCCCTGTCGCTAAGGATGATGCGATGCATTTACAGTTTTAACGGCGACGCTGTTAAAAAGTTTCACGGCACGTGTAATTGAGAGCGAGATAAAAATGCAACGTGTCCTAAAATTTTACGATTTCACCGCGCCGCGCCGATGCGAGGTGAGGGTGGGAGAGCTCTGAGGAACGATTGTGGGTTGTACGTCTGTTTTGTGCATTGAGTATATTCAGTGTAGTGATCCAAGTTTGAGGAAGAAATTGCGATGGAAATTGAAGGCACAGTGAGATAAAAAAATTTTATTAATCATTATTAATGAAGTGTTTTAAAATTTTGAATACGTGTTTGATTATATATGAAGAGATAAGATAGTGTAATTTTTATGCAATTGTCTTTATTATTATTTAAATTCTATGATTGCAATGGTGTATGAATTTCATGGTTGCCATGATCAATTTTCTTGATATTGTACATACATGTATATCAGCAATAGTTTTATTTTTATCAGTATAAAATGTTTCAATCCTAGTGAACCTCTGCTTTACACGACTGCGATTGTGTGTATTATTCTATTTCACAGGATAAAAGGGATCCCTGGTTTAACTCTGTGCAAAATTCGAAGAGGGTTGGCTGGAATCTATAGTTTAAATAATAATATAAACACAACTGCATTAGAAAATTACAGTTTATTTATAATACGTTATATTACACTTGATTTAAAATTAATAAACCGCTTAAAATGAACAGCTCTGTACGTTCTCGACGATGCGAAAATTCGCAAGCAAATGTTCTCGATGAAAAGCGTAACACATCGTGAACGGGGGAGCAAATAAAAATGTTCCGTTTCGTATCTGGCAGCGTAACATTATCACAGAAGCTCGTCCATCCGTAAACTTTCTTCCGCGGTTCGGGCAAATATTGTTTCATCCGGTTCCGCGAGCGCGCAATTCTTCTACAAATTCATGGTCCCGGCGATAAAACGAACGCGGCGATGTAATGCAACAAATCGGAACGTTCGTCATGCTGTCCGGTACGTGACGAGAATGAGAATTCGAGGTGAAAATAACTGACGGCTCGCCGACCGATATGGTGGATAAAATTGCACCACAAATTGCCGAGTTGTTTCGAGTAGTTAATCCGGTAATTGGAATGATGCCAATTAATACAGCCGCAGAGTAGAACGGGATGAATGGCGTTTCGCGCGGATCGCGGACGAGACGTGACAAATCAACTTTTCCACGTAAGAATGATTTGCATATATGAATTTTCGCGGGGGGCTGCTCGGTACGTGCGGGTTACGCACGGATCGATTCGTAACAAGCTCGTTTTGTTTGATCACGTTCGTGTGTCGAGCTGTATTTATTTTTTTGGTTCAGCAAGTATCGGTGACTTATAATAATCGAGCAATCGTCGTGCTGATTACCAATGCTTGAGAGTAAATGCTTAGAAAAATTATTTTATATATGTACCCTACTGCAAAGATTTTTTAAAAATATTTTTCTCTGAATTAAGAATGAGATGATCGATTTTAAAGTAGTAGCCGCGCGATTGTAAATGGCTGAGAAATAAATATTTAAACACAAATAATTTTATATATGTACTTGCATATATATATATATATATATATATATATATATATATATATATATATATAGAGAGAGAGAGAGAGAGAGAGAGAGATTTCTGAAAAATATTTTTCTCTTAATTATGAATTAGATGATCGATTTTAGAATAGCAGCCGATTTTAAATGGCTGAGAATAAATATTTAAGCACAAATTATTTTATATATGTATTGCATAGATTGTTTCACATCTAATTAAGTTACTATACTAAAAAACGAAAATTACATATGACTGCTCCTAATAATATTGACTGGTGCTACGATATCGGTGAAAGTCGAATAATCGCAAAATCCCTAATTGGTAGCCCCAGTTTGCCGGTGAATCAACTTGTTGAAGCGCGTAGACCGCCTGAATTAATCCGAGACCCCGCAAAGAAAATACCGTGCGCTCGGAAAGAAAAGGATTTTCATTGGTCGAAGCATATTTCACCGCGGCAGCTACCTCAATTTCCTGGAAACGGTCGCATCATCCTCCAATTACATCAGAGACATTCATCCCTGGTTGGTTACCCGACTCGCGGCTCAAACCGCCACGCTGAATCGCTTTCCAGAAGTATTAATTAGCGAAATTCTAATTAACGTATTAACACCGCGAGACAACTTACCAACATCGTATCGCATTATACAGATCGCACAGATGACAAGGCTGCTAGTTATGTGTGTGCTATGAATCCCTGTTCTCTCCCCTGTCTCTCACTCTCTATCTCTCTCTCCACTCTCTCTCTCTCCGTCCCCTATCTGTCCCCCTCTGTCTGTCCCACCTTCTGAATTCAATCCGATTGTTGCTTGCTATGGGACTCGGCAGCAGTTTACGAAATATTGTCGAACTACGCGTCGCTAACAACCGAACGCGGATGGTGAACACTCCACGATAACGATATAGCGAGGCGGTAACCCCACTGGGGTCGTGAATCATGATCTGCTTTCGCGAGACCGGTCTAACAGTAGTCCTTAGACCGTCAACAGTTGCAAGCTTTCCGAAATTTTAACGACTGATCGAACTATTGTTAGCTTCGCCGTGGAAACACAGAGAGAGGACACCGAAGAAGAGGAGACCAAGAAGTTCATACTTGGGAGTTGTTAATTGACGTTTAGGGTAGATTTTCCCCTTGCGAAAGTTACAATTTCAAATTTTTTACTAAGCTAGAATTATTACAAATTTCCACTAGTATTTCACTCGTACACAAGTACACTCGCTTCTGTCGTTAGACATGGAGGAAATCGATTTTCACGAAAACTGAATTTTGAAGAATAACTAACAATTTTTAGCAGCTATTTCGATTTCTGTTATTCAGTGGTATTGAGAGTAATTATTAAGGGATGCTTAAAGGATGTTCTCTGGAGGTATATAAAAACGCAACAAAATTTTCGAAAATTTGACAAGATATAATTCTTACTAAACTAATGCAATTACCAAAGTTTGGGTTCGATTCAATGCACCGTTTAAGAATTATAGCAACTTAAAGTTTGCACATTTTAACACGTCTTCTTATGGAGAATTCATAAAATTCCACTTCAAACCCTATTTAAACCTTGGAAAAACGCAACTAGACACTCCAAAACAAAAAAATACACTCAAAAACAAGAATATACTCACGAATGGCTTTCATTGCCAATATATTGATGAATTTCGAATTTCTTGTACTTTCGTCTCTCATTGTACCTCCAGAACATCCTTAAATAGCCAAAGGATATAAGAGGCTGAAATGTGCTCCCAAAGCAAATCGAACGAAAACTTTTACAAATTTTGAGTCTGCACCACTACCCTAAGTGTAGTCATGGGGTGAGCACGGTGTAACAAATTCTCCATGTCTTCCATTCTGGTTACCGAAAAATTACCAAAGAATTCATGAACATTCTACCCGATAGCACGCATTACAATGATTTGTTTCAAAAATTTTCACTGCGAAATCGATTTTTAAAAAATTCTAGTGTTTCGTTCACGATCCGTTCTGATCAAACGGAGTACCGCAGCTCGCCAAAGAGGTGTTCTACGTCTTGTAATGAAGGATCTCGAAAAGTTGGAGGAGATCGCGTCGAAGAGTGATCTCGGGGAGACGAGATCCAAGCACGGAGTACTCGGAACATTGCCGGTTTCCGGGATCGACACACGTTCCATTGGTCGTGTTACGCGTGATCCCGGTCGTCGAAGTAGCAGTGTAAAGTTTGCCGGGTGGTGGCCGTGGTGAATCGTGCGCGAGGCGGCTGGAAACGCCGCAGGAACGTCGCGTCGCGTCGCGCGTCCGGGAAGTCGAGTATCGATGTCATCTGCAAGCTCGGTCGAAGGAAGGGTGACGCGCTGGGGCCTCTCCTATGTATCGCATTGTGCAATTGTTCTTCGAACTAACCGCGGCAGCCGCATCTGTAACCGGCAGCTACGGTAATGGAATATGACAACGTGAACTGCATAATGATCAGCCGCCACCGCCGCCGCGCTTCTCTACCTCTGAACTTTCTAATAAAACGGCCAGTGTCGGTGACACCACCGTCCCGTTACAGAACGAGTCCGGGGATCCCCGCAGACAGGAAACAACCGCGAACAAGTGACCGTCGATATCTCGCGACCGCATCACCACCCCCTCTCTTCGACCTTCAACTTCGCCTGAACGACGCCCACGCTAATTCGATCGATTCCGCCAGATCTACACGGTATAATGAAATGTTGTACTCGGTAACTACGGTAACACCTCGGTTATTGTCAAAAAGAGTCGCCTCTTTTCGTTGATCTTCAATTATTCTCTCGAGGTGTTCGTTCTGAACAAAAGGCCTAGCAGACTAAGATGGGTGCAGCGGCCCCACCCACAATTTTATTGATATTGTGCGGAAAACAATGGTTTTAGGTTGAAAGATAACCCCCTAAAATTTTAAGTCGCTAACCCTTCGTATAAGGATGATATGAGGGTAAATACCCTTAACTGTATCATTTTTTTTTCTCGGTTGTTAATTAAGATATCCGGATAAAAAAAAACTAGAATACTCTCACTTACCTCCTTCATATCATACATTTTTTTCACCATCGTGATCAAATTATTAAGGGCAGAAAAAAATCATTAAATTTTTTAGGGGTGGGAATTGCAAGCAACCCTTCGAGTGACCACTTCCAAAAAATTCAAGAGCAATGTTCTGTTGCTTATCTAACGTATAAAAAAGTTTCAAGATGGTCCGATTGGTGGCACATAGTTAAATATTGAATAACAAATAAAATTACGTCATTATAACGGTATAATGTACAGTGCGACGAAGTACACCGTACTGTACTGTGACGAAATCACCAGGATACGATTAATAACATATTATATTAGTAAAGTTAAATTAAATTTTACCAACCCGTCTAGTTTTATTTGACAAAAATTAAAACACTCTGATTTTCACTTTCTCTAATTCACAAATAAAATTGTATCAGAAAACCACGTATATGAGAATCGTATAAAAATGATACTTTGAATATCTTGTTTGGTTGCCGAGATACAAGTCGTCAAAGTTGACCAAACGTGTTCTTAAAAATTGGAACGTGTTTGATGGGCTGGGAAATGTTTATCTTAAAAATTATTCTTTTCTGCAATATTTGATATTGCACATGTATATGAGAATCGTATAAAAATGATTGCAAAATTCTGTGTTTAATAAATATGTACAGGGTGGTCCGTTTAAGTAAGGCCACCTAAATATCTCTTCAGGTTATTGTGATGCAGAAAATATTTGGTGCGTAATATGCATGGTGTCAACGGACCGAATATCTGGGAAGAATATTTTTTTCGGAGTTAACAAGGTCATCGATGTTTCTTAATAACTACATTTTTTTTATTGCATCGTGTAACTGATCAAAAAATACACATTCAGATATGTATAATAACATGACATTGACCTTGATCTGAAAAAATTATGTAGTTATTTATTAAAAAAGATTGATGACCTCGATAACTCCGAAAAAATGACTGATATTTGGTTCATTGACACCATGCACATTACGTAAGAAATATTTTTTGCATCACAATAACCTGAAGAGATATTTAGATGTCCTTATTTAGACGGACCACCCTGTATACACATGTGTGCCGATATGCTCATTGAATTTTTGTGGTATTTTAAAGTTCCCAAAATTTCGGGAAGCTCTTTCCCTACACTCGGTGACTAATTGTTATTCACGCAAGATTAAATTTAATTCAATTAAATTTAATTCAAATTGCCGGGGTCTACCGCATCCCGCGTGAATAATTCGGGATTAATGGGTATGAAAACGGTTTAGTAATACTATTAGATGGTTACATCATTATTTAGCGATGATTATGATTAGTGGTTATCTGCGGGTTTATGACGAATTTTGCCGAATAAAGTCCAATAAAGTGCATACATTGTAGACACACTGTAAGCTTGTCTCTCCTAGGTATTTTAGTACTATTTCATTCATAAGTGAAACGAAAAATTACATTCGAATGGCTACAAAGTTCTAGCATATTTTTGTCTTTAGTCTCTTGATCAGTATTATTAATAATTAAATGAAGTTCCATCTGAATGATTCGGTTCAGTCGGTGCCTAAGTACATAATATCCGCGGACTATTGATGAGTGTACACTCTGTTAATGAGACAGAGCTTTAGCGAATTGTTGTAAATTCTGGGGAAGAGCCATCAGAATCGCGTGTACACTATCAACCATTCGCGAATATTTGTACACTTGGCAAAACGTGATCAAGAATACCACATGGCAATTATGGCGTGGACATCTCTAAGCAGACATAAAATATATTTGTACACAGCTCGATTAATATCAATTCGAGATTTTGAAAGTGGTCTTCGACCATTTACCATTTCATATACACAGTGTCCCAAAAAAGTTCGACTTCCTTGAGAGTAATTGACAGAAATTCATAAAAGTTGTGCATTAATCTCCGATTGAATTCGCCATTGGAATTTAAAAAATCAAGTAAATTTGAATGGAATACAATAATCTTTTGCAACAAGCACACATTATAATCGCAGAGTGCACGGAAAAGTGAACTCGAGGCAGAGTCTGGCATTCGGGAGAGAGTCCGTCGAGGGAAATAGGATACAGTCGGATATTTAACCGGGATTATGGCAGCTCGTTTGGTAAAACATTCGCGGAAGTTAAGCGCCTTTCCTCGTCGTCGACACCGGTCTGTTTTAGGTAGCGCCGGGGTCCAAGAGATAATTCTTATCGGGCTGTCTGGCTGTTTCAACGCAGTTAAGCGAGCCTGCTTCTGATTTTCTTCGAGCTCAACACGTGCCAACTTCCGCGAAACGTGAAATTTTGCTTGGCCCGCGGAGGGTTAAAGGACCATCCTTCGACTGCTCCCAAGGAATTCAAAAGTCCCGCCAAAACGATCGATACTGCTACAGAAGAGATTCTATCAAATTAATTAAAATTCCATCGATTTTGTCAGGATTGGACATTTTTTAATATCTTTTTAAACCTTAATGGATTTATAATAATGTGCGATCTTCCAGTTTCAATTTAAGCCTTCAGAAGTTTAAAAATTCCGGAGGGGAAATACTTCAAAATTAATTCAAAGAAACCGCTTAATATCTCGTCCCCTTTTCGAGCTGTGAGGCGCCCTTTGACGATTTTAAAAGTGATCTCTAATTTTACATTTTAACAGGTCCATCACGAAGTACAGTCGTCTGGCTTCAATTCGAGTCCTCGAAAGTTCAAAAATTCCTGCGGAAACATGTTTTAAATTTTATTCAACGCCTTCGTGTTTCATCACGTATTCGAACTGTGGGTTGGGACATATTTATTTCTCACGTGCTGTCTAATTTTCCTCGAACCCGAAAAAGATTCAATTAAAATTAGACATTTGCAATTTTACTCGAAATCCATCTGAATTTATCACACTGTCTTTCAACTTCAATTTCAGTTCTTAAAAAATTTCGAATTTTCCTTTGAACCTGAATGGAAAAGTATTTATTTCGCGTCCGCCATTCGTTCGCCGCATAAAATTAACGAATGTATAGGGGTGGACACGTGGCAGTTTCTATTAACGAATTCATGTATTCTAACTTTGCGTCAACTGCTGACGAATATTCGAACTTAATACACGTCCGTGTATTGTATTCACAACGAGGAGTTGGCATTGTGTGCGGTCAGTAAACAACGGCACAAGTAGATGCGTGCCACCAGAGAGATTAGTTTACGTTCCCAGAGAAAACAGAAATTACTCTGACATTAATATTCCGCCGCCGGAACGTTATCGAATCCGCGTGCAGATTTGCTCGCGGGGAATTAGTGGAAACACAAAAATTCATGCCCCGCGCGCTGAGCGTAATGTTTCCGACGTCGAAACGAATAATTATGTATCGCGGAGCGAACGCTCGAAATTGCCGATCGGGTTCTATTAAAGTCACATCGCGCGATAAATTTTCCCTCGATTCCGAAGTTAATATTTTCGGACGATGATTACAGGGAACTGCTGGCTGTCAACCATTACCCGACGCGCCGAATTATTTACATTTACGCGGCCCCGCTCACGTGCTGCTGCATCTTTGTTCTCTGAATGGATTTATCATAATGTGCGACATTTCAGCTTCCATTTGAGTCCTCGGAACTTCAAAAATTTCTGCGGAAACGCATTTTGAAATTTATTCAGAGGGACGTTAGAGTCCTAACATTATTCTTTCGAACTGCGAGATTTTTGCAACGAGATCTTTAATTTTACTCTAAATCTAAATTAATCTATCGTAAAGGCCAATCTTACAACTTTAATTTTCAAAGAAAATTGTTAATGAAATGGCTTCAATCACTTATTAGGATAAAAATGGAACAAAACTTAAAGATTCTATTTTGTTATTTCTACAAAGTAATGGCAGCAACACATCAGCAACATTTTTCGTGAATTTATTAAATGAGAAAAGCATCACCGAAATTTTGTGTACGCTACTGGTAGAATTTAGTTACATATTTTTCCCTAAAAGATATAAATGTTCTAGAATGTTTGCTTTTAATGCAAGCACAGGTCGAATATTTTTTCCACGTTTCGAGTCGTGCAAAACGAATTTAAACATACTTTTATCCGCCATTTAATGATAACGTATAACATAATCTGAAGCTATTGATTTGTACGCAAACGTTTACTAATTCCGGAGATCCTCGATTATACGAATTATGGTAAAATTTCGATAATCTGACAGCCTCGGAACGTCGGCAATGTCGAATTTATCAAATATTCCGGATTATATCGGAGTACGCTCGCGATACAGTTAAAATAAGGATACAATATAAAAAAACGGCCGCGATTATACCTCGCATATTCGTGTCATAGTTTAAAAATTTTATATTCATCAAAATATGTCTTATTTTATTTTAAAATAAATTTTTCGAGTCTCACCAATTACCGGTTGGTAATCGTATCATGTCAAAGTTGAAGAATAAATAATTCTGTTTCGAGTTGTTAATAGAAAGATTTTCATTAAATAGGTGAACCTTGAACGGTACGAGAATATTTTTTCATCTTTATTTTCCGCCTCGTATTTTTCGTGAAATTCATTTTGGAATAAATACTGTCCTATGTTTAATTTAAAAAATTTAAAATAATATCACGTTCTTGCTATTAAATTTTTATACGAACGTTTTAGATGAAGAATAAACGACTTCTCTTGTAATTACATTTTTCTACTGAAGTATGCATTTTTCTACGAAAACATTCGCAGAAAAATGTTTTCTGGCAATTAACATTTTCGTACGAAAACTTCAGGCGAGAAATAAACGTGTTTTCTATCGCAGAACATTTTCATACGGAAAATGAATGTGCCTGTCAAATGATGAACATTCTTATACGAAAAATGGATACGTACTCGAGCAATAATTTAAATAAAGAAAAAATGTCTTCTCTTGAAACTGATATTTCATAGTAAAACTGCAGCAAACATAAATATGTTTTCCACCAAAGAACATTTTTACCTGCAACGAACATTTCCATATAAAAGCTTCAGACCGAAAGATATTGAAACAAAAATTTAAAAAATGTCTTACCCAAGCCTCTCAACACAAAATCGTTCAAGTAGAAAAATGCCATTCCGGCGAATCTCGAAAACGTCGTACGAGACTCTTTTGTTTAAACATTTCTGGTGAATGCCTAATTGCGTAAAAGCCGGATTTTCGAAACTGCTCTGAAACTGGGACACGCGATTATGCGAATAGCTCTGCTCTACTCATCAGGGATGTAAAAATCGGAAAATATGTAACGGGCCGACATACAGCCACTTTGTATTTCCAGGAGAACGGTAAAATGACGGCCGGTGGCTTGAAACGACAGCCACCGAAGCGAGACTCATAAAGACACGCAGAGGCCACTTGACGCGAGTACTATACGCAAAACAATTTCCGAGGACAGTCTACAAAGTAGCAGGATAATCGAGGGAAGTTTTAGCGTCGATGCGTTCCCGCGCGCAGCCATCCTCTCGGAGCTTTGTAGGACGTGTTTGGTTAGGTTACACAAAGGATGGGTCTCTCTGTGTGTTGGCTCTCGTAGTGGTTGCACACCCACTAGAGTCAGCTGGCTGGGTACCGCGTCTAAGATTATGTTTGTACTCGCTGTCAGCAGAGAATCATCATTTTCGGTGATACAGAACTAACCGGGCCGCCCGGCAATGTTTGCGGTTTACCGGTCAGGCCTGCGAGCGTCATCCTGGAAAATCATCTTTAATGAAGCCCTGTTTTCATCTGACGCCTGGAGTTATTAGCATTTTAGATCTACTATTACATCTCTGTTCTTCGTTACTTCCCGGGAGAAACACAATTTTCATTCATTTTCCTATATTTTTAATAATTAAGCCAGATCGATCAACTCCACAATTTAAAGAGTGGAGGGACGAAAATTGTATTTAAAATATTTTCCAATGTTTATCATCTATTATTTTCAGTGTTTTCATACTAGAATTATATATGAAGAGAGTATCCTCTATTGCAATGATGATGATTATTCTCCTATATTTTTAATAATTATAATACTCCACAATTTAAAGGGTACAGGGAGGTATATTTTATTTAAAGTATTTTTCAATGTTTACCATCTGTTAAGCAGTTAGCTGCGTTCGACGTGTATACTCGTCATTGCTTGATTTTAATTCCGCACTCTGCGGGGCATTTTTTAAAACTAAATTCCGCAGTTGAGAGGTTAAACGTTTTTATACCAGAATTATAGATGAATAAATACGCTGTTAATGAATATGTTGACACTAAGTACAATATAAAACATTAGAAAGTACATAGAATATAAAACATTAATATGTTTGGTTGCAATATTTTTATGCTAGTGATTTGGGTAAAGCTTGAATGTCTTGATACGAAAATTTTAGATGTAGAACGGATATCTTTTGCAATTAACATTTTTTATACCAAACTGGTAGATGTAGAACGAGTATCTTCTCGCAATGAAGAAGTCGATCGTTGCTTGTTCACTTTTTCCTGTCTCCGGAAGAAAGGATATTTCGCTGACACAACGGCTCAACCGTTCTGATCACTCGAACGCATCCATTATCCACCTTAGCGCTATCCAGCGCGACACAGAGACGCGCCGCAAAGGGATAAAATTAATAACTGTTTGCGGACACGTTGAGCCCTCCTGCAACAGTACAGTTTATTAATTCGCGCCGGCCATTATGGACAAGACTGACTGCATACTATTGCGGTTACACGCGACGAAGTTTCTCCTTTTATTGGCGACAATGCCTCTACTTTTACTGATGATTTAACGATATTTTCTGAAGATCCTCCATAATATCATCGATCCTACTAAATGGACAAAATTTGTGCATTGACCGATTGTAGTTGAAGTCTATCAATTTTGTAACAGCGATTTTATAATGACATTAAGTGAAGAGTTCGTGTAAAATCATATTGACCGATTTTCATTCACCGATTATAATTTTTATAAAACACCACAGCACGTGGCTAATGTTTAATGTTACCCTATTTTATTTTCAGATGTCAACATGGTGGCCGAGCCGAAACCACATCAGACCGGACGCAAACGACAGAACGTGACCAAAACTGGCAACGACTGGTAAGTTTCCGAATAGATGTTTGGTTTTTGTTGCTAATGGTTAAATTTAAACAGCCTGGAAATTACAACCGGGTATTTTACAATCGAGTATAATGACCGAGCAAAAGATATCCACGAGACGAAAAGCACACATGGGTCCCAGCCGGGGTGTAAACGAAGTTATGCCATTAAATTAGCAAAGCCGAACTTATCTGGTTCTACGAACGTACACGCGGGATAGCGGAGCATTTCGTTGATACCGTGTAGAATATACATAACATTAATCGACCGTGAACATGCTAACAGGAGTTCCTATAGATCTTGGAGCCCCTAAAAGGCACGAGCAATCATTCGTTGCCAAGAGTTCCCCGGCCTGTAGGAAAGGGGGGCAAAGTTTCGCATCAGCTTAATCATCCCGAATGTTAAACAATCGCATGCACGGTAGGATTAACACTCGATTATCGCTGTTTCATCTCCGAGGCCGCGAGTTTCGCTCGGGCTCTCGAGACCCTTGCAATTTCATGGTCACGTACGTCGCGTAAAACACGTTTTCAGCACGTCGCCGCCCACGCGAGAAAGCTCGACACTGTAGAAAGCTAGTTATATCGAGTTTAGCATTTGTTTGGCCGTTGTTCTTAAGGCGATTCCCTGTTCAGCCCGGCAACGACGTCGGCATAAACCGGCTACGGCCCTTCAAATAAAGCGCGATTTCCTCTTTCTCGCTTTCTCTCTCTCTCTCGCACTGGTCTCATGACCGAAGATTTATGCGCGGCTTGCGACCCAACTTTCTCGTCTCGCATGTGATCCGTGAGGTCGGGCCGGTTGCCAAGTCCCGACATTAGAGATTTCGGTAACGCCGAGAAAAACGCCATTTTTCAGTGCAACTGACACGATCGAACCACCAACAATTTTGCGACGAACCACACTATTCTCTCGCGTGTCTTCCATTGATTTCTAATCCTTAAATTCAAATGCTTCAATCTCGGATTGGTGCGACTTCTACGCCTATGCCAATACAGGTTTACTCCGATATAAGGCGGCAATACAACTCGGCAGAGTTGTGCTAATTCAATTACATTGTAATTCAATTACGCAGTTGAATTACATTGTATTTCAATTATATAGTAATTCAAGTACGTCGTAACTGAATTACAAAATACAGCTCTCCAAAATTATAGCCGAAAACTTTGAAGAACTTCCAAAATCAAGCAACCTTTGTGACAAGATGTTTGAAAAAAGACTGATAATTAAAATGAACCTATAATCAGTCAAAGTGTTCCTATTATCGGTTAGTGGTAAGCTAAAAACGTTCCTTTTTTCAGTTTTTTGGTATTAGATAATGTATTTCATTTTACTTACATATAATATTAATGTTTTTTTAATGAGTCGCATTAGATGATTGTCGTTATTTTTTCCTATAATATATATCGTAACCTAGGCGAAGTATGGACATGTTTCCTTTTTCTGCTTTTCGCGTTTATGTCTGACATTTAAAAAATGTGTAACGCAGAAGTTATTTGTTTGAAATCTTCACATGGATTTTTCAACCTCTTCCTACCTATTACTTTATTATTCTTTCATTTTTAATTTTAATTTAATTACATCGTAATTCGTATAATTCATGTAATTTAATTACAATGTATTTTATAATTGTACTCCACTGCAATTACGAATTACAATGTAATTTATTTGAATGAAGATCTGAATTGTAAATTACAATATGTTGAATTACAATGTATTTATGCTTTATAAGTTGTCGGCCGAGCAGTGATATTAGTGACAATTTTATTAATTAAGTTTACTTAATGACAATTTTCGTTAATGTTTTCATTTCGAGCTTTGTTTTTAATGTAAAGTTTGATGTGTCTAGAAATAGTATACAAAAAGTCTGGAAGGTCCTTTTTTTACATTACATTCGGATTTATAATTTTCCAAATTGGATTCATCTTATGCAAAACTACGTTCTTTGACTTTTTAAAAAGGTCGTTTTCTGTCCGAGAAATTGCAGTTTTGTTATTCCCAATGTTTAGTACAATTTTTACTTTTGCATTGAACGAATTATACCTCGGTCCTGGAAAGAAATGGTAAATAAGGTTTACTTAACATGTTCGCTACCACCGTCACAAATATGTGACATCCATAATCTGACAGTTCACGTAAAAACAAGTCAAATTAATTTTATGCACTTCGTTGTTTATAGTCACAGTAGAATGCATAATTTTCAGAAAATCTGTGACTTTCTTCTGCTAAACTGTTTTAATAATTCGAAATTGGGTACGTTGGAACAAGGAAGGTAAGCAACGAAACAAATGCTGGTAACGAACGTGTTGAAGAGGCAATAGCAGAAAGTCTTTTAACTTTAGAAGCACCATTGGGTCACGAATGCGATAATTTTAACTAAATCAATTTTCGGTCCAGAAACATTTTCGAGCACAGTCTACACGTGTACTTAGATCGGTGCTGCGCTTCATCCAATATTTAAACTGGAACTTCCACGTATAGAAACTGCTTCATTTCGACACAGATAATATGGGAATCGATACATATATGTATACAGATGGAACCGAATCTTTTATTCAACTCTATCTTTAATTTCAATTCCACCCTCGAATTGACCAGCATTAATATTTTAACAGTTTCCTTAGTTAACACGTTAACAATCACGATTATATGTTATATTATAGTAGAATAACATGGGGGTGAACACCCTTTAAGGAAGCAGTGTTGTACAGCTTCATCCCCGAAATATTTTCGCGGGTAAATCGACCAGCGATTCCTCGGACAATCGTTTTCATCGCGAGAGACGTTTCGCGGGAACAACAACGACAATAAGTCCGTCGCGTCGCTTCGAACGAGGGGACGGATTACGATGGAAATTTCAGGACGTCACGGTCAGCTGGAAAATTCATTTTCTCGCCCGAAAATATTTCCGCGAAAAACGGTGCGCCGTTAAATTTTAACAATCGCGCTTCTACCGTCGCACGCTGGCGATTATCTCGACTATCGCGGACGGAAGACAGGATCCCCTCTGAACAATCGGTGTTTCGGTCCAGTTTGTTCCCGCGGACTTTCACAGTTGCCGGGGAGTTGCCTCATTTTCTTCAGATCATGCGATACGGGATGCCTCGGTTTTCCCTGCGGAAGCCAGCGATCTTCGCAGTCGCCGTTTTATCTGCGCGCGATCCTGAACAGCCGCCAGAGAGCATTTTGTCGTTAACGTTAGCCCCGTTAATCAGCTGTCTGTTTGTTGGTTTTAATTAAACGAATCGCACTCGAAGCGGCAATGTGTCGCCCAGTTTGCCCCGCGGATTATTGTTTCAGCAGGATGTTGCTTGTCCGAAGTGCTTTCCGACGGTTTGTGTTTATGTTCAACGGTTCAGAGCTTGCGACTAGAGAATCGGAAAAAGTTCCTCGACCCTCGAACGGCGGACGCTTTTTATTATCAGCTGTACAAATTAAATCGCAACTTTATTTTGGATTCAAATCCTTCAATATCTTGTTAACTGTAAATTTTTCGGCCTTGTGCTTCTGATACTTTTTATGTATGTAGTAAAGAGAATGGGTATAAAAAAATGTATGGATCCATTTAAAAAAATGTTTTTTGGATGACGCCATGCTTGTAGCCTTTTGGAAGCCATTCATCTTTTCTGTCTTATATTTTTTCCTAGCCAAAACAAAGATAGAGCTATTTCGACGGTCTGGATCAACATGGACCACCCTCGAAGGGTAAAATTGCACGTACTCGTTTTTGCCATAAGTGCCTGAAATCCGCAGTCCATTTATCAGTCATCATTAGACTGCGGATCTTTACGTAAAATAAAAAATTTCTACATCAGTTGCAAGGACAGGGGCCAGCTAGAAAATTTTGTCTTCTTCTAATTATCCTATACAGTTGAAACTAATACACTGATGTCCTTAAATCTTTTTAATATGTTCGCTGCTTCAAATTGTACGTACCTATTTTTGTCATAAATGCATAAAATCCGCAGTCTAGTGATCATAATTTTTAGGAGTCTATAGTTTATAGTTGAAGACTATCAATTTCAATGACATTAAATGAAGTATACGTGTAAAATCATTTCTCGTTGGCGATTTGCTACAAAATATCAAAATTCGTACGAATTTTCCTAGCATTCGGAACGCGGGAATTTACAGGCGATAAACGTTCAATGATAAATTTTGCTCGGACACATTCTGTTCAGAGTTTGTTGGTAATGTCTGAAACATTTCAACACAAAACGCATAACATGTCGCTAATAGGGTTTCAAAGTTATCCGAGAGTAAACCGCGACATTTGAATGTATCCATGTATGTATGTATCGCGAAGTATTTAAAATCTGCGCGTGTATGCAGATGCGAATGCATAAAAAATAGTAGCGACTCGATGCAGGAGACGCACGGAATTATCGACTTTTTAAATGTTCCGCGCGAGCGACGGGGATACTTTCAATTCGAATTTCAGTCGTGTAGCGAATCCACGTGAATAGAGAAATCGAATAATTACTGGAAAATCCGTCTGGGATCCAGAAAAATGTTCTCCTGATTGATAACATCCAATTCTCTACACCAATCATTTTTATACAAAATGTCGCAGCTCTAAGCATTTCTTCATAACATGATATTGAAATCATATAACTCGTTACCCTGAATGTTTAAAACGTTTTGTCATTGAACATTAATGAATTTTCTAAATATAATCATGGGTTTACTATTAGAGTTAGCCAAGGATTTCTTGTTAAATAGAGAATATATAAACAGAATTAGTAACAATTTTTAATCTCACAACAGTTTTGTGAGTCATTCGAGCACTTCTTACTAAACAGAAAACGTTGAATATTTATGTAAAATAAATAAATGGACCAAAATTCATCATCGATTAAAAATTGTTATAGTTATCAGACACTCAAGATTAAAAATAGTGATGAATAAATAATTGAATTAACATCAGTCCCTGACCATTTTTCTAAAATAGAACACAGCGATGGAAGTAGCTGCGCGGATCGCCTTGGATATTTAAAACGTCATGCTGCGATGGTATTATTCGCGGGAGATCTTCGGAGAAACGTCGTCGGGACAATTAAAACGGTTTCAAAATCGGACGGCACGGTCAAACCCGGCGAATTTTCATTGGGGAGCGAGAACAATGGTAATGAATAAATCTCAGCAGCGGGGAATAATGGCGCGGATAAACGAAATCTCGTTTAAACAGCGTTCCCTACGACCGATGAAAATAATTGCTTGTACACGCAGCAGCTGTCCACTTCATCAGACGCACGGTACCCATTGTCCGTCAGACGTATTCGCGAAATTGTCGGCTTTAGAACGTCACGTCATTTAGCGACAAGGCATCTTGGGAGCAGGCGAAGTTGTTGTCCGGTTAACACAGCTGGTGACCGCGGGACAGTAAAATCACCGGTCGGTGTTGTACGCAGTCCCTGTCTGTCAGGATACGCAAACATGACCGCGATATTTTTCTGGGAGCATTATTATACTCTCCTCTAACGCTTTACGTTTTAATCGGCCATTCTACCACCGCCGCCGCGTGCGATTTATTAACTGGTCCTTGTGGCGGATGGGCTGCGGATTTGATGCAGTTCTGGCTGCGGGCTTTATAAAATACTCTTCAATATTTTACGAGTTTTAATCAACTAATTTTTAAATTCTAACACTTTATACTACCTCGGTATCAGCATGAAGAAAAATATTAACCCTGAACACTCGAATGGTCACTCTGATGTCATTAATCATCATTAAAAATGACTGTACCGCTATTCAAAATATTGTTTACATTATTTTAAATATGTTGGTATCTAATGAATTACTACACATTTAAGTATTGTATGAGATATTGTATCAATTTCATATTCCTAAACTGAAGAAAATCATATATAATGGAGTTGTTCTAGGTCGGAAGAAATGTTTAATTTTCGAGTTAAAATAGCTCCGACTAAAACGTAAAAGGCCGCTTGTACAGTACAGCCGCTGTACTGACTCTGTGAAATATTTCAAAATTGATTGTAGAAGGTCAGATTATTTTTAGAATTTTCAGATTGGGAGAGTAATAAAATTATATTGTAACATCAGCACCATCATAATAACGTCGACCACACAGAAACAAACTGACATCGTCATCCTCGAATGATTAAAAAGGGCTAGTGACCATAGACTCACTCTGAAAATAAAAATTTGCATGAAGACCCACTTCATATTTACCGATCAGCATCAACCGAAGATCACCAGCTCCCACTAAGCTCCCGCGAAAGGGAGGAACAATCGCGCAGCACCGATGACAGAAAATTACAGGGTGGCTCAAGAAAAGTTCCTTTTTTCTGGCTGAGCTGTGCCGCTGAATGACCGGCGCGAAAATCGTCGGCAAACTCCGGCGACTGGGAAGTCTCGTTGAGGAAGAAAGCCAGAGTAGAAGGAAGAAAACGGTCGTGAAAAAGGGAACACCGGGAGTGTGTAAAGGGAGCCGGGACTTCATTCGGGGAAAAAAGACTATCGACGTTTCCCCACGACGCTATCTGTTGCAGACGTCTCAGGGATAATGCATCAGCCGCCGCCGCGAAATATGTTAGCCGGCTTTGTCTCGTTCCCTACCTTGGTTTCTCACCTGAGGTCTCACCTGAGGTGTTACCTGAGCTGTCAGGTTGCGGGCCCCAACAGAAACAGTCCGGTTTTACCTGTTCACAGATAGGTTCCTTCACGGAGAGACACACTCAGGGAATTTCGGTCTACTGCTCGAGATCGAGCCATGGAGCACCTTTCTGTTGTTTTCTTCTTCTTCTTCTTCGCGCTCTCTGCCTTTCGTAGGCTAGAGGTTCGTTCGACAAGAAACGGGATTTCGTTCACGGATTCGTCTTTTTGCGGGTTGCGTGCCGGCGAGGACGATAACGTCCTTCGTGCCGGCACCCGGAATGGAAGAATTTATTATAGTATTTCGGGCCGAGCCAGAGATGGAAAGTATTTTCGACTCCCTGTCAGTTTTTTTTCTCTTTTGTTTCTCGTTGCGCGATGAGTTCTGACGAGCGTGGACGATTTATTAGCTTGGACGATTTTTGTGCTAAATAGGAATTGCCAAACTGCAACAGGGAGAGTCCACCACACTGAAGTAGATAGTTTAGATCAATAAAAAGAGACACTAGATGCGCTGAATTAATGCAACAAAAACAATGAAAGATTAATGAACAGATGTTAATTTTTGGGTCAGCATTAGCAGAGCTAATTGGCCCAATCAGGTCAGACAGCCTCGGAAAAATCCAACCATCAACCACATCGACACCTCGCCAATCGGCGTCCCTCTTCTATCCATTTCTTCTTGCCCGAACTTCCTCCATTTTCAACGATTTTCGCGTGTCCATTGAGAGAGCTCCTCCATCCTCCTTCCAGGTTTTTTGATGATCCCAGCGCGGCAGCGTCGCGCGCGGACGTAATTTTCCGTCATCCAGGCCGTCGGATGACGTCCCCTCTTCCTCCCCGTCTTCTCGCGCGAGGAAGAGGCGACCGCAAAAGTGACTGTAATAGTTTCCACAGGGAACAATGCCGGGATTTTCAAGAGTTCCGAGGTAAATGCGCGGCCTCGCGTTCTCTCCTCGCCGTTGAAAGACTCGTCGGCGATGAACGGTTCCCCGGAAAGATTCTCGCGGACGCTTTTCTTCTTTTCTTCTTGTCGCATTCATGGCCTCTATCTTCTCTCTCTTTCTCTCTCTTTCTCTCTCTTCCTTCTCTCTCACGTCTATCTCCCCGGCCGTGTTTTGTCCGAGAGACGTAATACGGTTCGATGGGGAATATTCGAGCATGTTTTTCCGCGCCCAGGAAATTTCGCAAGGTTTCCCTCCCTCTTCAACCTTCCCTCCTTCAAGGCGATATCTATGAGAATTCTTGGACGAGATTCGGAATCTTTCGGCCCCCTCTAATGAAGCTTTAAATGGGTTAACGTCCAGTCTACTGCGATCAATAGTCTCGGTATGCCTATTTCTGTCTTCCTCCCGTGTTTTGCCGGTGTGCATGTGGGCGCAGTTTTGGAATTAATGTGCCGCTGGAATTTGTTTCGCGAATTATTCGTCATGGTTCTCCGGGTATGCCTGGCATCCCTCTGTGTTCAGTCGTGTTTTATTGTTCCACGGTTTGTTTATTGTCTTGAATTTTTGGAGGATGTCGGGTTTGGGGTTGCTCGAAGATTCGACGTTGTGGAATATTGCGATGATCAGGCTTTTAACAGTCAATGTGACGAACACATTTGCTGATGACTAGGTTGGCTTTGTTTAATTTTCTTTTGGAAGCACCTATGCAATTTCTGACATGCTAAAAGAAAAAATTTGAGCCCAATCAGCTGATTAGTGTTAAACAAACTGGATTAATTATTAAACTTCATTAACATTTTTATTGATAAATAGAAGAATTATTTTAGGCTTTAATTTACATTTGAAGCATAAAAATATGTATGGAAATTACAAAATACATCATTGAGTATCGTAGAAAATGTTGAATATTGACATAAGGGTTATAATTTCGCCACGTCTAATTCATTAAAGAAAATTATTTTTCGTGTCAGTGTTTATTTTAACTACTAAACGCTGGCTCTGAGAAGTATTTCTGTTATAATTTCGGAAAGAAGTAACGTGTACGACAATAAATTAAAACTTGAAACAATGTATCATCCATGCTTTTCCAAGATGCCTTTGTGTGAAATGATAGTGTGTTAAGGGTGAAAGGGGAGAGACTTCTGTAGATGAAAAGGGAAATCGTATCTGATTTTAATTTTCTCGAGGATACCAAGAAAACAGTTTGGGTAATTTTCTTACCGGGTATTCAGTGCTGGATGTATGTATTGAATGTTGTTTAAAAATAACAAAATGAAAATTGAGGAACAATCCTTTTAGCAGAGCGTGGTTTCGATCCACGGACCTCTGGGTTATGGGCCCAGCACGCTTCCACTGCGCCACTCTGCTGTTGTACTACCCTCTCGCTATTCCTGTATTTATAATCAAAATACCACGTACCGTATACAAACAAAAATATTTAAACATTCTTCATGTTTATTGATTCCTGAAAAATTGTTAGAAGTAAAATCAAACTGTTGAAGATTCATATTTCTAACAAGTAAAATTGAGGCTATGGAAGTTCGCTCCGTCATCTTAAATTTAGAATTTTTATGTTTCCATTTATGTGAGTAATTTAATCGTTTCGTACGTCGATCATTTAATTACGTTTCTGTAATGTAATATTGAAAAGTCGTTTTCTTGTTTCTTCGAATAAATAGACGGAATGATTTTATTGTACAAATGAATGTATATGTATATATGTGGACTTATTACACTAGCACCGATGGGAAGTCCACCAACAATGGAGTATCCAATGTTGTGTCTGAATCAATACTCGTTTCCGTCGAAATTAACACGTTCGTAGACCAGTGTGACCTACATGTGTATTTGGCTATAATATATACAATATTCAATCCTTTAGGTCTGGATTGGACATATGCATATATTGGGTTGGATGGAAAGATCATGTTGTGTCGTATCGCGAAATGATGGTTCTAGTTTAAACAATAATAATTCACTAATTTTATTAAAATATTATAATATGTAATTTATTAAAATATATCTGTAGAAAGATATTGTTTAAATTGCTGAGAAGTATTATCCTACTGTAAAATCATGATAATAACCTCTATGCAAATTCTTGAAAATAACGTCAAAGGACAAATTTATATATATCAGTATATCCACTTGCATTATTGTCAATACAACACTATACAGCTTTTGTGCTAAATATCCTCCAATTTCAATAAAGATATTTAAATGTTCTGCTTTAATTGCTCACCCCGTATATTTCAATATATGCTGGAACGGTCAGATTCCATAACGAGTGAGATTCTAGAACCAATTAGTGCAACCTAGCATACCCCTTTGTATTCAAGTCTGATCAAACAGTTTGTCACTTCTATATGTATAATCGCCGCAACGATCAAATTGCTAATAATGACAACACGGTATTATAACAATTGTGCTGTTACTCAATCATTCATTTAAGTAGAAATATACAAAAGAACTTAGTGTATATTATGAAATTGGCGCACAAAGATAATTTTTGGAGGATCAACCTGATAACAATATTTATACTTCAGCTTGAAACTGGATACTATTTATTCTGTTGCCATGGAATTTTTAGAAACTTAGCAATTCATACGGTTAATAACACCAAAACTGGAAACTAATTTTCGTTAGAATTTTAGCACAAATTATCTAACTTTGAAAAACTGTTTTACCATCTAATAATTAATACAAGTGCTACAGTGCACTTCCGAATAACAATTGCATTCAACTTGATATCCCAATGGTAAAAATATGAACACCAAATTTTTCCCCTAGACCTTGTTCGTATCTTTGTACCAATAAAATAGACCTTCCAATAATTAATACAAGTGCTACAGTGCACTTCCGAATAACAATTGCATGCAACTCGATATCCCAATAGTAAAAAGATGAACACAAAATTATTTCCCTAGACCTTGTTCGTATCTGTGTACCAATAAAATAGACCTTCCAATAATTAATACAAGTGCTACAGTGCACTTCCGAATATAACAATTGCATGCAACTTGATATCCCAATGGTAAAAAGATGAACACAAAATTATTCCCCTAGATCTTGTTCGTATCTGTGTACCAATAAAATAGACCTTCCAATAATTAATACAAGTGCTACAGTGCACTTCCGAATATAACAATTGCATGCAACTTGATATCCCAATGGTAAAAAGATGAACACAAAATTATTCCCCTAGATCTTGTTCGTATCTTTGTACCTATAAAATAGTAAACTTCTACAGCTAACAAGTTCCCAGAGAAAAAATATTGTTATATTCCTGGTTCGCCCTAGATTCCCGTTTAAGCTACTACCCTAGTGCAAGGCCTCCGATACAGCTGAATGCCCGACTCGAATATCAAAATGGCGACCGAAGAATGTCCCCCAATTAGTGGCACGCGCATTAACGGACATGTGAGCATCCAGTATTAATCGTAGCCGAGACATCAGCCGGTCCCAACGATCCAGCGACATCCAACAACACATCGTCGAGCCAATTTCAAGCACGTCATCAAGACGCTGCTGGAAACAAGGCATCCGACGGTTGACAAACCCGACGCGGATGGATTGATCGGGGTTGTACCGGTTCGACGAATAAATAAGTCAAAGCCAGAAGTCGACACAAAGAGGAAGGCAAACGCGATATGCTCAAAGCGGCGCGCGTAATGTCGTCAGCCCGACGCCGAAAGTTCTGTCGTCGCGGCGCTTGTCGCGCTTTAATGCAGCCGTCAATCCCTTTCGCGTCGGTCTTTCCTACGAAAGGGAATTCGCTCGCCAAGGAACCTTCTCTATATTTTCGTCTCCACGGGTACACGGGATCGATCGATCCTCGATCGCGATAACTCGCTTTTCGTCTCCCTCTCTCTCTCTCTCTCTCTCTCTCTCTCTCTCTCTCTCTCTCTCTCTCTCTCTCTCTCTCTCTTTTGCACACCTGTTTCAACGCTGCAGCGAGATGCAAATCGGTTTTCGGCCCCTCGGACACCGACAGTCAAATAAATTAGCATATTAAGCTATATTTTAATACGCGTGCATGTCCGCCGTAACAGCAGGACATTTAAAAATTATACTTGCAAACACGGCGAACATAATTAACGTCAACGGCACGCACCATTATCCGCTACCTGCTTGGCGCCCCCGCGAAATCTCCTGCTCGTTTTCACGGTGCGCCGTCGTCTAGGGGCTGTGACGAGATCGGAATCCCTAATTCGCGGATGATAGATCGACCGAGTAAACGGAATCGCGCGGAACCGGAACAGCGAGCGGTCACGCATTTTTACAAAGCTGAATGACGAATTCTCATTCACGCGGAACCGTCGCCGTAATGCCGTCACGTCGACGCTCAGTTTGTCCCCCGTGGGATCGGTTGATATCTTAGGTGATCTAGCAATTTTATGAATGGATACGTGCTTAAGTGCAATTTCATAAAATTTTTGCGGGACCGAACTTTAAAAATTTGTCGAGAATGTGTAATTCAAAGAATGTTTGGAAACTTCCTCGTTAAAGTATGCAGGGAAACGAGAGGATTGAAACGAACAAATGTTTTTTGAAGATACTGCTTATTGTTCCTGGGAAAACGAACATTGGTTTTATGCATGGAGGTAGAATTACTAGCCAACGTGAAAAAATTACAACTGGTCAGAATCGTGGAGAAAATTTTGAAGGTTGCTTTTTACAATTTTTTGAAAAATGAAGAGATACATTTTTATTAATTGGAAATTTTATCGCGTTTCTGCAAACGTGCATACTTATAGTACTAAATTAGATTGTACTACTTCAGATTAATTTTTTTCCCCGAAATGCCACCGACATGAATATTAACAATCTAATTATAATTATATGAATTGTTAAGACCACAGGTTAATGAGGCAGAAAACTTTTCGACCGAAGTTTCGATCCGTCTGCATAATTGATTCGAACGAAACCGAACCACTCGGTTTATCATTAAGTAAAAGACATACAATTATAATATAATGAATTTTTGCATTAATTTCGACTAATCAGAACGTCAATTTCTCCGCTGTCCACTCCACGCTTGGATATATAATAAATACAAGCTTGCGTTTATGCAAACCGTCATAACTTCGATAATTCAGTAGCATTACATATTCATGTTAAGTATTTATTAATTGGATGCTAACAGAAATCTGCGAATCAATCATTTGTTCATTCATGAACGGTAGATATGGCGGGCTATGGAAATTACATTGAAATATGTTTACATAAATAATTAATATTTCGATGGTATTTAATAACATCGTAATTGGCTTCGGAATTAAAGATTCAAGAGTAACGTTGTTTCATTCGCGTTCCATTATTCAATTAGTGCCATATTCGCAGTTCATGATACTTGTATATCATTGATGAAATTAATATGCATGTGCGAGGATTAACCATTTCGATGTATCAAGTAATTAAAGATAGAAACATTTAAAGATACAAATTAAGAACAGAACATTTTTTTAGCCTTCCACCTCTGCAGACCAATTTTTATAGTGTGCATCAGCATTGTCACAAAAATTTATAAACATTTTATTTATGCATTATTTTTTTCAATTTCTTAATTTTTTGCCTAGTTCATGTTTTCTTTGAAATGTTCTACAATGTTATAAGTTTAATAGTTAATTATTCTTATATTCAGTTAGCGATTTCACTTTTATGTATACTTACCCAGTTTCGCTATAAATGCATAAAATCCACAGAGTGCTAATTAGGATTCTCCATCAGAAATTCGCATCGACAAGTGGCACCGAAGCGAGCGACATTCGATCACGCTCGTAAACGAAGGTTTTCCTTCAATTTTGGCGGGCGGATGGGCCCCGGGAATATTTAATTATGCGATTCATTATTATTAATATTCATAAACAGAATTACCAACTCAAAGCCAACGGTCAGTGGAAATTAACGACGCGTTAATTCATCTATTTCGTCGAGTGTACGATCACAGTACAACAAGTTTCGGCAACAGGCGAGCGTGCCAGCGTGCTCCGAGCATCGATTCGATTGCGTGAGTAACGAATGAAGACTACTTCCGGCAGAATTGACAGGTCTATCCGAATCATTCTGATAGGTGGCTAATATTTCATCGATAAACAACGATACCCGTTGATCAGCGACCGCGAAACACGACTCGATTACTTCCTCCGACGCTCTCGATCTGCCTCGATCCCGTCCTAACAAAATCCCTAAGGCGTTCATTGCACATGTTCATTTAGCTGTCCCTTGCAACATAACTTTTTCATTCTATCAGTCATCAATAGACATTATTAAATAAGTCAGGATATTCTACATTATTTGGTTCTATTTTCCATAAAGACTCACTGTTCAGTCATCGAATGTTCAAATTGAATCATTTCTTGTACATAAACATTCTTCTGCAAAAATTAGATCAAGGTACTCTCCTCTCAAGTCGTATAAAAAGCTTACATAACTTTAAAAAATTTATTACAAGACACTAAATGATGCTAAACAATTTTAGAAATATGTTCAGAATTCAATATTACTTTTTGTGGCATAATTTGGTAGTGTTACTTTAAAAAATGTTTCATTAATACCGATTGTAAAACTTTGTATTCCTTTACTTCATTATTTTATTTTGTTATCCAAAATGTTCACATGTGAAATTTCATGATGAATTTGTAAAATTTTTTCAAATGTTCAACACAAAATGGACATTTTTATGTTGAAGGTACTAAATGTTGAACACATTTTAATTAAATTGCGTCACTGTCAATCTACGAACAAAATCGAGGACTTCAATTTTTGGATAAATTGGATTTTTTTCTTGAATTGGAGATTTCGGTGCACACTGTGTCTTTCATTTTGAGGCGCGTTCGAACGCAACAAGTGAAAAGCGCAGATAACGAGAGGTTCTCTCTCTCTCTCTCTCTCTCTCTCCGCTTTCTGTTCCGTTCTATCGTGAGCTGTAATGAAATTCCATGTCTGATCCTTTTAATAAAATTCATCGATGAATTCCTGTTTTGATGTGGACCCGGCCTGATTCCGAGCTCCGGTAAAAGGGAACAATTTCCTGGATTACTATTAGCTCATCTTCGCATCGTTTGAAAGGAAATTGATACGTTGCGCCGCCGCGGCTAATCGCAGCACTTTTCTTTCCATTTAACGAACGATAATCCCCTCGTTAGCAACGATTACGTCGAGCCTCGTGATCGCCGGGCAACGGGGATAATTATGTTTCCAATTTACAAACTGACGCCAACCTAATTCTGTTTTGCCGGCCGTAATATCCGGCAAATGACGTGGAAACGTCGAACTATTATAAATACCCAGGGACTCTGAATTATTACGGGAAAATTTTATCATTGATAACATCCTGCAAAAAAAATCTTGATTTTGTACCTCCATGTTTGCTGAGCTCAGTTTTTTTTTCAAAAGTTTCGTTTCTGCTTGAAATAAAGGGTTTCGATGAAAACGTGACTTTCTCTCATCGATACATCTCTGGGAAACATTGGAAAACTCTTTTCGCCAGTGAATATACCATTGATTTCGGGATTGAAGTTTTCCTTTTACAACGGAGAACTACGACTTGATGGAGAATTTGTTCTAGCTGTTTTATTAGAAATAAAATTCATTCAGAGCTTAGTGGAACTACCAGAAAAATCGTGCAAGTTTCAGAGGGAATGGAAAACTTAAAATTTCGAATTTGTGGTGGAATTGATCATACACGAATTTTCTAAGTTATTGTTACATTTTATTTGAAAAGAAAATAAACTTTTTTACGAAATTATAACAGTTTGAATATGTACAATTGATTGAAAATTTAATGTAGCCGATGCTTTTTGGAACCACTGTGCACACATTCTGGGGGTATACAAATTGTTCAGCCATTTTTGTGACGTTTAGAGATTGTTCAGGATCCTTTTGTATTCCCATGGCGATAATTAGCAATTAATGTTGTTTTGTTGACCTTAAACAATCGGCCTAAGGGCGGCGTTAAATTTATCGGGATATTAACTCTGCAGATGTCACTAATCAATGTTGTTTAACACATAGTGGGGGGTTTCCGAGTTATGCAGCGGTTTGCGGTAAACCAAACGTTATCGAGCAACGCATTCAGATACGAATAGCAGAGAAGGAACACGCGCGCGTAATCGCCAACATCATCGTAGCATTCAGTAATACACAATACCGCTTCATCATTGGATAATGAAGTGTTTTCTGGTACGCTTGTGTGTCGCGTTGCCGCTGTGATTTCAAGAAGTTACGTATCTCTTTCTGCCTATTCACCTTGCGAACGCGAACGAAAGATAGCACTGGGAAACATCATACTAGTTCGGCCATTTTGCAACTGCACAGTAGTATGCTTTTTTAGAACAGTAAAATCTTTTAATATTCCAAGAAAATAATCTATTTATCAGTGCCAATCAATTCTTAATTACGTAGGATTTCGACGCTGGCCTGCATTTTGAAATTGTCCGAAAAGTACGATGTTAAAATTTTATTAAAAACATCTGAAACACTGTCTCAAAAATGTTATCAGCTGTTCTGACAAATATAATAAATTAATATTTTTAATAGATAAATTAATGGACTTTTCCGAACGAATACCTCATTGAAAATAATTTTCAATATTTAATTTTAGATACAGTAGGGCCTCGATTAATTTGATTATAATTTCCAAAAATTAAAAAATTTATTTAATTATTTCCCTCCCGATCAAGCCTGTGAATCGAGAGGTCCTACTATAATAATAACTAAAGATAATTGTACATTCTCTAAATGTTTCTACTGTTTCGCATTTGCCCTACTCATTTTTTTCACAAAATCTAATAACGGTAAATAATAGCTGGCGAATTGATGAGGGGCGATACCGATGATTTACAGCGGGTATTTAACAGCGTTTCCCTAATCACTGTCGCATCGCAATTTTTATTCGTCCGACGAACGACAGGGGGAAAGGTTAACGCGGTCATGTCACGTTTCGAGGGAACACGCGTGTAAACGGAAATGAAAAAATCCTAGTTCGAAGTGCTCTGTTATCAGGGGCTCTCCGCGTAGACGATACGACCACGGCTCTCTTGCTTCATCATCCGCCGCCTCGTTATTTATTCTGAAAAGAATGCAATTCCGTCTGTGAGATATCAGCCGCGATAAAAGTTGTGGCTGCAAAACGATCCCCGTGACTCCCTTATCCGACGTCGTATGTAAATGCCGACATGTTTTCTGCTGGATACATGTGCACTGGCCACACAAACGGCCACACAGCAAAAGGAAAGTCGTGTTATCTCATGTAAATCTTCACGGTGCCACGATAAGCGTGAATTTCACCGCTTGCTTATTAATATTTATGTTCAGCGTTAAGGGTTGGAAGGCCTCCGTTCCTGTACAGCGTCGTTCAAAAGTCTGGGCCTCGTTACTTTCGACGGAATTTGCACACAAGTTTTATTTATGAATTGTCTAGCATGTATTTAACCGTCTTCTATTTTTTAAACGTGGTTGAACAATTCTTTCATCATTTATTTTGCAGTTATCCTTGCAGAAAAATAGTTTGTACATTTATTATAAATGCATTTACAACATTAGTAGCTGTAATTTAATGTAATGGACACGTTAAAGATGTTTAACAACATTAAAGTATTTTTTTGTTATGTATTTCACTTGTTCATTGTTGTCATAAATGCATAAGCTAATGAAATGGATTTTATATTAACCCTTAGCACTCGAGATGACTCATAAAGTCACCACTAAAATTTGCTGTACCATTATTCACAATACTCTTCACATTATTAAGTATGTTGGTATCTAATCAATTAAACAAATGAAGATATACAATGGAATTATCCTAGGTTGGAAGAAATGTTTAATTTTCGAGTTAAAATGGCACGGACTGCGAAGGGTTAAAGTGTTGTTTGAACGAGCAACGAAGTGTGTCCACTTCTAATTTTTCTGCGGGCCCGTTAATTATAAGTAGAGCGGTTATAAACAATAATGGCGGCGGTACGTGCATGACGCGGCTGACGTGAGTACTGTTGCCAACAAACCTGGTTACCACCTCGATTCGTGCTCAGAGGAAAGTGGACCAATTAAGCGAATTTTGTCCCTCGGGAGGAAACTAAGTTCCGAAATACCATTAGGTATATTAATGTGCTTTCCTACTTTAGGTCATTCCAGGTCAGAGATGCGAACTCCGTTGTGTGCCGGGGGTCTGTATTCTTTTATAGTCCGATGGAATCCTCGCGCGACACTAGTATACATATATCGGCCATTGTGCAAGTTAGCGGAATTATCTTGCGCAGTAATCGCTAATAAACAATGCACCGGCGTCGTTGGCGACGCGACGCGGTAACTTTGTGGCAGACGTTCTCTCAGGAAATTTCCGATACTCGAGATCTCTCGGCACAGTGTCTGTAACGAACCTGCTAATTGCCAGTCAATTAACAAAAATCTCGCCTCGTTCGAATTATGCTTCCAATTAACATGAACCATCGGGTCGTCGCGTTGACATCTCTCTCCCTCTTTCTCACTCTCTCCCGCTTTACGAATCTATTCTGCCGTGCAAAATGATCCGGTTCATAAGAAATCCGAATCATATTCTTTGAATTTTATGCTCTTCAGTATAGCTTGATTAAAAAAATTTTTGAACCCAATGAAATGTTCTATAATTTCCCAGCTGTATACAGGGTGTCTCAAAATTCCTTCAACATCCGGAAGTGGGAGGTTCCTGGGATCATTTGAAGCAAGAATCAATCCGCTGTAGCCGCGCTCTGATTGGTCCGTGTTTTTCGATAATAACTCCTAAACGAAGCCGTGGTCGCCATTTTTGCTAAGGAAAATGTCGCTTCAAGTGATCTCAGGAACCTCCCATTGCCGGATGTTGAAGGGATTTTGAGACACCCTGTATAGATCGCTTATATTAGGTTGTCCCAAAAGTTTCTTCCGGAATGTGATCCTTTAATATTGCTAAATAAATATTAGGTGGTCCCAAAAGTTGGTTTTCGATGCATGCACATCATGCAAATTCATATTAAGAACTACTAAAATATTGACATAAACATTATCGTATTTATTGAGCGACATTAAAGGAACACATTCCGGAAGAAACTTTTGGGACAACCTAATATATCGTGGATTAAAAGGGAAAACAAAATGCAAATTGTATCGTGTTTGGGCTCATTCTAAGCAGCAAAGTGTCACACATACGTCGACAAATGTTTTATACAAAAACGAATTAAAAACAACAAGCTATATCCATTGTTTAGTACCACCTTGATACATATAATCTGATCGAAATCATCGTATACCTTGTACAACCAGGGCTACAACCAGCGGGGATAAATTTTTCCGCCAACAGCGTGCACATCTCATGGACCTGTATATCGAGGCATTACCGTACTCTCGCGAAGTAATATCGGCGCGTAATTGTCCGGCGTCCGGCTTCGGCTGTCATTAATCGACTGGGGTTAATTTCAAGTGTACCATCCGGCTATCGTAGATACAATCAAGATTGTTCGTTCGCCGTGTGTTCGATAACCTTCGTCTGGCATCGGTGGTGCTCGTTCTCCACCCTCTGCGGTCCTGGTACACAGGCCGCACGAGCACAAACACCGTCTCCCCGCTGGAACGCCGATGAGTATATTTGCAGATCAGTCGAGCGAGTTCTACCAACATTTCAGCATCGTTAGCATTCAATTACGCGATTATTGAGGGTCTTGGGGCCGTCCGTACATCCCTACACCCCTTTTCCTCCGCCCCTTCTGACATCTGATCGATACACGTCACTTTTCCTGATACTCGAGGGATCGAAATAATAGGGATCCGGTGGCGGATAATGCCGGCTAACTTTCCCTTCGACGTCTGCCTACCGCCGAGAAGAATACCGCTACCACTGTCAACATGTTGTCTCGGATTTTGTATATTTTATGAGCCCTTCTCCCTCTGCTTACGTGGGAATCACGATTTACTAGGTGCGTTCATTCGAACAATTATTCTCATTATTAATAAACTGCGGATCTTTGTGCGATTTTTTTGGACGAATTTTAAGAAACTCTAATCGAATAAAATTATATTTTCCGTGGTAGTAGACCTTTTTAGGTGTGAAGTTGAAATTTCATGAAAATTTTCAAAAGCCATAAATGCATAAACATCCGCAGTCTAATTATTAACATTGTGATGAGTGGACTTTGGAGTCTATGCAGTTAGGAGAAAAATGACTAAACATTAGAACATTTTTGAAATATTGTTACATTATTTTGAATCTATTAAATATATTATATTGAGAAAGAAAATAAATTTCTATTTCACACTGCAGTTTGCTTCAATTCAGTTGATCAATTTTTAGTTTGCATGAACACCAGACTGGGGATCTTTGCGCAGAATAAAAATTGTCTAAGACACTGAATTTAAATGGAAATATATGTTCTCTTTCAAACCTTATTTTCTGGCGAATAATTAAATGCACAGCTGTTGCATTGGGGACGATAAAGGAATTAACGTGCGTACAACAGGTACCTTAAAAAATCAGTTTTAAAAAATTACTCTATTCATTATTGTCATAAACGCATAAAATCCGGAGTCTGTTAATCAGTTTGGACTCCAAAGATGTCGGTAACTGGAACGACTGGACAGCTATTAGCCGATAATTAGCGTGCCTGAGGTTTCTTTTGTGACAGAACGATCCATACAGATCTGGCACCAGCTAAATCCGCACTTGAAGGGTTCAGATTTGCATTTCCCGGTGCTCGAGGAGCTCGTACGTAGATCGGAAGGCTGTCAAAGTGACTGTTATCTTTGGAGACCCGGTGACAGAAGAATGTGACGGTATTCAGGCTCTTGCTCGGCCCCCCCTGAGGAAAATTAAATATGACGGGGCGCGAAGGGAATCACGATAAGTGGATATATATGGGGATAATAGGTATAAAATGTATATATAGCGGACGGGGGTCGCGTTACAGGAGGCTAAAATGAGTCTGAGCATAATCCAATTTGGTTGAGCCAGAGCCTCTCGCTCTCCTTCTCTCCGTTTCTCTCTCGCGGCCGACTTTATGAGGCGAAAAGATGAACGAACAGGATTACCAAATTATTCCAGGCCGCTTCATTACCGGATAGTGTTCCATTTTTCGAGCTTAATTGCCGCGGTCGAATCAGGGACTGTGTCCCCCCCGTCGACAATCGCGTTCTCCACGCCGTTGTCGACCCGTTAAATCGCGATCCTGAATTTGTCCACGATGACAAACGGCCTCCGAGCCGAAACAATTTTTCTTCGTTCGGGGCTTTTCCTCGGTTACCCGATGAAACTCCGTCGGAATTAGATGTTCCCCGGAGCAGCCAGCATCTGTGTCTCCGCCCGGGTAATTGCCGCCGCGGAACGACGCCGTTTTATGTGCAAATGTATGCAAGGCGATCCGGAGATTGACTAAAGAAGCGGGACTTATCGCCCGGTGATATATATATCCGACCACCGTCACCAGCTGTTGCTTAATTGGAGATCGAGCGATAACCCGGCAATTTGTTCTGATAAAAATGCATCGTCGTAAAGGCTCGCGGGATTGGGGTCTGAGCGCATGCACGCGGTTGCACCACTCGCGCCGAAGATTGCCGGTTTAGGGGTTTCACTTGTCCCGTTTCGGTTTGACGAGTATGGATGGGTCTCGAGTTTCTCTGGAATTTTGTTTATTTAAAATGTATGTACATATACATTTGATTGTTGTCTTCATTCTAGATGTTGCCCGTGTTTTATTACTTTTCGTTTATTGGTATTTATACATTTTTTAATGTAAAATTCCAAGTCTTGAATGCCTCAAAGCAATCATCGTATTGGAGATTCATGAATTGCTTCTAAGAGGATAGAATGCAGCTTCACTGTTTGTAAATAATCAGAAAATTCACGAGGAAGAGCTGGGAATTAATTTGGACACCTAACGCGTTGTTCCAATTTGAAGCTAATAATTTTAGACAAGAACCAGATCTATTAAAAATAAAAAATATCTATTTTCTTCAAACGTCCTATTATTTTGTCGGACACTGTGAATCTTGGATAAAAAAGAAAATGCGTTGCGGCATTTCGAACGTGAAAGGCGCGCGTTCCGAAACGTGTACATTGTTAAAAAGCTTGGATAATCGACGTTTGAGTAATCTCCGTGCTCCCGTACCTGGGGAAAAATACCTCTTAAGCCACCCTCATAATCGCCGACGCAGTTAAAGGTCGCAGTTAAAGGGGAAAAATAGAGGGAATCGTGCGGATCAATGCGCTTAACCCGTTAATATACCTCGCGTCGGGGTTAAGTTCAATAGAACGCACAGCGAGGGGTACACAGTCCAGAGAGAACGCGGGAGAAAGAGGGACGAACAGAGAGAAAGAGCAAGAGGGAGATAGGAGAGCGTTGTGCGGAAATCAGAATGCGTGAATCGTCGGAGTCTGTTTTCTGGCTGAGTTCAGCGTGAACGTGATTTTCGAGCACTCAAGCGAAGTGGAGAATGGTGTCCACAGCACGTGCCTCTAGGCTAATCCAGCCATCGTCATTCCCGGCTGACTCCATTTCGCTCTACGTACCTCTGCATGGTCCTGGATAAGGATGAGGCGCGCAGAACGAAAAAGGACAGTCATCGGTCTGTACGGTGGTTTAACCGGAGACAGATCCGAGCAGGTCAACCTTTTTTCCGGTCATTCTGATGCAATCCCCTTTCGTAGTATCATCCCTCGCCACCGGTGTTCGTAAAACCAACCCCCCCACAAACGTCCCCCACTTTTCAGAAGTGAGCTCGATCGCAGCCCATCGAACCGTTGTCCTTCAAGCACTTCAACCCTCCCCCTTTGCCTTATTCATTTCACCGAGCCACACGATCCTTGGCCAAGATTCGAAACTGAATTCATAAGCGGCCATTCTGGGGGGTTTCGAAATTTCAAAAAATCTTCTGTATTTTTACCACGCTTATATTAGCTTGCCGAGTTGTCGATGGTGTTGTTGTATGCGTCAAATCTTCTAATCGAATTTTAAATCACTTCCCGATGAGCTAGAGACGTGAAACTTTAAACATAGCTCAGAGAACTGGATGACAATGCAATACTAAAAAACAAATTTAAATAAAACTGTGCGTCTGGGAGACAAAAAATTTTAATATTGACCGGCAAACCTTGCTGCCCGACGCTCGGTAGTATGTTATCGCGTTCAGCGATCCCCACTCCGCGCGCCAACGCTCCCTACTCCACTTCGCATTTCCATTTCGGACAATTTCGGACTCCATCGAGAGACGTCGTCTCTCGGAGTCATCCCCTCATTCTGTCTCTCGTATTTCCATATTATCTTGCGTTTCTATATCTTACTATTTCATACCAGTATTACTATATCTTGCGTTCCATTTAAAAAAGACTAAAAAGCATAAAATAAAAAATATATAAAAAGAACTTTTTAAAAACCACGCTAATATTAAAATGCACTGAAAAGGAGAAAACAATTTTTTTAGGCATCAGTGACGATAAATAAAAGCGTGGAGCGCCCACGAAGATTACGTCAATATAGTTTAGCGCCCCACTCTTTTATTTAGAGTCATTAATGTCTAAAAAAATTATTTTATACTTTTTAGTGCATTTTAATATAAGCGTGGTTTTAAAAAATTTTTTTTATATATTTTTTATTATTTCTTTAATCTTAGGAGTTTTCTTTGCGATTAGTATTAGCATATTTATTGTGTATGAGTCACCTAACGTTTACATCCCAAATATTTTTGTTTCTAATGTTATTTTCTTTTAATTTCTCCCGCTTTCAAATAACTACAATGGTAGTCCTTTCCATTAGAAATTCAGTGACTATAATTACTCAAGGACACAGACGTTAAGGGGCTGTCTAATAGCCCGATGAAAATACGAATTACTTCAGCCGTCGACATCGCGATAACGCGTCCTTGAGACGCGTAATGATCGCATTAATCTGGCGGAGGTTGTCCCGCGAAATGCCTGCTGTAACGAACTGCTTATTGAAAACTTTTTCCCGCGATAATCGAGAGGCCAATTCATATTTAATGCAGCGAAACAACGGAGCCGCGGGTGACCGACTTCATTCGAGATTCTATTATCGTGTGTAAAATATCCACGCTTTGAAATCCGTTAAAGTTTTATTCCCGCGGAGTGTAATTCCCCTCCTTGGGGATGGAAAAACCGGTAGCTGACTTTTCCTCCGGAAAACTCGTCTCATTATCTTGATATTACTACGAAATGGACAAAGAAGGTTCGCTCTCTGCCGTCCAACGGAGAAAAACGTAACGCAAAGATCCCGTGGAACGGCTAGATTAAAAAATGTAATTCAGTAACGACGGAAGAAACCCGATCTTTGTCGTACCGTCTCGAAAATACTTCAGTTCCCCGGGACACGTTCGGATTATCTTTGCGCAGCCGAGACTGCGCCTCGTTCTACGTCGCTAAATATTACCCAAGAACGGGTAAACGTACCGTGGAAATTGTTAAGCGCCTTCCCATTTAATTCGTATTAGCAGCAACAATGAAATTCGACGGTATTCGTACCGCCTTCAATAGAACTGCTACCGTACTTTGGTACCCGTTGCTCCGGAGCACGGGAATTTAATTAGAAAATGGTGCGGTTTGCCTTGTTACGCTGGAAGAAAAAAAATGTATTTAAAATTGTTTAAGACGAATTAATAGATAAACTAACCGTACAGTCTATACCACTCTGTTGCAAGACTTCGCGGCTGCACTTGACTTTACCGGACTTAAAATTTGTGCCTTTCTCCTACGAATTATGATGTATTTGGTATGTAATCCAGTAGATTTGTACTCGGCGCGGATGCAGATCGAAGTTTCGAACCTCTAGGATTAATAGTTGAGAAGCTATGGTCGCTTAAAGTTGAGCATATTTCCAGCTTCTTGACAGGTAAGGGCGCCGCCATATTGGTTTGTAGTGACGGTCGTACGCCGCTTACCGAGTTGGTTAGAATTAGGTCGAGGGAGGGGGGCGGCAAGGTAAGCGGCTCGCGGTCGTCACTACATATTAACCAATATGGCGGCGCACTTACCTGTCAAAAATGCTCAACTTTAAGCGACCATAACTCCTCAACTACAGTGGTCGAAATTTCTATAAAGTCATCTTCTTTTTCATAGATATCTTAAAAATATCACCATTTTTGTTGATTTATCGTATCTGGTCTTGTGCCTTGTAGACACTCGGATCGAGGGACTGCGTACTCTAGACCGCTATGTTTACTATTTACGTTTTTTTTAATTTTTTTCTGTCTGGTGCAGAACACTATATTTCTATAAAGTCACTTAGTGTTTCTCTGTATTCTGAGCAGAGAACTACGGAAAACTGAAAATATTCTAAAAGTATTAGTTTTAGAACTCGCAGAAATCCCCTGTTTGTTATAATTTGATTCACGTGTATGAGAATGCCGAGAGGAAAAGTACTAACAAGTGAAGAAAAAGCATCAATCGATGCTTATAAAGATATGGGCTGCTCTAATCGCGCAATTGCTAAGAAAACTAATCGGTCATATACTGTGATTAATAATTATATCAATTTACGTGAAAATTACGGAAAAAATCATCTTAAAGGTAGTAATAAAAAATAGTCAAAGAGACAACATTCAATATTAATGAGGTCTGCAGCTAAGGAAAGGATAAATGCAGCACAATTTCGAGCTGTGAATTGGAGCTCCCAGTAACAACAAGACGTGTGCAACAACTTTTAAATTCTTCTGGACAAAAATACAACGTAAACCAGGCCTTAAAGAAGTACATAAACCGGCCCGTATTGATTTCGCACGGGCACAAAACACAGTGACTTTATAGAAATTTCGATGTATTGATCCTAAAGTCCTGGAGGAAGTCCTAGAAACTTCGATCTGCATCCGCGCCGGGTACAAATCTACTGGATTACATACCAAATACGTCATAATTCCTAGGAGAAAGGTACTAATTTTGAGTCCGAAAAAGGAAAGTTTACCCGACTTCGCTGTTTTTCCAATCATTTGCCTCGAGGGTATTATGGTGGGAATATTTCTTCTTATAATTTCATAACCACGTAATTTTAAACTCGTCTTCATTTTGTCTACTACACGATGAAGTTAGAAATATACGATGCTACTTAATAAATCAACCGACCTTCAAAAGATCTTGAAGACAACAATGTAGTATCAGAGCAATATTCGTAAGCATTTTTCCAGATTTTTTAAACACCATTTTTTATAGTTATTAATATATAAAATGGTCAAATAAAATATATATGGAAAAATATTTCCTGGCCCTTTTCTTTTGGTTTCGAGGATGTCTTTGAGGAAATTGATTGGGGAGAGTTAATCAATGTGTGGGAGGTAGCATAGATTATTGGGGAAGCTAAATGGAAGAAGTTAATCTTGAACGGTGTATCCGGGGCCAGTATTGTAGGGTGCAATATTGTTTCGTTTTAATCGTGGGAAACAGCTCCTCTGTTCGCCCGCGTTGGTCAATATTACCTGTCACGCGTTACTTCCTCTAAATTCGTGTGGAATGCGCCCATGGGATTCCGATATGGAAACAGCAGATTGATGAGCACTCGGCAATAATTGTGATGGCCGCGCAATTCACACAGGGCCACCCCGTCGAGAGCTTACCGAACAAACGTACGAATAGTTTGCAAAAAGAATATGCAGATTCTATTCGCAGTTAGCTGAAACCTCCAGAAATTAAATCAAATTTGTAATACAATTTTAGAAAGAAAATTATACTGTAATAATTTACGAAAATTATTTTCTCACTCATTTGCAGATTCATTTAAAGTATCTGGATTGGTAAACATTTATCTAAATTCCATTTGACAGTGTAAAATACATTTTTTTTTTTTCATTTTGATATTCTACAAAATTTGTTGAAATTGGTAAATATTCTATAAAATCTGTAAAAATGTATAAATATTCTATAAAATCTGTACTTTAGTAACAAGAATGATTTTGAAAGAAAATAGTGATTATAGAAACAATGAATCAACGATATTCGAATGACAAGGTGTGAATTAGAAATAAAATTTGTACACGTCCGGAAATCTGATTCCGTGGGAGAGAGATATCAAAGTATGTATTGGATAGTGAACTATCACCTTTACACGAGCCGTTTATTGAAATTCTTGAAGGCGATCGTGAAAAGAATTCCTTTCTCTATCCGGTCGACTCATCTGGAAAGTCACGCCTGCGGAATGAGTTCAATGTAAGGGATCCCTTATAGAACAATTCCCAGGACTGGAATAGAACGTGCGTGAAAGTATGAACGGTTCTCGGAAAGTGATCAACCTAACTCGGGTTCTCCTAACCTCAAGTTATTTGCAATCTTAACACCAATAATCCACCCAAGCGAAATTCTCGTCGCAGAAAACGTTCACAGACCTACTTGGAGCACTTTAATAATACTATATCTATTATAAAACGAAAATCAGCAAATCAATCCCTTGCAAAATTATTTTCTCCACAGCTACTTTGTTCTTAATCATTTAGTTATTTTAGCATGTATGAAATTTTCGTTCTGAGCAGAGATAAAATAACAATCGTGACCTTCACATTTTCCTAACATCTCGAAAAAAGCTCAAATTGTTTAATCCACTTTCAGAAGAGTTTTTAAATTGTGCCCACTTAATTTTATCTCCGACTGTATATTTGTTGTTTCGATAACTTTAATAAATTGAAGATATTGAACATACACATCGCTAAAAGAGGTTTTGGGACAAGTTAAAAAATATTAGATTTAAAAAAATGAACCAATGATCATCGGAGAGTAGGAATTAGTCGTTCGCGCGAGACACGCCATTGTGTCGGAGGTCATTGCTCGTTGAAAGTGTTGAGGCAGACGGGAATCGAGGAGGTCGGTACTTGTTGCGTTCGGTAATCGAGTCTCTTATGGGGTCGCGGGAAGCTTCGCGAAAATATTCCGTGGGTGTTCGCAGGATATAGGGGGGACGTGTGTAGTGCACTCAGGACAATTTCAGGATATCCACAGGATTTCTGTCGTTTCCTCCCGGGCTGGTGCATCTCCGAGCAGCATACGTGTTGCGAAAGCCAAAGTCCGTTAACAAGGCGGCGACGACGGCGAAATAAAAGTGCGGACGCTCATTAAAACTGTTCGCAATTAGTCCATGGGCCGAACGAACGACACGTCGTCTACGGAACACCGGTGCTACGGATAAATCCGCCGCCGCCGCGGCCGTATCGGTGCAATTTAATCGCGAAGTTAGAATTTCCGAGTGTATTACTTTGCTATAACGAGTTTAAAGTGGCTTTTCATTTGTCCGGGACCGTCTAAGATTTTCTCTCTTTCTCTCTCTCTCTCTCTCTCTCTACCTGTGCCCTGCCCGCGTTTTCTTCGCGGAAACTTTCGCCCTCTAATTCTTCCGGGATCCCCGGAAATTGTCCGAACTATCCGAGCTTTAAATAATAAACAAACTGATGGAAACTTTTCGGCGGAGTGATTTGATTAAAAAGTTTCCGGCGAGTGACCGGACTCGAGGATATCAAGGCTTCTTCATACACGGGCTACTCGGCCGATTAGTTTCCCGGTTGCTTCGGCGAAATTAATCCTATTCATTTCCGGACTCCGACGGTCGAAGGTCTATCGGAAGAAAAAACTGCCGTTCTCCTGGGAAAAAATTTAGACAACAGGCAGCGCACAGTCAGTGTAATGTGAATTTCTACGCAAAAGTATTTTCAGACCTGATCTGCTAAAACAGATATCGGATCTTCGACTTTAAAATTGTCCAGGCTTTAAAGATGATTTAGTGTTCTTTTTTAAATTATCTAAACAATGATTTATTATTTTCGAATTATTAAAATAATTATCAAACGAAGTGAATGTCCAAGACCCGTTCGAATTTTATGTCTGACCAATGTCGAATAATTCTACTTAATTTTTCTATTATCCTACTATTATTCCTGCAACGATAGTTTCGATGATAGCAATGTATAAAAATTCGAAAATGCAGTTCAAATATGTCTGAACATATATGTAAAGTTTCATAAAGATATATCATTGCGTTAATCAGGAAAAAATTCTCAAAGCAGAGCTCTACCCATGTCTGATAAATATCGAGTATTTCTACTTAATTTTTCTATAATCCTACTATTATTGCAGCAACGATAGTTTCGATGATAAAAATGTATAAAAATTCGCAAATGCAGTTCAAATATGTCTGAACATATATGTAAAGTTTCATGAAGATATATCATTGCGTTAATCAGAAAAAAATTCTCGAAGGAGAGCTCTACTCATGTCTGACAAATATCGAGTATTTCTACTTAATTTTTCTATAATCCTACTATTATTGCAGCAACGATAGTTTCGATGATAGCAATGTATAAAAATTCGCAAATGCAGTTCAAATATGTCTGAACATATATGTAAAGTTTCATAAAGATATATCATTGCGTTAATCAGGGAAAAATTCTCAAAGCAGAGCTCTACCCATGTCTGATAAATATCGAGTATTTCTACTTAATTTTTCTATCATCCCATCACCCATTTGCAGCAACGATTGCATACTTTGTTTCAATGATAAAAACGTAGGAAAATTCACAAATGCAGTTCAAATATGCACGAACAAATATGGAAAGTTTCATAAAAATATCTCATTGAGATTTTCTAAAAAAAAATCCCAAAGACAGGTCTAAAAAATCTGTTATGAAGCCCTTCATTTACAGCAACGACTCCGCAGTTTCGATAATAACTAAAAAAATTCCTAGACATATTGGTTGTTGTCGATATTTAAACATGAGGTAAAATGATTATATACAATGAGGAGAAAATTGTATGGGAACAGGTTAATTTAATCTCACCAATTTGAGGAGACCAGAGGACGAAGATTTGTCGGAGGTGCCGTGGACGAGGTGTTCGTCGATTTTGACGTGGAGAAATTTCAAACGCGTCCGCGTGAATGAAACGAGAGAACGCTTCCCAGTCGCTTTATCTTTTTATTTGTTTCCCGGGGATAGAGAAGTGCACCGTCACACCTCGAAATTTTCATTTCACGGAAACGTCTTTAATGGAACGTTCAAGATGGAAGCAAGTTTCACAGCGAATCCCTCGTTCAGATTTCTTCCGCGTTTCTGTCTGTTCGGTATTCCCCCGCCTTTCTCACTCTTTGTTTCTTTTTACGAAAAATACCATTTACCCACCTCGCCTCGGCCTCGGTATCGTTCCATCGTACCCTTTTCCGACGTGCATTCGACGATAACGTCACGATAACGAGTCAGGGATATCGACAGAAAGAGCGCAATAGTTTAGTTCTTCCGTCGCGGAGCAGAGGAAAAGCAAGAAATTTGCTCGTTCTCATATTCCGTCACAGTCTTCGGCTCTGCTTGAAGGCCCATCAATTTACGTAAGTTTCTTTGACGAAAATACCGGAGAGGATTCTCCGCTCGTGTTTGAATAACTCTTTAAAAATATATATTCCTCGGCGCGATTCACCTCGAATCGAATCTCCGGATACGAGCTTTCAGTCTCGAGATTCTCGATTGAATGTTATACGAAGAGAAATCGAACGCTGAACAAAAACTGTCCACGTTTTACAATGCACTCGCAATGCATTTTACAATTCGAGGACACAAGCTTCAAAATATAATAATAATTGCAAATATGAAGTTTTGTCTCAATTGTTTCTCAATTTTAATAAAATATTTTGTCCATGTTTAAGGGATGAATCTTGCTCCTGTGAAATCAGAGATCGTGGAAAATATTAATAATAAATTGAATCGATGTATCTTGAATGCGATATCACAATTGTAACATTTAATATATCTGATTCTCGTTTTGATAAAACGATGCAGTGAGGATAGAAAATATTTGGCGCAAATTTAAGGGATGAAACTTCCTCCATTTGTCTGTATATACAATAGCGAGAAACATGTTTGTTCAATTTGAAACAGCGAGACAACGTCCACTAAAAACAGTGGAGCTCGGAAGATCCATTAATAAACAGAGCCAACCTAAAAATAAATATTTCACGTGCAGGAATTTCGATGCATAGACCACAGCACGTGCTGCGAGTATCGATACAGAATAGAAATTCAGTAGGTAGCTCTCGAAAGTCCAAAGCCTCGAATAAAAGGCGCTTGTCCGCGGCTCACTATCTCAAATTTGTATTTTCAGTATTTGGCCTTCTATTTTCTCGGACGACGCGATTGTGCATGCTCTCGCGAGCCAGTAATATTCCGTCCGAAGTTCGGCCTTTGAGATCCGTTCATTGGGCGATAAATCACGTATGAGATTTTCGAGAAAGCAACGGTCGAGAGGTCGCGTTCGAGAGTATCGTTCACTTCGTATTCTATTTCCCCATGACCGCTGGAACCTCGCTGTTTTCCTTTTTTCCCCAGCCGCCGCCGTTGCCGCCTCCTCCCCCGTCAGACTTCCTTCTTTTCCACGCTCGATCCTTTTTCCTGCGACCCTTTTGACCATTCACCGATAATGTTACGATAACGAGTCAATGCTACTGCCGACGTCGAGAGCCTGGACCGTCGCTTTCCTACGTGAGAAATCAAAGACTCCTCTTTGTGCGGTTTAACAGAACGCGCGCCGAGAATTTCGCTTTAACTCGGATTCGCCGCGGTTCGCATGGAAAATGGCGGAACGAGACTTTTAACACAACGTGCCCCCACCGGTAAACCCGATTCATTGTTTCTCGTGATTTTTCAAGTAGCATAAGTTGGCTCCTGGTTGCCATTAATGCTAGTCACAGTCGATCGCCTAGATTCAATAAAAGGAAAATACATTCAGACTGCAAAACAAAATTATACTCTACTACATTACATAGTTGCTGCAATTTGAAACAAAAAAAAAGATTAAAAGAATGTCGATGTACCATTTTCAGTTTTCTAAAATTATTAAAGAAAGAAGATTTTAGATGATTAATGTGTACGGTGCAATAATGTATAAAATGTTCCAATTTTTTCCCCCGTTTAATTTAAATTGAAAGAAATAAATTTAAAAGATATTTTATACTTTTTTATACGATTAAAAAATTGCTTGAACATTTTTCGTTTGTGGGGAGGCTGTGGAACAATGAAAACTTGGTCAAAGACGCCGGGCGAACACGTGCAGACATAGAGAATGATTCAGAATGGCGGGGATGCTAGCCGGATTCCTATCTATTTATCTGCAATCAGTTCTGTACGAGTTTTCGTTCGGGCCGGCAACAACGATGAAAGTTCGTTCGTTCGTTCGATGGTTTGTTCGGAGTTCTGTTCGAGCACGTCGCAATTTAGCATACGGATTGATTAAATGACTCAATCAACGGATGTAGTGACTCGCACGCGCGACGCTGACGTCGCCGTGTTTCAAAAGACACGGTGCTTTGTGAACATCCGCGTGGCTAACGATCGAGGAACGCCTGTTGACTCTGACCAAGTGGAACGTGAAACTGAAATTGGAAAAGCAGGGACTCTGTACAGTCAATTATGAAGATACACAGTGGTTTGGGAAAGTATTCCGACGCTTGCTGTTCAATCATTAACGCGTTAACTAGCGTGTCATTTATGTATGAGCTGGTCACTGGACTAATTGATTAATCAGCTTTCGTGTTTTCTTAAATTCTACTGCGAGAGTGCTTCAGTTTTTACATTTACAATATATTTTCTCAATATTTGGATAATTAAAAAGATCCTTAAGGAATTGGAAAGTACAAACTTCAAATTAAATTTTTGCATGCTCATATAATTTCTCATTTACTGCAGATACTATTAATTAATTCGTTTATATACAAATTTGCATTTTCCTCAGTTAAGCTTTTACATATCAATAAACTATCTTTAGTACATTACTTAATTGTACTATTAAATAACAAATATAAAACATTTAAAAACGTAATCTAAACTGTCACAATTTTCCATGTCCTAATTAGACTGCGGAACTTTATGCAAAATAAAAATTGTTTGCATCAACTGCAACAAAGGGTCAAGTAATAATTTCTTTCATTCTTTAATAATCTTCATAAGCTGCATCTAATACATTGGTGTTCTTAAATTTTTTAAAACTGTCCACTGTTTTAAATTGCAACTACCCATTGTTGCCATAAATGCATAAAATCCGCAGTCTACTTATGATAATAGTAAAATCGAAAATAGTATCGAGCACTACATTAACCTAATTTCTAGGCGGATACCATCTCAATCGATACTTTCGATTAATAATTCCGAGGTTGTTGCAATAAAAGTAATTACTTCTTGGCGATCAACGTTAATGGCTGTCTTAACGACCGAAGCAATAGTAATTTAGAACTTCTCAAGAATCTTGACATACCCCCTTCCACTCCAGATATAATTAATTCAGTGCTGCAGCTCCTGTTAACGAATTTTGAGAGCATTTAATCGCTACTAAATTTCCTGTCGTGTCTTCTACACAGTACAAACACTGCATGTGTCGATCCTGTCGGTTATCCTGATCACAGACACGTTCCTGACAGTCATTAATATTCGACCCGTGTTAGTAATAATCTCAGAAATTGTTAATATCTCATTACCGTCCAGAAACGTTACGTATGGCACCTAATGTGGAACTTCTGGAAATAACTATGCAGCGTTTGTTCCCTAAAAATACTTACAGAATTATTCAACAATTACATTTTATAAAGCAACATTAGGTTCTAATTCATTGTTGAAATTAGAAATACATCATGAACACAAATTCAAGAAAATAATAAAAATTAGATTTAATAGCATTTCAAATCTCTTTCAATTACAGTAAAATTATTTTTGGGTAAACTTTACTTTACCGGACTCAAAATTTGTGTTCCAGTAGATTTGTACCCGGGGCGCCTGCAGATCGAAGTTTCGATCCTGTAGGATCGATGGTTCAGGAGTTATGCTTGCTTAAAGTTGAGCAATCTGCAGTGTTTTTGACAGATAGGGGCGCCGCCATATTGGTTTGTAGTGACAGTTGCGCGCCGCTTACCGAGCAGAATAATTAATTAATTGGTTGGTGATTAGAGGTCGGGAAGGGCGGGGTCGGCAAACGGAGCGCGTTACTACAAACCGATATGGCGGCACCCTTACCTGTCAAAGACACTGCAGATTGCTCAACTTTAAGCAATCATAACTCCTGGACTATTGATCCTAGAGGTTCGAAACTTCGATCTGCATCCGCGCCGAGTACAAATCTACCGGATCACATACCAAATACATCATAATTTATAATGGAGAAAGGCACAAATTTTGAGTCCGGTAAAGTCAAGAGCAGCCTTATTTTTAGATAAATAATCTTTTTCGAAATACTGACTTCTACATAAACATCCTCAGCACTTATAAATGTCTAAAATACATTAAATTCTTTTAAAAATGTACCTATTATTCAAATAATTAAAAAAAATTTGCACTGCATTCCAGGACTGAAATAAATTCGATTAGAACATTTTGCTCGATTCTGAATTCTGTAATGAAAGTTCGCCGTCCGCCATTTTGGTATCAGCACGATCTAGGCCTATCTTAGCGGCACGATTCAGTATGATAATGAATCGCCTCTTTGATCAGTGTCGCTAAGTAAACATCGTAGAAATTCCATTGCCGGTCGAGCGATTTAAATTCATTGGTTTTATAGATTCATTTAGCCAGCCGAAGTTATCGCGCGTGGCACTAGCTCGGAATTTGTCGGCGTAATTCGTGTCCATGTAATTAACATCGGGGAACGGAGTGTGTTTCCACTTCGCTTTAAACGATCTGTAAACAGTTTTAAATTTCATTTCATTCATTCGCTCTCGCGCACGAAACCGCGGCTATTTTATGTTTGTGGGCTTCCCATTACATTCCATTCAGCTTCCGATAACAATAATAATTGTGCGAATGCCGTTCGGTTCTTCGATTTTTCTATCCGATCTCCGTTCATCGTCGCATCGTTCGTTTAGCAGGTATCATCCCCTGGAAGAATATGTTTGAAGTCGTAAAATTGATTGCAACGTAACAGTGCTATTCGATGCAGAGTTCGATTGTAATCAATGATACGATTTTAATGAGCCTTTGCTCGCTGTTTGACGCTTGTCCGGACGATCGCTACACAGAGACACGTCGAATCAATCCTATGACGTGTATTGTAACAGCTAACGGACGACCCGTAAATTAATTTGCACGGATCAAGGTGGACCGAGCAGCCCGCGACGATCGAATCCTTTGCGAATTAACGGAAACTCGCGAGGACGCTTGCGAAAAGCTGTACACACCGTCGAAAAATTATTGGGGACGTTCTGTGCTCTTTATAATTCATTTATTCGTAAAAATCAAGAGACACTTTTTATATCTCTTCGATCGGCCACACAACACTCGGAAACTAAATATAATCAGAATTCACTTAATTGAACACTGAAGGGGTGAAAACAGCCGTCAAATTTGGGGGTGGGAACCTTATTTCTTGAGATATCTCGGGAACCAGAAGACGAAAAAAATTGTGTTTTTTTCATGGGAAATTCTAACACAAGAAATTTGGGGTAAACTTTACTTTACCGGACTCAAAATTGCTGCCTTTCTCCTATAAATTATGATGTATTTGGTATGTAATCCAGTAGATTTGTAGCCGGGGCGTCTGCAGATCGAAGTTTCGAGCATGTAGGATCAAAGGTTCGGAATTTATGCTTGCTTAAATTTGAGCAATCTGCAGTGTTTTTGACGCTGGTCCTTGCCGCCCCCCCCCCCTCGATCTAATCACCCCAGCCAACTAATTATTCCGCTCAGTAAGCGGCGTGCGACCGTCACTACAAACCAATATGGCGGCGCCCTTACCTGTCAAGAAACCGGAAATACGCTCACAACTTTAAGCGACCATAGCTTCTCAACTTTTGATTCTAGACGTTCGAAACTTCGATCCGAATCCGCGCCGGGTACAAATCTACTGGATTACATACCAAATACATCATAATTCGTAGAAGAAAGGCTCAAAATTTTGAGTCCGGTAAAGCAAAGAGCAGCCGACATTTGTTTAAACAATATATTAAAAATTTGCTTTTTCTTTTATCCACAATAGGGAATGCGTGTTTTTTTTTAACAATAATTATACATAATATGGTCTTGGTCTTGGGATTTTCCGTAATCGATCCAATAAACTAGTAATTCAATATCCAGAAAATCTGCAGAAACGTTTTTTATGTAAAAGAAAATATGTCCCCACACTTTTGCAACAGACTGTTCACTGCGCAACAAAGTCACCTCGCACAAAGAAAGATCACTGATCACAGATTAGTTGATTAATTCGATTTGTCAGTGCAGAGGAACAGGGAAATCGTAAAAGAATCGGGGGAACACGTGTAGTTCTAACCGGAAAGAAATTTTCCGCAATTATCCGATTTGATTAATGGGTTTTTTATACCGGTTACGCAATCGATCAATTTGTAGGTGCCCCGTGTGTCCTCCCCTCGGTTTCGTTTTCGCGTTCAAACAGCCCTGATGAAAAATCGGCAGACAGGCTATATTTTTTCATCTGCAAAAAAAAAAAAAGAGGCGCGCATACATATACATAGAGAAAGTAAAACGGGAAATCCTTGACTAACAAAGAACTGGCCACGGCCCCGCCGGGTCCCCACCTAATTGCACCGTCATTTTTCGATGTTCGTAACGATCCGACACATTCGCGCGCGCGTTTCGAACACAACTGGCCTCGATTTTCAATCTGTCGCTATAAGATATACAACGTGTCGCGGGAACTTTTTCGGCGAATACCGCCATTAATCTCTCTCGCGCGAATTAAATAAAAGAAATATCGTGGAAGTTTTTTTGTTGTTTTAATTTTCCGAGGGAAAACAGATCGCTCAGAGACGCAACCCGCCGGCTTTTATTTGCATTGTTCCTACGAGTGCATCGCAATTACACCGCCGGATACTGTGCGTCAGGCTCGACTACTCTGTTTGAAGTTCCTCTAATTAAAAGTTTGATCAAGTCGACCAACTTTCTGCTTTGCTCGAAAATCTAATAGAGCTCTCGCAACTTCCGCTGAATTTATATCTTGCTCTAGCTTGTTTAAAGCGGGACACGAAAATCTACATTCGCCTAAACATCTCAGCATTATAGTTGACCTCTTCTGGGAGAATTAACGTGTTCTATTAAACAAGTGGTTACGAGGGGGTGGCTGTACAAATGAAAAAAGTCACCTTCATTCCAAAAAAATTAGAAAAATGTTTGAAATTCATTTTTAGACGGACAATAAATTCTTCTAATTTCTTAGCGATACTTCCCTCAGGCTTTGTGTAATACTTAAAAATCGACAAACCATGTTCCCTGTTTAAAAAGTCACAATTGAACATCACAAATGTCTTGTTACAAATCAAATGGCCAAAAAAACAATTTTTTAAAATAGTCAATCTTCAGCCTGAGGAACGATCATGTTCAAAGAATTAAAATTCGAGAAAAAACATCTTACTAAAAATCGAATGTGCAAAAGAAGCAATTTTTAAAAAAAACTTCAGCCCGATCATGTCTTCGTACGTGCACTATGTCGAGCATAATCGGTGTGTATGAAACAGTGCAGGGAATTACCTCGGCGCATATTTTTTCCGGAAAATTCGCGCCGGAATCGTCGCGCGAAAGTGCATTTGACATTCATTTAAACGCGAATCGAGTATTTTACGCAATTCCCAGGAACGTTGTACCGGTTCGTTTCGCGTTTTCCTTTTTTTATTTTCATATATGTACAATATATATCGCACTGTTTTTTTTTTGTTCGCCACAGCAGCCGGCGGGGTTCCTTTTGCGCCCGGGCATTTTCGCCTGGATTTGTCAAGTAATGACGACGGCCCGGCGTGAGGTTCGAATCTTTTGACGAACCCTGTATTTCGAATCACGCGGTTCAGTAATCATCAATCGATTTGCTATTCGTGCTCAATGGTTGTACACCGGAACTGTTGTAGTTGCCTCGTCGACCGGCGAATAATATTCAGACATTCTGGATCATGAATGGCTACCCGCGATCGTTTCAACGGTGTGTGGCTTTTTTCCGGGTTGGCCTTCGCGTGTGTGATCAATATTCTGTTGCTACGGGGCGCCGTAATTACGTAAATTAGCGAGACGCGGCCGGGAAATCGTTTCGGAGGCTGTGCGCTTCGCTGTGAACATCGTCCATTGATATTTCGCTGTCTTTCTTTCGCAAAACCGATCACGCGCCATTTTTTTTTAACACTAACCCACCATCACCGGTCAAAATGGCGACGAATTTTTTTTTACAATTAGTGGAATTACACAGGGTTCTAAAATGTTGGGATATTTTCCTTCTCTAAATAAAATTAGAAGGTAAGATCCTGTGAAAAATACAACATTAAAGGGTACTTATATCCAGGGTGTGTCAAAAATGTTCGAGTCCCTAAAAGGGGCGGTTCCTGGGGTCATCGGAAGCTACATTTTCATTTGCAAAAGTGGCTTCATTAAGGAGTTATTAACGAAGGACATGGACCAATCAGAGTGCTGCTCGACGGCACGTTTCACTGAGCGCAGCGAAGGTGTCGCGCCGCGGTGGAGCAGTGAACCAGGAAAAGAACAGAAATTGGTTTAATTAGAACTCACAAAAAACATTGCACGAGAGAGACCGCTGTAAGACTAGAATTTAAGACAATCGCATGGCAAAACATCATTTGTCCTTCTTTCAGAAAGTTTCTTAAGGGAGGTATATTCTACCTCTTTCTAGGTAAAAAGGACAGATTTTTTTTTAACAATTGCCCATGTGATTGCCATAAATTCTAGTCTTACAGCGGTCCCTCTCGTCTCCTGTTTTTTGTCTGACCACTCCGTTGTTCGGATTATGCATACTGCCCCCCTCCTTAACTTTTGAGAAAGATCTTGCCGTAAAATTAGTATCGTTCGAACCGCGGTAGAGAGAACATCTCTAGTGACTTGCAATTCGAAGCTCGCGGTTGTGATCTACCACCAGCTGTGCCTTTCGTTGACCTGACGTCAGCTTTGCAGTTTGTAAGAAGTAAGTTCTAATTAAATCAATTTCTGTTCCTTCTCTTGTTCACTGCTTCACCGTGGCGCGACCCAACGCTACGCTCAGTGAAACCTGTCGCCGAGCCAGACTCTCGTGTTTTTCGTTTATAACTCTTTAACAAAGACGAGGCGGACAATTTTGATATTGAAAATGTCGCCTCAAATGAGCTTGAGAACTTGAACATTTTGGGACACCCTGTATAGATACATTCATGGGAAATGATCACAAAAATTCCTTTATTGAAGCTGATATTATCATAAATATAGAGACTTGTGAAATTTTTGTTATTGAATGGTGGGGAACTTGTTAAACTGTAGCCCGAAGATAATTTGTTAAAATCAAAATTCTTACCTTGTTCTGGATCTATATACATCCTCTTATTTATTATTACCTTTGCATGATTGCATATTTTACCGAACGTTTTATGAACTGATTTATGGAAAACGTAATCGGAAGAAGATTTAGTCACCCTATATAGACTCATTCAAACATATTTCTAAACCGAGTTGCAAAAAGTAAAAAATGCTATAAATTCATAAAATCCGCCGTCTAGTTATGAATATTCATGCATAGGGTCAGTCAAATATAAACCGGACTTTTTCTACGATTTTGTTTTTGACCGGAGTTTTCTGAATATACAAATTAGTTATTTTTCCATGTATGCATGTCACACTAAATAACGTTTCCATGTAAATAATGGTACACTCAAATATTTAAAATGTCCGAGAAACTGAGAGAATTCAAGAGTGTCGATATATTATTTTCAATTTGTTAAAATAGTTACTGGAAGGAAGAAATTGTTACGTGGTTCCTGCTTGTATTAGATGATTGCAATAATTCGTGAATTTTTTAAAATTATTTCTGCACTTTAACCCTTCGCTGCATAGTGTATCATATCTGATACAGTTAACAAATCTGGTATATAGTAAGCTAAGAACGTGTTTCTTACTATTCTACACATTTTATCTCATTTGATAAAATGTTGTTTTAATTCTTTTTAATATGTTTCCCTTAAATAGAACACAAAAACTGACCTTTCAATTTTTTCATCCCAATTTTATTAACCAATTACACAGTCAATTAAACCAATTATGTGATTACGCGTTTTACGAGCTGGTGAATTCGCTTTGCATAAATATTCCCTGATTTTTGTCCAATATATTAACATAAATCCAATCAGCTGAGATTCGAAGCACGTAAAATTGAATGTCCCACAAAAATTTCATAGAAAAACTATAAAATTGTGAAACAAAAATTTGGAAACACGATGAACAGGAAATAATTTGAATTAGTGTCCCTTGGGTTCGTGGTTCACAAATTGGTGAGAAGACTGCCATTAATAGGAAGTCGAGTGTCAGCGCGAGTTTCCCTAATTAGCGGAGGCATCGGTCGAATATTATGCAAATCTAACGATATTCGCGACAGCGTATTAGGCCACTTAGAATTCAGACACCCTATCGGCCGTCTCCGGCGGTCGGTTTTGAATTTCCCGGTCCTCCGAAGACGTTCTCCGCATTTTACATTAATGCGGGTGAAAGCAGAGAATTACGTGGTGCTCGGGCCAAACAAAACGATCCTCTCTGCGCGGGGGAAAAGCGCGGCGCAATCAATGTAATTGGCAATTTTCCCTGAAGTTCGATCCCTTCGTCGGCATTTCACGGTCAGCGTTCTCGTCGTTTTCTCTCTTTCAGTAGCAGAAATCGTGTGTTTAAACGGCAACTAATGGACCGTTTATTGACCGAAACACTTTTCGTACGGTCGATCGTTGCACAAACTCGATTAGCGTCCTCCTCCACTTGATTATCAGCAATTTCCTTCGCCGTTGGTCCGACTTCTTCGATAAATATTGGCCGATGCGCGGGGAAGCGTTTACTGATACCGATTTCGACATGCCGCTCGACAAGTTGGCCAATAAAACGTCGTGAAAAATATTTTTATTGCCTGTGCCCGCGCACACGGCCATTCCGCTTCATTCACCTGGCCACGTTTTTCTACGAGGCACACCGTTATTCAATTTTTCTGAAGGCCAGCGCCGACACGCTAATTTATTTACCTGTCGCACTTGTGTGCTCGAGTTCTGCGCAAAATTATAAATAAACTGAGCTCTTCGCAAAATGCATCCATGTGAGCTATTTAGTGCTTTCTTTATTAATATTAATTTTGACCTCAAATTCAACTATTCTTTTATTTATGAATGCGAATAGCTCAATTTAGTTATACATATCGACTAGAATATGCCACTAAGTATTGTTGTCACATTCTTCCACGAAATCAATTTTTTCAATGAGATTGTCACAGAAAGTGGAGTTCATCGACTTGTTAATTAAAATCATAAACAAGCCGTGGGTATTTGTGCAAGATGAAAATCTTCCGCTCTTCAGTTGTAAGCAATCTATTTCTTCCTCTTTTAATGTTATAAAGTCAGTAATTCTTTAATGTAAATATTAGCATCTAGTTGTAAATATATCAACTAGAACATGTCAATAATGTTGCAAAAGAAATATTTTCATTAAAACGCACGCTTGTAAAAGTGTGTCCGCTTCTTTTTCCAGTCACATTTTTCTATAAAGTGCACTTATACAATTTTTTTTTCAATGAGACAGTACTAAAGTTAATGAGTAAATAAACTGTGGAACTCTATGCAAAACTTGGAATATTTAAAGTCTCCTCGAGACGGGATGGGTAACTAAGAGAGCGTACAGATTCTTCTAATAATGTCACTTGTAATTATTGCTGCGGAGTTGTAGCGCATTTGGACTACTCAGAGCCGAGTTCCGAGGAAAGTTTGAAATTTTATCACATTAAAGTTTCGCAATAAATTCCCCGTCAAATAACGTTCGTAAGCAGAAGTCTGAGATTATGATTCTTCGGGAAAGAAGAAACTAAAAGATTCATTTTCTGCTATCGCGATGCTGTAAAATTAATCAATATTAATGTTTAACCTGCGAATATATGGGGGAAAATTGAACTGTGATATTTTGTATATGAAATTGTGTGTGCAAACACTTGTGACAATTTAATTAAATAAATCGTGTTGTAGAAACAGTAGCAATTTTTTAATTTATTAATTGATTGTCAATCTCTAGCTTGCGGAAAATATTTCCTTTCGCTGAGGATCGCAATTATACGTTTCACGGTTGCCGACCGTGGCTTTCATTAGATTGATACTTTTCGTCTAATTTCTGAACTTCCCGGACTCGTCGAGAAGTTCTTTATTTATTTCGCTTGTCTTTCAAAGCAGCCAAGAAACGCCTCACTGTCTAGAACGTATCGAACCCGAGTAGTAGCGAGCAAAGTAATTGCCAATTTCGTCGTAAATCGCTGGAGCTGTCTCAAAGAACATTCTTACGGGTAAGTGAATAATGGACCACTTCACGATAAACTTGTCAAATATTTAGATACTTTAAAACGGTATGAAGACGTCCTTACAGGAACTGTTTAACTAGTTTATAGCGCGACTTTTCGCGGACGAACCTCTCTTTTCCTCTGCGCTTTAATAAATGGGAGCCGGCAACAAGTATCCGTTTAAACACATCTTACAATCGACTAGTAATTTCCAGAGCGAATTTATTTTTTTTTAATTGTTTGCGATTTTGTTTCTTCAGTATTCAATTTAAATCGTTTTAATTCGTATCGATCATTGTTCAAAAGTTGCTGTAAATATATATCAATTTTTACAATTGTTGAATTTCGATCAATGTTTGCAATTGTTGAATTTCAATCAATTTTTACAATTGTTGATTTTCAATCCATTTTTACAATTGTTGAATTTCAATCAATTTTTGCAATTGTTTAATTTCAATCAATTTTTACAATTGTTGAATTTTAATCAATTTGTACAACTGTTCAATTTCAATCAATTTTTATAATTGTTGATTTTCAATCCATTTTTACAATTGTTGATTTTCAATCAATTTTTACAATTGTTGATTTTCAATCAATTTTTACAATTGTCGATTTTCAATCAATTTTTACAATTGTTGAATTTCAATCAATTTTTACAATTGTTGAATTTCAATCAATTTTTACAATTGTTGAATTTCAATCAATTTTTACAACTGTTCAATTTCAATCAATTTTTATAATTGTTGAATTTCAATTCATTTTTACAATCGTTCAATTTCAATCAATTTTTCAATTGTTGAATTTCAATCAATTTTTACAATAATTTAAACATACGACATACATTAAACAGACGACGTTGTATTTATTGTAGATGTGTATGTATTTAAAGATTTAATGTGAAAGAAATTTGGGTGTTCCTATGAATAGATTAATGTTTCGAAACACCAACTTGTAATTCGCTCGTCTTTCCTTCCATTTCCTTTCTTTGCGATCCATTTCTTTCGCGTCGTTGTGCCTTTATCACCTGTGTATACATGTAGAACTGTGTAATTCACTGTAATCCCAGCCTAATGTCCGATAACCTTAAGTATCGCAAAAGCTTTTTGGAGAACGAATGAAACGCGCGAGCTTACCGCATTCTCCGCCGATGTAAATAGCCGAGGAAAGAACAATTATCCGACGCTCCTTGCAAATACGACGAACAAATGAAACTTTGCACGTCCGTAAAATACGGAAGTCCTCGAAACATTACAGAGTCCAACAGAATTGTTCCTGATTTTTTCTCGCGGAAACTGTTTCCATGTGAAATTTTTGAATATACAAAAAAGACAAATAAATAAAAAAATTTGTATAATGAATAATTAGTATGAATACTTCGAATAAACTTCGGAATCACGGTCAATGAAATAGAACGATTGTTGTTCAAATAAAAATTATACAAAATCTGAATAAATTCATTTATAACACATTTAATTAAAATATAAACAGTAAATTCAAAAACACTAGAATATTCCTCACTAAATTTAATCATTATACAAATTAACCATATCGTATTAAAATTCATCGATTATACAGACGCCTAAATAAAATTTTAATTATATAGCTACCCCTCTAATAACAAAATTTTCTATGAAAATATCTTAATTCACAATTAAGGCAAAAAACATTGATTTCGAATGTTAGATTTGTCTGCAAATTTATAGAAACAATCTATCAGGTTTTCATTCGGCGAACGACATGAAAAGTTCAATTTACAAATCAACAATTTTAGCGAAGTAAATATTTGTTTCTCGGGGGGGAAACGAAGACACTCTCGGAAGCGCATTGAAATTGCAACAACCATTCGCGGTAAACATTTAAGCAATCGATATAATGGCGGTGCAGTTCCGCGAAAACCTTCCCGTGCAGCCGATATCGCAGACGAGGCAGAAATTGACTCGTATCACTGTGCCGGCCATTGAAACAGACGACTCAACGCCGGACAGTAAATCAAATAAAAGCTCCATTAGACTCTGTTAAATCGTAGACACCGTAACTGTATAAAATCTGCAGTCTACTCCCAACACACGTTTACACAGCAGACTCTAGTTTCAGTACGCAATATTCTCAATGTTCAAAAATTGGGAATATTTCATTTACCGTGGCATTCGCATACGGGGTATACATAAAACATGATTTTCATGTAAAAGATGCATTTACTGGGCATTTTTCATGAATATCATGCATTTCGTGGCCCATGCACTCTCACCTTGAAAGACGTAGAACATAGAATAGTACTGAACGGAAAATCTCATTGTTAAAAATCGATATTTATTGTCTCTATTTGTTAAAATATAAAAATTAATAGCCCCAAAAACTGATCACTGGACTATGGATCTTTATTTAACACTAAAACTACCACACTAGTCATTTTGACTGGTTTTATAATTTCATTTTAAAATTCTTACTTAATGTTACATTTTTTTTCCGCAATGACTCGATGACTTTTTCAACGATAGCTAAAGGTGTAATATAATGAATTTTATTTTTTTTCAATTTATTCAGAATCAAAATAATTTTGTATCATGGCTACAATACCAGTCATTTTGACTGGTACTTCTCTAAGTGGAAAAATATCCAATAATCTGATTACCGAACCCGAAATCGTTTATTAGATACGTAACGTAACATAGTTATCGATGTTGTTTCACGCGGTTATTTTGTATACCATAGACGTTGGAATAGGACCTAATTCTTTTTGTTATAACGATATTTTAAAGCCCTAAAAATGGCAAAACGATTGAAAATCTCTCAATTGTTGCAAAAAGTGAACAATATACCAATGGAATGCTCTGATATTGAAGATGGGGAATTGTATGAGCAAGAAAAAAGTAGATCAGAAGAAAATAAAATTGAACTTTATAGTGATAATAGTAATAATGAGATTATAGAGACAAAGAAATTTGTTCAGGAGTCCACGGAAAGTGAATTAAAAAATATTTTGAATCTACGTAAAAGAAGACGTGCTTGCGTGGCTTCTAGTTCTGAAGATGAAAATAAAAGTAACAAGATCATCAAAATGAAAGTAACAAAAAATAAAAGGAGGGTCTAAGACTGGAAGATAGATAACCACTGCATAATACTTTCAAAGACATATTCGGCCCCATATTCCTTTCGTAAGATAGTAATAAATCACTAAATATAAAAATATGTTATTAATACATATTTTTTAAGGAGTTAGTAGTTCTAGTGTTAAGACAAACAATTAAAAAAAGAAAGTTTTAAACGATTTAATAATACCAACAAATTATTTCTGGTGTCTTGAAGTTATTCAAAAAAGAATGATATTTCTGCCTGGTCCATGTTTCTTGAAATTGCTGAAGAAAATTTTTATTTCGCGAGACCAAAAGACAATAGTATCGTGAAGTTTATTTGTTTGTTACGTTCAAAAGATTGACGTAGCTGTATTCTGCACAATGATCGCCACGACGCCATACAAATTGTATGAGCAGGAATTTGAGCGAAAGACCTCGGAAAAAAGCAAACTGAATGCATTTAAAGTATCGGATTCGGAAGATAGGGAGAAAATGAATGTCAGACCGTTGAATTTGACTTGCAGCAGCGGTCTAGTCACGATTCCATCGCCGTTCAAATGTTATTCTGTGCACTGAGACGTGACTGGAACGTGTGAACACTATGGGCGCTTCAGCTGATTCAGGGAACACTAAACTGTGATTGAACGGTGACTGTACCGGGATTGGATCGGTGCTGCAAATGAAGGGCTTACGGTGATGGGAGGACATTTTAAATGAGACAATTGGCAACATGCCGGATTTCGAAAAATTAAGTAGAAGTAATCCGCATTGGTCAGACGTAAAAGTCGGATCAATTCCTATCTTTGGGAATTTATTTTTAATGAAATCAATTGGGTGTCTTTAAGAAACTTTGCACATTTGTTCGTACATATTTGAACTGCTTTTGTGAATTTTCCTACATTTTTATCATCGAAACTAAGTACGCAATCGTTGCTGCGAATGTGTGATGGGATAATAGAAAAATTAAGTAGAAGTGGTCGATATTGATCAGACGTGAAATTCGAATCGGTAGAGCCCTGCCTTTGGAAATTTTTTCCTCATAAACGCTATGATATATCTTTATGAAATTTTGCACATGTGTTCATGCATATTTGAACCACAATTCTGCATTTTATCAATTGTTTTTGATAAAAAATTTTTAATAAATAAATAGGTTCCCGTCTTTGGAAATTGTTTTAGAAAATCTGTTTATACATGTTCGAACTGCATTTCTGAATTTTCGTGCATTGTTATCATTTCAACTGTGGAATCGTTGCTGAAAATAAAGAGTGAGGTGGTGGGATAACAGAAGAATAAATAGAAGTTTTTTTTAGACGTAAAAAATTCTAAAACGGGCGCACTACCCAGAGCCGAAAATGTGAATACGCAAAACTGTGTGGTTCAATTTTCAAAGAAAAAACGCATGAACGGTGCAACAGAGCTTTTGGCTCATCCTGCACGATTCGGGATGCGCTGAAAGGGATCCGGTATTGTCTGAAACGTTGGTTAAGTTGGAACGCACGAGGAACAGAACCGAAAACCGAAGTTCCATTTATTTTCATACGCCACTTACGTGCCTTTGTACGAGATTGATCGAAACCGTTTGACGTCCCCGTCCATTGTTCCTGGTAATTTTTGATCGCGCAGCTCGAAACGTTCATCATTCCGCTGATTCCTCGCTTTGATATCGCGAAACATGACCGCGCCCTCTTTTCTTTTGTCCCTGGGGCGGCGCTATTGTTCCCGTTTTTCGAAAACGTAAAAATATTACGTTTTCGCCCGTTCTGAGGTTTATTTTGTCCCAGTTGTGCGTCAAACGTGCGTTAAAATCGATTTCATTGAGTTTTGTACACTACATCGTTCGAACGGGGGATGGCGGACGATATTCGGCCGTCGAGCCCCACCAGAAAACTTTTGCCCAATTACAACGAAAAATAATAGAAAGCGCGCGATGACTGTTATTGAAATGCTGCGCGGAACGTTGAAACGAATCGTCTAGAAGAAGCTTTGATGAAGAAAATTGATCATTTGTCAAAATTTTCTATAATTTCTATCACTTTTAGTTTCTTCGTTTAATAACTTGATTTTAACTCTTAGGTAGACCTTCGACATGTACTTTAGAAATATAATGATTGCTTTATATTTATAAATGAGGGGTATTTTTTCGTATGAATGATAAGTATACTGCGAATTTTGTGCAAAATAAGAATGTTCTACATCAACTGCAACAAACTGAAAATAATTTAACAGCATTTTTTAATTCTTTCAATAATTTTACTGTTTGTGTGCTTCTTCTACCTGTATTTTTATTTAAAATGCATAAACTCGCAGTCTAATTATCAACCGATATTTATTCTGTAAAACATTAATATTTTGTAATACAAAAAATCCGTAACTAATCTTCGATCTCATTTTTGATTGCAGGGACTACTACTATGACAGGTGAGTGACGACAGTCCTGATGATCCAGCGTTCCCCGGTAAACCAGGTACTAGAACGAATTGATTAATTAAGTCTTTTAGAATTAAAATCGTCGTCTCGACTGCGCTTCAAGTAAGTTTTGGAAACAAATTGCTTCGGTTCCGGATCTTGCGAGCAAAATTGGCATATCGGGGGCGTGCAGTTCCGAAAATCAAACGCATAATTTGTAGCGGATGCCGGGGATGGGACTACCGGACCATAAATCGCAATTATTATCCCAGGACACGGTGTTTCTGCATCACGCGCGCGACACGCAAGATGAACAACGTCGACAATATCGAAGTTCATTAATTTATTTTTCCATTGGGTTTCGGTCCGACACGCGAACGCGTTTATTACCTTCTGACGTCGATTCAATTCTGCCAATTGAAAATCCGCCGATGAGATTCTCGTTAAAAGAGTCAATCATTTGAACACTTTTTTTAGAAAGCTGAAAAATTAATTTTTACTACAATATCCATTAAAAGTTGCAAACGTTATTGTTATGCAGACTGCAGGTCTTCGTGCAAAAAATTTTCATTAATTTCAAGGAAGAAATTTCATTCTTGCTTTATTGATTTTAATAAGCTGAAAAACTACAAATTGATATTTTCAACTTATTCTAATCTGTGCTTTAAATTGCACCGACTCATTTTTGTCGTAAATCTGCAGCCTGTTTATAACAGATCGAATTTAAAATTTGTGCCTCACGCATTTCATTTCGTCAATCTTCGATCTTCCGCGAAACACGCAATAAATTATATCATTCCCGTAATTCATACGTCACGCATTTTAACGAGATCGTTAATTCGATTCATTGAAATCGAAAAACGCTCGAGAAGGCAGAGCACGCGTGAACGTTTCTTTTATTCGATTCGAATCGTTCGAAATACATTTCTTTATTTTATCTCGTGGAATTTTTAGTTTGCAATTTCAATTATTAGTATAAATTTATTCTACGCCGTAGAAACACTTTAACATTTTCCCTTCAATATTTGACATTTGACAGATCGATGTTTGCTATCGACTTCCAATATTGCTATGTTCTATAACATTATTGGCGTTTCTGCCACACGAATAATCACGTGGAAAATCAAAGATTAATTCAATGACGGACTTAAGAAGGATCCATATAGACGTTCCAACGATGACTTTTTATCGACAGGGTGTATCGCACACAATACAATCGACTCTCGCGAATCAATAATGCCCAGTATGAAATTCCATGAACACTATGTCTATTTAATTTTGCGTACGAGGGGAATCAATGATTAAAAGAAGAAAAAGGAAAAAAGAAGAAGAAGAAGAGGACGAAGGGGAAGGGAGCTCAAAAGGATTTGAGCTCCACCAAAGATCTTGTATCATCGTCAAAGGAGCCTTTCGGACGGTTCATTTAAAAGCTTCGCTTGAAATTCTTACGAGCACTAAAAGCTGGTGTTTTTTCGTAAGAAAATACTGCGACTTTATCTAGCGACGTATGCGTGGCTAAAAGATGTATTAGGTTCCGGAGAAACGCATTACGTTCTTAGCGCAATAAATACCACTTTTTCGCCGTGCCTCAAAGTCATCTCTCCAAGACTCGCATACGTTCGAACACGTTAGGTATGTCCGGGATTAGTATCTGTTGGATCAAAGGCTTTTGGCCTCTTCTTGTGATTAATCCACTTTATTTCCAAATTACAGTTCCCGTCAAAATAATTCCTGCGAAGAGAAAGTGGAAAATCGTAATTGTATCACAATTTTTATTGAAATCTCAACATAGATATTAGATAATTTTTACAGACGCAAAACGGAAATTTTTCTATTCTTGAAAATGGTCTAAATTGAGACCGAAACGTCGAATTAAATTTCATGTAATATTTTGCAAACTTGCTTATATTTTTCCAACTGATCGAACGAGAGCGTCAATAACATTAATTGTAGTATGGATATTAGAGCTGCTATTGCTTGTAAAATAGTTTCTGCGAAGAGAAAGTGCAAAATCGTAATTGTATTATCATTTTTAAATCTAACCATGGATATCAGAGGGGTGCGATTTCTTGAGAAATAATTTCTGCGAAGAGAAAATGCAAAATCGTAATTATATTATTCGACTGCGGATCTTTATGCAAAATAAAAATGTTTTCCATTGATTGCGGGAAGCGGGAATAACATAAAAATTGATTTCATCCCTTACCGACGTTGTTATATTAAAAGCAACAATATAAAATTCTTGCATTTTTTAAATCTTTTACTGTTTTATGTTTCACCCAACCAGTTTCTTTATAAAGATCCGCAGTCTATATGTATATTATAATGTTCAGTGTATTGAAAACATAGATATTAGAGTTGTAAGTGCTTGAAAAATAATTTCCGAGTTGAGAGTTGCAATTGAATTTTTGGAGTCGCAATTCCGTGCAAAATAATTCCTGCAACTTTTGCGACAACCTGGTAGATTCAAGCGAACACAATTAAACAAAACGGACTGCACTAGACTTGTTCGACGTCGAGCAACTTTCTGCTGATTTCTTGCGCCGGCGAAATGGCGCAATCAGAGGCGCGCGCGTTTCTCCCCGTGACGCAATACCCGTAAAATTTTTTCACACTTCAGCCGCAGTCCCCGATCTTTGAGATATCAACGGCCCGACCCCTTCGCACGAGCAACAAGTCACCGGGTACATTTTCGTGAATGGTAGCAAACGAAGCGTAAAAGGTTAATTAGTCGAGGCGAACGCTCACGACAGGATATATTAACACTTAATTACTCCGGTGGGAGCACGCAATCATTTTTTTTCCATCGCCCCCCTCTCTCTCTCCGAACCCTCGAGATACTTCTCCAATTAATCGCCTCCAGGGTGGCTCAAGAAGCGAACAAAGATCCCCCTGATTGAATGGAAGAAGAAGGAGAAAAGAAAAAACCGAATGCGGACGCGGCATAAAGAGGCAGTGCACGTGCAATTATCAAAAGCACGCCAACGTTATTATGTTCACGTGACCGTAGATAATAATTATTAAAGGCCCCCGCGTGCCGTGCCGTGCCAGCTACGTATATATTTCAGCTACAGGGGGAACACGCAGGAAGCCAGTTGAAACGCCATTTTTATCCTATTTGTTCGCACGTTCGCGAACAGAATTCCCCCGTATAATTTAGGATCCGCGAGCGAGCGAGCGAGCGAGTATCGTCTCTCGTGCTGGGAAACGAAGGGGGCGCAAAAAAGCACCGGGACGACTATTTATTGCATGCTTAATCCCGCCGTTCCGATGGCTGTATTGATTTTGCCTGTGTCCACTCCTCGAGGATTCTGTCAGCGCTCAAATTGTCTGAATTTGATCGACCTCTTACCTTCCGCGGCAGACATCCGTTTTCCCGGAATTATTTATTGCTGTCGCAGTGCGTCCATAACTTATTCGCACTGCCACATCTTTTTTCCGTGACTTTGGTTCGCGTAATTTTCGTGCTGCGATGCACAAGGGACGAATATAGTCAAATCAGTCATGTGTCTCAATAATTTCACAATTTCACAACTGCGAATTTTTCAATTTTCAATCATTTATAATTAGAAAGATGATCAGATGAACAGATGCAAAACAGCAGAGATATTTAGAATTCAAAAACAGTTCCTTCAAATTATTAAAACCAAAATTAATAAAATTATTAAATGGCTGCCATACCTTGCAATTTGTGCAGACAATTTTTACTTTACACAAAAATACACGGCCTGCTAATAAACATATTTCTGTCTGCAGAAGAGAACTGCTTGTCTATGCTGCACCTATACCTTTCAATTCATCCAGGCAATTTTCACTTTACACAAAAATCCGCAGTCTGCTAATAAACATATTTCTGTCTGCAGAAGGTAGAAACTTACGAATAGCGCAAAAACCGTGCAAATTGACCGGGCAGAGGATCGTCCATTGGGACGTTGGGTATTGCCGCGTGCATAGAAGAGAAAAGAGCATCCGTCAAAAAGCAATCAATTCCTTTCTGTCCGACAATGTGGCGAACAACGTTGCGGGCGTCGCGTCGCGTGCGTAGAGCAGCGGTGCGTGGCACGTTGCATATTTAAGGGCGAGGCGCAAGGACGGAATATAAAGTCTGCGGGGTAAAACAGGGCGGCTGGTCCCGAAAAAAGGGACGACAAAACTGGGAAAAAACAAGAGAAAAAGGCAGATTGTATGTGGAAGAACAGACCGGAGAAACACGAGGAGTGCGAGACGGAGGCTGGTCGCGTACCGTTGCGGCGGAAGAATTAATAAAGCAACGAAAAACAACGGCTTTCTCTCTCTCTCTCTCACTTTCTCTCTATCTCTCTCTCGTGGTTTGTCGTTGTGCTTGCGCCGAAAGAAAGGGGCAAACAACAGCGACGTAGCGTGCGTGTTCCTCACGGTTATAATTCCGTTCCGCGCCGCTGTGCCACCCCGGGAACGGCTACCATCCACGCACACACGCAGAACTGGACTCCCTCTCTCCGTCTCTTCCGCCTCGCTTTCTCGCTCGATCCCTGAGAGCTTATGACTTTTATTCGGCCTGTCGTTCCCGCTTTACGCGGCGCATCCGCGGCCAACACGCTTTCCGAGCCCGGTCACGAACGCTCGCTGAATCGCAACAATTAAAGCGAAAGGAGCCGACCAGATACACACCGTGTTTTCCGTGCCGGACTGCAGTTTTCTGCAACGTTCTTGCTCGTCCACCCCCGCACTTTTCAATCCCGCGAAAGCCTGAAAGGACGCAATCCACTGGAACTTGTTTGGAGCAGGGATCCTCTCTGGCAAATCAGTAATGTAGAACAGAGAGCGCGCATTGGAACCAGATTCTTCTCTAGAGATCGAACATTTTTTATTGGGGGCTAGAACGGAAATTCTGCTGGAACAGAGAGTATTAGAACTAGGGGTGGTCGGGTACCTGAAATTTTCGAGGGTTGTGATGACTCGGGTTGAGTCAGGACATTTGATTCTCCGAACAATATGAAGGGCCTAGCAGACTAAGATAGGTGCAGCGGCCCCACCCACAATTTTTATTGATATTGTGCGGAAAACAATGGTTTTAGGTTGAAAGATAACCACCTAAAATTTTAAATCGCTAACCCTTCGTATAAGGATGATATGAGGGTAAATACCCTTAACTGTATCATTTTTTTTCTCGGTTGTTAATTAAGATATTCGGATAAAAAAAATACGAAAATACTCGAACTTACCTCCTTCATATCATACATTTTTTTCACCATTGTGATCAAATTATTAAGGGTAGAAAAAAATCATGTAATTTTTTAGGGGTGGTAATTGCAAGTGTATATGTATAATATAACCGCATATAAAACTATATACTACTTATGCAATGTTATGCGTCGCGTTTAAAAAGAAATAATTGATTCTGATAAGAAACACTGCACTGTACATTATACCATTATAATGACGTAATTTTATTTGTTTTTCAATATTTAACTATGTTCCACCAATCCGACCATCTTGAAACTTTTTTATACGTTAGATAAGCAACAGAACATTGTTCTTGAATTTTTTGGAAGTGGTCACTCGGAGGGTTGCTTGCAATTCCCACCCCTAAAAAATTTAATGATTTTTTTCTGCCCTTAATAATTTGATCACGATGGTGAAAAAAATGTATGATATGAAGGAGGTTAGTTCGAGTATTTTCGTATTTTTTTTATCCGAATATCTTAATTAACAAGCGAGAAAAAAAAATGATACAGTTAAGGGTATTTACCCTCATATCATCCTTATACGAAGGGTTAGCGACTTAAAATTTTAGGGGGTTATCTTCCAATCTAAAACCATTGTTTTCAGCACAATATCAATAAAATTGTGGGTGGGGCCACTGCACCTATCTTAGTCTGCTAGGCCCTTTTCGGGTTTCCAATCCATTCCGACCACTACCCGTGGTCTGAAGATCGAACATTTTAATTGGGGGTCAACACGGAGACACATTCATCTGTTGCGTTCAGAAAAATTCTGCTGGATCGGCATCACTTGAGGAGCTATGGAATTTTGATGGAAAGAAATGTTACCGTGGGACGATTTTTTAAAGAGCAACAATTGCCATCGGCCGTTGGAATTAGCCGTGGAAATTTGTAGCATATTTAATTTTTATTTAGCATGAATCCTCAAGACTTGAACGAAGAGCAATTAAGATTGATCGTTAATGGATGAAGAAGAGTCGCCACAGTGACTCCATCTCCGAATCGCAGTCGCGAGAGGGCGACGTCGTTGCGTGAACGATTAAATTTGACATCTCCGGCAGGTGACACTTAATTTGACACAGGTAAGATAGACATCTGAAATCCGTGCACTTAATGTATGTCGATGGGGATCAAGCTTATAGGCCAGGGTGGCTGTTAGGGGTCAGGATGCATCGTGTCCAGTTAAGCCTCCTAGTCACAAAGCGATGTCTTGAGGGACGAATGTCCCTAATTAACCTGACACCCTTCGGCGTGTGTGTGGCCGTCACACAGAGCCCAGTTGTTACACCCTCAAACCTGTAGCCAATTCAATTTGTAATTAATCTCCCGGTCCCGAGATAGAGAAAATTCATAGGAGAGCCATTTACTTAATTGAACGTCGTTAACACGCGATAGAAATCTTGCCGCGCGCTAACAGCCACGACGTTTCATCTTTTGCAAATTGAACTATCCTACTCTGCACGGAGTCCATGAAAATTGCCTTTGATAAACGCTTTGCATTTGCGAATCGATTCATTCCCCTTCGAACACATGTTTCAGTGTGATTTCTACGTTTATTTGCTGTTTCGAAATTATTCTGCGACGAGTGTCCTGGGACACAAAATGTTAACTCTTCACTTGATCCATTTACATACCTCCACATTGCAAAGTTAAAATATTTTATTTTATGATGTAGATTTCTGATGTAAAAAATACTTTATTTGCCCTCTAGTTGAAATATTTTTCTGGGAATTTTTTGTCATATCGTAAGTACTTTTTTTACGTGTAAATGCATATAAAATCTGCAGTCCAATTATTAACTACACAAAAATTGTAGAAAAGGTAGAAACACAATTTTTAACAAAATAATTATATAAAATATATAAATGATTGATTTGCAAGATAAAAATTTCTTAATTTCCGACCGTCTGTATACGCATATTAAATGAAGAAATTTAACAGTGCGCATCATTTTTCATTTAACACGATCGAGCTCGAAAGAACACACGAGTAAGTAATTAAACAGATATTTAATATCCCGTACGCTTTTGCTCCTAACTATTGCCAATTAGTACACACCAGTATCTTCAACAATCATTAGCCTATCCAGCACAAAGAGTCGTCTGTATAACGAGAGAATTTGATTGCAAGGCATTGAACCGTCGAATGAATTTAATCAGCGAAACATTAAAAGATACTTGTTGAAGGTCTAACTAAGCTGAGACGTGGTTAATAAGGCTGGTTAAAATTCCGGTGGAATTTAAGTTTTTGCGTTCCCCGTGGAATTAGCGTACCACCCTAAATACTGTATAACGAAAATACAGGCGTGCAGGAGAAATTTAAATATCTAAAGAAATTCTAGAAAATTATATTTTCAATTATCCTCGGCGATAATTACCGATCTTTAATTAAATCCGCTTGCAAATCGAGACACGAATTTGTAATTTTCATTCCGTGTGAGATTGTACTGTTATTCTTATTTTTATTTTCGCGTAATGGATCGAAGAATTTTGATAATAAAGTGCTAATATTTTTCAGTTAAAATCTTGTTTCGATATTGGGAGTGAATATTATATTTTTAAAGTTGTGTAGGATAGTGTCGGTGAATTCTTTGATGCGGAGCACAGATCAATGGCTTTCGACCTGACAATACGTGGCAGCTGAAATAATTAAATTACCGGGCGAAGATCGAAATTGGGGACAGCGAGGCTCTTGATATAAATCTCGGTTACACGAGCACTAAATAGAGGTTAATCGTAGCTGTGAAACGATACCCTGAGGGATGGATATTCCTGATTAACTCGATACCCTTTCTTGCGCATACACCGGGGTATCATAGCTGCATTACGTTCAATTTGTAGCAAAATTTCAGCTCGAAGGTGAAGGGACGCTGACAAAATTTCAGGGGAAATGTGTTTGACACGTTTTAGAGCGATATTAATACACTTTGCCGATTTATTCGATTAGGTCCGCTACTGTATCGTTACTGGAGTACGTATTACACGACGTTTTTAGAAATTTATCTGAAAAAAACATATATTTCCTCTGCAAAATATTTTGTATTATGTGCACAAATTAATTCCGAAGTCTCATCCTCGTGGATTTGCTGTCGAAAATAATCTCCATCATATTTTGCGCACTTGCTGCATGAATAATTAATAGACTGCGGATTTTATGCACTTAAGGGGAAATTAAATCAAATGCAAAATAATGAATGTGTTAACAGTATTTAAAAATATTGTTACATCACTCTTTCGACTTATTAAAATGATTTAAAAAGCAATGGATGCTTGTGTGGCTCCTGCATTGTACAATTAATACACACAATTTTTATTTTTCATGAAAATCCGCAATCTATTAATAAATCTTCAATTTACATTTAAAATATAACAAACAATTTAATAATTTGTCATTATTCAATTTGCACACCTAATATTTTATTCAATTATAGTCTAATTTTGAAGTTTAAGTTCATTATTTTATATTTTAGATGTATATCGTGCGGGTGATCAAATTGTTATAAGTTGACTTGACAGAATTCCTTAGTAAGTGTTTCAGATGATTATTTATGAAGTATAAGATCGACTGCATAATGCATGCTGTCTAATTCAGGTATAATATTTATAGCTCCCCATTAGAAACCGCGGCATGTAGCGAAATTCGGGATTCCGGATTTCTATAAATGAGTTTCCAGAAATCAATCTCTGCCTAATCGTTCGTGATCTAATTTATTAAAACTGTGCTTTCTGATTTCGGCTGAGAGTGTCAATTACTTTAATCCGAAATGAACAAGTACGCACGATTGAGCTCGCGTCGATTAACAAATCGAATATTGGTACTTGTAATACAAATATGATATTTAAAAATTCTACAGAGCACGTGTAATTATTTAACCCCTTGCCCTACAATATCGTGTCAGACTCGTGATGAAGATTCTAAACAGAGTTGAAGTAGAGTAGAATTTTGCGCCGCCTCCGAAAAGATTGTATTGTATTTAAGTTTATGTGTATTCCCACACATAAATTAAATGGAAATTATTTCATACTATTTAGTGCATTTTTTAGTGCGTTTCTGTTAATGTATAGTTATTGGAGATATAAATAATAGATAGACAATAGATATAAATCTCCTCCTTTTTTAGGAAATTACGGACTACAAAAAAAGTTCTAATCACTGAAACCGTAAAATGAATCGTAGGGCAAGGGGATTAAATTGAAGTCAGCAGTAAAAAAATTTTCCAATATTTTCCACCTAAAAATGTGGAGCGGTTCTACCAATTGGCGAAACTCAAACTATGCAAATTTCCGCCGCAGTCAATTCAATTAAAAATCATCAGTCCCCCAAGAAAGTTCATAACGTAAACGTTTGCTATGCCATTGCAGCGTGTATTCTAACAATCAGGTGTAATTTCCCCGACTAATTTATCGTCAAAGGTTACACAATAACATGATCACGTTGTCCTAATTCCCTACAGTTCCGACGGGAACCCAGTCGCCCGTTGTTCGAGAGATAAAAATGCAACTGCATCTTCGAGGCAACGTTCCGATATACACAGGCATAACCGTCGTGCGAGACCATGTTGTTGCGGTTTTAATTATTTGTTGCTCGAAGTTGATCTAACTTCGAAGCTAATTGGAAGTAGTTAAGAGTTAGCGTAGCCGGGCGATTTAGCCGGAACACCGTTAACAATTCCGTATAATATACCTCGGGCGTCTGCTGCGTTATCGACTTGTTTTGCTATTTGCTTCAATCTATCCTACTTATTGTTAGCAGTTGCGGTGGACACTTAATACACCATACATAATTAGTATCGGAAGGAATTCCGATTCGAAAAAATCGGTTTCCTGCGATTTCGTTCCATTATTCACTATAATACCTCATCCTGAATGAATATAATTGGCGAACCAAAATTAACGCAACATAAAAATTGTCTGCATCAATCTAAAAAGAAGTTGGAGAACGCTCTTCGTAAGATCCTAATCTAGCACTGTAACTAGGTAACTGTTCTATCGTCCTTGCTCGCTTTTTCAACCGATCAGTTCGGATAATCGAAGTTCCAAAATATCGTGTATGAAACGCGTAAATAAAATCGGAACTGCGCCGCGTTTCGTATCGTTTTAATCAGAAAAACGTCCCACACACGCCAGTTAACAGTTTCGTGACATAATAATTAAAAGCAAAAAGGTTTTAACACTAAATTGCCACTCTCGCCGAAACACGTAACTGTAAAAAAAATCACCGGATATTGCTGGCGTCGTTAATTCACTGTACGAAAAATTCCTGGACGCCATTAAATCCACGCGGAGTCGCTCGTCGCAGCACGGACAGCTAATTAAACGAATTAAGTAGCTTCGAAATAATTAGTATTTCGAGTCGTTCGAGATTAAAGGGCTACGGAAGCCGGTCCGAAAAGTCGCGGACGTCGTTTCCGGGAGGTTTTTGCTTCCGGTTTGTTGCACCTACGGTGCGCTACGCCGCGCCGGTTGCTACAAATTAGACGATAGGCGTGCAACGTAACGCCAAGTAGTTTGAAACTGGCTGTTAAACCAATGCAAATTACTGCAAGACAATCTCCGTTGTTGCGGGCATGGTGGAATGGGGGTGGGGAGAGGTGTTCTGGCTTTTCCATGGGCAGAGGGGAGCGCGAGGACACCTGCAAAAGGGATGCGCGGGGAGAGGGTGGGTTAAGCGAGAACCCCGGGAGAGAGTTCGTCCTTTCTAATTACGTATCCGCGGCGAAAGAGGACGGAAAAGCTTAACCAAGTTTTCACGAATTAATGTTGTCCTCTGTGCCCCCGCGAATTTCACGTTTCACAAGAGCGTTATTTTCCGGGCGATTTCGTAATTGGATGGTAACCCGATTTCACACGAGTGCCCTCGCCGAACGACGCCAGCTGATTCACGGGCTCTAATCACGACCCTAAAGAATTCCACCGAACGGCAATCCGGGAGACGCGAGGTGGAGTCCAGGGTGTCTACTTCTGCCCCTGATTGTACTTCTGTTTCATTCGTGTTTCATCACTGTTTAGAATCTATAGATATTCCGTAAATATTCTGTAGATTTTTTCGACATATCTCTAATTATTTGTTATTACTTTTATTAGTTACTTTCATCCACCTGTGTGTACTTGTTTGACCGTCTAGTTTCATGTATTTATTTTACAATTTTTCATGTTTAATTTTTGTCTGTCAATTTTCATGTTTAATCTATCTGTCAATTTTTATGTTCATATTCTTACTTTATTTTGAAATCATAACACGAAAGTAAAAATTGTAAATGATGTAGAGGATGTAAACACATCAATGCCAGAACACCATTGTGTTCCTCAAGAGGGTACAAGAATTGTTTCTAACTTGGAATATTAATTGTAAATTTTTCATGTTTAATTTTTGTCTGTCAATTTTCATGTTTAATCTATCTGTCAATTTTTATGTTCTTGTTCTTACTTTATCTTGAAATCACAACACGAAAGTAAAAATTGTAAATGATGTAAAGGATGTAAAGACATCAATGCCAGAACACCATTGTGTTCGGCAAAAGGGTACAAGAATTGTCTCTAACTTGGAATATTAATTGTAAATTTTTCATGTTTAATTTTTGTCTGTCAATTTTCATGTTTAATCTATCTGTCAATTTTTATGTTCTTGTTCTTACTTTATCTTGAAATCACAACACGAAAGTAAAAATTGTAAAAGATGTAGAGGATGTAAAGACATCAATGCCAGAACACTATTGTGTTCGTCAAAAGAGTACAAGAATTGTTTCTAACTTGGAATATTAATTGTAAATCCAGCAGCATAAGACACATATACCACCGTTCATGTGTTTCGTGTAAATGCGACGAAATCCTCACCTCTTAAGGGATTTACCTTAATATCTTCGTATAGCGTGTCACGTAAGCGATGAAACAGCAAGAGTAATATAAAATATAATAATCCAACGTAAAACTCGGGAATAGAGGTTAAACAATTTTTATAACACCCACCATGTTGGAAACAGTTACATTCGATGAGTGACAATTGACAGCTATATTTTTAAATAATACTTGGTACTATTTAAAACTTTAGCTCTTTTTATATCTAAATTTATTATTAGACGATTATATAAATCAAATATTACGTAAAAAATTCCAAAATCCGCAATCCACTTTTTATTTTATTTTCTGAAGCGTCGGGGAAGAGGATTTGCAAGATGCGAATGAAACAGAACGGCTCTGTAAATGTTAACGTTTACGTTTTGAATACGAGCTCCGTATTCGGGGTCGAAATTTATTTCCTGCCGACACAAATATCTCTTTGTCCTGGCGGCAACGAAAATCAAATTACGTGTCACCTACGAAAGGATTTTCATTCCTTTGCGTTCACCCAGATCAAAGGATACGAGCGTGGGCGCGGATCGCGAATTCCTTTCGCAATTTCGGAATATTGTGTCGCGCTTAGGGAAATTTCGTTTCCAATTTTCCTGTCTTCGCTTCGATGTATTGTTCCATATTACCAGAATAGTTAATTTTCTCCGCTCGCACGCCCTGCATTCCGTCCAAATCGCCAAAATCATTTTCAATACGTAAATCATACATTTCTGAAATAAGGTGAACATACCACCATTTCGGCCATTTTGTTCAATCCGTTGTTTTTTTATTCGTAAATGTTTGGAAACAGAATTGGAAATATGATCATTATAAGAATCACGGTGTACTGGATCGATTAATTTATTATTAGACAATATTACGTAAACCTTTGGGAAAAGAAATAAAAAAGTGACGATTTTAGTAATTAACGTACTAAACCAATTACTTTATTGGGTTTTTAATGTTACTTTGTTTCGGTCATCTTTTAAATCTTTAAGAAAAGAGATCAAAAAGTGATAATTGATTTTTGATTCTATTAAAACAATAAAAATGCCCACATTGTGTCCTTCAATGCACCAAAGATTGATTAAATAAATCTATTGAATAGCTTATGACAAAAATATGAGTATACCAAACACAAAACAGAAAATATTCCAAAATTTCGAAGACAATCTTTTACTATTCTCAACTCATTTTAGAATAATTAAGAAAAGAAACAAATGTATATAATTTCTATTTTATAAAAGTCTCCATAGTCCACTGACAGTTTTACAAAATTGTTGTTATATTTGCAACGTTGAAATATATGCAAAGACGTCTTTTCCCCCGACTAACTAGAATTGCTGAGGTCCACAAAGATGCGCGAAGATTTCCGCGAGAACGCGAGAGTGTGGGTGGCGCTCGATTATGGAAACGAGAAAGGATATGTGAGAAGTGTGGCTATAAGATTCCGTAAGAATTTCTTCGTTCCACAGTATCGCCATAGAACTTACCGCTCGCTCTTTAATTGCTCGTTGAGAATCCAAGGCAGGCCCGAAATTGTGGTACCTCAGCGAAAAGTTTCCTCGTGAAAGGAAACGAGACGGAAGGAGCAGCATACATAATTCTTCACCTCTTCCTCTCGACTACCATCGAGAATTCGAGCAGATATTCGAAAACCTTTGAGCATATCTCTTGCTATTATTCGAAATATTTTCGTGTATCTGACGATGGGGAATACCCCGGAACCAAAACGACTGGAGATATGTACATTGTTAGGACACTTTGGATCACCAGACCATTGAAAATTAACGGAGATTTTAATGCCCGACAAACATGAATGGTAAGAATCATTTGTCCTCAACAATATTGTTTTAAGTTATGGATTTATGGTCATTTTCTTGTTAGTATGTTTGACTTAATGTTCCACAGATGTTTCTACTGTAATGTTTTAATTAATAATATTATAAAAACATTTTCTTCATCAAATTCGTGGAATGTAGAAAGCATTCATGTGTCACCAACTATTAATACGATTTTTACTGATAGAACATTAAAAAATTATGAAGTGGAAAGTTCAGTAGAAACACTTAATTCATGTTTTAATTGAAACTGTGACCATATCTGATACAGGAATGGAAGCATCGCAGATGGTATAAAATATTCACTCGTTTCGCCATAAGCACATCAACAGATAATCTCTTCCGACGACAAAAGGTTTCTTATTTGATATTCGAGACCGACGTATGTAGGTTACGATTAGCACGAGGGATCAATGTTATAATGTCGTTATATCGCCGGCCCGTAATGGATATTGACGTGATCTCTTTAAATTAAATTGATCGCGCGTTTTCCGGAGGAAACGGGATCGGAGCTATTTATAAATGAAATATTGGATCACTTTATAAGTCTTTCCGTTTTCCCCCAGCGGGGATTTGGTTTCATAAAAATACGCCCGTATATACGAAAATAATTGTCTACATCTAGACAATTTGGTACATAACTTCGCCCATAACTTGTTGTTCGATTATTATACAAAAATGGAGTACGCTGTATTATCAATTTTATCAGATTTTAGACATTCATGATAAACATTCGTAGGTGAAATTTAAAACAGTGAAAATATTAGATAAAAATACTGCTGTTACTATTTATTGAAATTATTAAAGAAAGAATAAAAGTATTCCTACATTTTGCAATGAATGCAGACCAATTTTTATTTTACACAAAAAAATGTTATTTTGGGATAATCTTTTACGATCACAGAAATAGTCGAAATACCAGCATATATTGTTTTAATTTTTATTTTTGCGAATAGCCAATGTCAAATTTTGGTGATAAAATAGAATGTTGACAAGAATAATGGAGATTGATGCGAGGTTCTTACTTGAGATTACTTTTCGATGGAAATTAATTGAGGGAACGTGATTAAGCTTCTTTAGACGATATTGTTTATCATACGTTCAGTGGAGCAATGAGATAAATTCCATTAGGATGCACGACCTTTTGCTCTCTGTAACGTGAATTTGTTGCTTCGGGCAACTTCTATTATTAAAAGTGTGCCAGTAAAAGCGTTTTCAAGTAAAAAGGGTGGCAGAGAACGCTAGCAGGTAATATACTCTTGGCGATGTACTGTACTCTCATAAAATCAAAATTAAAGGCTTCTTTGCCAATAAAAATATGAGCGAAAGTGAAACTCCGTCGCGTACTTTATCTGGAAACGTGGGGGCTCTGGGAAGAAACTCCAGAGAAAAAATAAACCGAGATTCTCCTAATAAATATAAAAATTTATTGTGTACTCTTAACAGATGCGTAAACGTTACGAACTCTAGCAGATTATTTAACAAAATATTCTACTTTAATGCTAGTTTTTCAAGAAGTTCATTTTTATTAATTGGTTCTAACACAAATAAATTCATGGAATCAATATTATAAATTTATAACGGTACCGATGTTATTTCCAACTCGTCAAAACGATTACAGAGAGAAATTATTTGTAAGCTCTTGTAAAATATTTATTTTCCATAAAAATCCACACGCTCCATCAGAATAAAATTCACCGGTAAATGTAATACAAATTGTCTGTTTTCTTTTGTATGCTATTTTACATATTTTGATAGCGGGAAAGCGTTTCATTAATTAGAACCTAAAGAAATGAAAAAGATTAGCCCCAGAAACTCGTGTCTGACAGAAGGAATGGGAGATTACATAAATTGAAATGATGATGTGGCTAAGCAGAAATTACGAATCGCCCTGTTACCGGGTAGAATTATGGCATCGGTTATGAGAAACGTAATAATTGTGGGAAAACGCCAGTGAAAGCACTGACAGAAATATTATTTATAGGCTTTAGGGGTGCGCTCTCGACAGCGGACCGTGTTCAAGTCGTAATACCGGTGATAGTAAAATATATAGGCGGTCGGGTTTTGTCGTGTACACGCATACACACACGTGCACGTATACATGGCGTTGCAGTGCCATGATACGATGGAGGAAAAAAGGAAAACGCGTGTTTAAAGACATTGAAGGGCGATTTTACTGACAGGTGACGAGAAAATGATTTGTTATTAAATCGGAAAATCTTTTTGCATGTTTTACATATTTACATACATGCATATTCTGACTTTAATGAAATGGTGTTGTTCACTTTTATTAAAAAATATTATTTCATCATTTTACTCTGACTGAATCAAATTATTATTTACTATAATTAATATTTAAACAGGGAAGAACTACGTTTCTACATAATTGCTGCTGTTTGTAATCAACACGAACAATTCTGACTTTGCATAAATATCCAAAAACATTTTTATTAATTTCTTTAGTTCAAGATGACAAAGTTGGAAATGAATGATAAATATTATTTTGAGTAGACTGTAGATTTTTATGGGAAATAAAAATCTTCTGCCATTAATTGCAAGATACAGAAATGATATAAAGTTGATCATTTTTATTATAAGTGCATAAAATATGTAGTTTAATCACGAGAATCATATTGAACGTAATTTCGAATTATAGGCAGGTGAGCATAGCGAAAGAAAGGAAATTAAATGTTAAGGATTGGAAGGAAATCTGAAATATTGTTTCGCGGGTGCAGCATATCCCTAGGAATACAGTTTCTTCCATCGAATAGGATGCAACAAGGTGGATACGCTGCAGAATAGTTCACTTTGCCCGGGCTCAAGCTGGATATGTATGTATTCAGATTGAACAACGTGAACGGAACTTGAATTTGTCGGATAAATTGTGGCCGGACCCTCTAATACCGGAGTTCATTAAAATTCATTCAGTCGAGCAAGCTGTCACACGTGCAGATTAAGCGTACGGGGCTGGAAGAGCTAATAGGCACAGAGTATCATGTCCCAGGATGCTCAAAAAATTGATATCGGACTTTTCGAAACGAGCAAATAAAAGACCCGTGTGCATTAAAATCTCCCGGTACTCATTTTCGGAATTTCACTTACCGTTTCGTGACAGCACAATTATTATTTTTACACTTTTAGTCTGTACGGTCATCTCAAACAGAATAAAATAATGGTAAAATTTATAGGATCATTTAAAACAGAATAAAATATTGGGTTGGCAAGAAAGTATTATAATTTCGGTATTTTAAGGTGAAATAGAGTTCAATTTTTTTATTCAACCAATAAAAACTTTAATGAACAAGATATTTTCAGAAAATTTGATTTATTAAAGTTCATTGCTTGATTGAACAAAATTGGGTTTTACTTCATCTTAAAATACCGAAATTACTTTCTTGCCAACCCAATAAATGTCTAGTCTATACAATCACCAAAAGCAGAATAATATATTTATCTAGTTTCTAGGGACATTTAAAACCGAATAGAATAATCATCTAAAACAGGATAAAATAATTATCCATTGTATATGATCATCGATCATCTGATAGGATAAAATGATCAATTTTGTTTTATTACAATATAATGAAATGCTCATGGAATTTGAGGCTCCCATTAAAATATCCTTAAAAAATCTCTGGCTTATGAGTCGTGGGGAGGAGATTGCTCAGATTACACGAAATAAAGTCCAAGGGAATGGATCGCGTTCTGTATCAGAAATTCTAACAATGACTCATTGTGGCAGGCGATATAACTCGAAATGTCGTTGGCAGGTTCCCACTGATCCCGAAAATATATGGCAGGAGAAATATAACAGAGGAGTGGAAATCTGTTGCTCTCGCCGTTTAGCAATGTTCCGTGTGGCTCACGACCAGGAAATAATCGTCACTATTATACAAAAATAGTTTTTATTATTAATTTTATTACTATTATACTATTATTCATTTCCAAAAATAGATGTTAAATAAAAACAAATAGTTTTTATCCTAATAAATGGACAGATTCATTGATTTTTGATAAATGCATTTTGACATTAAATGTGCAGCTAAGCATCTAAATGTGCAGGCTATAATTAATTTAGAAATGTTATTAAAGAGTTTATTGATACAATAAATCCACTTTTGCTTATTTCAATCTTTGTATTCATTTGATCAAGCATTTTGTAAAAATCGCGAAAGGAAAAATATTCATTGTATCGACTAGAAAATTCCCCGCGGTAAACACGGAATATGCAGTTTTTCCTGCATTTTATAAATTCGCACAGATTTACGCTGTAATTGCGAACATAATAAACAAGCTACTATAAGACTTCATTAGCCGGAGAATAATTATTTTCTTCGTTGCAGCCAATGAAAGCGACGAGAGAGAAAAATAAAAGAAATTCGCAATAATGAAAGAAATTGAAATTGAAATGCAAAGCAAGGAAAGACGTGTTCTCGCGATTAAAAAATACGTAAGAAGCGACGCAGGTGTATTTTCGATTAATTCGTTTGTCGATTGAAAATTGCAATTACACAGTCGACACAATTTCTTTCTAAGTGACACAGAAAAACGGGAGAAGGAATTGCACGCGGCTGTTCGAAAACTACAAGGTGTGTCTGGTGTCGACAATCCGGCTTGAAATGTCACACCCAGACGCCATTTAGGCGACCTGAATAGAAGTCGATCGAAGGAAAAGGTATTTAATGAAAAATGTCGTTTAAACTTATGTCCCTGTCGCGTTCAGCCCATCGTTGCTTGTTTCTGGTTAATAAAGAATTCGCTGTCGATACGTTTCCAACGAAATACTTGTCTGTACTAGCCACGAAGAAACTCGAAGTTCAATATCTGTCAAAACGAAAGTATCTCCCACACGTTTTACACACTGAACTTTTAAGAAAACCGTCTTTGAAAATTCATCTCTCCATAGACTGTACTGGCAAATTTCTAAAAGAGCTGCAAAAAATATTGAGTTGGTGTAAAAGTTTATCTTTCAGAATTCATTAAAAAAGGGGGCAATTATGTACAAATATTATTAAAGTTTTTCGACACGAAACTTTTACCTGCGTGTTCGTCGTATTTTTCAAACACGATGCAGTTTGGTTAACATTTACTCGTTCAATCCACGATTCAGTAGACCAATAATTAATCTGAATTCTCTGAACTAGATACACTGAACAATTTCAATCTAAAATGATGCATATACAACACAATTTATAGTACAAATAACTAAAGATTCAATCCAAGGTTAAGATGGGGGGAACTTCGGCTCAGTTCGGATAGTCGAGGTTCTGCAATATCGTGGATTAAACGGGTAAATACGAAGCGAATTGGGTCGTGTTTGGATTCATTTTAATCAGAAAAGTGTGACGAACATGCCGGTAAAAATATCTTAAATAAATAATACTTTTAACGTTTACTTAATTCTTTTTTAATTTTAACGCTAACGGTCTGAGACCAAAAGGAATAGCGCGTATCCGATTTGTGGCACTTCGGACCCGGATTTTTCTCATCCATCGAGACATTACCGTACACTTGTTCTGCAATAAACTCGGTGCGACTGTTTCGCAAGGAATCTTTCGTAGCCGAAGCTCGGGCCCTCCGGTATTGTATTCGCGGCGAAGCCTCTCATGCATGGGCGGAAAATTTGGTTTATGGAGGGTCAAAGAACGCCTCGTCCCGGCAATATTGCGGCAAATGCCATGGACAGCCGGGACGTATCTGAAAGTACACGAGAGGGGGCGAAGAGAAGAATCGGCCGAGGCAAGGGCGGGAAAAAGAAAAGCTCCGTCGACGTTCAGCGCGCCGAAGGAAAAGGGAAACGACGCGGCGTTTCTCCCCGGTGATTTGTGGAAAACAAATAATTGTCACCGGTGCCAATCACAGACCTCGTTGGCCCCGTCTCGGGCTCGCTTCTTGATGAAAATCTGTCGATTTATTCCGTCGTCCCTCGTCTTTTTTCGACGACCTCTCTCCGCCAGGCTTATATTTAAACGGATAGAGTTTATCCGAAGGTTCGACTTCTTCTTCTCTTTTTTTATTTTATTCACCGGAGAACTCTTCTCTTCTCGACGGGGAACAGGAATTCCTAGCCCCTCGGGATTTTAAATTGAATCGTTTGTTCCGTCGAATTAAACGCTAGCCTGGCCCCCTGGAAAAGTCCGCGAACGCGCGAGAAATTAAATCGAGACGGATCGCGGGAAATTATTGTGACCTTCGGCACGACTGGTTCACATTTTCCTTTCGCCCTTCTGTGGGTCTTTAACTGATCGTTTGCGAGGTAATTGATGCCAGAGCCTGCAGAGAATGCTATCGCGATCGCCATTGCGATTGTGCGTAAAGTAAACCGGCATTCTTGAGAGGGAAACTACCCCCGTTGCGTCTCTACTAATTTATTAATTTATGACACAGAAAAGAAAATTGCTGTTTTGTGGGAGAAAGCTATAAACAAAAGCACAGGATATTTATCATAAAGCAGTAGAAATGTACTGTGTCTCTAATACTATTTTCGGAAAAATACCTCTTCCTTGTTCGCCTTAAATCAATTTTTCCAATAAAAAGATAAAGCTCGTGATTTTTATTCGAATTCTTTTGTCAATTCTGCATTCATCTCCCAGCGGGTTTATTGCGTTCTCATCATTTGATGTGCTCTGTTCAAATTTTGATATGCTGAACAAACATATTTTTTAAAAGAAAAGGTCAACGACCTTTCATCATGCACTGCACTGTGTGTATTGCCCGTTTATTAATATTTATTTTAGAACTTCTCTTTCTTGCTTCCCTGAAATTAACATTTTTAATAAGATGTACGTGTTTATGAAGTAGATTTTTATTCGAATACCTTTATTTTGTTTTCCTTTATAAATCTTCATGTGATTTTATTATTTTAATATGTGCAGCTTTACCGGACTTCTCATTCCACAGCTAGTAAAATGAACTTCTCTTGAACTCTCGTTTCTTTTAACCCTTCCGGGGGTGCTTTAAAATACCTCATTAAAACGTTGCAATCCCACATGTTTTTGAACTGAATTCACTGTGCGGCATCGCCGTGCGGTTACAAATATCAACATTTTTCCACAATGTTTGTTCAACACGAACAAAGTTTTTAAAATAAATATGGCAATGAAGAATAACGAATAAATATTCTTTTGTAACGGATAACCTTCTCTTCGACACATGCTTATGGAACATATCCGACGAAATCCTCGTCGCAGTCGAGCGCACTCGATCGAACCGAATAAATAAAAAACAGAACTTCAATAGAATCCTCTATATTCGAGCGCGGCAAAAACTTTGAAAACGTCGATCATATTGTGCGGAAATATGAAAAATATTTGCCCGCGAGAAAAACGATGTGGAAGCGAAGCTCGAGAGCGAAAGACATGTCATGGGAAGAAAACTTTCGCAAATGGATAAAGTCAAAAAATTCTGCTTTCTTAAAAAACAATATTGTTCATAAAAATTCCAGTTTCTGATTACTAGACTGCGGATTCTATGCACTTACGACGAGAATGGAGAGGTGTCGTTTCAAACAGTGAAAACATTAAAAGAATCGATAAGTACTATTACATTATTTTCGACCTGTTGACCCCTCGCCGTATTTTAACGGGTCAGACTCGTGATGAAGATTTTAACAAAGTCTAAGAAATATGAATATTATGCCTCTGTTTCTGGATGAAATAAAGGCTGCTCTTTACTTTACCAGATTCAAAATTTGTCTATGACGAATTATGATGTATTTGGTATGTAATCCAGTAGATTTGTACCCGGCGCGGATGCAGATCGAAGTTTCGAACCACTAGGATCAATAGTTGAGGAGTTATGGTCGCTTAAAGTTGAGCATATTTCCAGTTTCTTGACAGATAAGGGGGCCGCCATATTGGTTTGTAGTGACGGTCGCGCGCCGCTTACGGAATTGGTTATGATTAGGTCAAGGGGGGGGGGCGGCAAGGTAAGCGGCTCGCGGTCGTCATTACAAACCAATATGGCGGCGCCCTTACCTATCAAAAATGCTCAACTTTAAGCGACCATAACTCCTCAACTATTGATCCTAGAGGATCGAAACCTCGATCCTCATCCGCGCCAGGTACAAATCTATTGGATTACATACCAAGTACATCATAATTCGTAGGAGAAAGGTACTAATTTTGAATCCGGTAAAAGTTTACCCGAAATAAAATTTGATTCGTTGATAATCAATATTTAAGCATTCAAATAATTGCAGCATTTTTCGGGACAAAAACATTTTTGGAGATTAAATATGTGTATCAAGGAAAAAAATAAATTTCTATTTCACTCCAGTTTGTTGCAACTGAAGTAGAATACTTTTTAGCTATTCTTCACGATCAACTTTTTAAAATTGGAAGCTTTTTTTTACTGAAATACACTTGGGCAATTTCGTCAATAAAATCGTGGTGATCAAAAATATAAAGCAGCTTACGGATACGTAAACCTGGTGTCAGTTAAACGATAAAATGCGGAAAGTGAAAGGACGCGACACATTTTTCCGGCGAGCCACGGGTCCATCGATGCTTCCCCAACCGGGCTGAATTTATTGCATCCCCGGGAAATATCTTGGGCCGTGCAACAACCCCGAATTTGATTATTCCCCCATAAATTACCGGTGACGGTATTAGACCAGCCGGTCCGCGCGTTTTATCAGACATTATTTCCCGCGTTCTTCCGTCACTTCCGTTTCCCCCTCGAGAGACGCATTCTTTCCCCCATCAAAATCCTTCTGCCCTCTCTTTCTCCTCACTCGTGTTTCATCCCTTTACCCAGTGGCAGCGTCGGCAGCGTGACACAAGAGATACCCACGAATTCGTGCCTTCGTAGCGGTTGTTAAAAGTTCTCTCCACGCCGACAGAGTTTCACTCTGTTTCACTTTGGAACTTTCGGATAATAAGCGCGAAACTGCCGAGGGAGAGAGGCGTGAAGGAAGAGAGTGAGAGAGAAAGGTAGGGGACGGTGACGCGGAAGGGCTCTGCGTTAAGGGTAGCCAACCCCCTGTGACCCCTGTCCTCCTCCTTTTCCATCCATGATCCTGGGGGTCCTCTCTGTATCATCTACACCGGCGATTCCCGTAGTCGTCGTCGTCGTCTGGAGCATTTTAATTTCTTTCCTCGAGCCACCGTCCAATTATTGGCGACCGCGGGACTCTTGGCCTTTGTGCCAGCTGCCCCCGCGACCATCTTTTGAAGTGCCCCCTTATTTCGCCATTTCTTCGACCATACCCCACCTCTCTCTCTCTCTCTCCCTCTCCCGTTTCTTAATGTCCGTGACGACTGATAAGGGGGTGGCCGCTGTCTCGTCGCACGTCGAACCATCGAGCACCAACGGCACCGGGTAACGATCGCCCCTTTAGTTTTCGAAGTTCGATGATTACCGCCGTCTCTGAATCTTCGCCGCCGCCATGCTACGCCGAGGAGCACTGTAATATGCCCGCGGACCAATACACCGCGAAACTTCATCCTATCGGCTTAAAAGTTTCAGCGCCAGATATCGCTGGCAGAATCGACTGGCCTCGCGCGACGTCGACGCGATCGAACAGGCGCGGGACCTTCGAATTCGGAAAATGGGAGGTGGCAAAGGAGGACCTCGAATATAATATTGTACCGGTAATTACCGAGTCAGCATTGAACTTGGACTTGACAATTTTTGGACAATTTTTCTCGCGGATGAATGTTTCACAGATTTGAACGTTGAAGCCCTCCTCTTTACAACCGGACCTTGAAAATTGATCCAACACTTGTTTTTACAGTTTAATGGAGCAAACATGAGGATCATGTTCGCTAGCGTACCTCATGTCACTGTAAAGTTGACTGTGCACTACTTAAATCTTTATAAAACCATTTAAAAAATCGTACTTCAAGTTTTTTTGTGTCGTTGTAAAGGGGAGACTTCGATCTGTTCAAATCTGTGGAGGTTTTATTTACGAAAGAAATTTTTAAGGTTTCTAGAGAAGATTCAATTGGCAGCACTTTCGAGAGAAAACTTATCTTCGGTTTGACACCTGAATTGAGAGATGATTAGTAAACGGAGAAATCTGAAGCTTTAAATTGAGACCAGGATTACTATCGTACTATTGGACAATTTCTCGAGACTGGGATATTTAGTGTTTGATATCTTTTGGAACCACTGTTATATTTCAAAATCGTGTAAGAAAGAAATTGAGTTTATCTAACCAGGACATTTTCGCGAGTTCTTCGTTAATCATTCTTCAGGTTTTTCTGGGCGAGACATCGACGTAGCACCAATGGAAAAAGAATTTCATACACGGAGTGGAAGGGAAGTAGAATCGGCGATCTCCGCGAGGTATTAAAGAGTAAAAGTTAAAGAAAAAGAAAGGAAAAGGAGATTTGAAAAGTTTAGCCGAGCAATCGGAGCACAGAAATTCTATAAAGGGAGTGGTAGTGGAGAAAGATTTGGGACCTTCGAGTGGAGAGCAGAAGAGCAGAGATTCTGCACCAGAGAGAAAGTAAAAGTTCCGGGAATCCCGGTGAGGTATTAAAGAATGAAATGGCGAGACGGAGCTAATAAAGGTATCCACGTACCGCAGAATATTATAGAGATCTAGCAACAAATATGCCAAAACAATAAGCATTTTTCAGAGGAATCAAATTCTCTAAAATCAAATCTTGTTAAATGTTTCGAAATTGCGAAATTCAGTCCGGAATAAAATACTATAACTATTAAATTATACGGAACAATGAAAATATTCATGTAAAACTGTGTGCCCATTTCTTGTGATAAAGCTTCCATATTGCCGCTGTCTCTCGCGATTGATGCAGAGAATTTTTATTTTGTTACAAATAGACTGCGGATTTTTGCATTTATCACAAAAATAGGTAAGCACAATTTAAAGCAGTGGACATATTAAAAAGATTCAAAGACGTCAGCGTGTATTGGCTTCAGCTTAATCAGATAATTAAAAGATGCAATCAATGCAAACATTTTTTATTTTGCAAGATCCGCAGTCCAGTTATAAGTAACAATTTTCTGGAGAAACGAGTTCATGGGTTCAATGTTGCCCTCACTCTACTTGAAGACACGGTCCCAGCTTTGTAACAAGAAAATCGAACTTTTGCATGTGCAAAGCATTTTTCCGAGGACATTCCGCGTACAATCAAACAGAGAACGTAGCTTAAATTCGAGACGAGTGCGATCCCCGATCGACAGCCGTGATCAGACCTGGGAATCGGGATTTCGGGCGAATTAGCGCGACGAAGACGAGTCCGCCGGTTTTATTAGAAATTGGACGAAGCTCGTTCCGCTTCTCGCACTTCAATCGACAGGGAGATAGAGAGAGAGACGGAGAGGTGAGCTGCAAGCGTGCAAGCAGCTCGCGTGCAAACAGCCTGCACACCCCCGTGCTCCGGCGTTCAAATGGGTTGATTAAATATGTAATTTGTACATTCCCCGGGCAAACTTTTTAGCCGGTCCGGAGTGCGCGAAGAAGTTCGCGGATGGTAATTCTCAGTGAACATATTGCGAGACGGGGCGAACGCCGATTGAGCATATGTATAGTGTGTGTTCTCTATCCGCCATTGTGTTACTCGGGGGAGGGAGCCGGCTTCGATCTCGCAGTATTAACCTATTTCGTTTGGATTTGTTTTCTCGGATCGTTGGGGAACGGATTCCCGGATTGCTGAGCCTAGGATTTATTGCCGGGATCCGCCGCGACGGTTACGCCGCGGAAAAGAAATGGATTATTAGGTCGATAAGTATTGTTTCTGAAATTATCCGGCGCGACCGAATCCTATTTTTGATCATCCGGTGTGTGCGAATCCTATTTCTGACTGAATCTTGCTTCTACAATCCTGCGATTGTTCTCGAGTCTCTTGGAACTCGCGAATCTCGAATATTTTATTCAACACTGAACCTACCTATACTTAAAAGTGGTACCAATGACGGCTCTAGTCGAGTGGAGTCTAGTCATTTTCTTAAGAAAAGAGAAAATTAATGAAAAATTTCATAAAGTTACACATTAAATAAATTTATTTAAAAATTCATAAATTTATTTTCCCGCGCGACCGCTTAGTCCGCTTACCGTTAGATCCGCCACTGAGTGGTACATGATGTTATTTAGACACTTTGTGCTATACAATCATTTTTATTATTTCAATCATTGTGAAATGAAAAATCTGGAACCGTTCATTCTAACCGGTGGTGGAGGGTTTAGTGTTAACCCTTTGCGGAAAGAAAGATATAAATGAAACGGGTTTTTATATGTATTTGGTTCTTCCTTTATTTATTTAATTTCTTACTTTTTAGTTAAGAAACAAATACAGGTTCCACGAATATAAATCACAACAAAGTTTGAGAGCTATATTTAATATAATTAGTAAACAAAATTGTTTGAAATAAGTAGCAGTCAAGGAACTGTCCTTTGAAGTAAATTTCAAATAAAACACTTAAAATAGTAGGGAGTTGGCAATAAAATTGAAAAATAATTCGGAGTGCAAGGGATTAACGCTGATATACATATACACCTGAAATATCACAGTTTCCTTTCGACGATGTTTCGCAACAAGAAAATCTCTCTATCCCCTCTTCTACGTGTCAAGCTGTTCGCTGCCCACCGCTCAGTGCCAGAAGAAAAGAGTATATCATACCTATACTGCGGATTTGATGAAGTTATGATAAAAATGGGTGGATGTAATTAAAACAGTAAAATCATTAAACGATTTAGGAACGTCTATATGTTATTTTCAATTTAATAAAATTGTTAAAGGTGGGAAGAAATTTTTAGACAATTCTATATTCAAATTATCAGGTTGGCAACTAAGTGCGCGGCCTCCACATTTTCTCAAACAAAGTCATTTATATATTGTATATTTTTTAAGCACGAGTATTTTATATAAAATTTCGCGAATTTAGTTACCAACCTAATACTTTTTTCTCTTCGAATCTAACATAGACTATCGCAACCACAATTAACAGGATCTTTAAGAGATTGAGAAATAGATAATCTTCAATTCTTGTTTCTCCTACTGATTTTCAGTTAGATTTTAAAATCTAACAATAATACTGACCAGTGTGTCGCACCGATACTCGGTGTGTTGTTCGAGTCAATTAAATAAAAAAAAGACAATATACCCTGTCAGAACTTTTTAAATCGGGACAACGGAATCCCGTATACGGTTCGAACGGGTCCCGATCGTCCTTGTCGCTGTTCGAGTATACACAATCATGGCCCGGGGGTCCTCTTCAACTCTGAAAACATCCCGGTGTCAGTGAACGAGCCATTAACTACGAGGCATCCGGGATAGAAGAAAGGGGGTGGAGGGTAGCGGGCACCCTCGAATCCTCGACAAGCAATTTGCCCGAGCGATAAAGAAGCGAATAAAACAAAATATCTCGGAACTATAAACAAGCGGACGGGAAAACGAAGACGCGTTAAATAGGAAAGAAGAGGCTGCGCGCGCGCGCGCGCGCGCGATCTCTCCAACGTGACGGTTCTTGAGAAGAAAGACTTTCTCTCTCTCCCTCTGCTTACTCTTCCCTGGAAAAAGGAGGATCGTGCTTGAGGATACAGAGAGCGCGAACGAGAAGCGAGAGAACATGAAAGTAGCGAGAACGTAGGTGGCTGATGCTGGGGGTGGCGAAGAGCAGAGGCAGAAGGAGACTAAGTTTTATTTCGAGGGGATGGAAAGCTGCAGGACAGACGTAGGAAGTACGTAGCCGGATAAATACGACGAGGGGCTCCGCGATTCCTCTTTTCCACTCCTCTTGTTTCATTCCGCTGCCGCCACCCCCTCTCTCTCTCTCTCTTTCTTTCTTTCATTCCGCCCCACAAAGTGGAACATCGTAGAACCGGAGGCGACAATGTCGCATCGATTCGATCAAAAGTCTAAACACACTCGATTAAATTCGAAACTAGCTCCGTCATCGCCCAGCGCCATCAGCAGCTACCAGGAGAATGTGTTGATGCCTTTCACTGTTTAATCCGTGTTTAATACAGGCAGGAGTTTTATGGAATTTTATAGAAATTTATAGCAATTTTACAGGAATTTTATGAAATTTTTTATGTCATTTTACGTATATAATTTTGTATGTGACTTTATGTATAAAATTTGATATATAATTTTACATATCAATTTGTATACGTCATTTTACGTGTCAAATTTAGTACATAATTTTTACTTTAATAATTTACTTTAATTTGATTTTTAATTTTGAAATGTAATGTTACGTATAAATCTTATGATTTCATGAATAGAACTTTGTGCGTATTTTTGAGCAAACATTTTTGTGTTGCATATGTGAAATTTTTTGAGGCAATTTTATTAGTTCTACAGTTTCCGTTAAATGTCTTTTTCACGACGTTTTATGGCGTGCATTCCCATACAATGTTATTCATTTTAGTCACACATCCATAGCGTATAGGTCTGTGTCTGCCACACAGCCGCGCACACTATTAGCGGCTGAAACAATAGTGCTTTTTGCTTGTCTACGTTCGCCTCTTTATTCTCTTTTCGAACGTGCTCTTTCGCAACACACATGACAGCTCCTTTTTTTCTGTAGAAGGTTGCAGCTTTGGAGTAGTTTTCGAGAATTTTCTCCGTGGAATGGATACCATACTTTTTGACACTGAGCAAACATTTTACATTGTTTTGATAACACTTTGAGACTTTTAATCTGAAAACATTAGAAAAAGAAAATGTGGAAAATATCGACTTAAAACTTACCTCAATTGAGGTGGTATCTTGATTAACACATATATTTATTGCAAGACGACTATTAACTAGTCTACAGATTTTTATACGAAATAAAAATTGTCTGCACTAATTGCAAGATACAGGAGCAACATAGACATTCATTTCCCCTCCAAATAATTTTAACTAGTTGGAAATACTGAATCAGCATTTTCAAATTCTTCAAATGTGTGTTTACTATTCCGAATTCAATCTACACAATTATTAATACATTGATAATTTTTTGAAAATTGGGAATTTAGTGTTTAAATGCTTTTTCGAAAATGTTGAGGCACAGGAGCGAAATAAAAAAATATTTTTCTTATAATTATCTTATTAAACTGAAACTAATAAACTGATGTCCTTCAAAAATGTCATTCGAGTAACATTGAAGTATTTCTGAGAGAGGAAACTTCTGACGTTCACTAAAAATGAAGGTCACTACTTACTGTCACGCGAAAATGCACCTCAAGGTCGGCAAACGAGGCACACGGGAATGTAAACAAGTCGAATTAAGTCGGAACCACGCACACGCGTCGCTGCCACCGTAGTCAGCCCTCTGTCCCAGACCCCGAGAAGATGATTCGACCGCGTCGCGTCGATGCCACTTGGCACAACTATACCGAAAGCGACCGCGCCGTAGTCGGATCGCTTCTTCATCCAACCACAAATGGTAGAAACAACAGGTTCCCATCGAACGGCGAAGGCGAGTGCGTGGATCCGGCCTTTTGAACAATTATTCAAATATCCCTGCCGCAGAATTTCCAGGCTGAACGCAGACCCGGTTTATTTTCAGTTACTACGCCTCGACTGCTTTTCCACCCCGTTTGGCCCCGCCGCTGAAGAGACCCCGTTTGATGCCGCCTACTCGGTCGCAGCATCCGAAGCAACAGAAACAACAACCAGCTGCAAACACAGCCACTGTCCCGGACCTGAACCAGCTGAAAGTGTACAGTGAGTATGGTTGTTTGTAAGCCCGGTACTCTTCGGAGGCTCGCGAAAAATAGACGGTACTGGCCTGCTGTGCCACTTTTTCACGCGTTGTTGGTCTGCTAGGTCAAATGATGAGGTAGCAATTGGCATCTATTAATACTTGTGTACTGAGTACATAAATTTCATTTCTTTTTAAAGGGAGTAGACTCCTTTTTCCAGGATTGTAAAGGTGCGGGATTCGCCTTCTCATTTCTCAATACTGCAATGATGGTGGTTTTCAGTAGACAAAAGCGCTAGGTAAAAGATCGATCTAGGGCGCTATCTCACTCGAAAGTCCTATTTTTTCGTTTACGATGCGCAATTTGTATTATTCGGCAGCGTAATTTGCATTATTCGGAAGCATACAATTCTCACAGCTACATGCTGCCGAATAATGAAAATTACGCTTTGTAAATGAAAAAATAGAACTTCTGTCTAGCCGCCTTAACCCTCATCCGTTCCTCGTGTCAATTTAATCATTTTTTATCGCTATGTCAAATTGACACAGAGGGACAGATTTAGTTTGTGAAATGAGGGACGGATCAGGGTTAAAGCTTCTTCAATATTTCAGTTGACAAGTGACTGTTAACATGTGACTGGTATGATCTTTTAAGGTTACTGATGTAACTATGATTAATATTACTATGTACAATCTGACTGACGTGACCAGTATGATCAATATGATTATGTCCAATATAACTTATGTGATAGTATAGACCATAAGACCAATATGACGAGTACGACTAGACTGGAAATATTCATGCAAAATAAAAATGTTTCAAGTCTCAAAGCAGAAGTTCAATGAAAATGAAAAAAAATTCGTCACCTCCGCTTACAAGATTAATGATTCCAATATTTTCACCACTGACTGGTTAATATAAAATCGTCAACTCATGTGCAAGTGTTTCATGTCAATTGTAAGTAGTGTTACAAGGTTAACAGTAAACCTACCGAGCCATAAACAAGATTGATTTTATTTACTAAAGATATCTACTAAAAGATATCTACTAAAGATATCTATACAACCATTACTTATGAGATCATTTTTTTATTTCAATAATTATAACATAAAAAATCTGGAACCGGTCATTTTGACCGTTGGTGGTAGATTTAGTGTTAATGATTCCAATATTTTCACCACTGACTGGTTAATGTAAAATCGTCGATTCATGTGTGCAAGTGATTCCAATAAAAAAATAAATTCGTAACGAATCTAAACAAAACTCCGAAGCTTCTAAACAAACATTGTTCGCGATTTTCTGTTCCAGGCAATCCGGACATACTGATCTGCGGCAACTGCAGGGAAATGTTTACAGATCTGGGGGAGCTGCTCGAACACAAACGGAATTACTGCAAGCTGCGGTTCACATGTAAATGTCACACCTTCAACGGAGCTGCTCCAAGTAGGTACATTCGAAGTAGAAGAAGACGCATAAGAAGAAGAAGAAGTTAGCCTCGAGTCCTGTCGCGCAGGATCAACAGGATTTCTTACTTCGAATCAATCCGCGATTTCAAGTGTTCGCGGCTTTTAAGAAATTTTCCAATAAAGAAGTCCGGCTTTCTTCGCGATGCAGACACTGGGATACCTTACCAGCTCTCTTCCGTTGTTGCCTATCGCGTTATCGTCGCCGCGGCGCGAATGGAGCAGGTGTAAAAATGAAATTCGTACCGGTTCCTCGATGCACATTACGATCGCCTTGCCTCTCTCTCCCGGGCGGAATTGCATTTTGGCATTTTATCCGGAAACGCAGCTGCGTTGCCGTGCACCGGGACGCTTAGCGGTTTGTTTAGGATGGAGGAATCGAATTTGGGGAACCGTTACGGAAACGGTCGTCGAATTTGCCTGGAAGAGCCGCGGTGTCGCTTCCGGTTGTTTGCCATTTCTGTGATTTGATTTCCGGGCCGGAAAAATTCCGATCGCGCGAATTCCACTGGAGTCTGCGACAGGGAAACTGCGGATCTTTATGGACAACATTTTTATACTTTAGATTGGTAATTACAGTATAGTGGACCTTTTTTTACATTCCTTCAAAACAAAAAAGTATTTTTTAAATTGTGCCAATCGAGTAAATTGGAAATCGACAAAATTGGAAAATGAAACCTTGTTAATTATTAGACTGAAGATCTTTATGCAAAATAAAAATCGTCTGCATCGATTGCAAGAAATAGAAAACCAAATTAAATGTTATCTCCTGCCTGAATAATTTAATCGAGGAGATTCAATTTTTTCAATTTTGCAACAGCTTTCAATTTCATCTACTCAATTTTCCTATAAATGCATAAAGATCCGCAGTCTATTAATGACAAATGTGCGACTGTAATCGACAATTTGTTCTGTACAGTTCGTTTCGATAAACTACGAATTCGTTGAAAATGAACTTGCTCTCTGGAAGAAGTGAGCGAAAGATAGACTTGAGTAATTACGTTTCTATGTTCGTAAATTATTCATTCGCATCAGCTCGATGGGAGGTACCATAAAATAGCAAGAATAATAGAATAATGAATGAGTTCTACCAAAATGTCATATCGACATTGCTAGAGGGTAGGTTGAGAAGCTATATTGAGAAATCAAGCGCAATTAATTTGTGGCGTGAGTAGTGATCCGCATAAGAGTAAGACAGACGTTTATTATTTTAGACACAATTCCACTCGCCTGTAAAATAAGATATCAAGATGCCTCTTCTATATCTGTATGCAGTCACGATTACTCGATTAAAGTATTTTATTATTTTATTTAAATTGATTAAATTATATTAGAGTCAGCTGCATAAACTGATCGGTCTGCATTAAGGCGATCTAATTCTTCAATGAAATGTTTGCAAATTGCGAGTACACATTTAGACAATAAATACAATTAATAATTCGATCATTCATTTTATTGTATTTATAGAATTTTCTTTTTCTGTGATTCGTAGAATATTTCTCGCGTTTCAATTAGCGAGAGCAGCAGCAGAATTTCGAGTTACGACGCGTACGCGCGGTTTTCTTTAATAATTATTGCGTTTAGGATAGGAGCTTTGTTATGAACCTGGAATTTTATGTCCAAAGGGGATTCCACGACAGCTCTGCTCTGCGTTCTGTGCAAGGTATCCTTTCCCTCAGCATGGGAACTGATGGTTCACGCTCAGGCAGCTCACATGATCAACATTTACGAGCTGGGAACTCGACCTCAGAGTCCACGATCCGCGCCTAGCCCGCCGCACAGTCCAAACCAGCATCAGAAAGAATCATCACCGTCACCGCAAGATTTTCAGGTATATCTCTCTTCTCCTATCTCTCTTTTTCTCTCTCTCTTGAAGAAACTTGCCAACTATTTATGCTAGAACGTGCTTCTATTTACAATTCAAAAAATTCAATTTATACAGGCTGTCTCGTGCAAGGAACAGAATTTAAAATGGAATAATACGAAATGCAGAGTTTAGTCAGTTTTTGGAGTTCAAGGTGATTTGAAGGTCATATCGTGGTACATGTATATGAATGCATTTTTGAATGCAGAAATAATAGTGATGACTAGACTGCGGATCTTTATGCAAAATGAAAACTTAGCAACAAGCTGGGGTGAAATGAATATCTAATTTCTTGCTAAATATGTTTAATAGATTGAAAACAATATAGTAGCATATCTAAATTCTTCAAATTTTGTTGCTGTCAACCCAGATCTACCCATTTTTATCATAAATGCATAAAATCCGCAGTCTAGTGGTGACCGTAGATTTTTATTCAAAATAAATATGTAGATATTTATTTTTTTTCTTGATGACTTCACAGAGTTGGATGGAGTAATTTCGAAATTTGTTAAATAGATTTGATAAATTTGATAAATAGATAGCCATTCAAATTACGTATGAAATATTTTCTCTGTGGACCAATTCTTATTTTACTGATAGAAATAATTAATATTTGTATTTGCCATTGCTTTTCCCCGTTCAGAGGAAATGTAATTCCGCTCCGACGGATTTTCTATTTCGTTAGTTTTGTTGGCCAAAAAGCGAAGTAGCGAACGATGACTGAGCGATCTTATCAGAAGGAGCCCGGCTGAAAGGGTTCGAAAATAAAGTAAGACGCCGACTATACTCGCTATAGCTTTAATTCTTTAGATTTGACCCCGATGGAAACACGGGCCGAGTCGTACTCCCTTCGATTTGCGTAATAGAAAAATTCTTTTTTATATCGCAGTGTCAATCCGTCGCGACGGTACGAACCTCGATTGTCCTTGGTCAAGGAGAAAATTCATATTCTTTCAAATTGACCTCGTCTCAAGTCACAGTAAAGAACACACTATAATTTTGTGAACCTCTTAAACTCAAAAAAGTAATTTTTTTTAAATTCAGTGAAAGTTATGACAGGTTGACGGTTGCCATAATCTGAGGCGTTCTGCTAATCTGAAGTATGCCTCAACCTATACTCAGTATGAACAAGAAAAGACTTATTGTCTTTAAGAGAAAAATCATTTTTACATCAACACCTTTTATTCGTCGCGAAGAGAAAATATTTGAAAGAAACTGTAAGCTGTTAAAGTTTTTGCAAAATTTTATATTATGTTACTATAATAATCCACCTGACCGTGTCGTTGAGGCAGCACATAATCGTGTGCGTGCCTCGAGACACAGTCAGGTGGACTGTAGTAATAGACTTTTATCTGGGTCCCATGGAAATCACCGACACAAATTTCTCCGACAATAGATTTGGCCGACAACGCCTTTAACCGACAACGAATTTGATCGACAACGATTTTGACCGACAACGAATTTGATTCACAACGACTTGAAACACAGTATGATAATATTGTATGATAATACTGTATGATAATGCATACTGTGGTCGTATTAAGTTGTTGTGGATCGAATTCGTTGTCGGTTAAAGGCGTTGTCGGCCAAAGCTATTGTCGGACAAATCTGGAGTCTGAGAAACGTTGTCGGCGAAAACCGTGTCGGCGAAAACCGTGTCGGAGAAATCTGTGTCGGTGATTTCCATGGGACCCCTTTTATCTATACATATAACTGCACACAATCTTTTGCAAAAACTTTAACAGCTTATAGCGTTGATGTGAAAAAAGCTTTAATAAGAATTTTTCGGCGAGTTTCTTTTACAAATGTTCATCGATTCAAACGTGTCGATTCACCCCTATATAGGTCGGGTGACCATTACCTTTTATACACCCTGTACAGTATTTCACAGAGAGCGATCGAAACCGAAGTAACTCTCGAAAAGTTTATTCCTCGCGAAAACGTACTCGGCGAATTCTTTGCGTAACGCGTTTTAAAATATTCACGGATCGAGGAGATTGCTTCGACGTGTTGTAATACCTGCGCGATGAAAAACTTTCCAGATAGAATTCCAAGTTTTTTCCGCGGGAAAAACTCTTATTCTTAACGCAATAACCTGCGAATGACTTCTCGGTTTATTGCCGCAGTTGATCACGCCCGACGGTGTTACAACCTGGTGTGAGAGAGCGGTGTATAAAAGACATTATCGCCGGGAATTTTATGCTTAGATACTGGGAGGATCGTCGAGCTTATGGTCCCATAAATAAAATCTGTATAACTCTTTTCATTTTCGGAATAATCGCTTCGAGCTTCCACTTGTAACGAACGTGGCCGAGGAAAGTTGGAAACAAATCATCGTTTGTGGACCGTGGTCATTTTTAAGCCAATCAACACTGTATTTTCCACTTACTTGTATGTACATTCCTTCTGTCGATTTTACATATTTTTTAATTCCTCTTACATTATGAACTGTGTATCGTTTTGTTACGTATGAACAATGGGAACAATTTTATTTCCATTTTATTTCTGATCTGGGTTATTTTTTCTTGGATTCTTTATCATTGGGATAGTGGATTTTTATGCAAAATAAAAAGTTCAAGATACTGTTGGCACATAGATTTTCAGTTCGTTTTTTAATGATTTTTTAAAACTATTCTTACTTCATGTGGTCTACTCATTTTTCTAGAAAATCTGGGAAAATCTTGGAAACGGTAATAAGAATAGTAGCTACCAGTAAATTTACGTGGCCATAACTTCATGCTGCAGATACGTTTATACACCCCATGATATATTTTATAAACACAGATCCATAAACGAACAAAATACGAGTTCAAATAATCCACCTCAGAAAAGACACTGGCGAAATCAATGTTATTAAAAGAAGAATTGAGAGAAATAAATTTATCTGGGAAAATAATAATTTCAGATCTATAAAAATAGACATTAAAGAATTTTATAGTGACGGTCTTTTTAAAAAATTTGTGGAACGAGAAAGTAATTACATTTTTAGGTAACCCTTTGCAGGTACGCGTCAAATATTAATTTAGACGGTGGAACAGTAAAGGGTACGCGAAGTTACGGGACGAGTTGCAGTAATATCGTCAAGCGACTCGATGTTTAAGACACGGTCTACGAACCAGCGGAACAAAACTCCGCAACGAAAGAATGAAATCCTGTCGTCGTAGGGAACGACGTTCACCTTGGGAAAATATTACTTCATCATATGTTTCTCTGTCGATATGTCAACTCCAGGGCAGCAACAAGGTATACGGATCGAGCTATCGAGAAATGGTTGCCCCATTATTTCGAGTTTCGGGGTTCGAAAGCCTTTTCTATGTCTTCAGTTTCGATGTTATCGAACGCTGTATTAATTTTAATTGGGCTGCGGATTTTACGGATTTATACCAGTCACAATTTTCTCAAAATTGCAATAACGTCAGATTTTTATTTCATCCGGTCCTCAACATAATACAGTAACCATATTTTTATCTGATTGCAATTTTTGCAGAAATATTAATTTTAATTGACGGATTTTACATATTTATAGTAGTCTTAATTTTCTTGAAATTACAAGCAGATTGGCCTGCGGACTTTACGGATTTATACCAGTCACAATTTTTTCAAAATTGCAATGCCATCAGATTTTTATTTCATCTCTGGTCTTCAACAGTAACCATATTTTTATCTGATTGCAATTTTTGCAGAACTAATATATTAATTTTAATTCACTGATATTTTAATTAACGCAGTCATAATTTTCTCGAAATTACAATCAGATTTTTATTTCTTTGTTCCTTAACATAATATAGTAACCATATTTTCATTTGATTGCAATTTTTGTAGGAATATTAATTTTAATGTAGAGGTCCATGCCATTAACGAACACATTAATTTGATAAAAGAAATAATTTGTTACAATTTGTATTTCACTGGATTCCATGCATTAACATTACCAATAAGTGCATCCGCAGTGTAATTACAACCAAATATGCATAAAATCATCGAATATGAGGGTAGAAGGTCATAACGTTAATGAACATTTTAATTAAATAAAAGAAATGATTCCAGTTCCATATTTTAGAAATTTGTATGTCGGACCTCATGCAGTTGCATTGCCAATAAGTACATTACGAGTCCAATTACACCCAAATATGGATAAAATCATATAAAATTCAATAAAAGGATTTATTTATTAAAATTTTTATTTTGTTGAACCTCACACATTACACTGTACCAAAATATCCGCAGTGTAATTATTAGACAGCGAATCTTTATGCAAAATAAAGATTTTCCACCTGAATTGCAACAAACCGGAGCGACATAGAAGTTTATCTTCACTCTTAATATGTTTAGTAGGTTGAAAATGATATAAAAATATTTTTAAATTCGTCTAATGTTTTTCATGTTTATTTACACCTACTCATTTTTGTCATAAATGCATAAAATCCGCAGTCTAATAATTATGCACGGATCTTCGCGCATCGCGTACAAAAATTCTCAAAGAATGATGAAACCCGAACCGCAATCAACTTTAATTGCGCTTCATTCCCCTTTTAATTGACCGAATGCTATTTGCCGGAGGAAAGTAAATTGAAGTTTCGCTGAATTTGTCGGTAAAAATGTAAATTTACGTAAGTTCCCCGACGTAATCGTAACGAGCAATAACAGTATTAAATGCCGTCCTTTCAGATACCGTTTCCACAGTCTGGGGAGCGGGTTGGCTGTTAAATAAATTAACTTCTTCGATTTCTTTTTGTGTCTTGATTGATTGCGCGAGTAAACATGTGCGGCATAAAAATCGCAGCGCCAAGGAAACGCGGGTTAATGGAGATGAAGCTGTTATGCTTCGCTAGGCACATAGTCAATATTAAATATTTATTAAAGAGCTCGGCAAGGATTCTTTTATACACGTTGTTAAAATTTATTCAGCCTATTTTATTCTTTCTTGACGCTACAATTTCTATTTTTATGGTTCAAACATTTTTTGAAAACGTAACACTAGGTTTACCGTCAAAACGCGGGTTTTAATATCTTTAATTTGTAACTATATTGAGATTGTAAAGATCCATGAGAAATTATTTAACAAATTTATTTTTGGATATCTACAGGGTGTTCCTGAGGTCATTTAGAGCAACTTTTTCCTTTACGAAAATATTCTACGCGGCTTTGTTAAGGAGCTATTGACGGAAAACACTGACCAATCAGAGCGCGAATCCGTTCACTATAGCCGCGCTCTGATTGGCTCGCGTTTTACGTTAATAACTTCTAAACGAAGTCGCGGAGAACATTTCCGCAAAGGAAAAAGTTTCTTCAAATTACCTCAGGAACCACCCGAAGTATTTCCAAGGAATGGCAAAAATTGGGATGAATACGTTTTTGTTATTTTTGTAAAGTAATGTAAAAAAATCCTTTAGTTAATGCGGTCATTTGCTAAATTATGTTGATGGACAGTTGAAGTATAAGTTTTGATGGATGACACTAATCAACTTCTATCATAAAGCGTCTCTCTAGCCTGCAACATTAGCGTCTATAAAATAAAAGCATCGATTCCTTCGACCACGAAATAATTCATAGCAAACTGTCACGTCGAATTGCGTCGGGTATTGACGTTTGTTAACGTCTTTTTTATTTTTATTTATCCCCGAGTGAAACTAGTAACGAAAAATCGATGGAACGGGGAACTGTGAATGTACGAATGGGGAATTGAAAATAGAGCAAAAAGCCCGATGAAGGTTTCAACACTAGCAAATAAACTTGATCGAATGTAATTACAATGTTTAAGGAATGCAAACGAATGTACACTATACATATACTTTTGAACACTGTTAATTAATTTTATCTCACTTTGACGTACCCAACGTAGAATAGAAATGAATGATATTCAGTCTCGTTTCATATGAATAAAAATTCCAATAAATACAGATGGTTAAAAACAAATATTCTAAATACAAAAAAAATCTTTTGAAGTATTTTCCCGTCGACAGTACGAATTAAATTTGTTTAGAAGAACTAGTAAAAATTCCAAAAAATGCAGTAGATTGAAAATAAATGTTGTAAATACAAAAAAAATCTTTTGAAGAATTTCTCTGTGATGGTACAAATTAAACTTGTTAAAAATAACTATTAAATACAAAAAAGATCTTTTGGAGGATTTTTGTGTGTTCATAATATGTACAAATGAAATATATTAAAACTAACTGGTGAAAATTCCAATAAATACACCAGGTTGAAATAATATGAGAAGAATTCTTACAAGTATATTTATACAGTAGAATAACACAAATTAAAAATTAATAATGATGAGAAATAAATTTCAATTTGATATTGTGAATATGTGTAAGGAAAAAATGAATTTCAGAAGTGTTAAAACAGAGGAAATCTCTTCTCGAAAAATACGCGATCAAGTGTCGAAATGCTGGTAGAAAATGGCGTAGTTAATGCCAATAAACGTTGCGCAGAAATGGAAATAAAAGAGGAATGCTTCGGTCAGCCAACCGGATGAAAATGAGCCGAGAAATATGCAGGAGCACAGGGTTTAACTTATCGCCGGGATGACATGCGTCACCGGAAAGAAAAATAAGATAGGTCAAGCTAACACGTTCAATTGTCTGGCCACATCGATTTCTCCCCGATATTTTTAGGTTCCGTATCCATTCAATCCCATCGACGCGACGTATCGCGAATTAAATTACGTCGGAGGGGGTTTCGAGTAGCCGGTATAATCTAGAAACAATGTAGAGGTCACAATTAAATTATTTTATCGACTTGCGGTTTCCTATATTAAATTAGCCTCCGCGAATTCCAAACAACGCTTCCCGTTTCGTAATTTTGACAAACAACGGATCAGCGAACAACTATTTGACGATAAAACATTAAAATGAAATATCACAAGAGCTTTGCATACATACACTTTACAACAGCTTATTGTGGAACGTCTAAAATGTAAAAAATTTTATTCTCAAAGTAACAGGTATTATCTGGAATGGGATTTTTTGATATTTATAAAAATTCTAGGCTACACTTTACGTAATATTATATCTCCTAAATTGAGAACAAAAATATTTTTAATTTCAGACGTTTCAACTTTTGTTAGCAATGGCGGCTATCAATCGGCGTGCCAATAAAAGGCCGTTTCAACAACAGCGAACAACTTTGGCATTTTTGAAGAATGTAGAAGCAATAAAATGCAAAATTTCAGGAGAGAGAGAGAGAAATTTTCTCTTCCAGTTGTATAAAATCTATAAATTAAAAAACTACCACCCCATAGGCAACTTCCTTCTATTGTTTCACGGAGGAGCGACCGGGAAAGATAATCGAGGTATCGTTTAATTTGTTTAATTAGGAGACAAAAGCGTCGGACTGCGAGGAACGCGCCGAAGAGGAAGATCTGGATGTGCCCGAATTAATACCGTCCCCCGACAGTGGTAAATCAACGGACAACGAGGCAGCTCTGTCACCGATTAAAATACGATCTGACGTGAACGGACTGGACCACGAAGAATGCGACGAGCTGATGCACGTCGAGAACACCACGCAAGCTTGTATCATGCACGCCCTCAGCATTGTACGTAGCTTTTAATCCGTAGCACTCGTTCCTGGATCCTCAATTCCTATTCCTATCCCATCCCGAAGACATCAACTGCAATCTTTACGGATAGGAACCTAATCTGTCGAGTGTCACGTCCACCAGACTGAATATTGGACATCGTAGTAAACTGGTACGCGGGATAGCCATTAAAACCGATCATTCGATGATCACTTCCGTCGTCGACGCAGTCGTAAAGCCACGGACGTGCCGATTTTCGCGCGTTGAAACGCGAGCTTAGACGGAAGCTTCCTTCCCGCGAATAAATCACTATGGGACCCCGAATGGCCCCTCCCACTCCGTGCCATTTCGGTTTCGTATTCACCCGGGACAATCGTTGCCGAATGGCTCGGCTGAACCGTTGTATCCGCGTAATCTCCGCGCGTAAACGCGTTATGGCTCTCGCGATTGTCTTGTCCCCGTGTATACAAGTTCGTGGAACATGAAAAAATAATTCTGCGTTCCCGGTGACTTGGTGGCTAGATCGAAATAAAAATTGTCTATATTAAACCTTCGCAGTCGGAGCTGTGTGTTTTAACTTGAAAATTAAACATTTCTTCCAACCTAGAATAACTCTATTGTATTATAATTTTGTTTTATACACAAGAATTAAATAATTGATTAGATACCAACATAGTTAATAATGTAAACAATATTGTAGATAATGGTACAGAAATTTTTAATGGTCACTCTGAGTCGCCTCTGTTTTAACTTGAAAATTAAACATTTCTTCCGACCTGGTATAATTCCATTGTATTATGATTTTTTTTCATTTTATGCACATGAATGAAATAATTGATTAGATACCAACATAGTTAATAATGTAAACAATATTATGGATAATGGTGCAGAAATTTTTAGTGGTCACTCTGATTCACCTCTATATTAACTTGAAAATTAAACATTTCTTCCGATCTAGAGTAATTCCATTGTATTATGAATTTGTTTTATGCACATGAATGAAATAATTGATTAGATACCAACATAGTTAATAATGTAAACAATATTGTGGATAATGGTGCAGAAATTTTTAGTGGTCACTCTGATTCACACCTCTATTTTAACTTGAAAATTAAACATTTCTTCCGATCTAGAGTAGTTCCATTGTATTATGAATTTGTTTTATGCACATGAATGAAATAATTGATTAGATACCAACATAGTTAATAATGTAAACAATATTGTGGATAATGGTACAGAAATTTTTAGACAGAGAAGGACTCCAAGTGTCCGACTTCGATTTTGATAACTTTTTGTGAGATGATGGTATATGGATCTCTAATTATATATGCAAAATATTAGGAGTATTAACTCAATAGTTTTAAAGATATAAACAATTAAACTGTGAAGTTTTCGAAGTTCCATTATTTATTATTTATTTATTTATTAAGTTCCATTAGCCGTGTAAGCAACGAAACAAATGCTGGTAGCGAACGTGTTAATATTTTTGCGACATCCCGTCAAATTACTTTATTTTCTCGGAACGTACCATCGACTATCGCAACCATAATTGACAGGATCCCATCCCGAGGTTCAGGAACTTTGAAAATAATTATCGAAACGTTCGCTCAACAGATCCAACGTTTTCTCGGTTACAGGACTCGTCCTTGGAACTCAACTCTGACACGAACTCGAGGGGAAGTTCCGGCCCAGTCATGGCGTTGACTAATGGATCCTTGTCCGCGAAGGAATAAGTCGAGAAAGAATTAGTCATTGGAACACGGTCTCCCCCCAACCTCCCCTAAACCCCTGAAACCATTCCCGAACCCCCGAAAAAAACCCGTTGTCCGGGGGATTCCTGTACCAACGCCACCAACGAGACATATCGATCTCCTTTAAGGATAACACAACCCGTCTGTATATAGCTTAAATGCCTAACAAATAATTCAGGGTCGTCCCGTGCCAGATCTGGGACCTATTTCGGCGAGTTTAGTATCGATGGATCCCGAACCGTCGCGAGGATCCACGGAACGAGAATGATTTAAAGCGTTTCACCTTTGTTCGACTATACTATTTTTCTTTCACTTGTATTTTTCTTTTATTTTTCTCTTCCTCTGTTTTTCGCTTTCCTAGCTCGAGCTAGAAGCGTTAAACTTTTTTCTTTTAGCTCTCGCCATTCAAATGAAAACGATTAATCATTTTCTGGCTAGCGTTCTCGCCGCTCTGGTTCTCCCGGTGTTCGCAGGCCACGTAGTCATGCAGGACGCGTTCCGGTCTCGTGTTTTCGAAAATTCTTCCCTGCCAAATGCAATGACTTCCGATAACGTTTAAGGAATATACGGCACGAGGATTCTCGTCGGTCGAGATTCCGACCGATCGAACGCTCCGAAAATTACTGGCTACCGGCGGCGGCGCGGTCGAGACACCGTGTATCGATACCGACGGGTCGCTTCGAGACGGAATCCGTAAAATTGCCGGACGAAAATAAGAAACTACGTTTCTATTCCCAGTCGTCGTTCGAATGCTATTTAAATCCTGTGGAAATGGTACTCGAACTGGTTGAACATTCCCTCTAGATTCGAGGAAAATTAACTGCCACATTGAGACAAATACAAATGGTAATATCGTTCAGACTAAGATAAAATAGGATACTTTGTTGTCAATAATTAATGTTCTAGCAAATTATTATCAACAAAGTACCTCCAGTAGCTTGCAAAAAGGGATCACAAAGCAGAGATCGTATATCAACCCCTATTTAATTAATTAATTTGATTTAACCCGTTGCCGTACTTTGACGAGCCAGACTCGTGATGAAGGTTTTTAACAAAGTCTAACAGATATGAATGTTACGCGTTTCATTTTAGATGAAATAAAATTTGACTCGTTTGTAATCAATATTTAAGCATTAGAATAAATGTAACCATACAAAAAATATATATTTTCTTTTCTCTTCTACGACATTTCTGTGCATACATAAAGACGTTCTAATCAAGGACCAAAGATAACAGTTATTCTAAAATTTTCTACGATAAAACTCATTAATAAAAAGTTGATTATTATTGAAATTTAAGATAATGTACACAAAATATAAAGAAAAAAATTCGAAGGACAAAATGATTTAAAAAATATTGATTTTTATACTTTTTGGTTACAGATAACAGTTATTAGTGTCCGAAAAATTGGATCTTACTCGATAACTGTCATCGATGAGGAAAAACTGTTTCGATTGCTCAAATCAGTTATCGATGAAAGAAGTTCATTTCGATCGCTCATAACAGTTATCTCGATGATCTAATTTCTTTTCACTTGTTCATAATAATTATTCATGAGAAAATTCATTTTGGTTGCTTATTTATTTATTGAGTTGTCTTCTCTTTTTCGGATGGAGCAAGCCTGTGAAATCCATCGAGTAGGTTTCGTACAAGACAAATCAACAGACCATAAGAGCAACACAAAATCTGTTTTTGTTTGTCACATTAAATTTTGATTGTAGCAATTAATTTTACGAATGAAAAATTTATGAAATAACTGATCGTCTACCAATTGAAAGTTGTACAATTTAATAATAACTATTACAAATTTCCTTCATCAATAACTGTTATGAACGATCGAAATGAATTTCTCTCAACGATAACATTTACCAACAAGAGAAGAAATTTTCGGTTGCTTATAATCTTTACCTGTAACCAATACGAATTTTAGTCGATGAAATACTTGTTATTCTATGACTTTTTTCTTTTTAGTTATAACAGTTATGATCCCTGATTCTAATCACTGTAAATGTAAACGAAAAGGTACGGCAAGGGGTTAAAGATGCCACATAAACGTAAAAAAATGTTGGAAAGGGATACTCCAACAAAATGAAGATTTAAGGCTTCTCCACTTAACTAATTTGGCTGATAATTAAATACAGATGCCAGAGCTCAATTTCCAATCCCAAAGTTACGGGTTCAAAGTGCATCTTTGCCATTTCAAAGCATTCGTTCGAGGCTATTCAGTCAGATTCGACCCGGCTTCAGGATGTGCCTCTCGTCTGTGATAGTACCGTAGCCGTGTTTCTTATCAATTTTCGAGGAACCCCCCACCACGCCATCTTGGTTCGCGTGAAACACGTTTCGGGATGGCTCGAGACTGCGATTTGTCCGACTGCTGCTCGTGGCACGGTGGAAGATTTTTAAGTAGACAGCCGCGGAGATTCTTAAGTAGGGTGCAACATTAATGGATTCTTTTTCTAGCGTCGTTGAGAAATAGGTGAAAACCAGGCCGTCCGTTTGTGGTAACGTTTTATGAAAATTGCAGGTAGATTGCTGGGGATGTAACGCGCGGCGCGTTTCGCGCCGGGGAACGGAAATATTGTTGCCTTGCCGGAAGAACGTTGCGTAATTAATCATCAGCTTTTTCGCGATTTTTCTTTTCACTTTTAACATCGCGCGCCAACCGATTCTGGCATTTTGTGTTTAACGTTTCTGTGCGAAAGACGTCGGAAGTCTTCAATGCGTCGGAAATCTTCAATCTGAACATTGATTAGCCTGACTAATTCACCCCTTGCTGTATTTTACCGAGTCAGACTCGTGATGAAGACTTTAACAAAGTCTAACAAATACGAATGTTTGCCTTTCTTTTTAGATGAAATACAATTTGGTTCGTTTGTAATCAATATTTAAGCATTCAAATAAATGTAGCCTACGAGATTTTTTAGGGATAAAGAAGTGTTAATCACTGTAACTGTAAAGAAAATGTTACGGCAAGGGGTAAAACAGGACCTTATTTTCACAATATATTTACAAATCAATATAGAAAACGTACCTTATTTAATTTAAACCGAAATTTTTATTTGAATAAAATTTTTGTCCAACTCTGCTATCAATACAATGATTACAATAGAATAGGAAAACTGCTTATTATATGATCTCTTATTGAACTCATTGTAAATACATAATGATTTAACCAATAACAAATTATTACAAAGCATGTGCAGGAAGAAAAAATTCGAGAAAACAAGCAAGGGAAACACTTATCTAGAATACTTTCTTATCAAAAATAAGATAAAAATTGTTTATATGAAATCGGAAACGAAATTTCAGCTAATATTGTAGTTTTGTATGACTTTATTTTTCAAGCAACGTTGTTCAAGGTATTGCAAATTTCTACTGAAATATTTGTAAATAAATTCGTCAAGAATCTCCGGGCAGTAAAAATCGATCAGCTGACTGTAGAGCTTGTTGGTCGACGCATAATCATCGTTCTGAACGTGAGAAATATTCACGTAACCCTTAAATTAGCGTAAAGATAGTCGTTTATGTTGCACTAAGGATTTAATGATTTAACAGAAACGCTTTGGATCCACCGATCGTAAATCCTCCGCGATTTTTGTGATAGCATCGATACGCAAATTCGCCGAATCGAAGCCGATTTAGCACCGAGCCGACCGCCACCGGTATCATTAAGACACCTCTTTTAATCCGAGTAGTAGCCGAAAACGGTGACAGTGACGGTAACCGATCACGCGACAAAAGGGACGAGAGGTAAAAAGTTACTTGATTTCCACGGTAGGTCAGATGCATCGTGGCGTATAAATCTGATTTCTCGTAGTTGTATCGTCACACATGCGACAAAATGAAAAATAACCGAAAAACAAAAAAATGGCAAAAATAGTGAACGCTGAAAGAGAGAAGTCGAAGAAGAAGTCGAAGAAGATGGGCGACGAAGAAGAGGAAACGGAAAAGAATGAACGTGGACTCTTCCCGTGTTAAACTGCGATTGCGACAAAATGGTTAGCATATCAAACGTGTATTTTTGATGACGTGTGAGTGCGGTTTCAGTTTTTTCTTCAGCGAATTACGAACGCAGAGGCATCAAACATCGTCCAACAAAAAACTAGCGTAACTGTTTAAAACGAATGGGAAACGAGAGAGGAAAAAAAACACAGAGTAATAAAATGTATGGATTATTACGACGAACGAAATGCTGAAAACAAATCGCCGTAATCAATATTGGCTCCGTCTGGCAACGTACGTACTTGAGATCAAACATAGTGATCGAGCTCGGATCGTGTGCTCGCGTTAGTGTTACATGGTCCGAGCAGCCACGAGCAAACTCGGAGCGACGTTCGATGGATTTTCGAATTTAAATAGATACTTCACACCGTTATTTATTAATTAACTTTAAGTGCTGTGTTTTCAACGGGCCGAGGGTCGGATTAGTGCAACGAGTCTCGAAGCTAATAAACGCTTAATAAACCTACCAATAGCTACCGAGTACTGACGCAGCTATAACAATTCAAATCTTTACTCGCCAATTTTATTTTACACATTTTTTATTGGACCTAATACAAATAGAAAGATTTATTTACCAGAATTTAGAACTTCTACCATTTTAACGAGCACATTGTACAAAATCTAACACCGGTTATTTGACTGGTGTTGGAAGGTCGAAAAATGTATCAGACAAATTTTAAATGCACAATCATTAGTCGGACATATGCTAAATTTGTTTGCAAGGAACGTGGTCATGTGCTCGAGGCAAATGAAAAGTGTACGGCTGCTTTTTACTTTACCGGGCTAAATCTAGGAACTTGTTGACGTCTACAATATTTAATCCTCCGACGACGGACCATTCTTATCATTATCAATCAATCAATCAATTTTTTTAAACATATTGTTAAAAACACTTCTTATAAACACGATAATCTTTCTGTTCTTAATATACAGCAATCATTTAATTAATTTTCGAGAGACTGAATAATTGAATATACATATTGATGCTCCGGGTTAAGATAGATCCAGGCTTCGTCGTCGGATGGTCAATACACCATCCCTTGTCAAAAACCGCGCCTATCACAGATACCAGCCTCGACCCTTAACGTAATGTGTTTATACGTCTAGTGTACAGAAATGTTCGTGAGGTTCATGAGTAGACACAGCGGATTTAATGCATTTATTAATTAATTTAAATCGGCGAACACATTAGATGATTTTAAAGACAGAAAATAAATTTCCATTTCACTCCAGTATGTTGCGATTCAGGTAGAAAATTGTTATTTTGCATAAAGATCCGCTGTCTATTCGCAAGAGATCCCGGTACACCAGTTAAAGGTTAAGAATCCGAAAACAGGGAATCTAATCCAAGACGATCGTCCTTCTGAAACGATCAAGTTCGTTTTTGGACCTGATAGAGGCCTGAAAAAGTGTCGAGGACAAATCTGTCGGTAATCCAGAAGCGAGACGGTTTCGCTAATCCGAGCCAGTGCCGCAGCAGCTGAAATTGCTGAAACTCTTCGAGAACTTCGAGAATAGCCTCGTTTCCTACGGGTCCCCGACGCTCTGACGAGGGATTCGGGATCCGTGCCGCTACTTCCGCCAGTTTTATTTATTCATTTACACTATAACCGTTCGAACTTCCGTTAGACGCGTTCATTTGCGACTGCAATTGTTCACGAACCCGTGTGCACGGACCCGCCCACCCCTTTCAATCCCCCAATGTTCCTCGAAAATTTTCCGCGTTGCATATTCGCGTTTCCGTTTCCGTTCAATTGCACGTAGAAAATTACTCTCCGAGCGCGAAGCATACGGTAGCCGAGACACACACACACACGACACACACTCACACCCATACGAACAGAATGAGAAAGAGAAAAAGACAACAAAGAACACGTTCTATTATAGTTTGATCGCTGCTCCATGCGCTTGACCCCATGGCGAGGAGCAGAAATAAGTTATTTTGTGATATCGAAACGAAATCAAATTCGATTCTAGGCGCGATGTTGTACCGAGTATAATTGATATCCGATCAGTTGCTTCCGTCTCATTGAAGGAATCGTTAGTCGGACGCGGCCGAGTCATCGAACGACGTATTATAACACGCTTCTCGTAGCGTCAAACGAATTGTGTTGGCTGTGCTAATTAATTCGTAGCCTCCTCTTCGTGTAGAACTATAATCCACTTTTAAAAATTATCTTCTTCGTGTTATTACCTCCATAGCTTCACCGAGTTTATATTTCCGCTGTATCGTCGCGGGATTTGGGCAGTTCCCATTGATTCGACACGCCCCGCTACCTAGCGATTGGCTGCGCCGCGCGATGGAGGGGGTTACGACAGCCCCCTGGGCGGAGCTATGGAAGAAATAGTGCGTTTAGCTCTCTATCTGCGCATACAAATGTTAGTTATTCTTTGAAGTTCGTTGTAAGTATAATTTCCTCACATTAAACCTACCAGTGCCGGTCAAATGACCGGTTTTATATTTTTCATTTTACAAATTGATTCGATAAATTTCTTTATCCATGCACCTACTGTAATAAAAAATGCACAAAATCGAAATTAGCAGAGCCTTGTCTCATTTTTGTAAGCTAAAACATTTGAATCGCTTTTAGTGTTCGGTAGGTTCAGTTTTAACAATTACAATTGAATGATCACGAAGGCCACGAATTAATTACTCAGCTGATTATCATTGAACGTCGTGAACTGTTTCTCTTATCCGACACTCGTCTGGACCCGACAGATATAAAGCATAGTTCGTAATACTCGCGCGCCGCGAGTGCTTGAAAAACGCTTCGACTCGATTCGCGAAGATCAATGATAATTAGGCGGTGGAAGAGAACGAAGGACTAGGGCTGCTAATATCCGAGTTCAGACAGTTTACAATTCTCTCCCTTTCTCTCTCTCTCTCTCTCTCTCTCTCTCTCTCTCTATCTCTCCCTTTCTCTCTCTCTCTCTCTCTCTATCTATCTCTACCTCCCTATCTCTCTATCCCTCTTCTATGTACAGGGTAATCTACGACAGAGAAAGAAAAATCACAAAAATGGATGAACGATTCCAAGATAACGAATGACAGGAAAACGTTTAATGGAATGCGTTCAGCTTTCTTCGTCCATTTTCGCGAGCTGTAAACACCATCGAACTTCTCGATCCTCGTTTTGTTCAAGTACCCTTCGTGAATAGTCTGTAACAACGTGTGCGAATTTCGTTAGGAACGATGTGTGGATAATAGAGAGTTATCGCTGACATTTTTCGCGTACCTTGAAGCAACGAATTGTCGAAATATTTTGTTCATGCGAGCGATCTCACAAGAAATTAGAGTCGAGGGAAGACTGAAGTGCTGCTATCTGTTTATGGCACTATGCTGCGTGAATGTTTTCTGGATAATTTGATTTTTCGTTGGAGCGACAGTTCGCGGTTTCAAGGCGCGACGCGAACCGGTTCGTAAGAAGTACCATAAACAATTTTCATATTTCTATGTTATAAGAGACACCAGTTTACAGGATCCCATGGTAATGGATACGAGATTCGTCGTATAACAGTCTCGCTAACGTATTTATTATTGTAGCCGTGTATTATTTACATAAATTATTATGTGCGTCTATTATTGTAATATTATAATATCATTGTTATAACCGAGGCGAGATGATCTAGGCAGACACCGTGCGAGCGTGACGATGGATCGAAATCGATTCAACGGGGGCGGTACACTGACGTGGTTACACGTAAGTGTACCATAAATGTTTACGCCAATTTTACTGGGTTCATTTCTACGAACATGAATCGAATAGAGGATCCGTTCAACACTGTATTATGTTAATGAAGTATTCCCTCCCTATGAGTCTGTATAATCGTATCATTACTCTCACCGCATTACCGTAAACTATACTGCATCGAGTTCAGAAGTTGACTATTACAAAGAAATGTGTGTTTAAATCGTTATACGACATTTCCTCTGTATCGTCGCGCGATTTGGGGACACGGTGGGCGGTCCCCATTGATTCGACACGCCCCACTGCCTCGCGATTGGCTGCGCAGCGAGATGGGGGGCGTTCCGTCCGCCTTCTGGGCGGAGCTACGGAAGATATAACGTTCTCTCCAAAGTTGCGTACTTAAAACAGTATAATGTTTGATAGATTATGGTTTGTACATAGTCAAATACATATATTTGGATTGTACTTGTGGTGAGAAGTAGATTATGCGAGCATGATGAAGAGGATCATCACTTCTCTCTAAATGTATAGTAACGAGCAAAGTTGTTGTAGGAAGGGAATACTATTCTTCGTTGATACGTTGACCAACTAGGTCATTAAAAAATTCCCATGAGACACGTAATGACTTTTCAACACACAATTGTACTGTTCTAAATTAAAAGACAACGTTGATATTATTCATTGTAGCAAGAAACGCGAAATTGGCAAATACTACAGAACAAAAGTATGTAATTTTACATCAGAAATTTCGAATAGAAATTACAAAATAGTTTCGTGTGTCATGGGATCACGTAATAGCCGATTCGTTGAGCAATTTTCAAGCTACTATTTTCTCAATGTTCAACATGTAAATGCGCGAATACACGCAGTGTAGAATCACCGATACCACTGCGTGCGTTTCCATCATTGTTTATTATTGTTTAAACACGCGCGCTTCCGCGTGTGTTTTTAAGATACAAACGGTAGTGTCTGTTTGAAGACGTGAGTGTTTGTACGAGTCCGGGACAACAGGACCTCCAGCACGATTCCGTCAATAATTGAGCTAAGCGTAATTCGGAGTACAATATTTGCGGATAATTTCGGCAGCCCTAGAACGATTGTAATTAAATCATTGATCTCTCCTCTTCAATGGAATTTTCAATATAACGTACCTATACCTTTTACGTTTCTGCGTGTGTGAGAACCCTTCCCCGACCGCCTTCGACCTTTCCAAATCGTATCAAAACGGTAAATTCGTCGAAATTCGTAGAGAATTGTCTGAATCTTTAAACAATTGCTCTGAATCTTCATCTGACACACAATCCAGACACTAAACACATAGAATATTACTAGGATGTGGATTTCGTGCATTTACAAAATTACGGAGACATTAGAAAAGTTTCTAAAATATTGTTACATTATTTTCGGACGAAATACATATTCACTTTTTCATGAAAATCCACAGTCTAAACTGCCCATAATTACTCAGAGGGTGAAGAGAAAATTAATTAGTGCTTCAATTTTGTGATTTACTCGACCAGAATTGAATTGGTTCATTATCAATTAGTTGCACGAAACCTGATCCCGAGTTCAGTCCAATCGTTCTTCGAGCATCTTCCGCGATTAAGCTTAAGTAACATGATCGGGACTTGTGGTTTCCCGAAAGTTCGAGAGATCCACGAAGAAATCACGATCAGATAAGCGTGGATGGAATCTTATTTGACGGAGAACTTACGTCGCCGTGCCCTCAGCAGTGTGTAGAATTAAGCTAATCATTTTACTAAACGGTATATCTTCCGAGTGGTCTGTATAGTTTGTCCGTATCGCGGTGTATGTTCGTGAAATAACGAGCTATTTGGAGAAGAGAATCAGAAAAGAGGAAAAAGGAAAGGAAACGAGAGATTACGAAACCGATAGATCGATCGAGGCGTTCTCGAAACAGACCGGAAACCCCTCGACCTTTACTTCCGGGTTTTACTTCCTCCGTTCATTCTTCGTACGAAAGAGGATACATTTATCTATGTTAAGTTCCGATTAGATTCTAGCAACGAGAGCTATTTGTTCTATATAGTCCTATGAATAAACTATACAAAAATAATATATATATTATTGTATATGTATATTATTATAAATCAGATCTACAATGTATATTTATATGTACAGGGTGCCTCATTTGAAGATTTACTTGGAATTATTTCCACACTACAGCTTGTTTCATAAAGTGTTTCTTGATCTTATGAATCTATACTACATATCTAAGACGTCTTTTGGTGATCACTAGACATTCATGATCAAAATTAATCGATTAAATGCTAAACGATAAAAATTTAAATAGTAAATATCCTCGAATTATCTCGAGACGACCTTGATTAATCTTTAAAAACCTTAATCGATTATATATAGTAATAATATTAATATTAATCCTGATTATCGATCAATAAATTCAACGTGAAACGAGCTACGCATCTCTACCTAAATAAAAACATACAATTCTATATAAAAAAAAAAAGAATCACTTTGAAAGAAAGTATTTGTTCACCTGATTCGTGTTATATTCGGCAACATTTTTTCGAACGAGCTGCATTTTGGAAAATAATCGCACGCGAGACGCCGAATGGGATACACTGTGTGTATATAGATATGAGTATAATGTATATGGACAATGTTTCATGGATCACTATCATCAGAATAAAGTAGATTATGTCTTTTAATCGGCTCGGTGATTGATTGCTGATGGCTCCGTGTCTGCGTGTGAATTCCGAGAATGAGAGAAATTCATTGTTTCGAGACATTTAGTACGATGTGCCTTCGATTGCGTTACGGACTGGGAATGGATAAAAGAAAAAGAAAAAAAACGTTTGTAACCGTAGCCGTACCCAATTGTTGTTCTTTCTTGTTTTATAATCGAGATTTCTGTGTTAATGTGATTAAACGTTCGCCGTAGAGGATTGTCTTTTGATTTCGAGCGTGTGCCACACGGGAGAATTTCGAAATTCGTTTCGTTTCTGTTCCGTCACCGAATTTTATATTTATTTTAGTTCTCGTAGACGATGGTAGTGTCTTGAATAAACGTATTGTGTACACACGGAATTCGTTTTTCATTCGGTTCTAATTGTAAGTCACTGGGAAGTTGGGAAGAATTTTCTCTTCGAATGGAAATATTTAAAATCTTACACGGCAAGAATGTGGATTTTAGAATTGTACCTCTTGGTGAGTATGTGGTATCAGTTAAATATTTCGTCAAATGGACCGTTTATTTTGAAAGTGGTGTAAGTCCATTTAAAAAAAAAAAATGAGATATCACGTAATTCATGCTTAATTTAATATTATATTATATAACTTCATATTAACATGAGATAGTGATATAGGTAAGAACAAATGGTAAATCAATATTATTTTATGACAATTGAAAATATTTATTTTATTTAATTTTATATAAATTCACACAGAAATAAAGCCCATGAATTTAAACAGAAGAATAATCTTAGATTCAGAGGATGAAGATAATTCCGCTATGAACAACAAATTAACGAATAGTAAAAAGAGAAAAAGAATAATAGAGGTAGAATCTTCATCGGATGAGGATATTGTTACTGAGAACTTAGATTCTGCAGAACAAAATAAAGGAAAATATATGCAACAAATAAACAAAATTAAGCGAAATACTGGACAAAAATACTATACAAAAAGAGGAAAATTCATTCCAGCAAAAAATTTATACATATTTTTAAATTGACTAATATGCTAACCTTTTTAATTTTCTAGAAACAAGAGAAAATGGACTTGCACCACTTTCAAAATAAACGGTCCAAATAATGCCCACCTCTGAAATATATGTATGTGAAGCTTACAGAAGAATTAAACAACATCACATACAAGAATCGTTAGAAGTAAAAGAGCTTTACCAGTAAATCTCACCGATAGTCTGTCGTGAATAGATGTTTCCTTTACCCACAATGTTTTGCATTCAACGCTAGCAGCAATCGATCAATGATCAATGTGGGTAACACAATATCACTGATTTTCAGTCGCAGAAGTACACACGATATGGTGCCATTATCGTACCCGCGAAAACAGAAGAGAAAAGCAGGAAGCAGTTGAACCAGTGTAACCGTGCTAACTGCCGCGCGACGCAGACAAGGGGCGGCTGCTTATGAAAAAGGGGATAAACCGGAGGTTTCTTGCGTCACCAAAGGCGTGTGCAGCAGTCTCTGTCACCTTAGTCAACGGTTTCAAGGAATGCTTAGAGACCCCTGCATTCCCCAACAGAGAGGGCGAATGAGAAAGAGAGCTGTGCACGGCGTTGGGGATAGTGGCTCGTTATACAAAAATTTCACGACCCAGTGCCCTCAGCCCCCGTCAAATGAGCTCTCGTCTCTGCTCGAGTCCACGGGTAATGAGTCTGTTGTTTCTCCAATTAGACCGAACGCGGCCCAACGAGAAATAGGTATAAGCGGAAAGGAACTCGACGCCACGACACTCGTGCGGCCTCTACGTGCTAAGTGTTCTACTTCATTCCAACCGAATCCTCAAGTTCTCTCTCTCTCTCCCAGGCTTTCCTTCCCTAGTTTCCCCAACCACTCTCGCTTTCGCGGATATACCGCTACCTAAAAACGAAGGAAAAGCCAGAAGTGGTAGACGGCAACGAAGGGCCGCAGGGGCCGAACAATAGCTATTTCGTTTCACGGATGGAGAGCGTCCGCGAAACGGGAAACACCGCTGCGGAAAACTTCTTTTTAAGTAAACGTTCTTCGCGAGAACACAAACTTAACATCAGCACAGTCATTGCATCCAATATGCAATTCATTCTTCTGTCTACGGTTCTGAATTGCCGACTCTGTAGGAAATGCCCTAGTACGACAGCAGACTCTATCGAAATGAAACGATCAACTCTAGCGAACTACGTGAGGTTGCAAACACAAACGGTGTGTGTCTGAGGGAGCTAGATTTTACAGCCTTGTTAGTCAATCTTGTTACAAATTTTTAGAATATAAATGATGTTGTTACGTCCTAAGGTGGACGTTTTTGAAAGATGAATAGTTAATTTAAATATTAGAATTGAGATACAACGCAGTTTCGAACCTACCTGCATTCATCGGCTTCGGTTCGGGTAAATGAGGATTTGGATAGTTGAAATCGAAGTTGGGGAACTCTGTAAAAATGATTTGAAGTTTCGATTTATGTAAAAATAAACAGGAATATATTCTAAGAATCAAACGGATACATTTGGTTATTATGATCTTATTGGAAATTGTTAGTATTTATCGTAACGTAGTTATCGCTTTTGAAGCTGTTTAATACATTCGCTTCGCACGCCTTAGAATGATGTGGTGGTGTTCATTTTCCAGTGTTGATCATTTGTTGTTGGTGATGATGATTCTCTAACGTTGATGTTGTTGGTTGGTGCGGATGTTAAAAATATCCGGCGGGTTTTAACACGCTAATAAACTTCACTTTTGACCACACACACGATTGCTCCAGCGGGTGTACACGCTTTCGCGAACTTAAACTTATTCCTTATGGTGACTGACTAACCGAACGTATTTCATGAAAATCTTGACTGTCAAGTGAGCTCCTGATGAGGAGCCATCCCTTTTATAGATCAATCAATCCTTTGCTCTAAGCTTAATCTTCATAGGTGAGTGCACCCTTACCAATTCCTCGTAATCGCTTTGCTTTTTAATCGTCTGCATTTTAACCGGATGTTGGTTTTCGATTTGTGGTTATCATCCTCTTGGCCAGATCATATTACTCTGCACATCCTCCTAGATCGGGGGAACTGCTCATCGATTCCTTTGTCCATTTCTTTTACGTAGTATCTTTCCTAGTCTCCTTTGGACTATCTTCACATTCTTCAGTGATGAATAGGCTCCAACGGATGCTTCTTTTAATTATTCGCTCGCATAATATTTTGAATTATTTCATTTGTTTAATGAAATAGATTTCGATGTATTCTTAATTCGTTCAATAAATGCTCAAATTCAAGTTGAGTTTTAAGTTTGAAATAAATCACATGGGATAGCGATTCCATGTAGACAACTGCGAAATATATCTTATGAGTTTTCCTTAGTTCTATCGCACGCAATGTGGTATAATATACGATAGTTTAACATTAATTATTAATTATAATATTTGATATTTTATTTCTCGTACAACATTATTGGAACAACTATAAAAAGAAATTCGAAAAATGTATGTTATACGTTATCGGTTTCATCAATTATTATTATTGGCTAAACCACTGGACGTGACAATGTACATGTACGATACCAACATTTTATGTATGAATCTACAAGAAATAAATAAAGACAATGTAAGAAAAAATCATATCTGCTTGTATATTTATTGAAACACCAATTTTCCCCGCACGTCCGACTCGTCGTTGAGTTCTACTACTGATTTTTCGTGCTACCTCCTTCGATATCATACTCTCCTAATACAAAATTCAATATTCGAGGTTTTCGAAAAATTTCCGCAAATTTTCGGCCGTCTGGCTTGACGTTGAGTTGTACTACTGAATTTCGAACATTTCCGAGCGTCTGACTTGTCGTTGAGTTGTACTACTGCATTTTTGAAAATTTTCGACCGTCTGACTTGTCGTTGAGTTGTACTACTGAATTTTGAAAATTTTCGAGCGTCTGACTTGTCGTTGAGTTATACTACTGAATTTTCGAAAATTTTCGGCCGTCTGACTTGTCGTTGAGTTGTACTACTGAATTTTGAAAATTTTCGAGCGTCTGACTTGTCGTTGAGTTGTACTACTGCATTTTCGAAAATTTTCGACCGTCTGACTTGTCGTTGAGTTGTACTACTGAATTTTGAAAATTTTCGGCCGTCTGACTTGTCGTTGAGTTGTACTACTGAATTTTGAAAATTTTCGAGCGTCTGACTTGTCGTTGAGTTGTACTACTGCATTTTCGAAAATTTTCGACCGTCTGACTTGTCGTTGAGTTGTACTACTGAATTTTCGAAAATTTTCGACCGTCTGACTTGTCGTTGAGTTGTACTACTGAATTTTGAAAATTTTCGAGCGTCTGACTTGTCGTTGAGTTGTACTACTGAATTTTCGAAATTTTTCGGCCGTCTGACTTGTCGTTGAGTTGTACTACTGAATTTTGAAAATTTTTCGAGCGTCTGACTTGTCGTTGAGTTGTACTACTGAATTTTGAAAATTTTCGAGCGTCTGACTTGTCGTTGAGTTGTACTACTGCATTTTCGAAAATTTTCGACCGTCTGACTTGTCGTTGAGTTGTACTACTGCATTTTCGAAAATTTTTCGAGCGTCTGACTTGTCGTTGAGTTGTACTACTGAATTTTCGAAAATTTTCGGCCGTCTGACTTGTCGTTGAGTTGTACTACTGAATTTTGAAAATTTTCGAGCGTCTGACTTGTCGTTGAGTTGTACTACTGAATTTTCGAAAATTTTCGGCCGTCTGACTTGTCGTTGAGTTCTACTACTGAATTCGGAATACCTCCTGCGATATCATGTTCTCTTAATACATAGTTCAATTTTCGAGGTTTTCGAAAATTTTTGGATTTCTACTAGGAGAACATGATAGTAAAAGAGGTGGCACGGAATTCAGTAGTACAACTCAACGACAAGTTAGACGCTTGAAAATTTTCGAAGATGTTAATTTAATTCTACTATCGAATACTCATGAGTGAGGAACTAGGTGAGGAAAAAAGAACACATTGGCTGTTGTAACGAATATTCTTTATTCTTCAACAAAATAATTACAATATTTATTCGTGTATCGTGTTGAGATGAGCAGAAGGTACCTAGCTGGAATGTGTTACAATTTTTACAGTTTATTTTAACGTGGTCGCATTAATAGCGAGATCATTAGCGATCAGATGGGTAGACCAGCCTATAGAGCTACTGAATCTCTCAAAGATTTCTATGTTTTTTATATGTACAAGATGAACGGAATTAGACGTTTAAACCTAAGGAGCTTATTTCGATTTAATGTATTGATGGATCACTTTCATCGCCTCAAATGTTTCAATGCCGACAGCTTTGATTTCAGTCGGAGGCAATAAGAATCCAGAGTTTCCACCGGGAAGCTCATAGGTGTACGAAATTTTAACGCCAGCCTTGCCCATTGCCCAGTCGTCGCTGCCTCCAGCAGCAGGGTCTAATGAACATATGAACAGAACATCAATTAACAAATAACCACGTCGATTATTTTACGAGAATGCCCGAAGTATTTATTTTTGCATCTAATTTTATTTGTATATTGTTAACACTAACCTGTTAACACTAACCGTACCGTGACAGGTCAAACGACAGCTTTCACATAGTTTATTTTTTAATTATTGAAATTATAAAGATGCTTCCATTAGAAATGATTCAATAAATTTCTTTATTTGATTACGTATTATTAATAAAAATGGTGAAAAAACAATATATATCCGATAAAGTACCCGGTATGATCAGTGGTAATAAACCTTTCTGCTTCTTCGAAGCAATCGACATAATGATTAAGTAGAAAAATTAAAGAATTGAAAAAAAAACGATCGATACTTACAAAGATGATTAGCAGAGGTACCATAAGTGTATTTAGTCCTACGAGAGGTGGCGATGGCAGCGGCACTCTTGATCGCAAGATTTTTCTGTTGAATCGAAACATAAGTCAGGATAGCTGGTACAAGGAACGAAACAGAGAGAGAATTTCATCACGAAAATGTTAACTTACCAATTCCGCTTCGTTGGCTGGCACTTCAGAGGTGAATCCCCAAGGATACAGGATATACTGAAAAAATAATATTCTCGATTTTTCACTGAGAGAGATAAAAAGAAAAGCTAGATACACGTATGTGGAAAAAAACGCGTAGCGTGCAACAACGATCCCAGAATGCGATTGTCCCAGGTTATTCTCATGGAGCGACGGAATTCGTAATTCTCCGGTATCCTCCCCAGTGTGTTTAGAAATTTTTCGAGTTTACGCTTGCAAAAGCCTTCCACGCGCAACACGTGACTAGCAAACGAAATCGCAAATTCGAAACGCTTGGATACTGCATCCGGAACAATTAAAAGCTTGCATTACTGCTCGGAACTTTAAACAAACAATGGAAATACTACGGAAAGCTTTCAAGAAATTAGTCAAGCATCGGGTAACGCGAAAAGTTCTAAAGCTTTTTGTGCTTTCGACTAACAGCAGCACTGCTCACAAGATGTGCGAAAAAATTCTCTATGAAAAATAATGCTTATTCGATTACTAACTAGTTAAATATTCAAGAATTTATTTACCTGGCCATAAGAGTGGAAAGAGACGTAGGCTTTAATGTTCTGTTTGCGTGCGTTGATGAAGTCTCTCATGTTTCGCATTTCCTGTTCGGAGAATGACTTCGGTCCGGCGTAAGTGTCACTGCATGGGTTGGAGGATGCACCGGCAACTGCAAACAATTTATTATCATTTATTTTGATGGTATTACGTACGGTATAAACGGAATAAAACTAACAACGTCTTGTTTACTGATTTATTTAAGGGTCAATAAAAGGATAAGAATAAAGAAGAATAAGATTAAAGAAGAAACAAACGAACCAAAGCAATTTTCATACATTTCGCAAAAGGCTCTTAATTCGCGAAGGAAAATGTAACTTTCTGCTGCGCCCAGCGATAGAATAAAATTTGAAATTATTTTCTCATAACATCCCGCTAAACGAGAAACAAATGCATTTAGACGATGTTCATTTCCGGAAACTCGATTTACCGCGTGCACTCTGTCATAATAACAAAGAGCTCAGGATAACGAGGAAAGCAGGTTTTAATTGAAAAATACTACGTCGCCAGATATTTAAATAGATTTCGAAGAAACGCGGCTTATTTCTGATGTACATTTATGTACGTCTATAAATATTTGTTAGACGCTAAAGAAAAATTTGTTTCTCCGCAGCTGGGAGATCTGATCGAAGCGTGCACAATATTTCTTAAGTATTAATCAAATATCGGACTTTTCCGCGGGAATAAAAGCGGTGGAAATATCGCGGGGGAAGACAATACTAATCTTCCGAGGGAGAAATAGCCCAGAGGTAATGCAGTGAAAATTTTTAGTACGCGCGTCGAATTTTCTCGTGGGCCGCAGTGTAATACGGGAAAGTGCTCGCGCGAATTTCTCGCGGCAGGCAACTTTCAAATGGCATGTCGAATTAGGGATCTCAATTTAGAGAGTCTCGCAACTGCGCCCGCGGTTGTGTTCGCCCTATTCCCCTGAATTTATTTGCTTCAAATTTCGTAAATGAAAAAAATATATATTTATATTAAACCCGCCACGCTGTTGGGAAAATTCTCCGAGTGGCTCGAATTAGAAAATCATTAGCGGCAGCGCATTTTTCGGGTAGAGTCCATTTTGGAAAAATTGGCTGGAATTTATTTCCTTGTCCAGTGCTCCATAAATCTAATGTTAATAACAGACTGCGGATTTTTATACAAAATAAAATTGTTTTACGTCGATCGTGAATAATGAAAGCTAGATGAGAATGTTTTTATTATTTGAATAATTATCACACACAAGAATAATGTCGGAATATTATTTAATTCTTCTAATGTTTTCACATTTTTGTCTTTTACGCATTTCTACTACAAGTGCATAAAATCCGCAGTCTAGCTAAAATTCTATGTTTTTAATAAATAATAAAATTCTTGTCTTCGAAGAAATTAAAGAACTGGAAATGTGAGCTTCAGTACGGACAGAAAATTTTTGTTTCGAGGAGCTTTTATGAACAATCAAATCGAGAAACGCGGCCGGTTTAAAACTGTACGCGAACACAACCCTTTGCGTAACTGGACACTTAAAGCCGGATCCCCGCGGAGATAATTCTCGGTTCTAAAGCCCGTGAAAACAGTTGAACGTAAACGAAAGGTGAAATTGTCATCGCGATGTCGAGAGGCCACCGTCGACATCTGTAACGCCGGCAAATGACTCGGGAGTTCTCAAAAGTCAGTGTGTTAAAGCCCGAATGAAGAGACCCGCCGGAGTAACAACCGCCGCGCGCGGGTAACGAGCAAGTTTTTATCACGCTCAATCATAACTTCAATGAAAACGCCGCGCAATTGCTCTCCAAAGAAAAGTTAGAGTGCAATAGTCGAGTTTAACCGTGACACAGTACTCTTCATGGAACACGAGGGCGACGGGGGGTGGGGGGGGGGGGGTAGATGCGCACTGACTAACGACGTGTTCTCCTTTCTCGTTCAATTATTATTTGCGATAGAAAAGTTCGATTGCCTTTCGACGAACATCGTTGCCGTTTCAATCAACTCGAGCGAAATCAATTCGCCGCAAATAACATTAATAAAAATACCCCGCGACACCGTAATCGCACGGCGAGACGAAACGAACCGAAAATTAAAAATGTTTCTCAGAGATTTGTGACGATTAAATATTTTTTCAAGAAGTATGTACTTGCATTTGGCGACAGATTCTGAACAGAGTCTAATAAATATATAATGTATGTTATTAATTTCCTTAAGCCGAAATAAAATTCTATTTTGGTTTTGTTAATATACAGCTATTGATTTAATCATCATTAAAATAAATCGTAATGCGAGGAATTAAAATAGCATTTTTCTCAACTTACTTTACAAAAACACTGCAATGCATAATGATAATTTCCCGACATAATTCCGCAATATCTCGTTGTTAATTAACGAAGTATCTCATCCGATAAAATGATTCGATCTTGACAATCAGCACGATTTTACAAGAGATCAAGCACGTCATAAATCACGTTAATAAAATATCACTTCCTCAATCAAATCATCTCCACGGGATTTCGAAACGTGTTTCCAAAAATAATATTTTGTTATTATGATCGTATGTATATACTTCGAGATATCACGATCAATTTGCTACCCATTGTTTAATATTGATTCTCGAACGATTAATCAGTAGATACACGTTGACGGTATCGTCGAGTTATCAGCGATCTTGATGTTTGATTGATATGCACCGTAATCTCTTTGAGGAAATATTAATTTGTCTTTTTAATAGAAGTGCTCGTCGCTCTCGAGTTTGATCGGCGACGATAAAGACGTGCAGCAAAGCAATTATACGTAGACGGTTTTTAATCAATCAATTCGCGAGAGATATTAAATTGTATCTGTATTTTCCTTGTTCGAAATTGATTTTTGTGAAATTGTCTACTCACCCATCCATCCCATATCGTAATTTCTGTTGCCGTCGACACCGCGACAGACGGATCCGCTGTTCTTAGATCTTGTCTTTCTCCAGAGACGGTTCTGCAATACAATTATTGCTGAAATTTAGTTAAACGAACATAATGTAACCGAGAAAATGAAAAAGAACGATGAGATAAATCCAATAAAGTGTATATCATATGCAGTAAGACATTGAAAGAAATTTTATTGAAGTTCGTTTAAATATTACCATTAATATTTGCAATATTTACAATGAACCTATATATTTTCCTAATATCAACCTTTATTGAAACGAACACTAATAAATAATTTAAATATAAAGTAGACTGCGGATCTTTATGCAAAATAAAAACTTTCTACCTGAATTGCAACAAGCTGGGGCAAAATAAATATTTAATTTCTTGTTAAATATGTTTAATAGGTTGAAAATAATATAGCAGCATATTTAAATTCTTCAAATTTTTTTACTGTCAGTAATTAGACCTACCCATTTTTATAAATGCATAAAATCCGCAGTCTAATAATAAGAAACTGAGATTCAATAAGATTGAAATTAAATTCTACGAGTCATTTATTTTATACAAGACCTAAAAATATTTTAATTTTGAAATAAATATTTTAATGGTGATTAAAGGGTTTCTATGGTGAATTGAAATAAATAAAATATTTGCCTAAAAATATTCTAATATTGAAATTGAATAATCTGATTAGTTTATCTATGTATAGCAGCATGAAAGGAAATATTTTAATGGCGATTAAAGGGTTTCTATGGCAATGGTGAACTGAAATAAATAAAATATAATTACCGCGGTAGAACTATGCGTGAATGCATAGCCGTCAGGGTTCAGTACCGGAAGGATGTACCAATCGACATCATTCAGAAGATTTTTATTCGCCACCAACTGATCTACTATGTAGAGCGACGTCACTGGAGCGATCCATTCTCTAGCATGAATACCGGCATCGATAAAAATGGCACGCTTATTATTACCACCAGTTGACAGCCTTAGAACTTTCATTTGCCGTCCCTCATAGGAGACTCCTATGTTGATTAACGAAGCCACGTCACGGTGGCTTTGTACTATGTAGTTCAAATACTGATCCACCTAACGAATATCCCATGTTATTTTCTGCGCTATCATTTTTATATTAACTAGAAAGTTCAATCGCTTCTCCGAGCACAATAGCATCCCCCAACAAAGCATACACTCCATGTAAAATTAAAAAATAGACGATGTAACAAATATTAAAACTACCCATGTAATATTCTTTTCAAACTGCTCCATTTTAAGGAACAAACATTATTTAACGAGCACATGAACAGACTATAATAAGAAAAACATCCCATGTTATTTTCTGCACTATCATTTTTATATTAAACTAGAAAGTTCAATCGCTTCTCCGAGCACAATAGCATCCCCCAACAAAGCGTACACTCCATGTAAAATTCAAAAATAGACGATGTAACACATATTAAAATTCCATTTATGCTGCATTTTAAGGAACAAAAATGATTTAACGAGATTGAACCGACCATAATAATAAAAATAGTCAAATAAAATAGCAAATATTACATTATTAAATATTCTACATTAAATTTCCTAATAGTTTCGAATATGGATATCTCGTTAGTTTAAAGGAACATCATTTTTGTAAACGATGTATAAATGAGAAATAAATTGAAAGCTCTATTCTCGAGAGAAATTAAGCCACCCCGTTACGCAAGTAAGTTGTTACGTACTTCGTTGTTATTAGGGTAGTAAGTGAAAGACAATTTTCCTGCAGGAGCTGCTCGCGTTTCCGGAAGAAGCGACTGCAGTCTTCGCTCAATTTGTTGATTGATGTATTCCTCAGTGACTGCTTCCCGAACATTATGGACCAGGACCGTGTAGGTCATGCCATTTTCATCCAGAAGACTTTTAAAACCGTCTACTTTGTCAGCAGTCACCAACACATCGACAACGCTCTCGGTCGTTCGGAGAAAATCGAAACCAGAAACATCCACGAAATTTTTCAATAACATAAGCTGCTCTGGCGTGCTCACGGAAATGGAGAGGCTTTGCATCCTGTCAATTTCGGTAGATTAAATTTTCATCCAGAGGCATTGCTGATCAATAGGTAGATCGTGGCTGTTGCTCGTAGGAGAGCAACTTGTTTTCCAAATTAAACATGTCTAACTATTGTTTACATATCTAGATTTTATAATTACTGGAACATAATGAACCGGCTAATAATGGCTAATTTAATTATACAAACATCTTTTCCAAAGGCTACAACTTTTAAAAATATATATTCAAAAAATAGGAAAATTAATTTTCGTATCAATAAAATAATTTTCTTATCATTCGCAACGATATTATTTTTAAAACAATTTCTTTCTCCTACCTACGGCCAAGTTGGAAAAATGGAATTTGGATAATTATAGTGAGAATGGCTACAAAATGAGACGTACCCCTCTAAGGGTGGCAAAACCTCCTCATTAGCGGCAAAGACAGCCGCGACACAGGCAGCGATCAGCAGAATACGCATGATGACGGCGATGATCACTCGGAACTAATCCGACTCATCGTCTCCTCAATTTCTTATATATCGACTCGTATCTATACGTCCATTATTGTGCGCATTTTATTAACGTTTTTCTATATCCCCCCCGCCCCAAATTCCCAACGACTGAGACGAACGCCAGTTCATCATCATCCTCATCAATGATAAGTAGCGATTGGAAATTTCACGAAAGTGGCAACGCTCTTATGAAATCACTGCTAACACAGATCCAGCAAAGATTACCAGTTGAAAGAGGTTTTTATCGCGCGACAGATATGTTTGATTGAAACTTTATGAGGAATTATTGATTGGTTTGTGATACTAGAAAAAAAATACACCGCACCGATCTAGCGCAGTGTGTTGTCGCTAATAAGGCTGACACGTCGATAACGTGGCCGATCGTGCTCGTAATTAATAACAGCAATCTGTACTTAATTACATTCTTCACGTGGAGTGCGTTCCTCCTCGTGCTCCCACTTGATGAATGATAGTAATAATTTAACAATATTTGCGCGTAAATGATCTTCGACAGAAGGTATTCTTTTTATTATAATTCTCAATTTACAAATGTTCTAAAGTACGTTTCTGCAGCAGAACCGAAAAGAAAGATTGCTCATGGTAATATAAATACTAAATTCGAAGTCTCAAAGGCCTGCTGTATTACGCATTTTCGCTTAAACAAGTGATAGAATATTTAAATACGAATAAATATATATGACATACATAAAAATAAAAATTACATAAAATAAAAATTATAGACATGAACTCATCTTTCAGATATAATTTCGTATGTCATATAAATATAGCTATTAGATAGTCTCGGTTCATTAATAAAGTAATTTATATTACACAAGAATACATATAAAATGTTAAATGTAACATTAAAGTACAAATACTTTGAACCATTGTTGTACAGATGCTGTGTTAGAGATTTTGTACATTTAACATATTCCATATGTACTATACATGTCGTTCAGAGTTATCCTTTGCTGGGGTATTTTATTATAAACCTGTTAAAAAAATGATTAAAACTTGGTAAAATAGGCCGGGTGCTAAGGCTATTCAATCTTTCACATAATACCTTCTTAAATTTCTTGAAATTAATACTAGCACGAAAGGACGAAGTATTATTCCTTAACAGATTATTGTGGTTTTCCTAAAACATTGAAATAAACATTGTTCACTTGCATTTACATTTTTTCTTAAAGATTTGAATTACTAATCTTACAGCTTGTGATGGCTTTACAGTATTTGACGACGTCACAGGAACTGCCGTGACTGAATTGTCAGAGCAAGATTTTTTACTAGCAGTAAGTGTCAGAACATCTTCACCTCTCTCATCAAACTCATCAAAAGATTTGTTTCTTTTTTTCGATTTTGTAACAGGCTCGTCCTCTATCTGTGACACCGTTTTTGCCGAATGAATATTATCTGCTCTAGATAAAGGTGTGCAATGCCTATTTACTTCTGGACTTTTAATACTACGATCGTGAAATAATTTGGACAATTTCTCTGGACTGAGAATACTATTGGGGTGTATATTGCTTCTCTCTCTATTCATCAGTATCTCTTCCAATTTATTTTCTTCTTCTTCATCATCATCTTCATCATCTAATAGGTCAATTACGTCGTTTGCAGGAGTTCCTTTATTTGCTATCCTTGACTCCGAAAATGGTTTCTTGGGACTAATTCCTTGCAAGGTACTACAAAATAAGGTATTTTTCACCCACTGTGATCTTTGTAAAGAATGTTGTGCACCTTTTTCTGTATCATCTGATGAGTCATTCGTTTCTAGAGCACGTTTCAGAGTTCTCTGTGAATTAACTTCTTTTACCTTTTGCGTGGATTTCTTATCAATTAAAACATCACTCACAGAAGTGCTCTTTATAATCTGACTCGTGCTTAGTGTGTTGACTCGTAGCGTTTTTTCTGATTGAGACGATTCACTTGATTCTGAAATATGTTTCACAGTCTTTCGTGAACATACTTCTTGTATTCTCTGTGTAGCTATTCGTTCAATTGGAATATCATTATTAACAGCATCCCTTGCATTCTGACTCACTTTAGACGTACCAGCTCTTAGTATATCTTGTGTTTGGGTTGAGTCATTCGTTTCTTTAATCCTTTGCACAGGCCCCCTTCTTTCAATTGAAATCTCACTATTAACTGTGGTCTTTCTATCCTGACATGTTTTTGGCGTACTAGTTATTAGTAAATCTTGTGTATCAAATGAATCTTTTGTTTCTGGAATATATTTCTCAGCTTTTTGTACTTCTTTAATCTTTGGCGCAGGACCCCCTCCAACTAAAACCTCAGTATTGATAGTGTTCTTTCTATCCTGACTCGCTTTTAGCGTACCAGTTTTTAATAAATCTTGTGTATCATATGAATCTTTTGTTTCTGGAATATATTTCGTAGTTTCTTGAACTTCTTCAATCTTTCGCGCAGATCTGCTTTCAATTGAAATCTCACTATTAACTGTGGTCTTTCTATCCTGACTTGTTTTTGGCGTACTAGTTATTAGTAAATCTTGTGTAGCATATGAATCTTTCGTTTCTGGAATATATTTCTCAGCTTTTTGTACTTCTTTAATCTTTGGAGCTGGACCCCCTCCAACTGAAACCTCAGTATTAACAGTGTTCTTTCTATCCTGACTCGCTTTTAGCGTACCAGTTTTTAATAAATCTTGTGTATCATATGAATCTTTTGTTTCTGGAATATATTTTGTAGTTTCTTGAACTTCTTCAATCTTTCGCGCAGATCTGCTTTCAATTGAAATCTCACTATTAACTGTGGTCTTTCTATCCTGACTTGTTTTTGGCGTACTAGTTATTAGTAAATCTTGTGTAGCATATGAATCTTTCGTTTCTGGAATATATTTCATTGTATTAACGGTGTTCTTTCTATTCTGACTCGTTTTTGATATACTAATTATCATTATATCTTCTGATTGAGACGCAACGCTATCCGATACGGCCGAACTGCATGATTCGGGAATAAGAACGTTCTGTGACGAATTGTTTACTTTAAAGTTCGTTTGTACCGGAACGTTAGAAATTATTTTCGGTAATACTTTCGCATTATCTGTTTGGTCCTGTGAATCAAGAACTAGAACTTCGGAAGAGTCAGGTTTCGACTGTGGTCGTTTTAACAGTTCCTCAAACCTATATGTCGGATTGCAGTACTTTTCAGTAGAACAATGCAGAATTGCAAGTGGAATATCAGTCTCCGATATCATTTTACGTTTGCTCCCCCGCAATGCGTTGTCTGTAAACCATTAATCATAGACAAAGTTACACAGAAACCACCTAAAACATGCCATCAGAGTAACCATAAAGTAAACTATTTTCTGACATACAGGGTGTCTTCCATTTTTCTATAATATTTATTATTTGCAAGAAAACACTCTGCATTCTCTTTCTGTCGCGAATAGCAGCATAGTTATTCATGTAGCCTGGTTCTAGGTAATTTACTCTATAGATATAAACCTATGGAACTATGTAAAGATTGCTTACATATTGTTTCATATTCGGGTACTGTGCCCTGTGTCGATTGCGTTGTGTCACTGTCAGAGTATTGTAGCACAATAACATTAGGTGCACAAACCTCCTTAGTGGTCAGAGGTCTTCTCGAATATAACATTGGCTTACCACCTTCAACATGTATGTGTATATACAAGTTATAAGAAATAACAAAAACAAAATTGTGAATATTCAATCATTTGCTTTTTACCTGCCATGCTAATCATTCTTCCATACATTTTGTACTGGCGCACGTTGAAGTGCACAAATATGAAGTTTCGAAAGAGTGTCTTCCTTTTCTCATTTACACAGAGAGAGACGCAGCTCTTGTTGATTAACAACTCGGAAATCGGTGGAATAAATTTCTCCGGTTGCGGGAGCTTGTCACCATTATCAATAGCATGTTTTACGGCCTCCCAGAAATTCAGACTTACTATTGGCACTGCAGAAGCCATAGCCCATGTAACCTGAACCAGAGGAAGTTGTTAACTATCGGAGGACGATAGGCAAGTATACAAATATCTTTGAGCGGAAACCTTTTCAGTTAAGGACGCTTTCGACACTGTTAGATGAGTACAAGCACTTGTCCAATCGTTAATCATCATTCCATCAATTTCATCCAGTATACCTTGTAGCTTCTCTTTCTCGGTATTTTGCAAGGAAGACACAATCGTTATTAGAGGTACGTATACTACTCTAAAATATAAATTTAGTTCATGAGAAGTACTGTGAATTCGTCTTAGTTTTACAACTAATAATTAGACTACGGATTTTATGCATTTATGAAGTTTATTACTTGGCTCTTGTTTGTTGCAGTTTAAGCAAACGATTTTTATTTTGCATAAAGTTCCGCAGTCTAATAATAATCAATATATAATACTAATAATAATAAAAATTTGAAATTTTACTTAAAGACATGTTGCTGCAAACCGAAGCGTATTTTATCTCCATCTTTCAATATAGTCCCTGTATTAGTGACTTCTACTTTTTCTTCTTCGCTCAAAATAATGTATGTACCATACTTAGAATTAGCATCTTTCAGTTCACATGTAGATATGGGTTCACCAGTCTGAAGTGATAAAAAGCATTTCAGTAAACATTTCAAACACCAATATGAACTTTTTCAGATACCTTTACTTTTTCTTTGGGTTTGACGTATATAGAAGCATGCAATCTACTGATAGACTCGTCGTTCTGCAGAAGAATGTCACTCTTCTTTCTGCCAAATGTCACTTCTTTATTTGGCTTGAAATACAGCCGGTTTCCTGAATATAAATAAATGAACATTCGGTATAATTTTCTAACCTCAATTATTGCTTGAATCACAACAAATATTTACCTGCTGAAGTTGTCAAATACCACATTTTGTTGCACTTCACAACAATTATCGGGTTTCAGAGACAAAAGCTTTCCATTTGGTTATTACGAAAATATACCATAATTAGATACGCTGTTACTTATTATTTACGCAGGAGCAGATGAGCAGATTGGAGCCCAAAAGATTCAAAAACGCCATGTGTCATTGAATATGAGAACAACCACTGTGTAAGTGTAATTAGCCTAATGCTACCGCCATCTACATCCGGTGCTAATAGCCATTGTTTTCTGCCTTAGGTGTCTGTGGTATGGCATCACTGGTTAGCACTGGTTAGGTAACTATTTTGTTTTTGATTGTCGAAGTTTGTGCGCAGTGTATGCATTCGAATCTTACCGGGTCAGTCCGGTTAGTTGGCGCGGTCAAAGTGCCAGTCATTCAATATTTCGATACTGTAGTTCATTCATTAGTATCATACTAGATACACCATAATAAACAATGGGTGCAGTACGCGTGATCAACAACGACGGCCAGTTTTATGGCGAAATGATGCGAGCGGGTACGAAATTGGTTGTAGTTGATTTCACAGCAACATGGTAAGTTTCTTTTGAGGTTATATTCGATTCGAAGATGAAAATGATTCCTACTTACAGTTCTTATGTGTTTATTTCTAAATGTATAAATTCAACTCGTTACTTCATCGAATTGTAGAATTTTTTCCTCCAATGATATAAATAATATTGTTATAAAGACATGTAGTTTACTCATTTCGATATCACATTCAATTTCTTTGATTTAATGTATATATTTTTATTAACTGATCAATATATTCTTCCTAAATGTCTTTTATTAACATGAATTTGTTTTATACCAGTTTTATACATTGATATTTCTCTGATCTACAGGTGTGGTCCTTGCCAGAGAATTGCACCAGTATTTGAACAATTATCAGTTAAATACCCAAACGCAGTATTTCTTAAAGTTGATGTAGATAATTGCACCGAAGTTGCTGTCGTACAAGGTGTCAGTGCGATGCCTACGTTCATATTCTATCGTAATCAAACGAAATTGGGCTTGTGTCAAGGAGCCGATGCAGTCGAATTAGAATCAAAAATTCAACAATTTTATGGTGGTGGAGAGGCAGAAGAAACTGAAAGTCCAGTGTCTGGACATGTACGAACTAGTGATAATAATGCCTATTTTTATATATTTGGGATATTATTTATTGCAATTTTGTATTACTGGGATAAGCAGCAATAAAAAAAGTTATAATTACTCTCTTTCGAAAGATATTCATATACTCAAGTTATCAAATATATTCTTTGAAGTACATGTATTTGTAATATTATAGTCTTTGTAATATTTTTTCATAATTATAATGTATCTACATGGCAAAATGTAAGAGTTTGTATTTATTTTATTTTAACACGTTCGAGACAGAGCCAATTTTTATGAGTATAAACAGAAAATAACGCGCCCACGACGAGATAGAGATTCTATTTCACTTTATGTTTAGATTATGGAAAGATTCACTATCATTCAATAAGTGGATGGAAATCGAGAGATAGATGTTGGCTAACAATAAGAGACGATTAGTTTAGGCAGAATCACGAAAGAGATAAATAAATTACAGTTTTGTAAGTGTACTCTTAATGTTATATAAATTACAATTTTGTAAGTGTACTTCCTATGTTATATATATCTTATTTATCAGATTCGATGTAGAAAATAATGAGGTGTGTCAGTCCTCAGGGCCTGACGCCAACCTAACAGAAAGTTCAGTGTCAGTCCCCAGGGTCCGACACCGTCTCGAACGTGTTAAATTAAAATTTGTATCTATGTAAATTTTGTCCTGCATAGTTTTACCAAACTTTTTATATATATTTAAAAAGATTTACAGTTACTGTTTATTCTAAATATAATAGAAACTATGACATGTAATACACTTTTTCAGATGGACCTAGCTACATTTATTACCAAGAAAGAATGCGAGTGTTTAAATGAGTCTGATGATCATAATTTTGTACAATGTTTGACTTCGGAAGACGGATACCTTGAGAGCGACTGCGACGAGCAATTGATATTGTCTATTGCATTTTCACAAGCAGTCAAGATTCATTCTTTGAAGATCAAAGCTCCTAAGGATAAGGGACCAAAAAATATTAAATTATTTATTAACCAGCCTAGAACAATTGATTTCGACGTGGCGGAGTGCAATACAAGCATCCAGGATTTGACGTAAGATCTCCTAATGTGTTCTATTAGTTTTCATGAGATGACAATTCATTTTAATAACTTGTTATGTATATTATTACAATGTGCAGTTTAACACCGAACGTTCTCGAAGATGGCACTCCAGTCGGTTTGCGTTTTGTCAAGTTCCAGAACGTACAAAATCTCCAGATCTTTGTAAAAGATAATCAAAGTGGTAGTGAAACAACGAGGATCGATCATTTGGCTGTTATAGGTTCGCCAATCTCTACTACGAACATGGGCGACTTTAAGAGAGTAATTGGTAAAAAAGGAGAGAGTCACTAACAGCCAGTATTTCCTACTCAATGAATTGTAAAAGAAATTATTATTTTAAATATACTTTCCACAGCCATTACACTGCAAAAGTAATACTAAAATAAAATTTATCCATTATGTTTCGTTTACAGACTATGTGAACATTATATATTGTGCATTTAGGATCTGCATTAATAAAGAACATATGATATTTATTATACATATATGTCATTTCTAAATTTATGAAAATTTCGAGAAACAATGAGTAATTAACGAGACTTGCGCGTTATTCTTTATTGCAAGCGATCCTGGATAATTAGATACAATACAAGCAATACTAGCCTATAAAAATGTCATTTTTAGTATTTATTTGACCAACTAGAATTGTTCATTGATTAGAAACTCTAATATCAACATATGGATTTGCTCATTGAAAAATTTTAATACATACAATGTTAAGAAATAATAAAAATTTATTGTACCTGTAATAGAGAACTAAACGAATTCAATAAAATTTATACATCTTAAGCAGTTTACTTATTCTCATTCTACGAGGAACGCGAAATAAGAATACGGTTTTTATTTTAAATAAAAATGCTTAATATTATTACTTAAGATTATTAACTACAGAATGTACAAAATTGTAAGTATAAATCATTGTATACAAAATTTATGAATGCACTACTTCCAGTTTAGTATTTATGGACAGGTTTTATGAATTCGCCAAATGCCACCACAACGACAAGCTCTGGCCCATCTTTGATCCCACGCTCTAATTGCAGCTGTTCTCGTCATATTTTGAACTTGAGCTTTCCCACCACATCTGTAATTTTATTTTACGACATAATTTCTGAAATAACTTATTTAATCATTTCATCAAAATGGAAGAAACATTTTTTTTCACATTTAATACCTTGTACATTGTTTAACAAGAAGTGGTTGCTTCCCAAGATATAAATGTCTAATACCGTCTACAATTTGTCCACTATGCATACAGCCTTCAACTGAATTAAGCTCAGGTACAAATAATAACTGTTCAGATTCCACACCATACTCCAACTGCGATAAAATTGAATTATTACCACAATCAAAATGGCATTCATAAATCAATGTAATAATGCTTATGAATTTTTTACCTGTAAGGGAAAATTTTGATAAAACAGAATAGGGGTAGCTATAGCTGTTATGCTATTACCCTGATGTAACTGGGGTATCATGATCTGATTCGGTAGCAGACAACAGTCATCTGGAAGAAAGCAATTGTCGTAGCACTTACTTAATTAACTTATTACTTTATACACGCAGAACTTCGGTCTTTATCTTCATCTATTGCGATACATCTAAGTTAAAATAATTTATCTGTCTAATGTGATAATTAAATTATGGGTGAATTACGGAATTATAATTTTAAATATTTAATCGGGAACGAGTCTCTAATTACACTTCAAATATAACAACTTTTTCTTTAGGCTTTTCACTTTCATTATCTTTTGTCTCTTCTTCTATCGTGATCACCGAGTCTTTGTCTTTGATTATTAAATTGATCGAATGAGGTGCAACGATTTCTTTTGTATTTTCTGGATTAACATCTATGTATACTTCCGTTTTCTCGCTTTTTGGACTTTCTACATTTGCGATAAAATAAGTTGGCTCGGGATCGCTGTTCGGTGACGGATTTTTCGTCGATTTTTTCTCATTTGGTGCATCAGTGGCAACGCCCTTTTCGTTCGGTGAGAAATCATTTGGAAAAAAATGTTTTTGATCTGGTACTTTCGCACTGTCATTTTCTTTATTTTGATCAGCTTGCTCGGCTGCCTTGATGAGATCAATAAAAAATAATTCTCTTGGTGACAGTGGTCCTTTTGGAGATTTTGGAGTATCCGTGCCGTCATCCGGTGTAACCGTCACCAATTTCAAATAATCTTGCATCGATTGCCTCTGAATCTTAGGGATGATGTTTCCCGATTTCAATGCATCACTGTCTTCTCCATTTTCATCAGAATCACTTTTCAGATTTACATCGCCGGTGTTTTCAATATTATTGCCCGAATTACGACGATGTATCACAAGAGGTGGAAGATCTTTGTGCTTCCCACTCCTATTCCGTCGCATTTCAAGAGAATTGGTTTTATCTGTCTCATCGGGTGCATTTTTCATTTTTTCCTTATCAGAAATCGTTGCACCTGTAGTCTTGTCCTCTTTTGTTTCTACAAACTTTACATTATGCGTAGGACCGCCTTTTTCACTGGTCATTGGCCCCAGTGTCATTGCATTGCTTGTGCCATATGTTTGCAATTTAACTTTCTCATCTTGCTTAGCTTCAATGCATTTCCACACTATAGTTATGCACAGTGTAATAAAGACCCAAATGAAAAATGCTGCGATCCAATAGGCAATGAATAAAAATTTCGAGTACTTGTCCTTTTTGTTGTCATTGTGAATTGCATGAATTAAAAGTGGACCCAGTATAAACCAATAAAGTACAAACACGCATAGCATTACTATGCAAAATACAGTTAGTTTATACGGTTCTGCATATTGACAACAACGTCTTTTCCCACTTTTCTCTTGAAGTAACTTCTGCTCTGTTAAAACCAACGAGTTCTTGTGTTTCACAGAAAGAGCTTTACTCATTTTGGACGATTATTACACAAAACACTTTACTTTTTAAATAAAGAAAACGAAGCAACATTTAATGTAGACACCCGAGCCTATGTCTAATAATACTGAATGAAAGAATCAGGATTTCCCTTGACACACAAGGAAGTGGTATTTTATCTTACTTCCTATTAGCTGTCGCATTCTGATAAAGACCGTGCAACTGTTCATGAGCGTTACAAACGACTAATCTCGCTTTTGACGCAATCACGTGAATATTCTTTAGAAATTATGGTGAAGCACTTACCTATTAATCCATCATCTACTTGTTGGGATTGAGTATCTCCGTTCGGTTGCACCAACTTTGACAATAAACGGAACAACAATGCCAACACGTCGAGATTATCGGCGCTGCGAAGAAATACTGGCAGACACGAAGGACGCAATAAACCCCATATACGTATAATCACTAGTAGCTCCCTCAATGTATTTAACGCTTTATGGTCCTTCAGAAGCTCGTACTATGGTGTAAAATATTCAAATTATTATAAAACAGAGCAGTTCGAAGTTAGTGATATTATTTCATAATTGGTATAATACTACTAACACCACCGGATTTCATTTGTAACCGTTGCTCCGGAAGGCGAGCTAAGAGATTCAAAGCCAGATCTGCTACCCATTGAATTAATTGTTGCAACGATTGAAGCGTACTAGGCTCTACGGTAAATTCCTTGGGATCAAGGTGCAAAAGTACCTGTCAATTACATAGTTATAATATAATATGTATGTTGACGTTACCACTGTTGAAAAAGATAGGCTTCGTTTATACCTTATCTACATCCGTAATTGCATCGTTAATGACTGCTGCTAAACTCTCCGCTGGTCCCTTATCATGAGGAATCAAATCAGACGGTCGTAGCAACGATTTAAAAGCTGTTGCTACCGAATGAATCATAAGCAACGACGATAAGTCTGCTGCTTTGCTTTGTCCGGATACTAACATCCTTAAAGTACACACATTTTCTATAATTATAATCCACTAAAATGATGTCTAAGCAATTTCGAAATGATATAATACCTATATAACGACGTCTTGATACAAAGGAATTGTATGTAATGATACTGCTGTATAGGCTGTAACTGTCTATTGAAAGAAACATCCAACCTTTCGCATAACGGTTCGATCATCGATGATCTTAAACACAATAATATATCTAACCAGTCTAGTCCAGTTACAAGACAGTATTCTAAGAGTGTACAAGCGTATGTTAATGTTATCGATGACCCTGTAAAGTTGAAGATGATCAACAATTATTTCAATTTCAATTCCATGTTCTAGAAAATTTTATTTTTTACGTTTACCTCCATCAGGGAGGAGTTTGTATAAATATAAATTTCCTCGTGTATCACAAGCCAAGAGAACGCAACCCAGCCATGATAAATCTATGCTCGCTATAGAGATAGTATTTTTAAAATATTTATTATTTGGTTCATCGGGCCGCCAAGCCATGTTCAAAGATGACAGAGAAATTTCTTTCAGACAATCACGGCTCAAACAATGCACCGATGAATCCGCCAAAGCTACTACAACGTAACTCGGAGGTGGCAACGTGGTAACTATTGATAACTTCGTAGTCGCTATTGCTGTTATTGGAGATTGGCAACGATATTGTGATTGATGTTGCCATACCTATAAAGCGTATACATAGAAAAATAGACGATCATAAATAAACCTCATATTTGTGTTTTAAATACATACCACAACAGTTTTAAATGGTTCTAATGTTTTAGGCTGAAATAACTTATGAACTGGTTGCGACTTTTCTCGCAACTCCCATACTTCTACAATACCTCCGCTATCACTGTTAACAGCAACAACTAAGGAGTCTGCATCTTCCCGAACTACAAACTTCAAGTGGGTCACACTTGTGTCTAAGGAAAGAATTTTGTAAGCTTAAGTTGTACAAACATGAACAGTATTATATGAAGAATTCAAGGTTACATGTATTGTCTTTGGGTGCTCCGTCCTGCAAAAAAAAACTTGGCAGTGCTTGCGATGTAATAGAGCACTTGTCATCATTTTTGCGAACTAATACCCTGTAACATCTAATTGGCAAACAGATATTCCCACTGCTTACAGCTACCAAAATATGGCCATCTGAAAATTCATCAGATTTTATTTTAGTTCGCTGATTGTTATGGAAATGATTATATTTCTAAAATATATTTGCGTATATGTACTTTTGCCATAACACAAGTCAACCGCGGTTATCCTATGCCGCATACTGCCTAAGCTTTCTGTTGAGAAACAGATAGGATTTTGAAAATCTTTTGTAATCATCAGTGCACCGACCATGCCTGTTGTCGATACGACTAATACTCCTTCTGCTGCTCTACCACCAAATTGTCTGACAGAAGGAGCAAAGGGTAAATGATTAAATTTCTCACTGTAGTGAATACTATCTTTTTTCTCAGTGACAAGTCCTGTCTGAAATTAAAATTTTCTATGCCATATGCCAGATTAACATTACTAAGGTTGCTTGTATATTAACTTCTAATACCTTTTTCCCATTATGAAACCAAGCTGCACCTAATATATGTTCTCCAACAAAACACGTGGAACCGATTAATACCCAATCATTGAGGACATGATCCTTGAACATCCACAGTTGTACGTTCCCAGTAGCATCGGCAACAACTAGTTTATCACCTGATAAATCCCATTCTAATGCAGTAATAGTATTCTTGTTTGATAATAGCCTAAATATGCAGAACAGTTTTAATTAATATGAATGCATGATTTTAAAACAATTGAATAGGTAATAAAAAAAATGTATCATACTTGTGAGTATGCCAAGGCATATTTAAATCGCAAACATAAACATGTGATCCCCATGTTTTTCCGCTATTATCGTCTAATTCGGTGGTTGTAGTAAACGCTGCTATATTTCGACTAGATAACGAGCATAAGGATTGTCCTTCATACAGGCTAAAAATTAGAGTACTATGAAACAATGATAAAATTTTAGAAACATCGCTCAGAGAATGTTTACATATGAGGGTCTTGTAGTGTTTCAGATTTTGTTCAAATTCGAATATGTTGAAATTTTTAAAATTGTTGATGTTACAGACTTTTATAAAAAACGTGTCAATCAATGAAAATGAATTTCATTGAAAATATTTCAGTATCTAATAAAAATTATGTCAGTTGAAAAAAATGTGTTTTCCACCATTTATTTTGCAATTGTTTTAAACAAATGCAGAGGAATATTAAAAAATTTAAAAAAAAATTAGGATATAGACCCAAGCTGCCCCTTTACGGACGTGTTCTGAGAAAGTGGACACTGTAAAATTGACGAAATTGAAATTATTTGTTGATGTATATTATATAAATATACATATATTTAACTTGATAGAAAATATCATGCATTATAAATACTGTATTAATAATAATTGGAGGAATACATGAAAAGACATTATCGTTAGTAACTAATAAAAATAAGTTAATAATGCAACATACCTTTCTTGGTTTATAAAAGGTTTCGATGTCACTTTTCTATTTATAATGTATTGTAAATCCATGGTTGCGAGGTTATGTCACAATTAAAGAAAATACTATGAACACAAATGCGTGCACTAGAACATTACTCGTTTATTGTACTTGTGCATCGCGATGCACAAGAATTTTGTGTGAAAGATTCAAATAATAATGAATCATGTAATAAAATGATACCGGGAAAACCATAACAGACTACGCGCACATCACAGTCGTCAGCACTGCGTCATGTGATAAAATGTACTGGCGGTTTCTCATAAGCATGGTACTGATACAATTGAAGTAGTAGTGGTAACCTTCTCAGCCAATAGTGAGAACGCGTGCGGATCAACTGTGGCGCTTGACCAATCAGACGGCCTCTTTGCGAATTTCTTTCGCATTCCTTTCAGAGTACCACGTTATGAGACACTGACAATACGTGATGTGAGCTTAGTCGAATATGCATTCTTCGTTCTAATTCAGGTCATTTGCAATTATGAGTCTTCTCCCATTATTTTTAATTATTCAATACACGAACCTCTATTAAAGAATCGAAGTGCACTTTCGAAGCGTGACGGACATAAGCGGTACACCATAAACCCATTCATTAACTTATGCAAGTGTTAATGCATTTTTAACCTAGCTCCGTTTGTTTTGGAGAGCATTTCCTGCTTCTGTCCCTTAAAACATGGCTGTATTAATAAATTGTATTTGCATCGTTTTCTCCTTATTTATTTCAGTTTCCTCCACCTAGTTTTGTGCCATACAAAACGTTCGAAATATTGCTTTCTTTCTGTTGATTCAGTTTTTTGGTTACTTATTTTCTTCCGATTATGAGTCATGCTGTGTGTGCAATGCACACTGCTGTTGTATCTCTGCAATTTCGAAGATCAAATACATCAGTGAAAATGCATGTCCGCACATAAATTAAACACAGAATGAATCAATTTTTCAAGATCATCCTGTTCATCTATAGTTTTTGTTTACTTTGCATGTTTTAATCGTTCTCTTCAATGGATCTGTGATTGTAAGGCAGAACAAAATAAATCGTATTTTTTTTTAGAAATTTTTGTTTACACCTCGACTGAGGAAGGGCAATACTTGTGTTCTTCAGAGAAAAAATCAATGTTTTCTTATCGAAATAACAATATAATACAACAGAACTAAAATTTACTTCGTGCACATAAAACAAATAAAAGATAAATCTTAACAGTTCAGATTAATGGATGTATTATGTGAAAAAGTTGACAAAAATGTTTGTGTCCCATAGTTCTAATGCAACAAAATCGTTGTTGTACATTACTTGTACTATATTCCTCTCTGCAACAATAACAAATGAATGTTTAAAAATTTTAATATAAATATCCAAAGTAGAATCATGTAATTTATGCTACTTTGCCTTACAACTACAGATGCACTACCAAGTGTTACAATAGTGTTAGTTAGCTAACAAGTAATTCAAAGTTACTTAGTTTCTGCTATCTACTGAAAAAATCATTGGATGATTGCTACTAATCATTTCTTCTGCAACAAATGTCTCTCTTCGATTACGCTCACAAAGAATGTTAAAGAAAACAAATAGAATGACTGCCATAGCTATGAGCACAACAAGCATTGAATGCAATTTCCCATGTACACTTTGCGATAAATCATAAAAAGAGTTTAATAACTTTATGGTATAGAAAATGGTTGGGGATCAGGCAAAGGACCACAGCTCTAGAACGAGCGAAAAAGCAAACAATAAATTCACAGAATCATTAGGATTGACAACCACAGTTGCTCTTGAGACGCTGCAACGTGACATTAAGAGGGTTTTGCAAGAGTATGAAGAAGAGTGCAAAAGAAACAAGTAATGTCTTTACTCATTTCTCATTTTTGTATCCATCGGAGGAAAATTTCATACTCATATTGTGTATCCATATATATAATGTATATATTATGTGCAGAAAATATAAAGCTTGGCTAAAGGACACTTTACATCATCGTAGTCAGTACACAACTTTGTGCTGGACTTCAGCAATTGCACTTTTGATCAATGCCATTATCCTTGTCATTGAATTCTTCACAGTCAACGAGACATGGTATGATCTCCTCCACAGTTTAACATAATATTAGAATGTAATATATCTCGAGACCATAATCATGCTTCTAAAATAGTATTTTTTTAGTTATATTCATTATAATGTAAAGACAGACTAAGAATACATAGAATTGTTAATAATAACTACAGAAATTATATGAACTGTGACTTAAAGAGACTGTAAAAACCATTTTTACATGGTTACAGGTACCTTACACTGCCTTATGAAGGACTGACAGTCTGTTGTTTAGTAGTTTTAAATTTTATTTTAGTTGTATCAGATAACAAATTACGACACAAAGAAATTCCTCATAGAGTACGAATACTTCTTGACCAATTAGAAGGTAAATTTTTATTTGCACAGTTTGTATTCTTTTGTGTTTGAAACTTTGTGTGTATAATTGTATTTTGACCATTTCAGTTGCAAAACATTCTTGCCAATGGGAATCCGAAAATTACCCACATTTGTGCAGTCCATTGTCCCCCTGTTTAACTTTACAATGGACATACCGTGACGGTCATATAGTGAACTTGCCATGGGCTTTATTGGTTGCCGGAGACATAATTGTAATAAAACCTGGCCAGCAAGCACCTGGATACTGTGTTCCTTATGATGTAAGTAGAGTAAATGTTTCTACTTTCTGTATAAATAATGAGAGTGTAATAATTACAGGATACAGAAGCACCGGTGTTACACGTAAGAGAGGTGTACAGTCCCCAAGTCCATAGTGCGAATGAAATTTTTTCAACACCCCAGGCGCGAGCACCGTTGAAGAACAAAATTTACAAGCTTCAAGAAACTCCATACTTGATGAATCTTAGAATGGCCCTTGATCAGGCTCTCGACAGACCAGTCACATATCACAATCGCAAGCGTCACCTTTTAATGATATGTTGTATCGAACAGCTCACCTATCCAGTTCTTTTAGTTATTGTGTTAATTGTAAATTTATTCCGGTATTTATATTTGTACGAATACTTTGGTATTGGTCACTGGAACGAAATGTTCCTGCTGCAACCAATCGCCATTGGTATTCCTCTACTTCCGTTAGTATTTCCGATTTGTTGGATTTTTCTAAACGGTTTTGGAATGGCGCGGTTTAAAGCTTTATTTAAACTTTATCAGTCTTCAAAGAAGCTCCAGGTTAATATGCCTTCGAAACAGTGAAATTTGGATGGCCGCGTGACGCTTCGTCTCGTATATATTTTGATCATGATTTTAGTTTGTCGATCCGTTCGAGGATACGGACATCTCTGGTCCAAGCTATCCAGAGGTAGTCTACAACTGGATGGAACTAAAAGAGTATTTTTTCAATATTCTTCTCGGTAAGGAGCACATGATGTCCAGGTCTGCGAGTATCTTACACGTTTTAGGATCAGTCACGGTACTTTAAACATCGTACAAGCGAATATACTTTCAGCCAAATATAACAAGCAATACAATTAAAAGAAGTGTACTGAAACATTTTCAGGCACTATGCTGTGTGGATAAAAAAGGAATCCTTTCGTGGCCTAATCCAACAGCAGAGAAGGTATTCTTCCTACGCAATGCCAATACTTTGTCCCCATCTTCAAGGTAAATCATCATTTCTCAAAGTTTTATATAATAAACCTGTAGACTGTAATAACATTTCTTGAAATCGAACATTTCATGTGCACAACCACCAAATATATTAATGAATTACTTATTTTACAGCACTGGTAGCTTAGACAAAACTTCTGAACACCAATGCCAAACACAAACCGACGATTCTAAACAGTACTCAAACAAAACGTCTTATGTTCAACATGGTAACGTGCAAAATAAAAAATATTATCTAGTCTATTTCATATTAAATGGAAATGTGTTTCCAGACATGTCTCATTCAACAGCCGAGGTTTTGGATCTTACCCATGATCATGCGCTGCCGTTCCGTCTACAGTTTGATGATCATGCTTGGAGGCAGCATCTGAACTCATTGAAACCGCTAGGTCTGGCGATTCTACTCAACACATGTAACATGCAAACGCAAGAGCATTATATGCAGTTCTGTTGCCATGTGACTTGCGAGGCACTGTACAATGAGAATCTCGTACCGGTTACGAACAGACGGTATGTCTATTGTCCGTTTGGATGATCGTGTTTCATTAAAACGCTTTATTGCACTGCATTTTTCTCCCTTTGTTTGTATACATAATTCAAACTAATTCTTCCAATTATCAAGCTAATTACGTCCAGTTTATCATACTCATAATTCCTAAGACAGTCCAAAGGTAACACTTCCAGTTACCAGTAACGTTGATCATACACATTTGTCAGCTACCAGGATCACAGTATAGAAGATAAGAGTGGGTATCAGGCAAAAGATACAATACAAAGTTCAAGACAAGTGTATTTAGTGGACGAATCAGGGAGCCTTGGACAGATGTGGTCAGTCCAACCATAGTTATTTTATGTATCCTCCATATTTATAGTTAATCTGTATTGGTGTATGGAACTCCAATCATTTTGTACATATAATCATATGAATGCTAATCATGGGACATTCTCTCACACTTCTGTACTGTTCTTTCTTTCGTTAGAGTAAATTACCATTTACTAAAATTTCATGTGTGATAAATGTAGGTGCCTGTGTGAGTTAGCGAAGCAGATAGGTTTCCAAGAGCAGGCACAAAATATATTCCAATTGGAGCAACAGTTGTCCACGTTTAGGCATGTTGTAAGCATATTGTGTGATATTCCAGTTGTACGTTCACTTAAGGAGGGATTCTCGTGTAAACGGTAAAAAAGGAGCGAATTTTCAAGGAATGTTTATTCGAAATCTATTTCCGAATAAACATTCCTCAAAAATTGGATTCTTTTTTCCCGTTTGTACAAGAGTCCTCCCTTAATTATTTCTGAAAGAAAGAATTCAAATTTTTTACATACCATATTTTAGCAACCGGAAATGGTACGCCGTGACATCAAATTCGCAAGGTCCTTAAGCATTGCAACGAAGCTGAAATTCCCCTTTCCGCATATGGTTGCTGTAGTAGTTAAGGAACGCAGTGGAGGTGGTCTACAATTACTAACACAGGGTACAGCAGACATAATTTTGGATTCGTGTATCGAGTTTTGGGATGGCCATGATCTCTGTCCACTTTCTGCATCCGATAGGTATAATAAATATAAATTCGCGAGCAACTGTAAAAACAGTAAACCCTTGGAATATGTACACATTTAAACTATTCAATTAAAATAATTCTTCCATACGCGTTTCAGAAAAAAAGTGCAAGATTTCTATCAAAGGACAAGCTTAACGTCATACTGCACTGCATTTGCATATAGACCATTAACGCGTGGTATTAGCAATAAAATGTCTAAAATATATTTAGAGCTTCCCGCAGACAGTAAACATTTGTACACACCCCATAGAAGTCCCACCCCATTACCCTGGGACTTCAGGAACGTTCTTGATCCTAGAGTGAAAGGTATTCTCGGACAATTTCACTCAACTGGTAAGTTCTACAAACATTTACATCATTTGTAAAATTATAAGTACAGCGTTTTCATGAAAATGTTTATAGATTCCTTATTGTGCAATGAAAATAAGGACGACAATATAAGTGATGTGGAAAGTTGCTTCGAAATTCAATGCAATCAAGTCTTCATTGGAATGGTTACGATGCAATATCAAGCACAAACAGATATGGTAAAACATTTCACTATAACATACTGTCTAACAAATGTCTTTTAGGATTTATGATTAATCGTCAATGTGTGGTTTGTCTCACAGGTACAGTTGATTGAGCAACTAGATAGAGCATGTATACGTTTTGTTCACTTCAGCAAAGAGAATGAACTACGATCTCGGGTGTTCTCGGAGAAGATGGGCCTGGAAAGCGGATGGAATTGTCATATATCGTTGCTCAGTGAGAGAGCTAGGTACTATACGCCATTCTACTATTGATAATCGATAACTCTACAAACTACTTTGCTTTGCTTTCTTTTGCTTTTGGATTAATATTGAAAAGTTTGGGGCATGTCCTCACATTGGAGAGTATAAATATGCTATATTTCTATATGTGTAAAAATCTGTTATACATGAAAACATATTCAACACTGAGTATTTCACACTAATTGTATATGTTGCTGGTGTTTACGATTATTCCGTGGTCGTTCGTTTTTTCTTTTTCTTCTTAATCGTCAATTAAAAAGTATTTGTCATTTTTTAAATGTCGTTTAATCTAATAATCTGTTGTAAGTCTCTAAAAATAAATGGTGCTATCTGATATGAACTTTGTTTAACTACTAGCTACTTTTGTCTATAACTATGAATGTGAATGTAAGATATGCATGTACATTACAGGAGACAGCAATGGCTGGAGAGATATCCACACATGACCCCATCGTATATGTTTGTCTATACCTCTTTCTTTCATTACTGTTACTAATTTGCATGTTTATTCGTTACGCTCTGTATTAATTAATATCTTTTTTTTTATTGTGAATATTATTTTCTATCCATAGAAAGTTTACCAGTTCTTTGAATGCGATGATGATTCGATTTTTGATCCTCCCTTTCTAATCTTTCTGATCGATACTCTGTATTCTTTAGTGGATTTTCGATTATATTCGTTCTATTACGAATTTACTCTCTTAAGTTTGTTACTTTGTTATGTTTCTATTTAGAGCGTTAAGTTCCGACTGATTTTTACGCCGGTATAGTTACTGGCAACCACTGGTTTCGTTTTTAGTTTCTGATAGAGACTTAATGGCTTCTTCATTAGCGGATACATCTCGAACAAAAACATTTGTTCATTATTTCCAGTTGTACCATTGCACATGTGTTAATATCTCATTATTATATTCATCGACATTACATTAAATACACGAATAAAACGTATATAACTAACACACCGATATTAGGTCCGAGAGTCCAGTGGGTTGGTGGGTGAGCCAGGCAGCAGCCATGTCCTCACCCACTCCCTCGGCCCAATCTCATCAGCATAATTACTCCTGCATGGATGAGGCCAGCCACTTGCTTAATCGTGTCTCTCCTCGGTATGTTACATATTACCCTCTCTTTATCACACATAAAACACTAAATGAAACATGTCATTATTTACTTTTGATAAACGTTTTAACTATACTTACTATACGAGATTGAGAACCGTGCTTTTGCTTCTCGATACGATTACATTAGATCAAATAAGAACGTTCGCTGATACCTAAAAAGAGCATGCAATCATACATTTCTGCTGCATACATATGCTGCATTGATGTGTTTGTGTTCTAAAAGGTTATCCCTGCATGAATGAAATACGGAGCAACCGTTTTCTCTATTGTACGATTTATTTTATATTATAGCACCAATCTGGACACTAGCCGTGCCATGAGCATGTCAGCACCGAGTGCCATAAACACCGACTTCGCCACCGTGAAATTCGACGATGAGACCACCGAGTGGAACGACACGGGATTGTCCCAAGTCAAGAGTGCCATGAGCCATAGGTTCGTTCCGTGTAACGCTAAACAGCTGTAATTTTTTTGATAACGAATGTTATAATGTTCGGTTGATTTTGCATGCCAGTCTAAATCACCTAGTACAAAGGATCACGAGAACTGGATCGTCACACTTTTCGTAATTATTTTCTGTTTCCCTTTTCTTTTCATAGTAGATCTCCTCTCCTGGATCACTCCGATACGAATCGATCATTTCTCGTCACCCATGCCAATGATTTATAATAATGTATGCTAAATTAGGGGGGATTAAGTCAGACATTTATATGCATTTTACTTGAAGCATAATCGACCATTTCGATGGCAGAAACTGACCGATTAGCATGGACTGATCCGCAACTATCTTAAACTGTCTCTCTCTTTGTTGTGTTCTCTCTGTCTTCTCTCTTATCGTTTGAAATATTTCCGAATAGAAACGAAAGAACAATGTCCAAGAGTAACACGATGTTCAATAGGGAACAGGATACAGTAAGAAGCGAGGACAGTGTGCTGGTGCAAAGTGTAGATTTAGGATCAGGTCAGGAAGCATGGCGGTCCCTGAGCTGTCTCACGGATAGTACAGAACAGAGTGCTCCTGTTAATTTCGACTTATCCAACAGAGTAAGTCTCCCAATCCTAAATAATTGTCTTAAAAACATTAATAATTGTCTCAATGTTCTGTTCCAATTACAGGCAAAGCTGCCAAGAGGAATCGACAAAATACGACCACACTTGGAACTAATAGACAACGTTCCTCTACTAGTATCTTTGTTCACCGACTGCAACACTACAGTTACGAGAGAGATGCTGCACATTATGCAAGATTACGGAGAAGTAGTTTGCGTCTTGGGCTCCTCTGCCAACGCAGAAAACATGCCAATCTTTATGCAAGCAGACGCAGGGTAACGAATCCTTTCATTACTATCAATAGACGTTTATTAAAACCAAGACTGAATTATCAAATATAAAGCATACAAGATCAAATATTATTCGCAAACGTTCTCCTTTCTGACAAGACGGCCTGGAATCTTGTAACTAGTTCTGAAGATAGTGTCATCCTCCATTCGAGCAGTGATCTCCGCTCGTTTAGGTTTGATCCTGATCCTCCCAGGAACAAGTCCTGGGAATTGATAAGACAGCTGACTTGTAGTGTGGTAGTCTGATTTCACTTTTGTCTGCCAGAACGTGGCTCTTCTTGGTCTTTTGATAACAATAGGTGTAGCAAAATTTTGATAAGACCCCTTTGTGATTGTCTCGCTTTCCATTGGAACAGAGGGGACATGTTTTCCTCGGTAAGGTTTGTAACGTTTAACTTGCACTCGTCCAGGGTTCATATAGGACATCATCTGAGTAGTCGTCATGTCCCGAGATCCTTCGAGGAATAAACGTGGCCTTGGGAGAAAAGGTTGTGGAATTTTTCCCTTTAAAGCTTCATAGGACAGTTTGTAGACGGTGTCGGTGGCCATTTTCTCGACGGTTTTGTACCCTAATTTCTCATGATCTCCGTAATTGAATCTTCGTCTAGGAACTTGATCGAATTTTAAGTAAGATAGGTTGTACGTTGTGTCCGATCCGATCTTTATGGTTGGTTTTCTGTAAGGTCTGTTGTATGTTATCGGTCGCCTCGTAGCTGGTTGCAGGTATAGTAAATTCTCATCTCCAAATATGGAATCTTGTGGTTTATTTAGGTTCCCTGTACCACGGCAGGGAACTTCGGAAACCTGTACCATTTTTATAAATATTTTACACAAAATATCAGGTGTCAGAATATTGGTGGAGAAGTTATCAGCGTTTGCTGTTGTTCTATTACTCTGCGCTGTGTTCAGAATTGTGTTAATTGATGATACGATTTTAGAGTGGCAGTAGAACCATTGTACCCACAAGTTTGCCAGAGAATTCCTGTACTAACACACACGAGAGACGACCAAGGTCCATCTCCAGTTGACATAAGCAGAGCGTTGAACTCAGTTGCGTGCTCGTTGAGCGTGAAACGCGAGGATCCGATCGCCATTTTCCATTTGATTATGGAGGTAAATCTCATAAATCATATAGTTCATCTCACATACTTTATTCTCCATAACCATCAGGTAATTTTCATAAAATTTTATTTAGAAATATAACTTTGAAAAGAAGTTAAATTTTTAGATGTAGAATTGGCCCCCTTAGAAGTAACAATAAGAATCAGCCTGATGAATCGAAATGAATTTGATGCCTTAAAATTTATCGTTCAGGCTCGTCATTACATGAAGTGCCTTTGGAATTGCGTGCAATTCTGGGTCTGTTGCACGGTCACTCTCTCCTTCACGCAAGCACTGTCCAGTTTCTTGTTGTTGCCGCCGCTGTTCTCTGTCGATCAAGTGTTATGGTTGAGTTGCTTAATCATTCCAATGTTATCGATATCCATGATCGCCACGCCGAAAGACACCACCATAATGCAACGTGCCACGGGAAAGAATCAGTGCACTATAAACGGACAAGTGAGTAAATACAACAAGTAAACCCCGAATCTCCAAAGTTTCTGCATCAATTGCAGGAGTCAAGTGTGAGATAAAAATGTATTTTTACTCTCTCGTCTCGAGGATTTATGTACTATGTATCTCTTCTTTTCTTTTGCAGATTGCGTTGTTCGTCTTGTGGTGTTACGGTAGCAAGTTTCTACCAACAATTATAACCATAGTTCTATCGCAGTGTATTTCGTTTCTAACTTTGTGCCCCATTTACGCGTCAATGGACTCCAAATGTCTCTACGTGTACCCTGAATTAAGAGAAGGGGTCCTATGGGGGGGTTGGGGTGCCAAACCAAACGTCGTTTTAGTGGTACAGCATTTCGCTTTGTCATTGCTAGTTTTACATTTAGGTAAGTTTCATTGTAGATCAATATAAAAATTATTATTCGATTAATTAATGAGTCTCCTTGGTTGCAGTAACCATATCCATAGGCTTTGTACATAGAGAGTATTCTATTTGGAGGAAACAACCTTTCAACAATTTCGTGTGGTTTTTAAGTGCATTTATAACGTAAGAATAATTATAATTTTCTTCGCAGTAGTCCCTCCTTTATCAGTACTATAATGAATACATTAAAAAAAATTTTTTCAGATTATGCGCACAAGCAGCATTCTCAGGGGTTGTGTTCTGTTCATTTTGGAAAGAGGAGGGTGAAAAGATCGAAGACTTTCCGGTTCATCTCCCTCTGTTCTTCTTAAGTTCCCTGCCGCTTATTTTTGCTGTTAATGAGTTAATTAAATGGCAGGAAATTAAGTAAGTATATTTGTCTTTTAAGGGTATCATACGTCTAGGACACGAAAAATGTTTTTAACTGTGAATTCGATAGAAACTAAAACAGAAATTACTTTTAATGCAATTAAATGGTTTAAATTAGATGCACGAAACCCTTTAAAATAGGTATTATAAGAAAGATAGTTTTTAAAAACGCCTATTATTTCCAGAGTAAACGTGAGGTATCAGAAGAGAGCTCGGCTAGAATTTGGTACAAAGCTCGGTATGAATTCGCCATTTTAGAAAATTTTAACTAATTATTGAAACTGAAATGTCTCGATTAAAAGAGACGAACGGAGGTTTATTCGAATTTACACCAGCGCTGTGTAGTAGCGAACTGAGCAGTAATTAATTTATTTTACATTTGTCACAAATACACATGCTCCGAGAGTTAACCATTTCGCAGGAGAACGTGGATTTCCTTTAGACAGCGACAGCGACAGCGAAATGTCTGGTATTGATTCGGATAACTGCAAACCGGTTTGTCACTGGGTAAGTGCATGAAAAAAATCTTCGATTTGAGAGAAACTGATTGAATTGCGGGTAACTTTACAGCCTTGCAAAACCAACTGTATTAACCCTCGTTACGGGATTAACTATATTAAAACACGGTAGAATTGTTTTTCGTGATTCGATAAATGAATATCAAAGTATTTCTATTTTTGTATAATACGAATACGAATATTTTATATTTTAAGAGTCGTGCTGAGAAGCATTAGCATGTACTGTTTCGAGCTTACAAGCTGTCATGTACTAACTTTTTCATTATAAGTATTGCGCGCGAACGCGGTGTGCAGTATTTAGTATGATTTTAGATCGATTATAGTTTTAAGTTGGTGCTATTCGATTTGTCAAAAATTTTCTAGGAAAAATTCTTTTAAAATCCGTTGAGAAATTATTTATTAAAAGAGAAACGAGTTTTCTATTTTAGAGCGCGCGAAATTGATTACTTTATTTAAGGACAAAGATATATGTTACACATTTGTATTTCGATAATTTTTATTTAATATTTATTGCAGAAAGTAGCAACACTTTTAAATGTAAGAGAACACAAAGCATCTCAACACTGCTGACAATTACTGTTAATCGATTTCATATTATTTTACATGCGAATGCGAACGAGTATATTGCTACTTTTGTCGTTTTTTCGTGTTCCTATAGTTAATAATTTAATTTTAGACACTAAACTAGCATCCTGTGCTTTAACAAAGTTTTTTAGGGATATTTTTTGGATATTACGTTGCGTGACTAGTAATCGCTATTTTACATTTGTATTTTTCTCCAAAGTGGCTTCGCGAGCTGCTGTGAATTATAGTGATAATGTAAATGAGAGATGAATTAGATTTTGAAATAGTCTATTATAGAGAAGAGAAAATAACGCAAAACATTTCGGCGTATTTTATTAACCATACGATTTGTGATAGAATTTTATCTCCGATTTTATTCGAATTGCATTCTGTTTGTGTACAATTATACAAAAACGTTTTCACATAAACGATGTACTCTTAATTTTACTGTGTACGTTATTCATTATACAGCCATATATATAGTTAAAAGTGTAAACGTATGCAGACCAGCTACAATCTGAGCTTAATTAGGAAATCTCAAATCATTTCGATTGTAAAAGAAAAGTATTTCTGCGAAGTTACTGTTTTACGTGTATTAACTAATTATTATTTTTACGTTCGACTTTTATAGACGTGATGGGGTAAATAAGCGTAAATGATTGTAAAGTAATTTGGAAGTTCAAAATAAAATTGTCCTTGATATTGATTCTTTACTTTTTCCTCCCGTTCTGTATTTATTCTATTTCGAGTGTGAAACTTTCGTACAAAAGTGTAAAAGAATGTTGCATCATGGCACATCATTTTTCATCGCCTTTTGCAGCGTACTTAAAATTAATATAACCAGTGTTATAATGAAAATGACAACGAAATACGTAGTTTCGTATATCAATTTCGGCGAAAATACCGACCATACGAACAAATGATGCCGTTGAATACTGATTATAATTGTATATGCAGTCAGTGGCACCAATCTCCATGTAACATATGTTTTACTTATTTTCATAACAGTCTCACGTGTGCTAGAAAAAAAATGGCCATAGCATAATGTATTGTTGCATCAAATTTTAGTAGTCGAGCGGATCCTTCGGTTAAAACGTCGATTTTTTCCAGATATTTGTAATATTTGTCAAAAAGTAATATTATCTCAAAGAATGTACTAATAAAATCTTAAAAGATTCTTTGCAAAATGTTGACCAGAGGATCCTTTTAAAATGTCGCTATTTGCTTACTTATAGGAGTATTGCAGGACTGCCTGATAAATGAGTAAAAGACACGCCAAACCAGGCGCAGTGTAAGTATTAATTATTAACAACGATGCGTTAATGATTGGCTTGTAGGATTGTATACCAACGTAGCCAGCGGCTACGTCAACGGTTGCCAAACTATTTGAGTTTCCCTAAAGAAGATTTTATTTTATTAATTTTCAATTATGTTACTCTCTCGCCGAGATTTTCGTCTTTGATTTTACCTGATAGAAATAAAACACATTGCCGATCCACGTATACACGAGCGTATTTATCTGTTGCGTGCTATTGTCTTGAATTATCGCGCGAATTACGCCACTGAAAATGATTTGCAATGGCAAAAGAATCACGTTGTATGGTTGGTGTATAATTGCTGTGACCATGACCCATATTCGAACAATAGAAAATAACGCGATTCTTAAAAATATCGCCTGCTTGCATTGGATCGTTAACCCTATACGATAGATGTAATTAAATACATTAATTGACAATAATATCCACAAAATTTGTACTTCGTATATTCCTCTGTAAAAGAAGAAAGTATTATAACTTTAAGAATTAATTGCACAGATTCCAGGCGTTAAAAATTAAATTTACCTAGATTGAGGATACAATGGCAACTTGATGACACTATTATTGTTCATGTGACGTAAATAAATGCATACCCCCATAATCGAGTGAATTATTAGCGATTGTATTTTGTACTTTTCGTCTTCGTGCATAAAATCGAGCCATATTAAAAGTACAATGGCTGTAAAAATAATTTGAATACTTAAAAAAAAGTATTTGTAACCAGGTGGATGTGCATTAGTATATTATTATTTAATTACCAGTCATAAGTACAAATGTCATGCCTAACATACTCTCTTGTTCTACCAAGAATCCTGCTATGTCTGGTAGATTAGCATACTTATCCCCTGTACTATTCAATTTTCTGAGGATTCTGTGCCCTATCAGTAGCAATAAAAGTTTTATGCATGTCTGTGCATACATATATCGTTTGTAATTGCTGTAACTGCAAATTGAAGTTTATTATTTACACCTTGCACAACAAAGCGTTTTATAATTAAATGCTTAACTCCTTGCGAAATAGAAAAGAAATAGATGGATGTACAAAAGCAACATAGGCATACGTAACGATAAATATAAGATAAAAGAAACAATGCAGAAGTAGATAATAGAAAAATGAGTATGTGTACGAGTGATGAATGAGAGTGTAGTATAAATAGTTCAAATAGAATTGTAATAGTTAAGAAAGTCCATTTCGTAACCATGAGGCTGTGAAATAAAATAACAGAGAATAATACTTAACTCCTTGTCTTACAATATTGTATTAAAACAGTGATAAAGATATCATTCTCTTGTAAAGATCATAAGATAAAAGGTTTAGTATGCTAGTAAAATTGGCTTACAATTGTAGATGCGCATAAAATTTTCCAGCAAAATTGTAAAGTAACAGTGTAAGAAGTGTGACCCAGTGGAAATACCAAGTTTGATGTTCTTCTTCCACAAAACTACTGCCACTGAGACTTATCGCGTGCACAAATGTACCGAGAGACAGCAACCATTTTCCCAGAATATTTTCTGTATTCTAATGTTCAATGAAACCTTTACAAATTGACGCAATCATACGTAGAATTTTTGTGGGCTTTAATCTTCTTACCTTGAGCATAAAAAAGTTGGTATAATTACCACCGGCGAGTAAACAACAATTGACGATTAAAACAATTATTACAAATAATACTATCACGATACTGGTCAAGTTCTTTAAGTGGAGTATTGATATGCCATCGAAGTTCCAAAAATAATTTATTATTATCCAAAGACTTATATTTAACACAACCAGTAAATTCGTATTTCTCAAAGTACCTAATGTATAAACGTTCTTTTTGAGTAAAATACAGATCATCTGAAAAAATTATGAATTACTTACACATATGTAATTCAATTATGAAACGATTAAAAGTTTTAATCCTTACATGACTCAAGAAAAACATGGCCACCACTATCACATGAAAATCGTATTTTATCATACTGTTTATGAGAAGTTCTTTCATCCCTTTAAGTGCATACTTGTAGGAAAGTATAATGTCGTCTGTCATGTCATTTGGATGATCCTTAGTATTTAACCATGCGGTATGAAGTTTCAAAGCCTCTTTATATTTTTGATATGCATCTGTGTGGATATAAAGTATCCTGTATATTATTTAAAAAATTATAATGTAGACAAAAGTCATCGACTTACATTCAGATTTGTAGTCTGTCAATTGTTGAAAATGATCGAACACCTGTTTTGCATTATAATGGAGTACATATAATTTCTTTGCTACAGGCAAATCATACAAAGAATCTAAAAACACACTTCCTAAATTAAGGTGTGGTATTGGAACACCCAAAACACTGGACAATGTAGATGCAATGTCTACTTGTTCTATTTCTGTGAAATGTTTATGGTGTTGCATGCATTTGTTACCAATCGTAATGAAAGGTACTGTTGTTTCTGATATCGTAGAGCCACCATGACCTCCAGAATCTTTCATTCCATGATCCCCACAGATAATAAACAGAGAAGAATCATTATTTTGATTCTGAAGATAATAAGTTTACACTATTTTTATAAATATGGAAAATAGATTACATCTTATTTCTAAAGATGTACGAGAACCCGAAAATGTCAGGTACACGATAGTGAGGATTCCAAAAATTTTTGGGATTCTCGAGAATATTCGAGAAACCGTCCCGACCCGACGTTTTCGGGTTTCCGCACACCTCCATTTATTTCCTCTTTTTAATTCTACTTGCTCTAATTTGCATTTAAAAAATCATTGCATAAGAATTGCTACACATACCAATTCTCTAACCTTCGCTTGAATTTTTGCAATTACTGTATCCATTTCCTTAAGTTTTGTTTTAATCAGTGGACTAGATGGGCCGTGAACATGGCCAATATGATCAAGGCCCAGGTAATGAAGAATCATTATTGACCAGTCAGTCTTACTGTGCAGTTCTTTACGTAAATGTCTAGTTACATTGCTATCGACCTAAATTTATAATCCTCCATTGAATTATATCATATATCCATATATGTGATGAAATTGTTGGTTCACAGTACCTCTGTAAAATCTGTTACAACGAACGATGTGGTACCCTCGTAACGTTTGAACATTGAGGGAAACAATGTGAGCCAAGTCTCATCCCCATAAAATATTGACTCATAGCCATAGTTTTTTGCTTGAAGCAATATACTATCACCAGCAACCGGTTTACTTCCAAAGTTTGAAGCCAATTCACTGAAACTAGGAACTGTACCAGTTGTGAACGCCTACATGTTAGAAAATAAGAGTGTCCAAGTCTTGAAAATATTTCAAACAAAGAGAGATTTTATTTAAGATATAGCACCTTTATTCGTGGCATTGTAACAGTTGGTGAATGTACTTTAACTTGGAACAAACATGCTGAGGAATTTGCTATGAGACTGCTCGTTATAGGCATAGCAACTTTTCCAATTGACCCTGTTATAAAATCCCATCTCAAGGCATCTATTACCATTATGACCAGTCTTTTTACCATTGGCTGATACAGTTCATCTACTTTTACTCTAAAAGGTTTATTTGATGTTGTAAAGATGATCGTTTAATAAAATTTGTTTTCTCTATTATACGTACATTTTTATATATATGCTTTTATCTTACCTCACATTTTCTACAAATTTTGGTATATCTTTTTCAGTTGCTATGGTGTTATCATAATTTACTAATGGGAAAAATCCATACAGAAATAATGCAATAGACAGAAATCCAATAATAAGAATATACAATAATGTAATAATGCTTTTATCTATTTCTTTATCTGCAATCAATACAACGAAAATATTTACCTTTGAATATTATTTAAGTACAAGATTATAATAGTACAAAAAACACTACTGCACCTTTCATTTTTGGATTATTTAATCTAACTTTGAGGTTAAACTATAGATATATCGAAAAAATATCAACTTGCGAATGATGATACTGTCGATACGCATTTCCATCAGTACCTAAAACGTTCTAATTTATATTCTTGCAATGTTATTCTGTGTTGAATCACAAGAAAATTTGTAAAACACTTCGTCCTATATGAAATATGATTTGTGTATCTTACAGACATGATAAACAGTATCAGTATAGATATAGCCTTCCGCGCAGGCGGAACAATCTGAATCTGAAGTACTTATAAGGAAGCTGGAGATAAAAAATGTTCCATGCTAAGTAGAATGATCCTCCTAATTGTACATAAAAATATGATTTTTATTTATAAAATGGCAGAAGGAACCACACAGATTATATTGCTCTGTGAACCACCTGCCACCTGTGAACCCATAGTCGCGGGGAAGCCCACCCCGTCTGACCCCGTCTTACAAGGGTTACCAACCAGGCGCGAATTTAATGCAAATCGTTGTAAGCGATTTTCTACGAAGAAAAAATTTAATTTCTTTCTCTAATGAAATTTAAATAGGCTCGTAATGTTATAAACGATTTTTTCGAAAGATTCGAAACCATTCTTCCGTACAAGAAATACCGCGTAGCTAATTAGAAGACGCGCTGTATTTCGCTGATAAAACGCGAACACAATCCGATCAATAAGTGGAAGCAGACTTTATTTTATCGAGTAGAATTCATTCAGTCAGTGGACACCCGCAACGATACATTATGTATCGGTAATCAGAATTTTCTACGAAGCACAGTTTCTTGCTTTTCACCTCTAAGTTAAACCACCGCATTGTTTGGCTCATTTAATATACCGTGAGTATATTTAAATTCGGGATAATAATTTTTCCGCATTTGTCACGAATTTTTTTCGTTTTTAACGGTAACTACCATTTTCTTCGATTAAAAATGTACATGTTATTGTTCCCTTATCAAACTTTAAATATATATTGCTTGAAAAATAGAACCTGATAGAGAAAATTCGGGAAATGGTATCTGTTCAATTTGAATATTTAATTTGTAGGAAGACATGGCATCAATAGAAGAAAGTTGGAAAGAGGCGACTGAATCTTTAGATAGTGAAGTCTGTGATACATGGTTCACAAAATTGCAGGAGGCTTATTCCGAAGAAAAGCGTACCTATCATAATCTAGACTCTCTTCGTGAGAAGTTGAACTGTTACTATGAGATCAAAGATAATTTAAAGAACCCCCAAGCTGTGCTTCTTGCCTTATTCTTTCAAAAGTGAGTAGTTTCAAAAAAGTAAATTTAACACAAACACACAACAAAGCACATATTGATTGTGTTACAGCTTCGAGTATGATCCCAAAGCTTTAGATGGTGACAACAAGAATTTGGAGCATTTTACTACATTCGCAGATGAAGCTGGAATTGCTGCTGTAACTATTGTTACACTGTTTCTTTTCCATGCTTAACAACAGTGACACAAGGATAGGAATTTAATATATTGTATTTCTATAGGAGGCGGAACTAAGGGAAGAAGCTAGCGAGCTTCTGAAAGTAGCTACAACGCATAGTACAGACGCTCATAAAATCGGAGGTGCCTTTGGTGGTGAAGATGCTCATTACTTTTTAGATTTGGATATGGCTGTGTTGGGTTCTTCTCCAGAAAGCTATGCAGAATACAGGGAGAAGATTCGTGGAGAGTATTCTTTTCTGAGTGAGCCAATGTACACCGCTTTACGTTTGAAGGTAATATAAATTGATCACTTGACTCTCGAGGGAAGAGCTAAAATCTTTTACTTTTGTATATGTACTTATTAAAACATAGGTGCTGCAGAATTTTGTGCAAATACCAAATATTTTTGCCTCGAAGGAATTTCGCGAAAAATACGAAGATCAAGCCCGCCAAAACATACAAGCTGAGGTTGAATTGTTATCTTAGGAAAATTATTGAATTTTCTGTATTGGGAAATGTATCTTTATAAATTTTGTGATCAAATGTATTCATTATTTAATTATAAGGGAAGCTAAGGTTTCCAATTGACACAGAACTGTTTTACTGTGTCTGTAGGTATTTGATTTTTTTTTGTAGACTAAAGTAGCACAAATGTATATTTTGAGCATTAGTATTTAAAGTGATTTATGTCGAAGTATTAAGAATGTATAGCATTATTAGACGAAACGAGATACATTCATGTCTTACATTTAGCATTGAAATTGTCCAAATCATTTTACCTCTAGTGAGAAATGCAACAAAAATTTGTAATATGAAGTCAACTAAGAAGCTCCGTGTTTCCTCTTAATGCTACATCTCAGGCATGAATGTATATTTCCTTGTATTTGTCATTTCATTGAAGATACGTTTAAATGTTATCATTCTTTGTACCATGACTAACTCTTATATATATTTTCATTAAACATAAATCTATTTTAAATATTGAATCTCGTTTAGGACTTTGCATACACAATATGTAAATGAATTTATTTACACATTTACATCTGAATCTTGGTTGTTGCTTTCAATGGATGTTACATATGTATAACATTTGTAACAAAGGTATTACCGAATTTATAGCTAACTTGAACGAGATGAAAAGTTTGAAATATTATTGTTACACATGGAGATAACTATTAATAATCTCAGGATTATATGTATAATTTCTATAATGTAAAACAATGCAGGCAGAATTGTCATTGTATCATATATACAATTCATTTTATTTAATTAATCAGATTAATATAAATGTTTAAGTATGTTATTATAAGAAACGAAAATATATAAATATTTAAGTGTTATTTAATACCTTGTGTACATAATTTTATACACTGATGAGGAAATTTGCATCAAGCGCAGCTAAATATAAACAGTGATAATTACAACATTATTAATAATTGTAATGCATAAATATTATTTTACGCTGGTGGTAAACAAATGATTAATGGGTTCGTTTAAATGGAAGTAGAAAAACGTTCATATGGGATAGAAAACGGAAACTTATGTTTATTGATTTGCCATCGTTGATTACAGCTTCTTACGAGTGTAAACTTTGGTTGACTGTTATACACGTGCAATTTTGTTTGACTTCACGCTAAATAAATTTACTGCAATATATAATGAATGTTATAATAAATTCAACTAACCTCTGTACGACGCTGGCTTCACACGTACCCTATTTCTTACTTCGGCAGCGATGCAAGCGACCTTTTCATTTAATTAACACTGTTTAATTATCTCCGATTTTAAGTTGACAAACTACGTTTTCCTCAACTGGCATTGTTTAAACAATTTCTACGCTCCCGAGAACTTCAAATGCTGCATTCCAAAAAGCCGCGAATTCAAAACTGTTCAAAACTGCGATCAGTACGATCACCGTTCGATAATCGGAATTGGTTCGATAATTCTTCGAAATCGATACAAACCGCGCGCCCATTAGAAAATTCAAAAATTCAAATGGTGCACATATTTCAAAAATTATATAGAAAAGGTAGACAATTATTTGAAATTAATAGTAAAAATGGTTATGTAGAACTGGTACAGACAAAACAGTTTAAAATACATTAAAAATATACGACGCGGATTAAAGAAAACGTTTTATTAATAATTTGAGTACTGGATTTAAATATTCGAAAATATTCCATCGATTTTAATTCTTTCAACAATTATTGATCAATCAAATTTGTTTATTTCGGTAACCAAGTGACACTTGGTTAGTCTTCCTAGCCAGTAACACAAGTATTTTTAATGCATGCGTAGCAGTACTCAATTGTTAATTGGGAGGACAGATTATATATTTATTTATCGATATGCCCAATCAATTAGAAGTGATTGACAAAAGTCAGGATAATGAGAGGGAGGTAAGAGCACATATACTTGTTTTATTTACTGTGCTATTTAGCTTAAATACGATTAATTTATTTAATTTCTGGATTACTGTAGACACTGAAATATCAGAACACTTATCGTCTGGAAGCTTATAATCCTTTTAAAGTAGATCCAGTGGATAAAATCGTGCAGACTACAATGATTAATAAGCTCGAAGATATCTCGTATGATCCAACAACGTGCTTGAAAGTTTGCGAATTAATTGCCGCAGACATTCGAAGTAAAATTAAGAACTTGCATTTCGACAGGTATTCAATACTGTAAAAAGCGTCGAATCTTTTTGTATTAAAAATTCTATCGAGTTCATTGAATGTAATATTAATTAGTTTTAGGTATAAGATCGTAGTGACAGTGACTATTATAGAAAAATTGGGACAATCCATTCAAAGTTCTCTTGGATTTATCTGGGATCCTGAGAAGGACAATTATTCCACGTTCACTTACGAAGCTCGAACATTTCATGCCTACTGTTGTGTATTTGGCATTTATCATGAATAAATTTCAATTCGTTATTCTGCCGTGTTAATTCGAAAGGGCGTGTCTACAACTTTCTCTAAAATCAAGTTGCTGCTGACTAGTGGCACTAAAATAGTTTATGTCTAATATATGTTAAATAAGAAAACCGTATCTACAAAAAAGTAATTTTTCTTAAAGCCAATTTATTTCGATACGCCCATTAGAATGAACACGGCAGTATTGCAATAGCAATCTGTTATTTAAAATGCAAGACAATGTGTTGGCATTTAATTCGCAAAGATTGATACTATATTAATTGTTATCCTATTTTTACTACAAATCTTTCCTTTATTTTAATCGTTGTGCGATAATTTCAGTCAATAAAAATTTGCACAAAGATCTGTGGTTTGCTTGTAACGTTTATATTATCACCAATTTGCACAACAATAAAAAAGATGGATTGTTGACAGTGACGTCCCTATTTCACGCAAATTCCGTGCTTCCGATGTGTCCCTGATATCAGCGAACAGTATATAACGGCAACACCTTACATGTGTATATGTAGTAACATTCAACAGGTGTGCATTGTGCTTTTAATAAGACATGAATTATTCCACTACACTCAGATAATTTTTTCTGTGGACTGTACGCCTGGTTACTTGTTTATTCTGATTTTTACGTCGTTCCAACTGTGTAAAGTGTAATTAATAGTCGAAATTCTTTGATTGATTGACGCACTGTCAAAATTTCTGCTTGGGGAACATGCGTGTATGGAAATTTTAAATGCTGACAAAGTAATGCTATGACACGTACAAACGAGAAATCATTAAAACATTTAAAGATACTAGATTGTATCTTATTTGAAGTAATTTTTTATTCGTAGAATAAATTATCATATTTAAAATAACACAGAAAAATGCAACTACCATTCAACCAATATTAATTTTAACTGACATATACGAAAACAAATTTTTTGTTTCTAAAGACAAATTTTTTGTTTCTAAAGACAAATTGTATTTTTACTCAAAAACACTTTTTAATTATTATTAATAGACTGCGAATTTTGATGCGAAGTAGTGGGAATCTAATAATAAATTATTCCACTACACTCAGATAATTTTTTCTGCGGACTGTACGCCTGGTTACTTGTTTATTCTGATTTTTACGTCGTTCCAACTGTGTAAAGTGTAATTAATAGTCGAAATTCTTTGATTGGTTGACGCACTGTCAAAATTTTTGCTTGGGGAACATGCGTGTATGGAAATTTTAAATGGTGACAAAGTAATGCTATGACATGTGCACAAACGAGAAATCATTAAAACATTTAAAGATACTAGATTGTATCTTATTTGAAGTAATTTTTTATTCGTAGAATAAATTATCATATTTAAAATAACACAGAAAAATTCAACTACCATTTAACTAATATTAATTTTAACTGACATATACGAAAACAAATTTTTTGTTTCTAAAGACAAATTGTATTTTTACTCAAAAACACTTTTTAATTATTACTAATAGACTGCGAATTTTGATGCGAAGTAGTGGGAATCTAATAATAATTTAATGAGTTGAAAATACTGTGACAGGTAATCTGTTCAAGAATTGTTTTGTAGATAGTAATAGAATAATATTGTGGACACAAAGGTTCATATGTCTTTGTGCTATTATATAACTCCAATGTAGTCATTTTCCTACGTATTACTAAGCGGAGAACTGGTTAACGAAAAATATTCTATGCTCGTAGTTTCAGAGTTAATAAATGCCGATACAGACGCGGCCGTTACTGTTAGCTCGTTAAAAATTCTAATGTATGTTCGAAAATATTTCACCCGATTGTAATACGCATTGACGCTGACAGCGCGGCGCTACACGAATACGAGTACACAAGTGTATGTAGTTTCGTGATCATGAGTTTGGTACTATAAAGGAGAAAACCTGAGCAGTTATTGACATTTGTATCTTTAGATCGAAGGGGACACTAGACAGGTAAGCAACCAGCGTCTGATCAGTCGACTCCACGATTGCTCGTAAGTCACACCTGTATTGTTTTCTGTTCGTAGCTTTTTACATAAAATAATTTTAAAAAATTATGAACTTCTTTGAGAATCACGATTAACACATCTACCACGCGTGTGACGCGAAATATTTAAAATTAAATCATTTTTAACGGTGCCATATTGAAATACGTGTAAGATACTTTAAGTCAAACTTGAAAACGTGCGAAAATTATGTATAGACTGCGGATCTTTGTGCAAAATAAAAATGTTTTGCATCGATTGTGGGAAGCAGGAATGAGATAAAAATTGACTTCATTTCTTAACGACTTTGTTACATTAAAAGCAACATTACAACATTCTTTACTTTTTTAATCTCTTACTGTTTTATATTTCACTCAACCAATTTGTTCATAAATGCATAAAGATCCGTAGTCTAATTATGAGTTTCTTTGTGAATTTAAAATTTGTGGGAGAACCGGGCTGGACCCGAAAACGGGACTAGGTATTATATTAGGACCAGGTTGTTAAAAATGACTATTGCTTCAGATTTTTAGTTTTTGAAGGATTTTCAAATTCGCCAGTATAAAATAATGAAATTGAAGGTGACGTGACATGAAAACGCTTTTTCTGTAACTTTTAAATGGTTGTAGCAAAACAGAGTTTTTATTCGTAGAGTGCGGACATATCACATAAGAAACGATGCAACTTAGTAGCGGTCAAAGATAATTCCAAAACACATTCGGGACTCGTCCGATCCTGAAAAAAATTTCCGACCAGATCCGATATTTTCGAATAATCGCACGCCTTTAAAAATTAATATGTAGATCTGCCGCACGTGTGATACACTCGGTAAAATAAGTCTCCGTACACCCTTTAAAACAGAATAACTTTCTTATAATTATACCAAATGACCAGATGTTTTGTATGCAATTAGAAGCATCGGTTTACTGAATGATGTGCAAAAAATATTTTCTAAAAATTACAATTTACAAGGTTGCGTGCAAAAATAAAAAAAGGAACTTATTAAAACTTTTCTATTTAGGCTCTTAATATATATATTATATGTATATATATAAATTTGAAATATATGTTTTGCAGATTTATATTAGTTACATACCTCCTGAAAATTTCATCGAAATCGTTTGACATACACACAAGCTACAAGCGGTTAAAAATTTTTGATCAGTTTCTGCTTAAAATCCACAGAATCGTACATCTTTCGATGCGTGTCGTTTTTTTCTGCGTCAACATTTCGATGAAATTGTCAGCATGTGTATAACTAGCATAGATCTACAAAACATATATTCTAAATTTTCATTAGGGATCCAAATAAAAAAGTTTTAAAAAATGCCTTTTTTTATTTTTGCATGTAACCTTGTAAATTATAATTTTTAGAAAATCTTTTTTGCCCATCATTTCATAAACCAATACTTCTAATTGATCATAAAAAATCAGATCGTTTGGTATAATTATAAAAAAGTTATTCTGTTTTAAAGGGTGTACGGAGACTTATTTTACCGAGTGTATGTAATATTTAAAAAGCAATGATTTTTAATGCCGCGTTTTGACATACAAAAATTTTAGAAATTCGCTTTCTTGTCGTGACTAGCAAACGTCAAGGTATGAAGAAAATCTGTATGATTCATTGACAGCCGCGCTGAGCCATAGTGAAGTAATTGTCGCGCCGCATTTCACGTGATTTGTTTCTTTTTTTCTGACACGAAGTATTGCAATTTTCATTGCAGGCACGCGGACTTCGAAGAAGAAGATAATATTTATTGTCAGAAAAAATGTTAGATATAAGAATCTTCACAATAGTGATTGCCTTCGTATCTCTCGAAGGCCAATTCATTGTAAGCGATGCAAAAGATGATTATTGCTATTCCGTTGATAAACATCCGTATTTATATGGTGGTACCAAAACGGCTTACGCGATTGGGGACCATTCGATAACTAATACTTCTGTGCCAAGTAAGCGTAAACACTTTCGTAATTCACAGTTATTGAATAACGTTTAACTCAATTTTTATGGATTTTTTTAGATTGCGAACCAGTGCAAATTTGGATGCTGACAAGACACGGAACGCGGTACTCGGGGAAAAGCGAGATCAAAAATATGACGAACTTGTTGCCGAAGCTTAAGAAGAAAATTATCAAAAATCACGAGAAACATGGACGTAAGTGGAGCTCAGACAGCATTGAAGTTAATGGGTTGTTATGTCACTTCAGATTGGAATTGTAAAGCAGATAACTTTTTTTACTGGTTCTCAGTATTTCCGTGCTCTTAATTGTTTTTCCGCTCGCTCGTAGGCGGCCATTTATGCAAAGAAGATCTCAAGGGTTTGAAAGCGTGGGAATTAGATCCGAATGTCAGCGAAGACAAGCCGAAATATTTGACGAAGCAAGGCGAATTGGATTTGAAAACGCTCGGAGCCCGGTTCAAACAATATTTCCCCCAGCTTCTGAATTTGGATTCCAACGATTTGCCAGCAGACAAATACAAGGCACGCGATTATTTACAGTCAATTATTCATAGCACACACCCACAGTAACAGATCTACTTATAATTTCTCAAAAAAAATTATTCAAATTATCTCTCTCATTTTCATGCAGTTTAGATCAACAGATACGCAACGGACCGTGGCTAGCATGGACTACTTTATTAATGGTCTCTTTGGTAATGTGTCTCTCAACAACACGGAAGTTGTGCCAGTGGAACAAGATACTCTACTGAAGGTTTGATAACAAAGAAATGAAATACGTATGTCTCGGTACACGCGAAAATTTCGGGTTCGGAATCTATGATTGTAAAGGCATGTACAGGGTGTATAAAACATAATCAATCGTGTCCGTGTCTGCCCATTCGGATCATAAATTTGAGATTGCAAAATATGAAAGAGAAAACCTCTTATCCACTGTTATACATAAGAATATTAATCCTGCATTTATAATAGACTGCGGATTTTTATGCAAAATAGAAATGTTTTGCATTGATTGTGGGAAGCAAAAGTAACATAACAATTGATTTCATCCCGACTTTGTTACATTAAAAGCAACATTACAATTTAACATTCTAGAATTTTTTAAATCCTTTACTGTTTTATATTCCACCCAAACAATTTCTTCACAAATGCTTAAAGATTCGCAGTCTAATTAAAAGATAATAATGTAAAGTATATGTACTTACAAATTTTTTAAGAATTTTCTGTTCCTCCGTCGGATTCACAGGGCACTGGCATTTGCGCGAATACGTCTTAATAATAGTGAAGCACAAAACACCACACTTCTACACAATCACTGAACACTACGCGACACGCTTTCCGAAATTGTGACAGCGAACGAGACGACGTTACTCCGACCACGATCAAAACAGTACTGCGATTGTCACCTCGGTTTTTTCATGAATGGTTAAGGGTGGATTTAGGTGGGGAAATGTTGCGTTTGTTAATTGGACGCGGATACGTCGGAAGGAGTTTCGATTGAGGAGTGGGAAACTGTCAAAGAAAAACCTTTTTGTATTGTCTTCGGTCGTGAATGGCGTGATTTATGAGGGTATGTCTCCTCGTCGCTCGGATGGGTCTGTTGCACGTGTTGTTCATTTGTCGGGGTTGAAGTTACCGAAGCGCGGTGGTTGTAAAATTATAATCGGCCAGTTCGCAGCCGATTCGCATGCATTTTTTGCCTGCTATAATCCGGTGAAGGGACGGTGAGGTACGGTAGCATTTTTATAATGTATGATTAGTATTCTTACGTATAACAATGGACACAGAGAGACAGATAGAACTTCATATACAGCTGTTACTTCGTTAAATTTTTCCTCTGCTTCTTGATTGCCAGGATTTCTATCAGGATGATATTTTAACGCTAATTTTTAAGGTTTTCTTTCATATTTTGCAATTTCTTATGATCTGAATGGGCAGGGAGGCGATGACTTGGTATTTGTTTGTCACATATGTTTCCTTTCAGACGTTTTCTCTTCTCGATGAGTAGAAGGTGAGGATGTAAAAACAAACCAACAATTTTCTTGGTTGTAAACAATTTTGCGGCAAGTTTCTTTTACAAATCTTTTACAAATGTCCACCGATCCAGAGGTGTAGATTCAGCCCTAAGTCGGATGATCATTATATTTTATACATCCTGTACAGTGTTTTTAATTATTTTTTTTCATAAGACTTTTTATCAACGTATCCGTCACATTTTACTGTTTAAAATGATTCCAAACACGATACAGTTTGGATTATATTTGCTTGTTTAATCCACGATATAGTAGCACCTCGGTTATCCGAACTGAGTAGGGGAACATGTTTTCGTGGTTTAGACAAGCAAATATGATCTAAATTATATGGTCTCATTCTGATCGGAAAAATATCAAAAAATGAAAGTTTCACAAAGGAATAATTAAAAACAAGATGTTTTTATTAATATTGTCCTGGACGTTTCTTTCGCATATATCGAGACCTTATATGTAATTAAATGTTTCAATAGGATTTACGAAAGTCTATTTTGTTCGCAGCTTTACAAAATTTGCAAGCCTTGGGTGAAATTAATGAAGAATGCATCAACGAATGCTGAAGTGAACGCCTTCATCGACGGACCCGAGTTCAAGAATGTAGTTCGCCAAGTTAGCCGGCGACTTGGCTTCGACGAAGATCTTCCTTTCAGTGTGTTTTCTGTCTGAAAAGATATTAACATCCATTAGATAAAATAGATTAATCAATTCGTGTCTTACAGAATCCGTTCTGGTGATGTACACTGCGTGCGTGTTCGAAAGAGCCTGGGTCGTCGACAAACTGTCTCCTTGGTGCGCAGCTTTCGTAGAGGAGTCCCTGAAAGTTTTCGAGTACGAGGAGGATCTTCACTATTACACTCATGACAGTTATGGACAGCAGCTGAGCACCAGGGTCGGATGTCAACCGTTGCAAGACATGTTCAAGCACTTCACGTGAGTTCCTGCAATTGGAATCGCGTTTCCATTGTCTTGGAAACGCATGCAATTTGGAATCGTTAAAGGTTTGTTTCGAACGACGTGCAACTTTTGAACGTTCCAGGAAATTGGAAAAAGGAGACGCAAAGGATGAGCCGCAAGGAATATTCTACTTCACCCACAGCTCGATGCTGCAATTATTCCTGACAACAATCGGAGCCGCGGAGGACTCGACGCGTTTGACAGCTTCAAACTACGAAGCCGAAAGATCCAGAAAATGGCGGACTTCCTATCTCGCTCCGTTCGCTGCGAATTTCGCTGCTGTCTTCTACAGGTTCGTACGATATGCAATTTCGTACTGAATTGTTTTAATGCAGGATTTATCCGATTTGTTGCTTCCAGATGCGATTCCGCGCATAAAGTAAGATTATATTTAAATGAGAAACCTTTGGAGTTGGAAGGCTGCGAGATGGGAGTTTGCGATTGGAAGTATTTGAAGCAGAAGTTGGAGGTCCCTGGATTCCACTGCGATATAAAGTTCTGCGAAGTTTGAGTGAAATTAATTCCTAGCTGTTGACATTATTGTATTTCTCTGTTTTTGTTTATGTTTAGATAATATTTCGCAAATAAAGTGTACGTATCTGTAGAGGAGAGGAAACTATTTCACGGAGAATGATCATTTTCACGGTCAAACCGGGAACGAGTCCACTTAAAACATTTCGAACGCCAATTACATACAGAGTTCCAGCTAGGTGACAACTAAAACCGGCTACCTTAAAGTGATTACCGGGCACGTCAAGTGTGCTTTTGTCAGTGATTGTGTTGAAGAAATTAAGGTGTCATAAAATGTCTGATTCATGTGTGCACGTGTTTGATGCCAGCCACTCGACGACCTTATATTACTGTCACATAAGCTGGCGTGATAAACGATGATCTCTATACGCCTAACATATTACAATTTAACGACGTTACGTGAGATTGATATGCTAGTTAATATGTAGATATCATCCCATGGTCCTAATTTATTGCTGTTGACACGTTCTTCCGGAATCAATTGGTCACTCGATCGAGATGTAAAAGTACTTAATATTTATTATAAACTATATTTTAAAAACATAGTGTTTATACATGCTTGTCAGGTGATTTTAATAGTTATTAATTGTTTGTATGGTCAGAGGGAAGAGTCGTTCGTTTATTGTGAATTTGTCGTATTAGTATAGCTCGAGTTAGTCTTGTTGGGATAGCGTTAAAATTGTTGGTTGGCGAAATATATGATACATTGCAGTAGGCTCTTCAATTGCAGGGAACAGTCACATTATAGTCTTAACAGGGCACCGATTGCATAGAATGTTCAGGTGCGACGCAACGGAGCTTGACGACCTTATGTCAGTGCCACCTGAACTTCCGTGACAAATCGTTGTTGCGATCAGAGATTTGCGCTCACAAATGTTGCAGTAAATGATAGTACAGCGCCTGGGATTTTATTACAACATTAATGCAATTAGCACATGATACGTAGGCTGCGCGATGTAAAATACTGATTTACATTTTCATTGACGATTTCCGGAGCAGTCGATTGTGAATAATATTTTTTCATTTTAGACATTCTCTACACTCTACATGTATAATTTTGTACTCTAAATATACAAATTATATGCGTAATTTTACACTATAAATGCGTAAATTATATTTATTCATATAATTTTTTACTCTAAATGCATACATCTCCACCATCTACTGATTTAGTACTTCATTAATATAAATGTTGGTAATCACTGTGGAATTCGTGTAAATGTATAATGTCAATAAAGTCACTCGTTTGATTTATTTTTTAAAAATAATCATTCGGCAACGTTTATGAAAAAATATCTCTGTGTTATATAACAATCGGAAGGCATATTATATGAAAGCTTCAGAAGGTGTGGAAGAATTCCATAACAAGAGGAGCATAGCAATAGAGGATGGCTGATTGCAACTGCTTACGTCATAGAACAAAAATCACAGTGTCACGAGTCGCTGGATTTAACGGGACTTCTTAGCGCGGTCTTCAATAATTGATTCGGTAACACTGCAGAGAAGGATATGGTCATTTGAATCTGCTAATTGAATTGATACTACTATGTTTATTATAGAAATTATAAAATAGTTATTATACTGTGATCCAGTCACACATCTAAATTTTCAAGACAATTTTTTAAAGTTCCACTGCATTGAAAATTTTTTTCGTGAATGAACACTTCGAAGCCTCCTCTTTATAATGTCACCTTAAAAGTTGCATGTGATATTTGAAAATTGTGTAGAAAAAATGGTTGAGTCTAGCCGGGGCATTGAAATAAGGGTTAGAAAGTGTGCAAATATTGAAACAGGTCGCCAAATATTTCGCGTGCAGCCGGAGAATTGTTCTTGATGGCAGTCGCGTGTTTTTCGTAGTTGGTCGAAAGAAGAGGTGTTCTAACGACCGATTCGAATGCAACGCCGGGGTCCTGTTTCCACCAACCTAGCCCATTATCGATCGTGCGTGCCCTAGGTAACGAACCTTCACAATTTTTATGAAACTCACGAAATACTATGCTTTACCAGTACAGGATCAAAGGCTACAATCCGTACTACACTATTCACGGGGGGACTATATCGCCGGGGACTATATGGCTTTTCCACACAGTATACGCTGCGAACCAGCGAAGCTCGTCGACCTTACGGCAGTGCCACACAAGCTGCCGCCTCGAAAGGTGGTCGCGATCGGCATACAGACGAGAGTATAGTATTCGCGTTCTTTTCACGGTTCACTTCTACAACATTTCCCACCGGGAATCCGCGAGTGTTTCTATAATACCGCTCTCACCTGGACCCACCTGTTTACAGGACAGTGAACTCTCGAACTCGCGAAAAAGTTGGATCACCTATTGACAAAATCCGAAATACCGGCGGTCCCTGCAAACACATAGATTTTCTTCTAATAATGTAACTCAATACATCGCTGGTTCATTATATATTCGACCGCCGATCGTGATCGAGTGCCCGTGAAACGTTCCGAAGATCCTCGCAGATCCAGTCGCAAGAAACAAGATCGTCGAAAAGTGAAAAGATAGATCTCGTTGCCGGTCGCACTCTCTCTTTCCAGGCCTTTTTCGACGCTCGATACAACACAACAAGAAACAGGGCGTGAAGATAAATACCGGGCCCCGTAATTGTGGTAATTTCTCAACGAAAACTAATTTTTCCAGTCGTCGCTGCGAACCGCGATCTCGCCAATCAACGCGCCTTTGATACTCTGCCCAGGCCTCTTTCCGGATATTAATCGCGCGTTTCTAGAAGCCGAATGTTCACACGCTGCTACTTTGTGCGAAACATATGACTCCCATCGTTGAAGCTTGAACAATTAATTCGTTTTGATAAAGTCATTAACGAAACTATGTTTTATCTGATGGAAAGCCAAATTTTATTTAAGCACGCGCTGTAATAAAGATTGTAGAAAGTCTGAAGAAACTCAATCCTGTCGTCATAATACAGCTGTACGTATCAGTTGCGGTCTGTGTGTGCTCGGTAGATCTAGTGTTAAACTATTATTTATACCAGAGCAACACCCTCTGAAAGTACAAAATAAAATTGTAAAGTAAAGCGTTAGACAACAGGTGTTTATTGAAAATTTTTCTGCATCACTTTCAAGAAATATTAGCCAAACAAAAAGTTCTTTCTTTTTCTCAATAATCTTAATAGTTTGAATTAATAATGACTGACTAATTTTTAAGCTTGTCTGGGGAATCTAATTCAGCATCATAGCCCCTAATTATTTCATAATGCCATTTCGCTGGTTCCAAAATGGCGGCCAGGTTAATCACACACGTCGCTCTATAACCGTGACACGTTAATATTTTATTCAGAACTGCCATGATCTATACGTTGAACACGCGAGCAGAGATTCGAGTTTAACAAAGTGTCAGCGAACTTTCTGAGCATCGACTTCGTAAAGTTGGAATTTCAATGGACAAGAAACAATGTTAACGAACGGTTCGGTAACGGGATAGAACAATTTGAGGTAGGTCGGAAGAGCGGTCAATTCCGGGTGAAAGGTGGCGCATTGTTGTAATAAAAGTCATTTCATTCAGCTTTTGATGAAATTCCGTTTACGCATTCGGGAGGAATTTCATTTGAATAAATAAACCCGGCCTGCGAATAATTAAATCGTTGAATGCTGGCGGCAGGGATCGCTGAGCGTAACGTCGACGTCCTAGTTGTGTTCTCAATTATCAAGTACAGATTACTGTTCGCCGTTCTTTATTGCGTGATAGTAGATTGTCCTGTTCTTCTTCGTGACGCGCGGTAGATGATTCATTACGGGCATTCAGTAAACAGAAACAGAGTCCCATTAAATTGATGGCGAAGGCGAAGAACCCGCCTTCATTCGAACTCGGCCGCTCGAAATACATTCGATTGAACAGTTCTAGCAGGTCGTACCGACAAGATCGTTTTCGATCGATGCGCAAACTGCGCGAATCTCTTAAGAAAATCGAATGACGTCGCTAACAGGCACAGTTGGTCACAAAAGACTCCATACACCCTTTCAAATATTGTAAATCTTTCAAAAGTGGACCATGTGACTTGATAACACTTTAAAATACTTGTTTTTTATATTTTCGATACAGACTCGGATAAAAAAGTTGTAAAATCAAAATTACGCTTTTAAAAATTTACGTCATTTCACAGGGTGCACTTCTGTGATTGACTGTAGCTTAGGTAATGATGCAATATTGTCGAGAAGATGATCGCGAGGGTTATCGTCGCGATAAACTTTTGGACTAAAAATTGCAAAAATCGATCTTTCATTCGTCGCAATCACACATGAAGAAGCTGGTAGTAAATACATATATACATTCTTTTTAATGGTCGATGGAAGCGCGAAGCGTAAAATGATCGAGCGTTTACGGCAAAATCAGATCACTACTAAGTTTACACGGCAGTCGTCACTTGCGGACACGGGGCATTAACAATAAGTAGGCCAAGTAGACTTATTAGACTCGAGGAAGGTTTTGCTAATCGAGCCACTGTCCATTACGCTATCCTCGGCGATACTTACTCACGGATTGTCTTTGCCAACCGCATTCCGCCCGCACGCTGAAGTGACCTCTCGCGAATTTTTCTGTCGACGGTATACATCTTATTATTGACGCGCAATGAACGCGTTATTTACAGAAGACTATTTTAATCTTTGCATTTCTCATGCTTTTGTGAAAACTCCATTTGGAAAATTTTGGTACAGTCTGATCAATATATTTGAGACACGCTAGCAGTGTTTGTTTCAACAATTTAGGGTTACAATTAAACATCATTATGCAAGATAACATTTGACTTGAAAATTAAGTTTTACTAGAAACACATTTCTAAATCGTTTTAAAAAACTCCTCGTTCAGAAATTGGTAAAATAAAAATTTATAGTTCACAGCCCAGGTATTTTATTTTACTAATTTTCAATGGATAAAATGTTAAGAAATTAATTTCATATAAAAAACAGTCGGTACAAACGATTAACAATAACTGCTCAGACTTGCATTGAGCAACATTTTATATACATATATATAACACAACCCCTTACAATTATTAAATTTACAAGTTTTGACAGAAAGCGACTGACCAAGCGTGCTTCTTCAAACGGAAAATTCCAACTAAATTCTATCATATCATTTTTACGACAAGACAGTTTACACAAGTTACACGTTGTTTACTTAAGCATCACGTAGCAGCCGCTTTTAGTGCTGAGCCGTTAACTTTGGCCGTCTCAGAAGTCGCGTAAACGATTAGCAGATCGGTTCGTTTGCGAACCGGTCCAAATCCGATAAGGGCGAAGAGAACGTCGGACATTCGGGTCGGCAGCAAAGTTGCTAATCACGTCGCAAGGTGTCTAGCCTCTTCCTCGGGAACCTGTTTCTCGCTCTCCGGGAATTATGCAAGTCGCTCTCGCATGTGTGCGTAATTCGCGCGCACATCTTAACTTTCACGTTCACTTGCATATTTCGCGTCTCTATCCTTAACCTTGGTGCGCCATAAACTGTAGCACGCAGTTCCCGGACCCTGCTCCTCTGAGATCGCTGGTCTGCCGGTTTTATGCGTTTATGACAAGGACGAGTAGGTGCAATTCCAAGCAGTAAAAAGGATTCAACGCATGCGGTATTTTCTAAACGTTAAGAGGGGCTGAATTTATTTAGATTTCCCGCAATAATAATGTGTGCTCGAATGAAGAAATTCATTTAATATAAAAACAAAGAGATTCGCGTTTTTCATAGTTGATACGAGTAACTTTTATATTGCATAAAAATTCGCGGTATCACTGTCGCGAATTATACGCCAGAGATGATTATTATTAATAATTTGATTGGTAAATTGCTACTCGGATGTGCATCGGGAGTGATGTTGACTGGAGGACGTGACATCATACGGTAGACATATATGTTGATGTATTGATTATATAAGTCTGAGGGACGCAAGGATAATTTGCTCTTTATTCTTCTTCCTTCTGTTTTTTTTTTCTATCGGTATTCTAAATGGATAAATATCCTTTCGCGGGTTACATAAGAACAACTTCGCGTTTAGCGGTCACAATTTACAACGCCGCAGCGCCGGGGAAGGAATATCTGACATCAGCACAGGAAAATGTAGGTTTGCTTGCTATAGTTGGGTTTCAGACGAAGCGGCATGGTAGCGCGGTTTAATGCGATCGTAAAGTACGAACGCGAGGGAATTTCTTCAGAAACAGCCAGTGAAACCGGATCATTCTCCCAGAAAGAGAGATTCCGATCTTCGAATAGAAAAACGTTCCGTTCGATTTTTCTATAAATCAATTTTTTCGAGCGCAGCGTCTCAGGGACGAAGAGGACGCTCGAAATAAATGTGTCGCCGTTGCTCCACGTTCGCAGAGTACTAAATCATAATTATACTGCGGGTCTTTGTGCAGAATAAAAGTTTTCTGTGTCGACTGTAACAAACAGGAGTAAATATGTGTTTGGTCTTTTCGTAGCTCCAATAAACCGAAAATAATATAACAATATAATTAAATTCCAATATAATGAAACACCGGATTCAGCCAATTTTTTAGACAATTTTCCTAACTACACATTTCTAATATCTTTTAAACAAATTCTTCATTTTTAAACATGTTTTATTCACTGTCTACAATCTATTTTATTAATTTTGTGAATCCCAATGGCGATGTTGAACATTCAATAGCTTCTCAATAGTTCTTAAATAGATAAAATGTTAGAAAACATGTACTTTGTCGACTTGCAGCTTTCCGGAGACAAAGATGGCGCTCAACATGAACGTGTCCTTGTTGCTGCTGCTCGTCCTGGCGAATCTCGCGTACACTCGCGATTCTGATTACTGTTTCGCGGACGAGAGTGATCCGTACTTGTACATGGCCACGAAGACTGCCTACCATTTCGTCCATGCCGGCAAAACACGGTTCCAAGACGTACCGAGTAAGTAAACAAATAGAAAGTGCCGAAAATAGTTACGGGTACATTGGAACCAAAGTCCGAGGGACACCGAATTGAAAGATCGAATTGATATGGTATTCGAATATTTCATGATTCGTCAGAGTGAATTTACATTGTTCTCCGATTGCGTCCGCAGACTGCAGAGCCGAGCAAGTTTGGATGCTCGCAACGCACGGCACACGGTGCGCATCGAGAATGGAGATCCTCGAGATGATTTCGTTAACGGAAGTGCAGAGCCAAATAATCAACAACCACGAGTCCCGAGGCAGTAAGTAAATTTCCACGTCTGAATAACCGCGGGTCTAAAGAACTGTAGGGGTGGAAGAACCTCTGCTGACGTCCGAAGCAACCCGGTTGAAACCAGGTTGCACTGATAGACCTATTCCAAATGAAGACAAATCACGATCTCGCAAAGCAATTCTATTCACTCTTTGACGGACGAGTTAAATGAAATTTGATGTGACCAAAGCCGCCATTTATTATTTAACACAGTGACTGTCCAATCACAATAAAACATCCTTTAGCTTCAATGTAATTTCATTATAAACTGAACTGAACCGATGTGTGCTACAGTGTGCTACAACTCCTGATAGAGTTTAGTGTGCTCGAATATTTCTTGACAAACATATATTTTTTTAACCCGGTCAAAATTACGATCAATGTTGCACCCAATGCATTAAATTATCAAGTTGCTCAACAATGAATTTTCGCACGAATTCAAGACGAATGTGTCAATAAAATGGTAGTAGAGATGTTGCTGGGAATATTTGTTGTTAGCCTTTTAATCAACTTTTCAATTGCGAACACTTACAAAGACGTCTTCGTTCGTCAAAGGGTTAATAGAATAAACAAAGGAGACAAGTTGAACCCCGCCGGACGGCGCGGCGGAGCCGGCAAACCAGACCGCAGTTAATTCAGGTCATTGACACTTTTTCGTATCGATCTTTCCATGCGCGTCGTTTCACGTGTTGATCAATATACTCGCATTCACAGTAGCGTACCTTAGATTTATTGATTCCGTGAACTTACGTGTTTAAATTGGAACGCGCGTTCTAGTGTCACACTATCCTCGTTGGTTAGACATTTTCAACTAATGCGCACGAGTTTCCATGGTACCTAATTGGCGCCGCTGTTTTCTGGGAATGGTTGACACGTTTGTTACCGCAGTATATGTCTTCAGCAACCCAGATAACTTGTTGGTGTAGAGAACCAAAGCTATCACTAATATACTTTGAGAGAAAATGGGCTGAGTTTTTAATATGTTTTTTAATAGAGCGTAAATAACTTGTTAGTATTGTGGGGATCAAGATTATCACGAACTAGCTTTTGCCCGCGGCTTCGCTCGCACAGAAAACCGTTTAATGCCCTCGGAAATTGATATTGTTTCTCCATATAAAACCTTTTAACCCCCCATTCACCCCTATAGAGTTTTAATTTTATGTCATGCCGCCATCTTAGACTTCAAAACCCCTTTTCACCCCCTTAGGGGATTAATTTTTTAAAATGTCGAAACAGATGTTTGATTAATTATATCAAAGAGCATTAAGACCAAGTATGAAGTAAATTCGACCACGAACAAAATATTCCTCATACAAACGTTGCAACCACTTTTCACCCCCTTAGGGGTTGAATTTTTTAAAATGCCAAAACAGGTGTTTGATTAATTATATCAAAGAGCATTAAGACCAAGTATGAAGTAAATCCGACCACGAACAAAATATTCCTCATACAAACGTTGCTACCCCTTTTCACCCCCTTGGGGGTTGCATTTCGAAATATCCTTTCTTATCCCTTGTATAGATCATAAAGGAAACCTCTGTGCAAAATTTCAGCTTTCTAGGTTCAAGGGTTTAGCCAGGGCGTTGATCAGTGAGTGAGTGAATGAGTCATCACTGCATTTTTATATATCACGAATAAGCTTTGAGAGAAAATTGATGATCATTCACTGTTACCATTTTTATGTAGGGTTCTCATAGAGTATAGAGCATCAGATGTTGAAAATTAATCTTCCAGAACGTGGGTAGAGATTTTAGTATGTCTTTAGTAGCGTAAATAATGTGTTAGTATTTGGGATTAAGAATGACTATCACAAATATGCTATATTGCTTAGAAAATTCAAGATGATCGTAGGCTGATGCCCTAAGGGATCTAGCTGCTACCAAAACGAATCGGCGCCTTTATAATCTATCAAAAAAAGATCTTTCTACCGAGACAATGCAATCTACAAAAAAATTTTTAACAAAATACACAGCTCAGTTATACCAAAGCTCGTCATGATAATTGCATTCGCCTAACGCGTCTTTCGCAACTGATGACGCGCGCTCATCGCGATTTTGCTTCGCAGATGGTCACTTGTGTGACAGGGACTTAGAAAACTTGAAAAGATGGAAGCCGGACGATTACCTTGTGATAGAGAGGGCGGAAGTTTTGACACCGCAAGGCGTGGAGGATATGAGATTGCTCGCGAGACGATTGCAAAGCAACTTCCCTCACCTTTTGCAAACGAGTGCGGGAAATATAACGCTGGACAATTATGTGGTACCTATCGCAATTGCAGAACCAATGATATCTGCCTATATTCTAATCGCTATCGCTTTCTGTTGAAGTTCAAAACCGCTGAAGGTCGCACAAGCATGGACCAATTCATTAAAGGGCTGTTCGGAGACACCGCTGCTATGTTAGGCGAAGAAGTTTCCGTGAATGACACACTGCTGTCCGTAAGTAATTGAGGTCGTTAGAACGACAAATACATCTGCTAATTCCCGGTGGAATGACCAACGACGATCTTTATGACTGAACGCGGAGAAATGCCCACTTACTTTTCTTTCCCAGGCTTATAGAACTTGCAACATATGGGACGTCGAGTCCAACAATGTTTCCGTGGTGGAGGTCAGCAGATTCGAAGAGGAACCGCAGTTTCAGAGTCTCATACAGAACGTCAGCCGACGGCTGGGATTCCTCTACCCTATTCCGAAACGTGAGTCCCATAAGACGACCCCCATAGAACGCTGCAGACATTTATAAAAATCTCGGTTTAGACTCTACGAAAATTTTTCTTATGGGATTTAGACGAAAATTGATGAGTCAGTCAAGGGGGATTTTTTGAAGAGGCTTAATGGTCCTCTTTTTTAGATAGTGGTCTCAAATTTTGTTCATTGGGAAGCCCTGAATTATTTTTCTTCGTGAAATACACATTTTTATTTTGACCTAAAAAATTCATGTAAATGGCAAAAAGAAGCACATTAAAGAAGACGAACATATTCAAGTATTTTCAACTGATTAAAATGATTAAGAAAAGAAACGAATGGGCGCACAGTTCCCGTGTATTGCAATGAATGCACACGGGTTTCAATTTGCATGGAAATCCGCAGGCTATTGATAAAAATCGTACCGTGTTTCAAGAGTGATTCAATGAGTTTGCGATACCGTGTACGGAACGTTCAACGCGTATATCAGCTGTGCCGGTTTTCTAATATCCGTACGAGTTTCCAGGATCGATCCTAACGATGTACGACGTGTGCCGTTACGAAAAGTCTTGGACAGTGACGAAACTTTCTCCCTGGTGTGCTGTTTTCAACAAAGAGGAGCTCCGCGTGCTAGAATATCACGAGGATCTCTACTACTATTACCAAGCCGGATATGGACGTGAAATCAATGCACACTTAGGAAGTACGCTTTTGCAAGACATGATGAATCACTTTTGGTAATTTCGTTTGTCTTCTACATGCCCTTTAAACGAACCTTCTTCCGCAGAGAAGTTACGATCCTTGCGTAATTTTGATTAAATATGTTTGGGTAATGATTCCTAGTCAAGAGAATAGTCTTTTGTCTTTAGTTTGTTACCAATGCTTTGCGGTTTATTTCCAGGAAAGTGGAGCAAGACAAAGACTCAGCCGAACCTAATGGAGTGTTCTACTTCAGCGACATCATTAGCCTTCAAAATCTACTGGCCACGTTGAGCATCAACAAAGACTCATCGAGACTGACAGCTTATAATTACGACAATATGGCGAAACGTCAATGGCGAACGTCGTTTATCTCGCCCTTCGCCGCCAATCTCGTCGCAGTGTTCTACAAGTGAGCTAATCTTTTAATTAAAATCGATGTTCGAAAAGTTTATGTGAAAATGCGTTTCTCTGCAATCTTAGGAAACAGCTGTTTGCTATATAGCACGACTTCATACTTTCTACTTCATTCATGTTTAAAATATAATATTTAATTCGCTCATTGATTGATGAACCTGTTTCATACATTTCGTATAAAAATGTTTCTAGAAGCACATCATACAAAAAAAAAAAAGATTATTTGAGTTCGAATATCATAGAAAAGGGTGAATTAATGTTAATTAAAGAAACAGGCGATTCAAACTATGCGAACGATCACGACAGCCGTCCGCAGCATACAAAATGGCGCTGTTGGCAGTGGGCTGTACAGGCATAGTGATCGTTGGCGGTGTTCTCTTGCGAAACCGGGACAATAAAACGACGAATGAGTCAGTGGCCCGAAACGGTCGGCGGGAATTGTTTAAAATTCGCGACCGCCTGGGCGAAATAGACAACAGTTGGTCACAACAAGCGTCATCTATTTCTGTTTGCAGATGCGACGGCGATAGTCAGCCAAACAAGGTCATGTTTTATTTGGCGGAGAAGCTAGTCATGCTTGACGGATGTGACGTAGGCCTGTGCGACTGGGAATACTTCAAACAGAGATTCAACCCCATTCTTAATAAGAGCAACCTGAACGTCTGTTGGAACGGAAACGGCGTGGCCTCCTACGTGCCGAACATTATCCTACTCCTATTTACGTGCTTCTCTCTAGTCTTCGTTAGAAAATAGATAATTAAATAAAAGCACACACACATACAATTAAGTGCATTCGGTTCGTTCGCTTTCTTGCGAGCAATAACGCTGACACGCTCGCTACCACCATTTTGTTTCACTGTTCGATTGTTCGATTAGCAAAATATCTGACGATTTTAAAAGTGCGATTTTAGCATTTGCAACTTATTATAATTGTTAAGAGGAGGAGTGAGTGTCGATGCAGTTCCTGTTCCTTGCAATCGATGCATAAAATTTCTATTTCCCACAGAGATCTTGTAGTCCGATTAAAACAATTTAGTCATGGATTCTCCCGATATTATACTATAAATTTAAACTGTAAGTGAGTGAAATTAATTTGACTATTGTTAAGTAAACTACGAGACTGGGGACGTCACATACACTGTATGTATGTGCATTACGAATTTAAGTAACAAAGTGTACAAAATTGATTTGACTATTTTTAAGTAAAATACGGGATTGTCACGGCGAGATTAATATATTTGTGACGGTGGTGGTGAACGTGTTAATCGAGTTAAGAGAAGAATCATTTTTGACGATGAATAAAGCATCTGACGCCTCGCGATTGTTCCGCTGTGCTTTCGATACGCCAAAAATGTATATTTAATATTTTTATGGTCCTATCCTATACTCCGATCCGTGTTCGGGGCTGCTCTTTACTTCACCGGTCTCAAAATTTCTGTCTTTCTCCTACGAATTATAATGTATTTGGCATGTAATCCAGTAGATTTGTACCCGGCGCGGATGCAGATCGGAGTTTCGAACCTCTAGGATCAATAGTTGAGAAGCTATGGTCGTTTAAAGTTGAGCACATTTCCAGTTTCTTGACATATTAGTTTGTAGTGACGGTCGAAGTGAAGGACGAGGGGGAAGGGCGGCAAGGTAAGCGGCTCGCGGTCGTCACTACAAACCAACATGGCGGCGGCCTTACCTATCAAAAATACTAAACTTTAAGCGACCATAGCTTCTCAACTATTGATCCTAGAGGATCGAAACTTTGATCTGCATCCGCGCTGGGTACAAATCTACTGGATTACATACCAACTATATCATAATTCGTAGGAGAAAGGTACTAATTTTGAGTCCGGTAAAGTAAAGTTTACCCGTGTTCGGTAATTTATACACACATTTATCGTTGTCTACGATCATTCCCCATTTGTTTATATCTCACGACTATATATGTACTCGAGAGTAAGTTGTATAGTATTTATGCCATTCATCTTCTTCGAGAACGTCCGTCCGAGTCATGGTAGTTGCACAACTATAATAAGCAGTGCACTATTGCTACTGCACACCGTCGCCGCTTTTGTGTTTTTAATTGTCCGAAAACGCCTAACTATACTATATTATACTTGCAACTACGGGATACGTATTTTTCTGTACGCTTAATAAACGTGACGCACTCGAAAATGGGGCATCTATTTTCCTTTTCTGTTCATGTGTTGTATGTATGTACTACGTGGCATTTAATTCTCGAATAAAGTTCTATGAAACACACATGGCGCACTTACTATCCTTAAAAAAAAATTACTTTTAAATTAAATTATACTCTGTATTTAACACTGGATCTACGGAGCACTAAGAGCGACTATTATTCATTTTATAGCGCAAGAATATATTTATTACAATTTTTAACGATTTCTATAATCATTCGTCATTACGATAGTGTTAATAAAATTGACCAGACGTAACGTAAGAGGTTTTATAAATTATTCTAATGCAAGTTGCATTGTAAATTAATTTTTCGAATGAAAAGACACAATTGTAACTATGGAAATTAAATGTAATTTTGCGAGCACGTTCTTGACCCACTTTCGCGCAATTAAAATCAGGAGCGTTAATGAGTTCAATTAAATGTCATGGAAGCTGCGTGTCGATATGGAATCATTGCACTCAATAGAATTATCATAATTGCCAGCGTAATGTATCGTCAAGGATCACCAGCAAGATTGTGGGCTACAGCCAATGAAATTTGCATTAAATGTGCAAATTACAGATAAATTGAAGACATTGCCAATTAGAATCAATTGAACGCTCCGCCTGCACGCGATTTCCAGGTGAAAAATTGTTAATAAATGAATCCTTCGACGCTGGTTAAACTAATTTCTGATTCATCGCGTGCCGGGCAAATGTGTCTCAATTAACGACCACCATTTTGTTTCCAGGTGCACAAGATAAACAGAGAGAATGTTCAAGATAATTAAAAGATGAGCAGGAGGTACAGCGAATTGTAAAACTGCGGGTAATTGTGTGGCGCTTATGCGAACTCTGATTTAAATACGTAGGAATTATCAATTTGCGATCAAATCCACGTTAGAGAACAGAGTCTATTGACATTGCTGAACTTGTAATGAAGTATTTAATTGGACGACATTATGCTGCTGGAACCAGCATGCGACCGTTATGCAGAATATTAATGATGCAATCGATAAAACAAGCATCAGCAAATTGGGGATCATTTACTGTGTAATTAGTAGTTGGTTCTATGCAAATTTGACTTTTGGGAGCATTGAATCCAATCATACAATTTTTGCAGTTAAGCAATTTAACCGAGCTACGTTTTGATGAGTTCAAGAGCAATATGCTAAAAAAATTGTATACAATTCTTTCTTCTTATTAAAGGAACAAGTTGTTACTTCAAATAAGCTAAGGAACCACAATTTTTGAGACACTATGTATAACCGGCCGTGATTTATTAATTATTTTTTCTATTCAATAAAGTTATAGTCCTAACAGGGGTTGTTAAATACAGTTAAAAAAAAATTATTAAAATATTTTTGATTTATTTTTAGCGACGGATATACAGTTGCTCGAATTAATATTCGAACGCTCTAAAATAGACGACAACTTTTTTAATATTGTACTATACGATTTGAACTTTCTTGCTTTGCTGGAACAATTAGTTTACCACAGGGCGTGAAAAAGATTTTTTCAAAAATAGCAATTGATCGGAATTGTAGAAAAAATACTGAAAGTTGCATTTTACAACTTTCTTATGTGGGCCTATATTGAAAATTTAAAAAGTACGATTTGTAGGTTTGTGTCAATTATATGCACGGCGAAAGTTTCATCGTAATCGGTTGATGCGGTAAAAAACGACAGGCATTGAAAGATGTAAGAATTTTTAGATTTTTACCATTTTTAAACGTTTTGTAGCTCATTGCAACGTCGACTGATTTTGACGAAATCTTCAGAATATGTCTAATTCACACAGATCTACAAAACGTATTTTTTAAATTTTCAATATAGGCCCACATAAAAAAGTTGTAAAATGCAGCTTTTAATATTTTTCCTGCAATTCCGATCAATTGGTATTTTTGAAAAAATCTTTTTCACATCCTGTAGTAAACTAATTGCTCTAGCTTCTCAAAAAAGTTGAAATCGTAACAATCGAAACAATATTAAAAGAGTTATCGTCTTTTTTAAAGCGTACGAATATTAATTCGAGTAACTGTATGCAAAACTTTTGTCAATATTTACCAAAATTACAATTTGAAGGGCCAAGAATTTAATAGTTTACATCTAAAGCTGTTCAGTAGAAGATCGTTAAAAAAAATTACATGATTCATGGGTGATCTAATAATTTGGAAAAAGTGTACATGTATATGTTGTTTGAACAAAATAATGTGATGTGATAATTTCGATTTTTCTGACCATTCATGGTTGAGCCAAGGAATTATCTCATGAAGGCTACATTGATACAATCAGCGTTATTTCTGGCAGTGCAGGAAATAAGTCATTGAAAATACTTGACACCCACAAATCAATTACTTCAAGAAGTTTTCTAGCCGGAGAAACCTTTGGACGTGCAATTTATTCTTCAAGAGTTCATTCAGCGCAAATAAGAGGTCGTTGACAATGTTATGTGTACGAATCTACGCTGTGATTTCGCTAACGAGCCGCATTCCCTTCGATGATTCGATTCCCACGTTGCGCTTGCTCTGTTCCCACGTGACTCATACATTATTAAATGGTGCAGATAAAAAACAATTATTACACTTTACGATATAATAAAAGACAGTAATTCAGCGGACAGAAAAATTGCATTATTCAAACTTTTTGTAAGCTGCAATTTTAAATAAAAGAGCAAAATATAAATTTTGATTCAGTTTTGAGATTGACCTCGGCAAATAAAAATATCTAAAATTTTTAAAATTGATTTTGGATCTCTGTCACAAAAAGATACACCTGAAAAGCCATTTCCGTCATGAGATTGTTTATAAACGTCTACGAGTTTACGTGCACATTTGTGCAGTTGCTACAAATTGCAAGGAAATCCTGTTTACACGAATCTGTTCTATTCTTATAAACATTGTAGCATGTTGAAATACGAACATTGTAATCTGCAGCCTTTTGTTAAACGTCAAAAACATCGACGACGAGTCACTTCAAATAAATATTGTGTATATTTAGAAACATTTTGAATATTCGGGAACCTAAGGTATATTCATTACAATGTGCACCAGGTTGCACTTTCTCTGAACAAACGTTTATTTATACGTATTGTAATAATCTAATATTAGGTTCATAGAACTTAATGATCCTGGGTTTCAACTCGTTCTGAAATGCCAACTTATTCTCAGCATGACCTCATTGTAACATGGCGAGAGTTGTCTGTGCAAATAAAATGAGTTAACAAAGTTGAAATTGAATGAGCACAATTCTCAGCTTATTTTGTTTTATACATTCACGAAATACGATTTATTAATAAAATACTGGTGAGATTTCTCATGTACTCCTTTCTGCAGTGTTTTTGATTAGATTGCGATTTAAAAATTTTAATTATGTGAGTACTTTGTAGAGAATATTTTCTCCCTATTATCTTCATCGAGCTCTCCGTAATCATCGTATCACTGGAACGACCGACGTAGAGAGGCAGTAACAATCTAGTCGATGATCGAGCGATAGTGAACGACACAGAAGCAAGATGTCAGCCAATAAACCGACCGCAGAATCATGTTCACTGATCTCTATGATCACCTGTGTAGTGCTATAACTATAGATAGAGAGAACGAGGGGTCTGTGTGATCCCAGAATCGTTATTAACAGTTTACCTACTGGTGATTACACGAGTGTCCCGAAAATCGATGCTGAAAATCTTGAACGAATAAATCATTGGGAGCAACAACACGTTATCTAGACTCGTTGATTTTTTAATTGCACGTGATTAAAAAGCTTCCAATTTAAATTGATCACCAGGGACTGAATGTGACATGCTGGGTCAAAATGGACCCGGGCACTGGCAACACAAGATCAATCTGTTCTTAATTACAGACATTTTTTCGGGTTGTAACTCCTCGACGTACGAAAATGTACATCTCTAGAAATCTAATGGAGTGTAGATTGTTAATAGACTACTGCTACTTAATGTTAACAGGATTAAACAAAGCGTAAAACAAACACTGCCGCTGCGGTTCGCTATTTCCCGTTTGCGTTACAGACACTCGCTTCTCCCATGTACAGTGGCTCCAAAAAGTATTCGCACATTAGATTCCCGATTCGAGGAAAATTGTCGATATTCAAACTGTCATAGTCTTACAAGAAAATCTCGAAAAGGTCTCAGAAAAAGAGGAATTAAAAATCTCAAGAACATTCATTGAGTTGCAAACGTTAAGAGAAAATGAACGGTGGGTTGCACGAGAGGCTTCAAGCCTTAAAACAATTTATTTATACATTTTTTGTACGATCTTATTTTACAAAGTTGTAACAGTCCGAGTGTCGACCATTTTTCGAAAGTCAGAAATCTATAGTGTGAGAATACTTTCTGGAGTCACTGTAGCTACGAGAGAGTATCAACTTATGAGGGTACCGATTGTATCTGCGAAGGGGAGAGATTGCAACTTTAATCGCAAGATAAATATCGCTGTTCCTCACGGACTCCAGAGACAATTCCATCATTTATACTGCAATCAGAGATTTATGTTTAAGATATAATAGAACTAAAACCAAAAAAATATTTACCTGATTGAAATAAAATTCACAGCTCGAAAATTGTCAAACCTTTCTTAATAATTGTCCTAAAATAATATGCTTTCTTGAACTTTTCATCTTCAGATCCTAAGACATCTACTCCAATTGGTTACTCAAATTAGAGGTACCATATTCTTTTCCACGTTAAACCTACCACCACAGATTTTTTATTTTACGACTATTGAAATAATAAAAATGATTTCGCAAGAAATGATTCTAAAGATATCTTTAGGAGAGTACGTGTTAAAAGTTTAAATAAAATCCATCTTGCCATTTTTATAAGGAAACATGTACCAGTTACTTTAAAGGCTGGGTAGGTGTAGCGTTGAATAACGATTTGAATACCCCCGATGGAAAAGCTCCACGCGATATCGAATTGCGCATCCATCGAAAATCGAAAGTGCCATTTTCCCCGAAACGTCACAAAACCCTTCGACCCATCGTATCAGCACGGACCCGTTCGGAGATGTACCCAGATTAATGTCTCCGGTTTTTCCTATTTGGATCCCACAGGTTCGTCCGCATAGTTTTCCCTGTGAAGCCCTTGGTTCGTCAGTTTTCCCCCCTGTCCATTTCCTGCGGCTACCCCCACTGGGAGAGTTTCTGCTCCCGCTGCGAAGCCGCGAACCAAGTAGCAGTCGGTGGCTCAGTGTCGGGCCGACCGGCAGCGTTGTAGGTGGTGTGGAGAAAGCTACGACGTAGTGGGACTCATGGTTTATTTCGAACGAGTTGCACGAGAGACTGAATTGGATAACCGCGACACCGGTCGTCGAACGTGATTCCGGCCTGTTCTAAACACAATATCACCGGACAAAAACCCTCGGTACACCGAGGTGAGTGGACCAAATTTTAGTCGCCGAGCACGTGTCCGCTGCTGTTGAACTCATACCCACGCGCTCCCGCCACTCTCTTCACCTATCTTCCTCTTCATTTCACTTCGGTTATCATCTGTCCTTGAACTCTTCTTCACTTCATTTGTCCTCTGTTCTCGTCCTCTTCCTCACTTCATTTGCCCTCTATTCGCTTGTCCTCGCTCTTCACCCGTTTTCGCGTTTCCTCTGTTCCCGCTCTTCGTCTTCACTTCGTTTTCACTGTGTTCTCTTGCTCAATTTCTCATCGTCATCATCTGTCTTCGTGTCCTCCCTGTTCCCGACCCGCAGTGGAACGTGTCCATCTTCTTGGACAGCAACTAAACACTTCATCTAACCCTTTGCGGACGAGGATTTTTTAATTATAGAAAACTATTTCAAAGTTTTTATTTCTGCACAAAATAGAATACTCTTTAGTTCTCGAAAAATAGGAATACAGTATTTGTTACTCCAGTTAAAGCATTTCTTTACAATTTTAGAAGGCATGGGACTCATGTCGCTAATAACGTTGAAGTCTCCTAGGAAAATAATATTAAAGGACAGCGCTCGACCACCGTTGAAAGCACCCCTTTTAGCACAACGCAGCTTTGAACAATTCTTCTACAAAATCGTGGCCAACGGAGCGAATCGACACGTCTACTTTCTCTTATTCACCTGTCTTCGGGTTCCCTCTGTACTTTTGTTCCTTTTCGTGGTTATAGCTGCTTTGTTTCACTGTGTCACTTTGTTTTACTTTGTCCCAGTTTATACCGCTTTGTTCTACGATCCCAGCGGTCCATGGCTCCTACGCGGCTCGTAACTGCCGGTTTTTGCGTCGTCGACAGACGAGATGCTCAGACTTTATTTTTGATGTCCCTGGTCCCGGCGACGACCACTCGTCGAACTCGAATCTCGTTCACGTGCGTCGTGGTAAACCTTGTTCTTGGCCCGTTACGTGCTGCGTTTTATCAAGCGGGTAAGCCTGGAGGGAGAGATAAGGGGTGAACTGTCTCCGTTAGTCACCCCTAGACGGTTCTCTTAAATTCAACCCCTTGGTTTTAGGATTGTTCTGTGACGAGTCGCCGAGAAATGGCGTGGGAGTTTTGGGGGATTTAGTCGCTTGGGTAGAAATTGGTAAATTGGTGGCTGCGGGAATGAGTAAGACGAAGTATTGGAACTAGTGTGAGTTGTCTGGGATGGTTTGTGGATAGAGGATTTCTGGATAAAATTCTGTTCTCGCAGAAAAATTTGTAGTAATTGAAAATCTAAATTTTTTTTACCATAGTCGAGAACTGAATATCAGTTGATTATCAATTCTGTAAATAAACATTGTTGTAGTGAACTTTTAGTAGTTCATATAGTGCAGTTGAAAATTTAATTTCGATCGGGGCTGAGAGAGGTAGAATCCGTTGCCTTGAGTCGTTTAAAAATGGTCTGAAATCGCGGAACCAACTGAAAAATTTGTTATGCTCCCAGCGAAAGCAAACATTGCGTTTTAATAACATTTTATCCTCACTTTCAACAGTTGTAGAACACTCTGCTACAGTTTACAAAACGACGTGGAAAAAGGAATGCAACTCCGTTTTAGTCTGTTTACTCTGTTTTGAGGATCTTTACGAGCTACGCGAATTCTGTGTTCACCGTAGGCGGATGCTAACTGTAAAAATTAAATATTCATAAGCGTAAATAAGCATAAATGTATATCTCTCGCTCCCTAGAGGGTATTCATATTAATTCCGTTTCATTCAAAGTTCCTCGAGTCTACTGCGATATCACACGGTGAGGGATTAATGTTAGAATCTCCATTTTTCTCTGGGATCAAAAATGGCGTTCCGTTCGTCGGAAAGAAATTGGCATTGCTGCTGGTTAAAATGTAGAATCTCATTATAAAGCATGTGGCGAATTCTCAAGGGAAATTAGTTGTTCTTCTGGTGGCAATGCGTTCTGCATACATTCAGATTTCATTTCTGTAACCTGCTTATGTAATGTACCGTTCAAACAATTAATTAATTAGCATTAAATGTTGCATTCTTGTTCAGGTAGCCAATAATGTTTAACTGTTACACGATACCCCGCGTTAAATAAATATTGAACATTAATAAATTCTCCAGTCTGGGTTAGGTGATAAATGAACTTTGGTGTTTAATAAATTCTGTATTGGAATTCAATAAATATTTACTTGATTTTAATTAAATTCACTACTTTAACGATTGTCTAAAATTAAAAAAAGCAACAGGGAATATTTCAACTGAAAAAATTGTAGTTTTGATGAAAAATTGGATCTACTCATTAGTACATCCAATTAATAATGTTGCATCGTTGCAACATGTGCCAGCGCTGTTGCTCGAGTTCGCAGCGTATATAATCTTAATTATTTATATCTGAGAAATAATGTAATAACTACATACATAATACAATGCATGTATTGTTAGCGATCTATCCACTACAGTCCGCCTGAAGCATGTTTTAATTAAACTCACCTAATTCGGATCCTTTTGTCATCAACGACAATTCGATTCAAGTTATTCGATTCAATAGAATTCAAGTCAATTCCCTATATATAGTTGTCGATTTCCCTGAGCTGTCGTTCGAGGAACTTCAGGGATGTATTGAACTTCAGTGTAATCACATCAATATACGTCTCCGACATTCGATCCAACGAAAATAGATGTTCACTTTAATATAATAATGACGTTACACTGTAGTTTAATACACGACGGCTGAAAATATCCTGCCCGGAAGATTATCAGGGCGTTACGTTTTCGGAGTTTCGGGTATAATAATAAATACGTCCGCACCCGGCCGAGGCTTTTAACTAATTGAAGCCGCAACATAAACGCTATATAATTAACTTGTCCGCAACAGGATATCCCCGTGAAATCATAATTTTAATGAAACCATTGTCCTTCTTTTCAAACGAACAGCACGAACAATTATTTCATTCCGAATACATCAAGCTTTCTCGCGTCAATCAATCATCAAATCCACGGAAGATTTGTTCACGAAAAAAAATTGTTCAATGGTTTCAAAGATAGTATTTTCTCAAAGCTTTAATTTTTTCATTTTATTATTATTTGCTGCATAATTTTCTTAGGTTAAAAGTTATTTTCTTTTTTCATGTATTCAGGCTCGTTATCATGAATTCTTTAAACATGCAACTATATTAGACAACTGGATGTTCCAAAGTGAAAAAAATTAGTAGAATCACAGATAAAATCCTATGTTTGCAGATTTTTATACAAAATAAAAATTCAGCATGTCCGAACTACATATAGACGTTAATTAATTTTCTGGATAATTTTAACGAGTTCAAAATAAACAAAACGGTATATTTTTTATCGCGTTTTGAATTTCACACTTACACAATTATCTCGCAAACGCACGAAATCCGCGAGCTAATAATTTTCCCAGCTAATCCAGACGGATACGCGAATAATGGATTTAGCGGAAGCCTCTGCGGTCACGTTTTTGCCAGCGGCAGCCGGTTAATGTTTGCGACTCCCGTCGACGGAATCCCCTGTGATAATTAACGCCCTTATCACATGACAAACAGCAGTTTCGCATGTCGCCGTTTGCCTTCGAACTTGTAAATTGATCACCGGGTGGGTCTGGAAATTTCACCCTCGTGCGGCGGCTCTGTGGGTTCAATACTCGAGGGCTACCCCCTGTTCCCGCCCTGAAAGTAATTTTCCCCGATGCATTTCGCGAATCTTGTCGCCTGTTAGATTTGGCAGGATTACTTCGAAGAAGATTTCCTCTCGTAGAATACCCCCGAAAGATTTCGAGATATTGATCTGTTCGCGTATCTAGGCCGGGTTCCATCACGAGCATAATTATTGGAAACGTTATTGCCATACATTATAATCACCCTCATCTGGGCCGTGTCACCGGTTACATGACACCCTGAAGTATGCCCCTATTATGAGCTCATGTTGCTCTTTCGGTGGAAAATGCTTAATTTATCAGAATCAATTTTATTGGAGCCAGAAATTAGCCCTCATACATTGCTTGGATTTAATTATTTTATATCGACAAACTATGCTTCATTTCTTCAGAATTTAGTACCCTTATTTCCGGAAATGGTGGAATACGAGATCCAACGACAATGCTTCGTCTATTTTCTGAAGTGACTATTTTATATTATTTCAAAGTATTAGCCATTCTTTTTATTATACTGAAAAATAAATTTCTTGAATAATTCCTCACGGATGCATCTTTAACAATGATCGAAAATTAAAAATATTACTATCCGCATTTATTCCTGATTTATTGCTAGACAATTTAAAGCAGCGGACATGTTAAAAATATTACTTTCAGCTTAATAGGATACTTAAAAGAAGAATACAAGTTTTATGGTGCTCCTGTGTTCTGTAATCAATGCGAACACTTTTTATTTTGCATAAAGATCCGCAGTCTATTTATTACGCGCTTAATTCGGTCAAATTAATTTTATTGGTACAAGTATTGTAATCATTAGACACTGCGGATCTTTATGAAAAATAAAAAATATTTGCATCGATTGTATTCTTCATTTAATTATTACATTAAGCTGAAACTAATAACATCGATGTCCTTAAAGATTTTTAACACATTTCCACTGCTTTAAACTGTGCGTACCCATTTTTGTGTTAAATGCATAAAATCCGCAGTCTAGGAATCATTATAATTTTGCTAGTGCAGTTTGTAGCTGCAAATTATGCTTCATCTGTCCTGTCATGTTTCGAAGAAATCATAGAAGATGAACAGGAGAGATTGATATGTTTTACACGGTTTGGTGGATTCGTTCGACCGTGTATTATTTAACCCATCACAAGTTTCCAATGGTGAACGTTAACAAACAGGAAAAGTAACTAATGATCACGGGGTATCGTTATACTCCTTCACTGTTCACTGTTTGTAGAATTGAATGGGTAGTTGAAACTTTTAATTGGTCCTCAATGTGGATAATGATGCAACGGTGCACCGGTAGTATAAACATTGTGAGATAGGATGCGTATTAAGTCGATATTTTAAAGAAATTATTGATATATTGCTACACGAATTGTACAATTATATTTCTCAAAATGATATAAAATCGTAGGAGACTGCGAATCATAAAATTATAAAATCATACGAACCTAGTTAAAGTTATATGGGAAACGGTGGATCGTTCTAGACAGATTATCATAAATTACGTACAAAATATAACACGGTCGCAAAATGTTCAGCACAGTTTCGTGGCACAGGCGCTCGCTAATTTTACATATATATTCCATTCGAAATTTGATGTGCATGCATAGAGGAGGATGCCAAAGAGCAACCGTAAATCCGCTATTACATCTCCTTACAATGGCGACAGCTCGCAGCATTTTTACGTCGCGCTTTGAAGCATGGCAAGCTTCATCTGCTTCGAGGAATCGTAGAGACTTTATGTGGTCATTAGGCCAACCTAGATATTGCTCAAAAATAATGAGCAAGCAGCGCTACGAAATATAGAACTAAGCCGCCTTAAAATTTAATAAGGCCCACCTACTCTCGTAGATTGGACTCAGAAATGAACGATGTTATTGGTTGTGCATCTTTATGCAAAATAGAGATTTGCTTCGTCAATTTTATAAAAACAAGAAGCATTCATTCTACTAAAAATTGTAGCAAGTTCAACGACAATGTAGTGTACTATTTGTAGTAAAACAATATTATTGATAGACAGTGTATTTATGCAGAATAAGTATTATTTTCTGCGTCAACAGCAAAAAATTCGTATACGTTTGGAAATGATAAAGCACTGTATTTAAATTCTTCTAGTACTCTTACATTGTATTGTATCTCACTTATTAATAGACTGCGGATCTTGATGCATTTATAGAAAAATTGAATAGATAAAATTCACAATTGTTGGAAAATTGTAGGTGTCAATATATGGTTTTTCCTCTATTAAAATCATTAAGGGAAGAAATAACATCCAAATCGGTTTCCCTTTCTTATAATCGATGCAGGCAATTTTTATTTTGCATAAAGATTCGCAGTCTACAGTCGCATAATTATAGTCTTGTAACATTCACGCCAAAACTGAATAAATGCAGTATAAAAAGCAGTAGAAAATTCTGTGAATAATCTATTCCACAATTCAAATTCTCAGAAAACAATACATTACGAACCCCATCTCTTACCATTGCGTTAAAAATGTGTATTTCGCATAAAATTCCACAACTCGCTCATAAATAACAGCGAGCACCGGCCAATCAATTAAACGCGAAACTCTGCACCTCGTCGATAAATAAACAAAAATACAGATAAAGAAGAAGTCGTCTGGGGTAACAGCAGTTTGATAAATTCGAGGCATCATCTTGTTTTCATCAAATGATCATTCATTTCCCCAGGCGAAACTTTTCGCGAACGTTGAAAAAGATTGTTTTCCAGCCGACAGATAAAACAGAATATTTTACACCCGCGCGTCTTCGATCCAAGTAAACAGAGTTCCGCGAAATTTGGCAATCGTTCAAAGGAATAGTTATTACTCCCACGTGTGCAATATTCATTAATCAGCGATCAGGTTTTATTTTGCCGTCGGGGCAATTTTCCGAGGCGTATTTCGAAGCCGGTTACGAGACGTCGCTGGGGAAGGCGAGGGGGTTTTATTAATTTCATGAATCATTTGTTTAAGTATATTTTTGTCGTCACCCGGTAACGAGTTCTGGCACATGTTGTATCCCTATTCCTTTGACCGCAATGCAAGTGCACCACAGGCGGCAGTTCTATGCATTCCCCTCGTTTGATCTTTCTCGTGCGAATCATAAATTATTCATTTACCGGTTTTTATAAACTCCACTGGGGGTGAGTCCTTCGGTGATCCTTGACCTCCGGGATATCGGGGCAATATCAGCGAGCAGCAGGATCAGCCTTTAGGCGAAAGGGTTCTGTTAACGGGCTGCTCTGGCAATTCCGTTTGTTATTGTTCTCTGTATGTGACATCCGTACAACAGAACGGAATTGATTTCTCTGTCGAACGTCAAACGTTCGTACGGTTATGTGCGTAATCCATTGTTTATGTCCGCGAGTACTCCTCCCTGGTTCCATATGTACACTGGGTGGTCTGCGGATGAGGATTGTCCGAGACTGTGCTCGAGAAAGTGAATTTTAGGTGAAAATATAATTTGTTATACGAGTTTTGCACACCACATTCACCCTTTTGCTAATAAAATTTACCCTTTCGTGAATCAAATTCATTCTGTAATAAAAATAAAATTTATTGCTCCAAAATTTTAATGCATGTAGCACTATTAGATAATTTTATATTGAAATTCTGTGTATGTATACAGTAGGGGACAAAAATATTTGGACAGCCAGAGTAGACTGGCGACACAAGTCTGCAGACGAAATTCGACGAAACAGTTTGAATATTTTTGAGATGTCACAAGGATTAGTTTACTAAATAATCACGTAAAAATTGGTCGAACTTGCCGAGGAAAAAGTACACGCCACGATTTTCAAGTTTTTCCTCTGCCTCTGCCTGTAAAGAAAATTTAAAATCTACTTATTGTGAGTCTAAGTAAATTGTATAGATATGCAAAGATTCACTGAAAAATCTTTTTTGTAAACCAATATATTTATAATTTCCAACTTTACAAAATTTCTGTCGTAAAGAGTCTTTGGAAATAATTGTTCAATGACGTCATGCGGAAGTCTAATGTACAACTAAGACTGTTGAACTGCTGGAACGACATGGTAGACCACCATGCTCGCACTTAGAGTGCACGTTCAGCGTCACCGTGATCGATTCGGATTCTTGCGGCGGAATTTTCTCACGAGTTCTCGTGCCAGCGAACGGAGCTGGGAAACGCCTGTGTTTATTCGAGGAGAGCTCCTGGCTTTTGGGCTATTGTATTTATACCGTCCAACCAAAACAGACGCACTGCATACATCAGCCGGTTTCGAAAAGAAGAGAGTACAAGCCCGCGGTGGATCATGAACGGTCCGACTAATATCCGAGGAATCGCGGACAATTCCGCCGTGAAATTACCGCGGCCGATGAGAGACGAACCTTGTTTGGTGAGGCTTCCGTTGCTCAATTTCCAAGCTGTTCCAAGAATTAATGGGTCCTTGAAGGTGCACAGGTTTAAGGGGAGCGTTGACAAAGTTTTCTTGACCCTTTTGGATCTCCAGACAGAGTGCAGGGTTTACCTCGTCTCTCGTGTCATCTTCTTTTATTAACATTGTCCGCACGAAAAATCTCAGTTTAAACTCACCCGACAATTTTTCATTTTTAAAGAAGAATTTTATAGAATTAATTCTTCATCATGGTAATGATTTTTTACCATTGTGTCGACTTGATGCCAATGGACAAATTAAGTTGTCCACAAGAATAATCTTAATTTAAACTCACCTCCCAATTTTCCATTTTCAAAGAAGAATTTTATAGAATTAATTCTTCATCATGGTAATGATTTTTTACCATTGTGTCGACTTGATGCCAATGGGCAAATTAAGTTGTCCACAAGAATAATCTTAATTTAAACTCACCTCCCAATTTTCCATTTTCAAAGAAGAATTTTATAGAATTAATTCTTCATCATGGTAATGATTTTTTACCATTGTGTCGACTTGATGCCAATGGACAAATTAAGTTGTCCACAAGAATAATCTTAATTTACAGTCACCTCACAATTTTCCATTTTCAAAGTAGAATGTTATAGAATTAATTCTTTATCATGGTAATGATTTTTTACCATTGTGTGTCGACTTGATGCCAATGGACAAATTATATTGCCCACAAGCATAATCTTAATTTAACCGCACCTCACAATTTTTCCATTTTCAAAGAAGGATTATATAGAACCAATTATTTATCATGATAAAGAGTTTTTACTATTGTGCGTCGACTTGATGCCAAGGGACAAATTAAGTTGGAAAACTGTGGAACGGTAAAAGTTAAGAGCCGGATGAACGTCTCGCTTTTATTTCCTCTCGCAACTGGAACAACAGCGACCGATTAAATTACGAATAATTTGTATCTAAACCACGAGAAGATCGTTTATAAAATATTTAAAAAATACCATCAAGTTTCTGCCATTAGACTGTTCATTTTTCTTTAATTTTACATTTTCTAGTCTTCTTTCACTTTCTACGATTTTCCATCTTCTGGTCTAGTTCTACAATTTTCCATTTTCATCAGATATGTAGTAAAAATGTTTTTAGCAATTTTTCTAGTAATTGCCGGTCTTAAAATGTTACAGCGACCGCGATGCTCATGCAACGATAAATAGTAATTGAAATGCCTGGCAGTCCTTTCCCTCGGAACGTTAGCTCCGGTATGCAAATAAACGATAACATTATTGTGTTAATACAGAAGCCACGCTCGACATGATCGTACACGTGAGTGGCCAATTCACTTTTCACGCGTCCGTGGATGTGTGTAAATTAACTAAATTAATTAAACAAGCAAATAACATATCGCAACCTGAGATCGTTTTTACATTTCCTGACAAGAATAGCTTGGTGCATTTATTACGATTTTTGATCGTACATTATATCTTGCCTGGGTATTAAAGTTTCAAATAAATGTTAAGGAAGTTTCGGAATTTTAAGCCCTAATTAATAATTTTCAGACATTGGAATATTACAGTGGGTTAGCCAAAGAGGTCTTCTGGGTACGTTTAAACTCCACCCAAGAGGATTTCATGAAATATAAGTGCCGACTTTCTGAAAATGCCATTTTCTTTTCCCGCATTTATTTTAACATTTATTTCCGTAAATAATACCATCACGGTATTATTAACCGGTAATATTTAATCTCAATTTCATTAAAATTCCTATATTTTACGTAAACTGTCTACTTTTAATATTTTAGAGATCGCCAAAGATTATAACAATATTTCTATTCGTCTGTATTTAATACTGTTAAATTTAAGAATTCTTTTTACACGATTTATGCAAGATTGGGAAATTCACGCGCAGTTTCAATAAATCAGGTTGTTCTGCAAGCTTGAATGTCGCTTCAAAAAATAACATTAAATCTCAATTTCAATGAAATTCCATTAAATACCGTTTCCACTAAATGCATAAAAATTCACAGTCTCTACTTACAATATATTTTAACACGAACTTGTGTTCACACATTCTCGTGTTATACATGATTGGAACATGACCTAAACATGACATATAATAATAAATAAAATTGTCATACCTAAAATATTGTCACAACTAACATAACTACAATACAATCTACGAAAACATCAATAATTTAGAAGCTTAAATAATACATAAAAAATAGCTAAAAGTTATAAGAAAATTTCCATTTATTTACAATTTCCCGCATACTTCTTCAAAGCTATTTCCTCAATTCCAACACGATGTCCGCAATTTTTGCGCTTCGAATAAATTGGCTAGTTTCTCGGTTTCCGCACGCTGCCATAAATTTGACAGTTTCGGTCGGCTGACAGCGATCAGACCGGATTCGTGTCGGATCGTAATCAAGTGTGTCAGGGTACCGATAAGGCGGTGCGCGAGTTTGATCGGCGGGAACGTGTCGTTTCGTATCGTGCAATTGTCGTAGGTCGTCGAGAAAATTTTTTAAAAATACACGCGTCGACGTGAAACTATTTCTGTCCGAAGACTAGCGCTGGCAGAGGCAGCTATCGAGTCTCGGTCGTTTTGGGTTGGGCCGGCTTTACGCACGCGATCTGCACCGACACGTGTCGGCGTTCAACGCGGTGTCAATCGCCTATTAACGTAACCCTGCCGTCTCAACTTACAAAGTTACGTGGATCGATTTGCCGAGATCGACGAACGTACCTGTCAGCAGACCAGACGAGTCCGCGGGCTTTATTTTCGCCTATTCGAAATGGAAATCCCACTACGACCACATTGACGCGCGGAAATGTTTGCGCTATGCGTGGAATCTTTGCACACCTGTGGTCGATTAATGGTCTGTTGGAAATTAATGCGCGGCTGCAGGGCATTTTATGAAAATATTTTTAAATTGAAGAACTCATTTTTCACAGAACGATTAATGATGCCTTCAGTTTTTTATTGCACAATTTGAATGGGATTGCAATTGCAATTTTGCACTAGGAAATGATTTTGAATAATTGTTGTTGATTATTAATCTGTGGAAAATTAATAATTCAGTGTAGAACATTCTTTGAAAGCATTTTCAAATGAGAATATAATTGTAAAATACCAAGAAGTCGCGTTTTAATGGTTTTTTGAAAATCAATTATTATTAGTGGCTTGAAAATCAATTATTATTGGTGGCTTGAAAATCAATTATTATTGGTGGCATGAAAATCAATGATTGAGTTTAGAGAATTTAAATTGGAGAACTCATTTTTCACAGAACGATTAATGGATGCCTTGAATTTTTTCTTGCATCCTTTGAGTGGAATTGCAATTACAATTTTGCACCAAGAAATCATTTCGAATAATTGTGGTTGATTGTTAATCTGTGGAAAATTAATAATTCAGTGTAGAACATTCTTTGAAAGCATTTTCAAATGAGAATATAATTGTAAAATACCAAGAAGTCATTTTAATGGTACATTTTGAAAATCAACTATTATTGGTGGCTTGAAAATCAATGATCGAGTTTATGAGAATTTTTTATAAGTAATCTTGTTTCAGAAGACTGTATGTTTTTTATGTGATAGTATATGTTAGTATAGTTAATCTCGTTACTGTTCTTTTAAATCGAAGTAAAATTGTAATGTTAAACCGTGACGTGATTTTGTGCAATCTCGTCCGCCTCTGTTGTCTTGTTGATGAAGATTGATGTTGATAAATTGTTTAAAGGACTTAAGGATTGGAGGCGACGCTTTTTCCATTGACATCGTTCCCCACCGACTTTATACACTTCCGGGATCAATAAATAAAGGCAGATCGCGCGAGTTCAAGAAACACGATTGTTGATACGAACCAAAATTAGGGGAAAGAATAATAATCCCCTGGGCGAAGACGTCACGCGTGAAATCGCCGTATGGCATATAATTATAAACTGAACAACGATATACCGATGCTTCGGCTAGCTGATAAATATTTACTCTCTCCGCTGGAATTCAAAAAGTTGTGCCTGCAGGTATCGGAAGTGTATTAATTTCCGCGGAGCAGAGCTTTCCGATGAAAATAAAGTCCTCTGTCCCGTTTTATTCGATCTCTCGAACATCCAGCAAAAATAAATAAACGCATTTGCGTTAAGAAATGAAATTTTCTACCATTGCTCTCTGCCTGGCGCTATTAAAGACGGAAATAGTATGAAAATATTACTTCTTTAAAATAGACCCGTGGCCGAGGGAGGGGGTTCCGCAAAGAAAATCGAACAATCTTTTTGTTACGAATGAAATCGTCTGCGTAGATGATTACGCTCGGGGATCTAGAATTAGCCGGATAATTTGTTTTAGTATGACAGCTGTAAAGGAATGATTACGTCGTTCTGGAATACATAAATTCCAAATTCGTTTCGCAACTCGAAATTAACTTCAAGATCGCGAATAGATTTATTGCTGGTCGCTAGACGCACCAAATCAAATGCAGTTGGATATACTAATTTACTCTGGTATTTCCAAGTTTTGAGAAAAACGCGTGAGAAATACATGAAATGATTTCTATATCTTCCTCTTCATTGATCGCAATTTTTCAACGAGCAGGTATACTGTTTACATTTTGTAAACATTTAAAATAATACAAATTAAATGAATTTAAGAATTCGAACATATTGTTTTTGATTTATCACAATCACAAAATAGAGAAAAAATTTGCAAATGATGAACATTTTTATTTTGTATTAAGTTGGCAATTAAATTCGCGACTTTTTGTTTCGTAATTCTTTTATTGTATCATTATAACCTCCATCCAGTGACCATTCCTTTTGAACGGTATATCATTGGAAAGCTCTGAATTTTTTGATTAATTTGATATAAAATACTCGTGTTTAAAAATATTATTATTAAAAATATTAAAAATATATTATATAAATGACTTTGTTTGAGAAAATGTGGAGGTCGCGAACTTAGTTGCCAATCTAATATAATGATCCGCAGTCGACGGTCTTTTAATTTGCGTAAGTCTTGATATTAATGAAATAACGAGAATCGTTTCTAAAATATTAACATTTTCCAATCTCCGAGCAAATTCTGTCGGAGCGAGAGGACCCGCGATGCTACATTTTGCCACTTTTATTTTTGCCACCTTTCACCGGTTCGTCGACCTGTCTAAAACGATCCCGAGGCCCGGTCTCGTTGTCGTCTGATCAGCGCGGACTTTTCTACTGCGAAACTTCTAGAAATTCGTTGCCAAAAATAATCCCGTGATTCGTGGCGGTCGTTCGATCGTCGATCGCCGATCGTTATGATCGCGGTGCCGGGCCGCTCTGTCAATCAATCATTGTTTTCGTTAATGCGGATCCGGCCGCAGGTAAACAAACCGATGCGTGGACCACAGACACCGCTGGCAATTCTATTCCGAACGAACTATTTCGACTTGTTTTCGGCGCCTCGCCGCGAGAATAGCATCGTTGGCGAACTGTTAGGACGGCTATACTTCGTGTTTCACGGTTATATTTGACAGTAAGACTCGCGGAATCTCACCGGGCCTATCCCGGGACGATCCATCATCGGAGATAGTAGATCACGATAAATCAATGGGCGTCCCGCTACGAGTATTGCACGTTCACGTCGCGATTATTCTTTGGTCCCGTCGTCATATGAAAACTTGCAAGCTTTTATTATCCCCCATTCACCGCCCATCCATCGAGCTCCCCTTTTGTGCAACGTGATGAAAGCTTCGGGGCCGGCTATTGGACGATTTCTGGTATTAAAAAGTTACCGTAATTGACAGTCGAGGATATAGAGCTTCTTGAAAGCGAAATAAGTTTCTCCTGAAATTGAATTTTCTGCCTCTTTCGCGGGCATGTCTGAATGTGCACCTTGAAGCAAGATATTGTACCGTGAACCGTACAGCACTGATCAGACACACTCAACTCTTTCTCCACGCAGTTTTTAAATAGCGAAAATTAAGTAGACGCCATTTCAACATTAACTTTTTTTCTGATTGAAGCGAACACCACCGAACTTGGTCCTCATTTTTCTTTCACAAAACAGTGAAAGAAATCGTACATCAATTTTTAAGGGCTCTTTGTAATGAAGAGACTTTCATCTTCAAAAATTTTTTCATTTTTCCACGGTGGTTTCGATCTATAACATTTTCCAGAAAAAATGGTTCTTCGGTTTCCCATCTGCTGCGTCATGTAAAAATATCTTCGAGGAAAATGAACAATGTTGTGCGAAAGTAGATGCTTCGAGCTGTAAAATGTGTCCAAGTTTGTCGCTATACGATTATTTTTTGCGAAATTAGAACTGGTTAAATATCGTCAATTTTTCTAGAACCAGATTTGTGCAAATATTTTTCGTACCCACTTTTCAGTATTCGTTTCACAGTTTTTTAATGTGGTGTTTTCAGGAATATATTTATCATGTAAAAATAAAGTTGGATATAATTTTTCGTAGTCTGACGATTTAAATTGTTCTTAAAAATAGTGTAGCTAGACTAGACATTACATCTAGCAAGTAGTTAACGACGAGAAGGCAGCGAAGTAACGTGGAATGATGTGAGGTTACACGCTCGGCGCACGTACGTGCGGTCTATTTCATCTCAAAGCGTTAACGACACGTAAAAGTCCAGCGACTCGAGCGTTATCGGTTGTTCCTCGTTTTTTATTGGCCCGGTTGATGACGTCAATACACTCGCCATTGTCTTATTCGTTTACCAGTGGCAGGGCACGGACCGTTGCTGCACGCAGTTTATTTAACCGGCGCGCTCTGCAGCTGCACGGACTCCGCACGGAGAGTTATAAATGCTGATAAAGAGAACATTCCGCCGCTGTGTTAGGCCACAAACACAGTCTCGACGCCCACCGTTGCTATTTTCGAGTATTGCTGCCTTTTTTCCTTTACGTGCCACCCCGTTTCCCGCCCTTTATCCGCCTTCCGAAATACTAGCACTGTCTTATGCTTCCACATACTGCATCAAATTATGCGAAAGCCATATCTTAGCTCTTTACGCACAGTGGGTGCACGAAGTATTCGTACACCTTTTAAAAACTAATATTGTAACTTTTTTATAATTGTACCAAACGACCGGATTTTTTATAATCAATTCGAAGCATTGGTTTACGAAATGATATGGAAAAAAGATTTTCCAAAAATTATAATTTACAAGGTTACATACAAAAATAAAAAAGCCAAAAAGTTGGGTTCTTAATGAAAATTTAAAATATATGTTTTGTAGATTTATGTATGTATATGTAGATCCATAATATATTAGGTTGGGGAAAAAGAAATACATCATTTCTCCGCTTGAGATGACGTAAAAATAATGGACTTCTTTTACCCCAACCTAATATTATATACACATGCGGTTAAAAATGGTGAAAATCGTAGTTTTAGTTCTGCTTAACATCCACAGAATCGTACATCTTTCGATGCGTGCCGTTTTTTCCTGCGTCAATCGATTTTGATGCAATTTTCAGCATGTGTATAAATAACATAGATCTACAAAACATGTATTTTAAATTTTCACATTAAGGACCCACATATAAAAAAGTTTTAAAAAATGACTTTTGTTTTTGCATGTAACCTTGTAGATTATAATTTTTGGAAAATCTTTTTTGCATATCATTTCGTAATCCAATGCTTCAACACAGTACAATAACAAAAAAATTATTAGTGTTCAAAAGGTGTACGAATACTTCGTACACCCACTGTATTTTATTTTTTTGGGGGCTTCTCCGAGTGTCTTCGACACTTTCAACCTTCATGGGGACAGCTTTAAAAAAAGTCTCAGGGCAAGTTTTCTTGTAAAAGAAAAGTCCTCAGGGCAAGTTTTCTTGTAAAGAAAAGTCCTCAGGGCAATTTTACTCCTTTCTTTTTTATTAGTTTATTCTGATCACTATTTATACTACGGTAGGACCTCGATTAACCGGATCCCGATTAGAAACAAATATCCGTTTAACTATGATTATATTATGAAGTGAAATAAATTTTCGAAAATAAAAAATTTATTTTGGAATATAATGTACATTTTAATTATTTCCCTCAGGTGTTGGTTATCCATCGGGCCTTAATTTACCCGGCCTTGTGATTGTCTCCCGATCAAGCCGGTTAATCGATGTCCTACTACATTTTCTTTTGTACTATGTAGTAGTTTATTCTGTTCACTATTTACTATTCTCTTTTGTACTAGTTTGTTCTGTTCACTATTTACAATTTTAATTCAGTTGTTCTGTTTACTGGCACTGTCTCACGGTACCACACACTGTTCAAAAGTATTTTATTTCTCGGAGGCTTTTCAGAGTGTCTTCAACACTTTCAACCTTGATAGGACTTACAGACTGAGCCATTTCAAAACGGGAACGTTGTTGTGGGAAAAGACCTCACGGCAATTTAGATATACATATATAAAAACTGTCAGTAATTTCAGGACTCTAATTGACAGGCAGGAAGGAAGATAGAAATGAATAAAAATTTAATCACTGACAGATTAATACTACAAGAATAAATTATTGTTGAAACTCGTGTTAACGTTACCTACCAAAATCGTACATCCGAAACGTAACAATCTGATTAACAAGTTGATGGAGGTTCTGCTGTAAATTGGAAGCTGCATATCCGTACTTTTTCGTTGCCCTAATCGGATGATGCATTATTTTACTTAATCGCGACACAAACAACGGGCCTACGCGACTGATGGATGCAAGTGGTGGAACCATCACACGGACATTTTATGCGGGCATAAAGAATAGGCGGGGGGACCACTATGACGGCGTTATTAAACGCCAACGAGCTGTCAGCGTAGGGTATATTAAGCATCAAAGGAAAATGTCAATAAAACGTTTGAATGGATTCGAGTCAAAAGCAGAGGACAGAGGGGGCACTGTGTAAAAACGTGCCGAGGTGTTGGGACACCAAGTAATGTGAAGCGTCATTAATTTCGGATATACAGGACGCTCCATTTCGTACGGTCTTCGCGTGGGTCGTCTCGGAATTACTCGCAGCGTCAATAAAAGTGTCACTTCCTCCGGCGCGGAGATGCTTCCAGGCTGCCATCACTTCTTTTTTAATGGAGTCCTCTTACAGTGAATCAAAATAATATTAGCACATTTTTTAAAAGACCATACCACTTCGATTCTCTTGAGAAGTCAGAACAATTACTTTACTACGCGATGCGGAAAACAAATTTTCAGAAAAATTGCAATTGGTTGGAACTACAGACAAAATACTAAAAGTTGAATTTAAGTTGAATGTAAGTTGAATTTAAGTTGAATTTAACCCTTTGCACTCGCAGCTATCTTACCTGGAAAATTGAACATTTCTTCTGATCTAGAATATTTCCATTCCCTATGATTTTTTTGAAATTTTATGGATAGAAAATTGATATAATACCTCATACAATACCTAAATGTTTAGTGATAGATTAGATACCGATATATTCAGTAAGGTAAACGGAAAAATTATACATTTCTGAATTGTAAAGAAATCATTTGATCACCCACTGTATATGTGGTTTTTGTAAACATTCTTTCTGGAGTTGGATTTTTTTGATTTCAAAGTGAAAAACTACATTTTAAAGACATGCTAACATACTTTACTAGGCGATTGTATAAATACTGACAGTAGGTTTTGCTTAAACGCATTTATTGTTACAAGGCCGACTGTAAACGGGAACAAACTGTGTAAAATCAAAGGTGGTGGGAAAAATATGAATGCGCCCCAGTTCGGACACAGTGTTCGATAAATAGGCGATGTCACTAGCAACGGTAGATTCACTATTGCAACATTGTGCTACGACCTGGAACATTATTACCATCTCGACTCAAAAATACAGAAATTAAACTCGGAAAATTTGATGTGAAATTGTAATTTTAGAATTTAGTAAAATCGTAATTTCAGAAGTTGACAAAAATTCTTTTGGTAGCAGAAAATCCCATAAAATACTAATATAATGTAATGAATAAAATCGAAAGGAGAAAGTTCAAATTTATCATAGTGGATAAAAAGAAATAAAATTGTAATAAAATTGTTTATTCAAATATATCCAGACAAAAATAAATTTCCAAACCTGTTTAATTGTTGATTTTTATGCAAAATAAACCATATAGCAAATGGTTTCTTTCTTCAATGATTTTAAACAGTTGAAAATAATGCATTTACGCACCTAAATATTCGCACAATGATCTATTTTAAATGGCACCTACTGATCACAGATTACTGTCGGCCGTACGAGACCAAAGCAAATGTCGTACATTAATTTCACTGCAACGGGAAGCAATTTCGAAAATTGTCGCGTGACAGTTACGTAACCGCACCACTTCCAGAGAGACTAATACACCGTGTCGGAGTGCTTAGGTTTGTTCACATCAGTCGATGGGAGACTTATAAAACAAGTTTCCGTCGTGCGTTCGAGCTGAACGACGAACGTTATTAAAAATTCATCGGGCGTTTAAACGAATCTCCGAGGCAGCGACGAGGCGAGCACCGACACGCAATATCGTACATAATAAATAGAGCGGGATGGCTTCTCACGCCATAGTTTTATTTTTAGGTCGTCGGCTTTTTCTCGCGGGCGTCGCACGATCTAGAGACTTTTTACATATATTAAGAGGTTGCATTAATTCGTGCCTTCGCTCAGATTATTGATTATTTTTCTAATACGTTGTAATCGCAAATCGGTCGAAATATATTTGAATAAAATTTGCTACTCTCTCTTATAATATATATTAATCTTTTATTTAAAAAGAAAAATGGAGAATATTTTATTCAATGGTCTAGCACTGTTATACTGAAAAATCATTTTATCATGTTTAATGTAGTACCATCAGGGAGCGATTCCACATAAAAAATAATTATAATAATTAGACTGCGGGGAGCTTTATGCAAAATAATAATTTCTTTCATTCTTTAATAATGTTGATAAGCTGCAACTAATACATCGATGTCCTTAAATTTTTTAAATCTGTCGGCTGTTTTAAATTGCAGCTACCTATGTTTGTCATAAATGCATACAATTCGCAGTCTGATAATAATATATAATATAATAATGTATAATTTTTTGTGGTCCTTTGTTTGAAAAGAAAAATGGAGAATATTTTATTCCAAGTATTATACCCAGCATATGATCTAGCAGTTACGCTGAAAAATTACTTGTCATGTTTAATGTAATATAACCAGGTGGGATTCTACATTAGAAATAAGTAGAAAATGAAGAACAGTTTTTTCATGCGAGGCTCCGTTTCCGAGAAAATTGAGTTTGAAAGTCGTCTGACGAGTCTGTGCATGAACAACCTATTCTACTGATTCGACTTCAACGTCGACTTTCTCGGAAGCAAAGCCTCTTATAAAAAAATTTTATTCTACATTTTCGACTGGTATTTGCATATAGAATCATCCCCTATTCGGTTGCACCACCGTGTGTTGTATCAGAAAATCCGTGGGTTCATTATAATTTTAAAGCTCCTCGCAAATCGGTAAAAATATATTTGAATAAAATTTGTTACTCTTCTATATAATAAAAATCAATTTATAATGTATATTAGTCTTTTGCTTGAAAAGAAAAATGGAGAATATTTTATTCAAAGTATTATATCCAATAGTCTAGCACTGTTATACTGAAAAATCATTTTATTATGTTTAATGTAGTGCCATCAGGGAGCGATTCCACATAAAAAATTAATAATAATAATATATATAGAATAATAATGTATAATCAGTTGTTTGTTTGAAAAGAAAAATGGAGAATATTCCATAATATATTCAAAGTATTATACCCAGCATATGATCTAGCAGTTATGCTGAAAAACTACTTTTCGAGAAAATTGAGTTCGAAAATCGTCTGACGAGTCTGTGCATGAACAACCTATTCTACTGATTCGACTTCAACGTTGATTTTCTCGGAAGCAAAGCCTCGTATAAAAAAGTTTTATTCTACATTTTCGACTGGTATTTGCATATAGAATCATCCGCTAGATGTTGTATCAGAAAATTGGTGGATTGATCAGAATTTTAAAAAGCTCTTGTTTCCGTACTCTGTAATTTCGACGTGAAATTAGTTCGTCGAAGAAAAAAGAATTTCATCGGCAGAACGAAATTCATTCGCTGAACTTCCGCGGGGGAAGAACCGCGTTCATAAATGCGGTATGAATGAGGGAAAAAGCGGGCACGAGTTTCGCGAACTAGGCCAAATACCGGTAATTCCGTAGTGCGAAGGGACCTTTTATATTCTTGTCCCCTCCACGATAGACCCGTATACTTCTCCGACAATTGCTTTATTAATCAAATTATTTACTGCTTTCGTCAAGCACCGTGTCTTGGCTTCGAAAGCGCAACGAATCTTCTGTTCAAAGTTTTTCTGCGAGCACGTCTCACTGAATCTCGTAACATAATTCCGAATAACTCGTGTTATTCGAGTTACTCGTTGTACGAAAAAATGGTCTTTAGGGGAACAAAATGTGCTGTAATTTGTTTATTATTATTTTGCTTTTTTTACCGAGACAGGAGGGTCACCTTCAGTTTCTTTGCAGAAACACCAAATTCCGCGTCGGAAAGTATTACACCAAAAACGACTTAAAATTGATAATTATTGATTATTACCAAAAGCAGATTTGTGAAATTTCATTTCAAGTTTCAAGTTCATTACAGTTTATCTTGTGTTTCAATATGTTACACGTGCAACACATGAACGGTAGCGTAATCGCTAATCTCCGTCGAGCACTCTTGTAGTTCGCGAACTAGCGAAAGCTGCATGCGCGGATCCGTAATCGAGTTACGAGCAATCAATGTCGGTTACGTGAACATCTGCTGATTGTAAGGTTGGCATTCATGCTTGGAATTATAATGATATACAAATCAGCTCGTTCACTCGGAATAATGAGGTAGAATCGAGGATCTGATTTAATTAGATCTCCGGATGGTTGACTGCACTCTTGTTATGGAGTACCGTAACTCCGTCGGTCTTGTTACGCGAACGAATATTTTACGTTTCAAGGAAAATAATGTGCTTCTTACGTTTACAAATGGCTTACAATTAGTGTACAAACTCTGTTATTATACTACGGATCATTATGCACTTTTCACGTGCAAAAGATAATTCTATATTCCAAATTTTCACGAATATTCATAATTTTAAAATCTTCACTTTGATGAGAGGAATGGGCAATTTAGTTTTCCAAATTTTATCACGAGAACATAATTCCATTCAACTAAAATTTTCTACAATTTTTACTAGTAAGGAAGAGATAATTTATTATAGACTGTTCATATTTGTTTATTTTTAAAATAAAAATATTCTGCATCGATCGTGAGTAGCAGTAAATAAAAATTTATTTCTCATCTCTTAATATATATTTTTTAAACGACATGATAGTTTTTAGATATTTCCAATCTTTCACTGTTCTATATTTCGTTAATTTCTTCGTAAATTCATAAAAGTCCACAGTAAAGTAGCAGCGTGTAATTCTAATTGAAAGTAAAGACTATAATTGCACGTAGCACATCTGCTCTCTAAGAAATAGCATGATATAATAGCAAAACTTGACATAGGCGCTCCAAATATCCGAGCGAGAGATTCCTGTGGTTTTCCTTTGACATCGCTATTTATAACAAGTTATGAGTGCTTAATCTTTTTGGCTACACTAAATGATATATTCTGTGACTAGCTGAACCGCAAATTATGCGAACGAGTTCAAAGGAAACGTGTAACGTTACCCGGAAATTTAGTTAATTATAAAATGATTCTTAATCTGATTGCTGAAAGTTCATTCAGTGATGGATACGGAGATAGTCAAAGCACTCTGACGTTTCTCCGTGTGTATACAATAATTCATATACACAGATTGATCATGAAGATCGTTTTTCACGTTCGCGAGTCTCGTAAATTCGGGGCTGCACGTGTTGCTATGATAAACACATCCATCGACAAGCCGAGGCGTTAAGATACTTTTGGTGATCGGTCGATTGCCAGTTGCGTTCTCATTCGCGCGTTATCGTGATCGTTCACAGTTAATATTGATGTTGAAATTGAAGGAGTACTTCTTTATCATATCTTGTGCTTCAGCTTAATTACGCCATTAACGAGACGATAGAGATATTGTAAATCTTTCAACGTAGTCACCGAGCTGTGAATTTCAAATACAAGAAAATATTAACAAAAATCAATGGTTATTGCCTCAAGAAATTTCTACTTGATGCAATGATGAAATACAGGAAATTTTGTGTGCTACATTAACCAAGATGAATTATTTTATTTTTACCACGAGACATTTTTCTAGTTGTTCTGACTTTTATAAAATAACTTGTAGAGATTTTCACGATACTTCTGTAGTATTATACTTTTAAGAAAAATACGGTATAGATATAAAACTATAATCAAGTTTGTGTAATGCTACACAAAAATTTTTCTAAAAACGCGAGTTTGGCAACTAAAATGATTTTAGAGTGCGTGCTTTCCTGACCTATAATTTTTAATATTTCGCAAAGTGCTAGTGGAGTACGACAAATGTTTATTTTTATTCATAAAGAATTTTTTCGATCGTTCAATATTTGCAAAACAAAATACAGTTCTTAATATCCGCAGTAGAAACAGACACTGGTCAGCCACTCACAAGTTCAATAAGTGATAGAAAGAACCAAACAATATATTGTTTCACGCGTCAGATACGAATATAACGAAACTAATTACCGACTCTTAGCGATATCTACTAATTACGCAATAATTATGCAAGACTGTATAACAATCCCCCATTGTTTCCGTTTATATTTAAACGCCACTCGCCGGAATACGTTCGCTACATTCTTCGCTGAAATCACCGTGACTTAATTGTCCGAACGATTCTAATTAGCCGTTTGTTTCATTGGAATGTATATATTGCCAGCGCTGCGAATATCAAGGGAGATTAGATTACTTCGATTTACAATGAGATGTCTGCCAGTTGATATTCGCTTGCCAAATTCTGCTCGGCGTCGTACTATTCAGATTCACTGGTCTACTAACACGAGTGTTTATGTCTACATTCGTGTTCTATTTTCTCTGTATACTGGTCGATCAGTATATACTGGATAGTACATATAATGAGGCAGATAGATACAAAGAGGATAATGTAATAATTTGTGTACATAGTACGTAGACTGCCAATTTGTGTGCAGAAACTTCCTTGCACTGAAGTTTATGAAACGAAACAAAGATTTGGTTCTTCCGTTAACACTAACATTTTCAATTTATTAATATATTGTTGGGTAATAATAATATCTTTGTTATTTAAATTATGAATATGAATGTTATTACTTGTGACTATTAGACTGCGGATCTTTATACAAAATAAAATATGTTTGCATTGATTGCAAGACAGAACCAAAATAAAACATTTTTTCTTGTCTTAATTTCGTATTAAACTGAAACTAATACACTGATGTTCTTAAATTTTTTTAATAAGACCACTTTATTATAAATGCATACAATCCGCAGTCTAATGATTATGAATATTGAGATTATTCAACTAATTTATTTATTACAAAGAAATGACTAACAATTTGGATATACACACTTTTGTTATTTCTATAATGTAAAATAGGGTTGCATCGAGGCTAAAAGAAAATAATAATCTAATTAAACTGTATTTATTATTTTCTTTCATTAAGATTGAAACTCACTGTAATAAATGCACATAAAATCTTCGACTATCACGAAAGTTGTTATTTTTACAACTCACGATTCTACCCACAAACTTCTGAATATAAAGAATTCTGGAAAAGATAATATATCTTCCATTTTGACATTTATTAACGCCTCACAAGTGAAGCATTCTTTTAAACCACTCTGCCGAAGATATATATCAAGATAAACCTTTCTCATAAATCTCTAGATCCCTATACAACTTGTTATTTTTCTCTTAATTTTCTTCCGATGCTTTGTTAATTTAGTGCTTCAAGAATAGAAGTTTAGTGTTCAGAATCTCACGTATAAATAGTAAAAACTTCGCAATTTCTTAAAATTTGTATTTCTCTCTTAATTTACTTTTAGTCGAATCCATAAATTAATTTTGAGCTCGTTCAAGAGCTTTGTTCGCGAGCTTGTTCAGAGCTTGAACAAATAAAAATTTTAATATTCCACACATGAGAACAGTAGATGATATGCGAATAATTCTCTGTAGCAATCCTCGAAGAATATTTCATGGAAATTTAAACAGTTTTGCGAACCTCGAGCCTCACCACATTCAATTTACGGGTCCATCTATCTAAACTGTGAAACTTGTAGGTCTCTCCGCCAAGCCGACTCTCTTAACAGAAAATGGCATTAGCCATTATTTTCTGGCATCATTGCCTTCTCTCGTCACTCGAGACTTTTCTTCTCGTTTCACCTGCTGCTCTCTTCTTTCGCGACATAGAGGCTCGCCGCTTTTTTGGCACGACAGACTGGAAACAATGCAGTCCTGTTTCTGAAACGAACCTGAACAACTGCGAACGACTGTGATGGAACCAGAATAGCCACAACAGTAGCTATTTTCAAGTTTTGTCGGTTTTTGACTAAATGTTTATCCTTTCGATCAAATCATTTTCTACTGCAAATAATTACCTTTTGCATCTTTTAACAACTCCTCAATCCATTGATGTTTTCAACTTTCTAAATTTCTCTCCTTTTTTCACCCTTAAAGGGCACTTTGAAACATGCAACAATTCATTAATATATTTAATATTCAGTTCTCTCGAATTAGTAAATAGTAGAAATTCATAAGAGATAAATTGCACATAAAACTCATTTTTCTCACATAAAACTCTAATTACGATATTGTCATTTGCGTTTGTTAAATTTTTCAATGAAGCAATTTTTTGAAAAATTTTCTTTCCATTCTGAAAATTAATGTCCTCAATTTGAGCAATATATATAAAGCTGCACTGATTATCTGCGTTTCCGATTGTTTCACATAAATTTTTGCGATGACTGTTATTTTTGGTCCACGTAGACAACTATAGCAAAGTGGCAGCAGATATTTACCGACCACTGGGTCTTTGGGATCCCGACGGTGCTTCCATTATAATAATTCAGTCTTCGAAATGCTGCTCGCTGACATTTTATTATCAGGCGTTTGCTCGCTCCTTGGTCCCGATCGAATTATTCGTTACGTAAATACGGGCAAACTTCGTTACAATGTAACAGCATCGGTGAAGATGCACACGCGTTCGCATAATCGATCGCATAATAATAGACGTTACGCGGCATGGAAAATCGCGTTAGTTATTATTTGTTATTTATCTTTTCAATTTTCTTGTGCACGTTGCTTTTCTAAACTGCATGCCCAGTTTACTCGGTTTCGAATTCAGAAAATGAAGTCACTGTTCCTCGCAGGATCAGCGATGTTGCACGCTGTTTCCTAACGAAATGCCGGTAAACAATAGCGTGATAAATCACGATAACGACGGCGAGGAGTCCGTGGCTGTTCACCTGACGTGCATTTCGTTGGCCAATAATTGCGAAACGCGAACAAAGAGAACGCTTTAAATAAACCGAGCCGTTTCTAAGGCGGGGGCTGCTGAAAAGTTTAGGCCTTTTGCTAGACTGTTGTGAGAGAAAAAATATTGGATTGGCAAGAAAGTAATTTCGGTATTTAAAGGTGAAATAGAGCCTAATTTTTTTATTCAAGGAATAAACTTTAATGAATAAGATATTTTCCCTTTTGTTCGATGATCTTTTGCCGAAACGAATAAATAAGCATATATTTGATTGATTACAGTTCTCGTCGTTCAATTATTGATTGAAGTACAAAGTTATTATTGATTAAAGGTCAAAATGATTGATTAAAGTTCATCGCTTGGATAAAGAAATTCGGTTTTATTTCACCTTAAAATACCGAAATCACTTTCTTGCCAACCCAATAGAATACTATAAAATCAACAATCATCAAAAGTTTAACAAAACACACACACTATTCCACAGATTCGTATAATTTATTTATGTAATCTAACTGCTGTACAAAATTGAACAAAACTGTTAATGACCGCATTTTTAACACACTACCGTTGATTATGCAGGAATGTGTAAACTGAAATTGCACATTTCAAATAATAAGACATGTATAAATATCTTTTTAAAAATTGCTCGAACAAATAATGTTTTCACCACGTTTGTTACAAAGGTCAGCTCGAATAAAATAATTGTCGCATCCGCGTCAAATATTTCAGTTAACGCTCGCATTGTTCCAGCACGGTCGCAGATGTTGTACAAAATTCTCTAGCATCAGTTCACGTGATAGTGCGGAGCATTTTCCATTTGGCATTGCGCGTTATTTCCTTTGGCTTCTGCGGCCTGACTTTGATGCCTGCGAGTCTCGTAATAAAAGCAGGAGTAAGGATTAGAATACGATTCGACAGAAGCACGCGCCATTGCCAAATAATTCTGTACTGACCACGGTTACGCTTGCAAAACGTGTTGCTCTTGATCCATCCCTCCTCATGACACACGAAAGATCGTGTAGCGTTAACTTCAATAATACACTGCAATTGCGACGTTAACGATCCTGACAAATTAATTTATTTTGGCTCATTCATTCATTCAAAGATGATTGACTAAAAACGTTACTTGAGCCGTTTATTTTGAAAGTGGCCTAAGTTCATTTAAATTGGGATATTTAAGAGTTCGCGTTTCAATGAAATTAAAAATATAAGTATAGGATACATTCCTTAAATGTATCTAAGGGAGTTAAATTTACAATTCCTATTAAAATAATAGCAATTACTAAGTGAATGTGTGTCTTCTTAGAAAGAATGGACTTAAGTCACTTTCTAAATTAATAACCAGATTTGTCATAAAATTTGAAACAGCCCAAGTCCATTCGATATAATTTAAAATGCTTCAAATTGAAAAAAAACAATATTCAATTTATTTTATATTTCATTACAAAACTTGAAAAACACCGTTTATGCAATTCAGGAAATCTTCTAACTATATAAATTAAATAACAATTTACCCCTCATTTACATTTTGTGTATGCGGGAGGGATTTGAAAAAGGGGCTCCGGTGGTATATGTATATCGTAGTAAGTCCATCATATATCCTTGCATTTCGCTGGTGCAATGTCTCTCTTATATTTTTATAAAGTGGTGTCAATACAATATTTTCCGAATTTTCTTGGTCTACCCCGACGTGGTAATAAATTCAATATTTTAAACTCTGCAATCTCATCCATTGATATGTTATAGTAAATTTTATATGATTCATTTCTCAAAAAACGCATCCAGCATATTTTTAACCAATTTATTGTTCCTCCGTTAAAATACTTTACCCTTCTAAAAATTGCATCCTCCAAAAATCTTGTTGATATAAAATCCTCTTGTTTCATTTCATTTAAAATGAAGTTATTACCTTTCCGGCACTTCTTGATAACATTGTAATAATCTTGAAAGACAAACAGTCAACTATTTTTCTTTAATAACATTTCTAGGACGCCAAAATCTCTGTCATTCGGTAAAAACGAATATCCTGATACTAAGACAACTGACGAATGGACTTAGGCCACTTTCAAAATAAAAATTTGTATAATTCTATTAACCAGCTAATTTCTTTTTTACAAAATCTTTCTGATCTTAAATATATCAGCTACAATTTGCTTCAGAATGAAAAGAAAACGTAGAAATTTAAATATTAAAATTGCTAGCTTAATTTTTCTCGAAAATGGACTTTGGCCAATTTCGTAAAAAAATTGAAGTTCATCCAGAAAGCTCACTTAAAAAAGAAGACAGAGACCATTGTAATTCTGTAATGTCTGTAACAAATATTTATCGGTCCACTAGCAACAAAAATATTTAAGACACGACGACTCTACTATATTCTGGTTCACTATACTTCCCAAAGTAAATTTCGTTAGCGCAAGATTTACGGGATTGTGTTTTTAATACTATCAAAGTTTTTTTTACTGTTTCCAGGTGTGCGCAGCGGCTCCTGGTGCTGGCATAAACCCGGAAGCATAGTTAGCGAAGTAATCAAGATTCTAGTCCAGCTTAAAGAAAAATTGCCGTGTCCGCGCGGTAGGAAATGGAAGTCACCGAAAGGAACTTGCTGAACAGCGACGAGAGTGATCAGAATGAGTGCCCGGGAGAAGTAATGAGAGCACTTGATAATTAAATTAAAAAAGCAAAACACGCCGAGCGTGGCGAGAGTATATCAAAGCATCTGGTTCACTGTGAAAATATCCGTGTGATAGAGAAGGAAGTGGGGAACCGTGTTTTAATAGAACGACTATTTACTTGAAAAATACGGGAGGTGCAGCGAGTGCAGTAATGTAAGGGAGCTGTTGTGTCTACACAGTCGAAGGAGTTATGTTCAAATAGCTCTGTGTGCAATTTCTAAATTAATTTGTTGGAAACAGGAAGTAGATTTTGAGAAAACTTGCAGATAGGAACGAAAATGCAAAATAAACCTCTTGAATCAGTGTAAAGTGAAAGCAGCAATTGAAAGCAGTGAACGAGAATGTACATTACAGTGATTAGTTATTAGCATAGTGAAACGGTCGACTTGGTCCTCGATAAGTAGATAAGTAAAGCAATAAAATGGCGAGTCGGATGAAGTCGTTGTACAACCAGGTGAGACACTTGTTCTTATGAATAATTCATTGAATCTTCGCTTCGAAATCAGATTTTTTGAAAAGATTGTAGTCGGGTGTTTCTCGGGAATGTTTCGTTGAATTTTGTAATACTGATATTGAAAGATGATCACGTTGAAAAGAGAACTGTGAAGTACTATGACACCCAGGTCATCTTCGAGAGGCGAATACTACTTGGCTGCACGATTCTCGTGGGACTATCGGTGTGCACATGGTCGGTGGCTATCGGAACCGATCACTGGTATACCATCAAAGCGCCGAACGAGACAGGTCTGCCCTTAGGAGATGCTGGTAAAGCTGGCAGACAATTGCTATACAGGCACATGGGTCTCTGGGGAGGCTGCACGCATGGTTTAGCTCCGGAATCCGTCAATTCCACCAACATGCAGCCCTACAGTAAGTGCAAATTATTTTTAACAGGGCGACCACGAAATGCCACAAAATCATCGACCAGAAACTGACGATTTTGTACTCATCGTGGTCGCATTAGCAAACAATAAAATTAATTCTTCATAAATTCATAAATTCATTCTTAAACCTAACAAGTATATTTTATTATTGTCTAATTTATATATTTCGTTTATTTTTATTATTTTGTGTGTGTGTGTGGATCTCACTTTTTAACCCTCATACGTTCCTCAAAAATAGTTGCTTAGAAAAGTCTAGAATAATATTTCACCTATTTTTATTTTCACTTTAAAACAACAAGTAATTACACTTTAAAGAAGTACACCTCACAACGCAAACAGAAAGAGATGAATTATTTTACAGTACGTAAGAATAGTAAATTGAAGAGGTTTCATCCTGAGGAACGTATGAGGGTTAAGATTGAAAAATAGAATGCACAAATACACTTGGAGATTTAAATAATTGAGGGCTAGCAAAAATGTTTGGGCAACTATTATTTAATGTAGGTAAATTATTTATTTACTCCTGGTTTTTCATGCCCATCCTTGGATTTTGAACGTATAAGTTTGTACGTTGTGGACTGCTTCAACCCTTAATCGATCAACGATGCACTTTAATACATTCTTTTCAAATATTTTGTTTAGTGACGACTAGACAGCGGATCTTTATGCAAAATAAAAATTTGCTTTATGAATTCCAGCAAACTGGAGTGAAATAGAAATTTATTTTCTTTCTCAATGTGTTTAATAGGTTGGAAATAATATAACAGTATTTTTAAATTCTTAGAAGATTTTTACTGTTTTAAATTACACCTACTCATTTTTGTGATAAAATGCATATAATCCGCTGTCTAGTGATGACCATGTGCAATACTCTTTTGGAAAAGTTTTTAGAAATTTGTTGGAGGGTTAAATTTAACAGGAAAACAAGTGCAAGTTATATATTAGAATTTTTATCCGGAACTTTGAATTTTTAACGTATAATTTTGTATCTACTGATAGACTGCTTAATCGATCAAGTGGTCAACGATGCACTTTAATGAATTCTTTTCAAATATTTTTCTTGGTGATGATCATGTGTAATACACTTTCGAAAAAGTTTTTAGGAATTTGCTGCAGGGTTACAAACAGGAAAACAAGTTATATATCAGAACTTTTCCTTCGGAATTAATAGTTCCCGAGACCAACGAGTTCGCAACTGTAACTTTGAGGTCACAACAGCTGTCCACTCCATTCCCGGAACTCATATGTTATAAGTCTAGAGTGTTAGAGTAACTAGAGTAGAGAGAACAGTTATTATGGCCGTCGGTGTGCCTCGGGTACCTTGTCTTTTGCGAAATAGTAATTGTTACGAAGACTAGGAAATTTATAGCAAGCTTGTCCACCATAATGTCATCCTTCTAATAGCCTTAACAATAATTCTTTTAAATTCTCTCAATCACCGTCAAATATGATTATTATTCACAAGAAAGAATTAAATCTCTTGCCATCGACATAAGAAAAATTGTTTATATAATTCATAATCTAGTTATGACTGTATAATTAATTATAATAAGCCCTATAATGGTATCATGGAGATCCTCATGACGACAAAAAATTTTTATACACTAATCTTCAAATAATTTGCAAATTTATTCAACTCTTCTCTGGAACATTTGGGGGTTTCAGTCTCCAATCACATGTTTAAAACTACCTTAATAAATTTTTAAAGAATATTAGGGTCACACAAGGGTTCAATTTAATTAAAAAAAATATTTGATTTTAAGGTTGAATTGGCGACACACATGACGTTTCACTAGCATTCTGCTGATCTATCTAATGATAGTGATTCAACTAGTTATTTTCGAGAAACTGCAATCATGTTTATAAATCTTTGGCGTCCAAGTATCTCGACGTTCCGCGAGACAAGCAATTTCCGTTTATTAACTAAAGTAATTTGGATGTGTGTGACACGGCCGAATATAACACGGCAACAAAATTGTAATGAAAATAATGCGGCGGAATCGTGTCCGCCAACTATTCGCTCCGATATCTTGCTCGAGTTGGCTGGTAGTTTCGTTCGCATGCTTTCCCAATAATTAAACACGCTACAGGTTAATTTATAGTGGAGAAACGTTCGGGAGCACACGGTAGTCACGCGTTGCTTGAGACGTCTGTTAAGAAATTTCACGACTTCAACGAGACAATATCCTGTCGTTCCGACGATCCTAAATTAAAGCTCCACAAAAGCTTCGTGACAAGGATAGTTCTAGCTGAAGACCGGTGTGGCGCCGTTTCAAGAGAGGCGGGATCGTTGACCTAAATAATGGTGGACATAGTCAGACGACGTCGATTTGTATACAAATTTTCTACAGAGGCGTGAACCAAGTGACATTGTACATACAAATCTATAAGGGAGTGAAGGACTTCTAGCAATCCCTTATGCAGTTCTGATTTCAATGATTCCGTTTCGATTTTCCGAAAGGGTCAAATGTGACTTCTAATTGATTTTTTTTCCACGCCATTCATGGCAAGTTTTAAGTTGGCACCCCTATCACAAGGGTAGTTATAGGGTCTAATGAATCATGCTGCATTTCTTCCGTTCTGCTTAACAACATATTACAACAAAATTCATGAACATTCTACCTGGTTGCATACACGACTGTGAATTATCTCCGAATTTTTTATCAACGTGTATATTTTCACATTCTAAATAATTATTTCCTAATCGCAAGTAGACTAAATAGTAATGCTTCATGTTATAGGGTATAATGAATCATGCTGCATTTCTTCCGTTCTGCTTAACAAAATATTACAACAAAATTCATGGACATTCTACCTGGTTGCATACACAACTGTGAATTATCTCCGAATTTTTTTATCAACGTGTATATTTTCACATTCTAAATAATTATTTCCTAATCGCAAGTAGACTAAATAGTAATGCTTCATGTTATAGGGTATAATGAATCATGCTGGATTTCTTCCGTTCTGCTTAACAAAATATTACAACAAAATTCATGAACATTCTACCTGGTTGCATACACGACTGTGAATTATCTCCGAATTTTTTTATCAACGTGTATATTTTCACATTCTAAGTAATTATTTCCTAATCGCAAGTAGATTAAATAGTAATGCTTCATGTTATAGGGTATAATGAATCATGCTGCATTTCTTCCGTTCTGCTTAACAAAATATTACAACAAGATTCATGAACATTCTGCCTGGTTGCATACACGACTGTGAATTATCTCCGAATTTTTTTATCAACGTGTATATTTTCACATTCTAAATAATTATTTCCTAATCGCAAGTAGACTAAATAGTAATGCTTCATGTTATAGGGTATAATGAATCATGCTGCATTTCTTCCGTTCTGCTTAACAACATATTACAACAAAATTCATGAACATTCTACCTGGTTGCATACACGACTGTGAATTACCTCCGAATTTTTTTATCAACGTGTATATTTTCACATTCTAAATAATTATTTCCTAATCGCAAGTAGACTAAATAGTAATGCTTCATGTTATAGGGTATAATGAATCATGCTGCATTTCTTCCGTTCTGCTTAACAAAATATTACAACAAAATTCATGGACATTCTACCTGGTTGCATACACAACTGTGAATTATCTCCGAATTTTTTTATCAACGTGTATATTTTCACATTCTAAATAATTATTTCCTAATCGCAAGTAGACTAAATAGTAATGCTTCATGTTATAGGGTATAATGAATCATGCTGCATTTCTTCCGTTCTGCTTAACAAAATATTACAACAAAATTCATGGACATTCTACCTGGTTGCATACACAACTGTGAATTATCTCCGAATTTTTTATCAACGTGTATATTTTCACATTCTAAATAATTATTTCCTAATCGCAAGTAGACTAAATAGTAATGCTTCATGTTATAGGGTATAATGAATCATGCTGCATTTCTTCCGTTCTGCTTAACAAAATATTACAACAAGATTCATGAACATTCTGCCTGGTTGCATACACAACTGTGAATTATCTCCGAATTTTTTTATCAACGTGTATATTTTCACATTCTAAATAATTATTTCCTAATCGCAAGTAGACTAAATAGTAATGCTTCATGTTGTCCGCACACCGCGCATTGCGGCCTTGCACCGGTTGGATGTGATTTACGTGTAACGCTCTAGTGTTTCGGACAGGTTTAAGACAAACTGGCTATTAATTTTCTTAGAAATAGCCTTATGGACGCAATACCCTACTTGAACCGGATCGAGTATTTGAAACGAAGATTTATTTGCTCGGCTAGTATGGAGTTGTTACGATTCCTGTGGAAGGCATTACCATGTATAAATATTTATGCGAGGAATATTCTTGCTTAGGCAGCGAATAGCGAAAGGCAATTCGAGTGCAAAAATATATGTGAAAGTGACAACAAGATGTCGTACAAGATTCTGTTTTTAGGAAGCTGGTTATAGATATAATTTTCAAGAATTTAATCGTCTAAATTCAATAAATCTATTGAAATATATTATTTATAGAAATAAAATTTAACTTCCTATTTCCTATATTCGTTCTCTTGGGATTAAAACAGTTTTCTGATATTTGCTCTCGCAAAAGACCAGTTAGAACGTTCCGCATGAAATGTACATATTTCCACTTAAATATTCGATACCTTTTACCTGGTAAAATCAGAATGCAATACATTCGATGGTAACGAATTTTGGAATTTTTCCTTCTCCGACCGTTACATCGAAAAATTTCGCTGCTAATCATTTCTGGTGCAATTTTAATCCGCTTTACGTAATTTACACTTGCACGTTTAAATATTTGATATTCTCTATGCAGTGGAATCAAAATTCGATACGCGGAAAATTCAACACGCCTCCATTCTTTCGAGATACAATTTTTCATATCTTTGTAATGTTTACTCTTTTGAGAGAGACTATGAAATAGAACCATAATTAAAAGGAAAAGTTCGACATCATGTGAAAGGAATGTTTCATTTTCACAGCCATTAGCTCGATATAATTGTGGGTCGAGGAAGACCCACCAAACTTAGTATTTCTTTATCGTCCCACCAGACGGAGAATTGCAAAATAACAAAAAAATTTGTATGTATGTATACTCTTCCTAATACACATTTCAGAGTGCTGTACTTTCAACCGCGATTTTTCTCTCCGGGAAATTGCTTCTGCTTGCTCTCCTTTTTAAACATCGTAAATGCAAAATTATACAGCAATTGAATTTCTTTCCCATTTTAGAACATGACATTTCCCACTGTTCTTTGAAACGAGGTTGCCCGCTTTTTAAGATGGACTTCTGTTTCACAATCCAGTTCTCCGAAGAGAAATTTTCATCTGCTTTTTCGATTGCAATTCTAGCTTTGTGCAGGTGAATGTTTATAAATAGCCTGCAGATTTCATTTGCGTGCTAGAAATTACACGCATTGAACGGTCGCAAAGCTTGGCTTCCATCCTTTCAATGTGTAATCTGAAAAATCTTTCGATGATTGTTTTTGCAACAGACTTGCTATTGGAACATTTCAGTTTAATAGGAAGCTTGAAGAATGTGTTCATAAATATATATTTATGACATGGATGAATAAGTGTTCCACTGAAGAAGACATTGAAAAAGATTTTAAGAATATTTTCATACGATTTTTTAATTATTCACATGGTTGGAAAGAGGGATACATTTTTTTATTTAACTTGTGTTTCTCACAATTGACTCAGACAATTTCTATTTTACATAAAGAGCTGCAGCTATTCGTAAATCACAATGGACCAAATATTAGATCTATTGCTTTAAACCAAATATAGTTTATATAGAAATGTTAGATGACTGCGAAAATTGCGCACAATTTGGAAATAGTATGGAAAGTATCATTAATAATTAATAATAATATAATATTATTATATTTCTGAATATATTAACTTTAGACCAGCATGGAACTCAGTCATTTAATTATACTCTTTTAAACATTTCTTTATACATAGCAAGTATGTTTTTCAAAAGATTATCTTATAATCAGTGTTTTCTTTCCCTTGTTAAATACCTATTATATTCATTTATTATATATTTTCAGACGCAATTCTCTTGAAAATGATCCAAACCCGGATCGAAACGTTGAGAGGTTAATTTTTGCAAATTTGCTTTGTTTGTACTATTGATCGATACCGTGCGCCGCGAGCATATATTACTTTTTATATTAACTTTTGCAGTTTCTCCAAAATCGCAATTTTGGATGTCACCCCCGTGTAGAATATTAAAAAATGTTAAAATTGAAATGAAATTAATGTCTAGAGATTGGCTTATTCCGAATGTTTCCTAGCAACGACCGCAGCAAATCTCGGGATGCGTTTTAGCGCGGGGACAAAACGAATAAAAAACGTTTTATTGTTCACGCAGGAAGTGCATGTATGCGTTTACGATAAAACGAGCGCAACCCGAAGGAAATTCGATCGCGGCCGAATGGTTATTAGCCAGGATATAAACACCGATCAGAGTGTTATTGCCTCGGAAACTGCTTTCAAAGGCCTCGTTTGTTGGTAACTTATCGTGACGCGGGACACAAATGAGGCGAACTGAGCAGAGAAAGATGGTCGGGATAAGGAAATGGTAAATGAAGGTTGCGAGGGAAATGGATGGTGTGATCACCAGTAAACCGGCGGATTTATGCTTCCACGATTTAGGCGTCATGCTAGTGCGTCGCTAGAGAGTTAGGCTGATCGATCAAATGATAATTATGTATTTGTTATCCTGTTTCAGAGGAGTGCAAGAATCAGGACATGTTCCCTACAGACATACAGATCAAGCTGGACCCTGGACTGAACAAGACTGTTGTCAGTAAGTAACAAATTATTTATAATCAATTAAAGAAATATCTTTTTTCCCTAATTAAATTAAATTTTCTCGCAATTAAAATTGTCTGCATCGATTGCAAGAAATAGAAACTAAATTGAATGTTATTTCTTCCTTTAATGATTTTAATAGAGGAGAAATTCTATATTGACATCTTCAATTTTTAAAATTTTTCAACAATTTTGATCTTCATCTTCTCGATTTTACTATAAATGCATAAAGATCCGCAAACTAATAATAACATTTCAAAACTTCTGGAATTCCTTTCTTGATGATGACAAACCTCTTTTAATTAAAAAATTTTTTATTTATTTTAATTGATACTAAATACAGAACTGTAGAGTGTAGAGACATTATCAGAGTTCAAGAATATTGCTATATTATTTTCAGGCTTGTGAAAATCATTAAAAGGGGAAATAAATTTCTGTATAATTTCTATTTCTCAGAACTGAATCAGATAATTTTTATATAAAGATCCACTAGTGATTATCGTTTGTTTCAAGATAGAATTGTGTTTCCATCAAATAAATTGAAGTAGAATTTTTATATTCATCAAAACATTAGAGTTGTTAATTATGGATTGAGTAATCTTGGCGATCGATTAATCAGGCGAACTGACATATTCCGACCATTTGCAGATTACTCGAGGACCCAGGTGTCATTCGCAATAATCAGCCTGTTCGTGATGATAATGAGCTTCTGTTTCTCGATCTACACGTTCCGCAATCCACGATACATGTTCAAACGACTGGCTGGTGGGATACATTTCATTAGCGGTAATTATCTTCCGATTAACCTTCTGACCAGCGTTGCTGCAACTTTCGTAAATGATGCTTATACATAGATATAGTTCGAGTAATGGAGGTACATAGTTCGAACCATCTGTATAAATGATCAATTAACTGGCAAATTAACTACAGGCTACCCTCTATTGTGATTACGCACGTCGGAATTGCTGTATTATGTCAATGTTGATAATGCACGATCATTTTATTCTTTCTTTGTCAAATATGGAGATTGTTTATTCGAGTACATTGACCTTATCTTCGTGCTGCAATTTGTTGAAGACCATAATTAATTTGCTACAATTTTTCTGGGAAAGTTACATGACTATAAATATTATTAACCCTTTGCACTCGGAGCTTTTTCAACTGGAAAATTAAACATTGCTTCTGATCTAAAATATTTCCATTTCGTATGATTTTTGAAATTTTATGGATACGAAATTCGTATAATACCTTACACAATACCTAAATGTTTAGTAATTGATTAGATACCGATATATTTAATAATGTAAACAATATTTTGAGTAATGATACAGCAATTTTTAATGGTGCCTCAGAGAGAACAACTGAGTGCAAAGGGTTAATGCATTGCATTTTACAATAGATCTCTCGAAACAGCAATGATAACAGTAATAAAATTATTGCTAAGCATTCCGATAAAGTTCATATGGTAAAAGTTTCATAAAAATAAATAAAAGTGCAGTAGTGTAAGTCTCACCGATACTGGATCCCTCCTCTACTCGGTCAGCGCGTTCACCACTTGACTGGTTCCAAGAAGGGTCCCCCATCGGTGGGGGTACAACAGTTACGGTAGAGGTTGCCGCGACAGTTAGAGAATTCTTAGAGATTCTTGGAGAGAATATCGCTATTTGTGGTCTCTTAAGTCCTATTTTTACATTTACGAGTCGCAGCTTTATGAAAATAGCTACACGCGCAGCTGTATGCTTCCGAACAATGCAAATTACGCTGGCGAACAATACAAATTACGCCTCGTAAACGTAAAAATAGGATTTTTGAGGGCGATCGCGGCCTGATCTTTTACTCTAGCGTTTTTGACTACTGAAAAACCCCATCTTTGCATTATCGAGAAATGAGAAGGCGCATTCCGCACCCTTGCAATCCCGGAAAAACGAGTCTACCCCCTTAAATGACAAAGCGCCTAATGTTTCAGCCGCGTGCAACATGGTGGTGATCCAAGTGCTGCTGTCGTCGATCGAGTTCGAGAGCAAACACGTGTTCGCCACGTTCCCTAAAGGCGCAGTCATGAGGTACGATTTCTCGTTGATCCTGGCCTGGGCGGTGTTCCTGTGCAACTTGCTGGCAGGATGCGCGTTCATGCTGTTTTCGCGGAAGAGGAAGCGGGACAAAGCGCCGACAGAGGAGATCGCGATGGCGGACGAGCCGACCATCATCGGTCGTTGATTCTCCTATCTCCCTTTTTCCGTTAATTCGCGCCCGGAGCAGAGAGCCTCGCGTGTGCCGGCCGAGGCCAGAGACCCTCGCACGTGATTCGCAACGCACCACGACGAAGGAAACACGAAGAAAAGACATGTACATACGAGCCGTACGTGCTGAGAGACAATCGTTGCAAGACGCCGCCGCGCCCGAACAGGACAATTCAATCATTCGAGCCTGTTCAGCTCGATCGCTTATGTGTGCTACACGGTTTTTGTGATCGTTAGGTAAGAAACTGGACGTCGGTGCACTGGCCTTCGTGGTTTCACCTTTTTTTCGGCAGAACTTCGGGACGTTTCACCATTTCGAAACCTTGGTCATTTATTTAAAGGGCTATGTTACCGTTTTAACATACCTTTTTACGTACAAGAAAAATTGATACTTGTGTTTTATTGCGGTGGCCATTTTCCGAAAGCCATTTCGTTTCGGTACTAATCTGGATTTTAATTTGTACAGAAAATTAATTTCACTTTGCCTTGCTGTCTGCTTTTTTGATTTTTTCTTTTTGATAAATCTAATTCAGGTTTTTATTCGATAAAAATGGAAAAAACAGTTTTGAAGGGTTTCAAATTTCTTTTGTATTTAAATTCTACTTGAATATGTATTATATAATAGTTAATGTGATTTATCAAGATCGCAATAATTAAAATGCAGTTAGCAACAATAGGGTCTTTTATGAGGATTCGTTGTTACATTGCTATAATAGCGAATGCGAGTGCACTAAGACTCCTCACTCACCCCCAAGTGGTTCAGCTGTTCGTTACAATACCATAGTATTTCTCTAAAATAATTGACAACTATATATACTATATAGCGACCCCGTTGCAAATCATTATTGACACTATCACAAAATACTCGAAATAATCAAAAATCCTCTGACAAATGCTATTTTTCTACATCAGATTGCCGAAATTTAGAGTGTACTATTTGATCGGGGACCATTCTGATTATCTCGAAAAATTACTTTGTTCTGACTATGCAAAATTCTCTATAAAGAATACAATAAATATATAAAAATTCATTGGTTAACAATTAAATCAACAATCGAAGCAGACACTGTACATGTCTTCGAAGGACTCAAAATCACTACGTATGCAATACTATAGCAAAGAATTTTAATGTCCTCATAAATAATCAAAAGAATGGTTCACATTGTTACTACAGTATTGAATTGTTACAGATTCAATCGAGATAGATTGCTTAGAAGAATCAGAAAAATTATCAAGCCCGTTCTTTCTACCTTCCCAAAAACATAGTAAAATATAAATACGTTAAGACAAATATACGAAATTTTCAACAAAAGTTCTGTATAGCTCAAGCAAGCTGGAGCTGCTGGTTAAAAATAGCTTGAGAACACTCCACGAGAAAGTATAATACTTAAAAACTCCTACACTAAATGCTAGATTTATAAGAAATTAACAATCTCGCGTAAAAATCGTTTGTATAATTGTTGCTCCGTTGTCTCGTTAACTTTATTAGGCTGCGGATGTTGAAGCATTCACGATGCGTTCAAAATTAACAAAATTAGTGTTGCACTTAAACTTCAAGTTGTGAAACATCAAATTGTTGTAATTAAACTGCAGATTTTTTTTATTTAACATGAAGAAATCATTAAGAAGAAGAGATTAGTGTAAAAAGTATTTTACAATTAATGCACACCATTTTTATTTTGCACCAAAACCTGCAGTCTAGTTAGAATTCTGGTTTCACTGAAATTATCCACGACAATCTCCACTCAATCAAAACATCCACAGTCTAATTCACATGCATTGGGGTCCGCGAGATTGGATCTGCCCCCGATGCTCGATACCGACGCCATTTTCTACGATGCGAAATAGGATTTAAGGAAATTACCGAATAATTAATATTCGCGTCCCTCGTATATTGTTTCGAGTTGGGGAACAGTTTCGGCGCGATGAAGATGAAACCCAGTACTCGAATACATGCGAGCCAGGCACACAAGTTCGGAACTCGGTTAATTTACACTTTAGAGGAAGTGGGATGGTGAACTGTCCTAAGATTCGTGGAGAAATATCCTTTGACTGGGACTTATTGCCAATTTCCTGAAATAAGATTATCCCGAAAAGATATTCGGTGCCGAAACGCCGAGTTGCTTCGTCCTGATAAGGTCTAATAGTTTAATCATGCGTTCTAGTTTCCCGTTACTGTGGAACTAGAATTACTTAAAAATTTATTTATAAGATTTCCAAACTTTTTAATGAGATGACGATAAAATGGAAAATTAAGCTATTTGGGTCTGAAAGACAAAAAAGTGTTTGTGCAACTCGGAAATGTCTTTTTACTGAAAATTGTTGCGATTCGACGAGGCAGACGGCCTGTCCAACTCACGGTCTGCGAGCAGAGTTGGGCAAAGATTTTATTTAAACAACAATTTCGAATAAAGTGGGTTTGAGAAATCCACTTGGAAAAAATCCACTTTGTTCGAAATTTTTATTCCAATAAAATTTTTGCCCAACTCTGCCTGCGAGCCCATTGATCCCGTCCCCCCACTTCTCCAGTCTGCTAAAGTGGGCGGTGACGTAAATAAAAGCTCTATTCTTAACACTGAACCTACCGACCATCAGAAGTGACTGATGTGTATAGTAATATCAAAATAACGAGATTAAATTTGCTTATATTTTGTGCGATTTTTACTATTACAGTAGAGTCGCGTTTACTGTTCGCGATCGGCTACGCGATCACTGTCCAGTGCCTACCCACTTCACTGTCATGCTGTCCTTCTCTACGTTCGGCTTTCTTTTGAACTCTCGGCACGGTAGACGCCGTCATTAAAAAATAATGTCGGTATGCGATCACTGTTCGTGCAGAACCCAGGCTGTTGGACAGTAAACGCGACTTTACTGTATATATACTGCAGTCAAAAAATATATTCAATAAATTCCATGAAAACACCTTTAAAATTTCAATAATTGTCAAATAAAAAATCTAAAATGGGTCATTCGACCCCTCGTTGTAGGTTTAGTGTTAAGCTGCTTGGATCGAAAAGACAAACATTTGTTTGCGTTCTCTAATAAAATAATAAAATAATGTTCGACGAGGTAGATCGCTTAAATAAAAGACCTTATCAGGATCGAAGTGACTACTATTATATAAAACTCTAGTCGATCTTGATATCAAACATCAATAGTACAACATCGTTATGATTAAGACAGAGATTTAGTTCCTTCACGAGGAAGCAAATACTATGAACCAAACTATCGAGATATCTAATAGGTTTACGATTTACACTTATGATTCTAGTCAAACTCATATCTACGGTGCATCGTTTTCTGAGGAAAGTATTTTATAATAAAAGTTTAACGTGGTTATGCAGTGTCGTTAACTCTTTGCAGTCTAAATTCATTTGTAAAATGAGAGCCAAATAAAAATTTAGTGAATTAATTCTTAAATTCTTTTGATCTGTTCACTGTTTTAAATTTCACTTACTTTCGTCACAAATTCGCTGTCCAGTAATAAATTACGAAAAATTCAAGTATGCGAGTTCAATTCTATATTCTATTGTTTATAAAATGTTCTGGATAAAATTCTAGGACTTTCTGGCAAAATAGACTGCAAAGGATTAACACGTATATTTCCGAGTCTAGTCAAACTTATGGTGATCTATGTCCGATGAAATTGTTTTTGCTCACCACTCCGTCGAAGAAAAATAATTTATGAATATTTACGTATTATAAGTAGATTGCAGATGCTTGTGCTAACTTTAATACGCCAAATATTAATTTATCAAATATCTCTCAGATGTATCAACACGTGTAAGCATCTGTAGTCTAATTAATAGACTGCGGTTTTTATGCATTTATGACAAAAATGGGTAGGCACAATTTAAAGCAGTGGACATATTAAAAAGATTTAAACACATCAGCGTATCGGGTCAATTTTTATTTAAATTCTGTGTCTTGGAATCAATGCAAACATTTTTTATTTAGCATAAAGATACGCAGTCTACTAATTAATAATAACAATTCTAGTCGACCAAGTTGAGTTCGCAAAAATGTGAGTGGTGCCAATTTTGTCGCATTTTCGAAAAATAATTGAATGTCTATTTAATTGAATAGATTCTAGTTCCTGCAATAAGCAAACTTATCTGTATAAAAGACTACAATTTTGCATAATCTAAAGTGTACTGTTGACAAATATTCTTTGACGCTTCTTCGAGAGAACATAGCAAAAATTTGTAGATGATACTACGTACAAGATAGTCAAAAGGAATTTTTGATTTTTCATTTTGAGAATCTCGTTTTCCTGCTGAGGAACTTAAAGGAAATGTACTTATTATATATAATACAGTTCACAAAATGCAAATTTTTGCCACCATTGCCTTTTATTATACACATATTTTTATTGAACACATCTCTATTCGAGTTTGTTAGATTTTTTTAATTAACAATGTTGATGATGAACGTTTGCTAATTATAGTGTTTCCGCATCTTCTAGATTTCATCCTCTAGCTGGAGAATAGTTCACTTTAAACATATTAATGGACACGATCTATTTTTCATACTTCTCGAGTGTGTAATCATTATGTCATACTGATTATCAAACGTTCATGTGAGAATACTGGAGTGTCTGGTTGAACGTTCCTTCGCTTTTTGCTTACGAAGTATAAGCGGCTGCCCACACGTCCCAATAAAAGACATATATAGTTTATATATGCGTACGTGAGCACGAGAATGATTGTAACAGTTCTTTTCCACGATCGAAATAAAGCGCATTCACGTCTGCTAAATGAAGTCTTTCTTTTCATTTGCATCTGTTACCCATAAATTGACTGCGGATACCCCTATCTAATCATATCATACCAATTTCCTAGACAATTTTCTTTAGGGAAAAACACCACCGAACTCGGTCTTCGTTTTTGCTGCATGAAACGGTGCAAAAATCGTAGATAAATTTTTAAAGAGTCGTTGTAAAAGGAAGGCTTTAATCTTCAAATCTGTGGAAGATTCATTCACGAGAAAAATTTTTTAATGTTCCTACAGAGGTTTCAATTTATAACATTTTGGACGAAAAATAGGTCTTCGGATTCTCATCTACCAAATCATATAAAAATATCTTGGAGAAAAATGAACAGTGGTGCCGAAGCAGAATCTTTAAGCTTTAAAATGAGTCCAAGTTTATTGCAGTACGATTATTTTTTACAGTCGCAATTTTTAATTATTTTTCTTGCGCGATTTTTAAAATGATTTTTTAAATGATTTGGGTGTACTATTATAGTGGAAAGAAGAAATCCAGATCGAGGATTTGAGTTTCACGTTTTCTTTATTGTTATTAAATTAATATGTTGTTCAAGAGACTTATATACGCATACGTATGTGCCCAAGCGTGCTCGCATTCGCGTCTGCCCGCGTGCACACACACTGTATGCCTATACGCACGTATGTATGTATTGTATATAACAGCGACAATTACAATGCATCGTTTATGATCAGTAATAATAATCGTAATCGAAAACCTTACCCGATTACTAGATGGAAACAAAACTGGCGAAGTAATAATAATAATCGTTAATAGTACAGTCGTATTACTCATAACCCTTAAGTCCATCGTTTAATGCTTATATCACTCGTTATAGATACAGGGATACAGAAAAATAATACCGCGCGGCTGTGGTGGAATCTTCTTAAAGTATGTATGTATATATATAAAAGGGGATCGAGGACTGTCATTAGAATAGTTTGCTCTCGCACGGATTCGCTCTGTCTCCGGAATCGACTCCTAACGCTGATCCAGGATCTATGGCCGACAATGATCGCTGCAGACAATCGCCGACGCTTCGGAGAAAATCGATCAAAATTCTAAACTTGCAAAATTTTGCAGACTTCTCAAAATTACCAATCTTTAGATACCATACTTCCACATTTTGTAATTCTCAAGCTCCCAAATTTTTATTTTGGAACTCTAGTTCTCAGTCTCTCAAGATTCCCAAACTCTCAAATTTTGTAATTCTCAAGCTCTCAAGTTTGCGTTAAGAAACTTTCAGGTTCTCAAATCTAAATCTTGTTAATTTTTAGGTCCATAAACTCCCAAATTTTGTAATTCTCAAGCTCTCAAATTTTTATTTTGCAACTCTCAAGTTCTAAAGTCTGAATCTTAAAAATTTCTAGATCCCGAAACTCCCAAATTTTGCAATTCTCGAGCTCTCAAATTTGTGTTTAGACAACCTCAAATTCGCAAATCTGAATCTTTAAAATTTTTTAATTTCCAAATCTTTGTGTTTAGAGACTCTGATGTTGTCAAATTTGCATCTTGACAATTTTTAGATCCTCAAACTCCCAAATTTTGTATTTCTAAGCTCCCAAATTTTTGTTTTGGAACTCTAGTTCTCAGTCTCTCAAGATTCCCAAACTCTCAAATTTTGTAATTCTCAAGCTCTCAAGTTTGCGTTAAGAAACTTTCAGGTTCTCAAATCTAAATCTTGTTAATTTTTAGGTCCACAAACTCCCAAATTTTGTAATTCTCAAGCTCTCAAATTTTTATTTTGCAACTCTCAAGTTCTCAAGTGTGAATCTTAAAAATTTCTAGATCCCCAAACTCCCAAATTTTTCAATTCTCGAGCTCTCAAATTTGCGTTTAGACAACCTCGAGTTCCCAAGACTGAATCTTTAAAATTTTTAGATCCACAAACTCCCAAATTTCGTAATTTTCAAAGCTCTCAAATTTTTATTTTGAAACTCTACTTCTCAAACTCTTAAGATTCCCAAATTCCCAAATTTTATCATTCTCAAGCTCTTAAATTTGCCTTCACAAACTCTCAAGTTCTCAGATCTGAATCTTAAAAATTTTTAGATCCCCAAATACCCAAATTTTGTCATTCTCAAGCTCTCAAATTTTTATTTTGCAAATTTCAAGTTCACACAAGTCTGAATCCTTAAAATTTTTAGATTTCCTTTTGCAAATCTCAAGTTCTCAAATCTCTGAACCCTTAAATGTCCAAATTTTCGAGTATGTCTCGAAACTCTCACGTGTCCAAGCCAAAAATCGCACAATTACCAAATTTCCATTTTACAATCACCGATATCTCAAATTAAAAAATTCTCAGTCCTTCACACGAATTTACAAACTTCCTCTCACACGATCGATTTTACTTCGAAGGCCGATCTCGATGATCGCGACGATTATGGTCTCCAGGATCGCAGAACCGCGTCAAGGATAGCTCACGTCGCTTTTAAACAACGTTAGGATAAATTGTAGCTTTACTTAACGATCCTACCATCCGAGCTCGTCTACATGATAGCGAGATCGGGATATCAATTTTTACACGAGCTGCACTATTTAGGTCCTTGGTCCATTTTCGACGCATACGTTTATTTACAAGACATCGTTACGACTCGTTTTTTTTTTATTTATTTTCTCTTTGGTGCGTGCTTTTACCACTTTATCATTATTTATTACTTATTACTCTCTCTCCCTCTCTTTCACCCTTTTTCTCTCTCGCTCTATCGTTCTCTCCCTTTCGCTCTCTCTCTCTCTCTTTCATTACTTTTTTTTGTTTGTTTGTTCGTCTGTATGCTCAGTTATCCCTTTCACACGACGGATCGAGAGCGAATCGTCGAGAGGACCTCCGTGTACAATATAAATCGTTTCGTCACGCGTCGACAATGCAGATTATCGGGGTCACCCGTGCGACACGTTTCTCAGCTAGTCGAGTTGCTCAAAAAACGAGTACGTCAAACAAACACAATCTCTACGTCGGATGGTGACTCCTTCGGATTAAACGTCGTTAAGCACTTTTGGGCGACGCCTCGGCTTGGGAAGGACCACTGGCTTTTCATAAAATCGCCTCTGCACGCGATTTTACCTACTGACACTATGGCATCAGCAGTGTACGTTCGGAATTTTATAATTAGTTTGTTCTAATCTGATTGGGAATTTTTTTAATGGTAATCGAAAGCGAGAATGGGGATGTAATTGTTTTGTGAGTTTAATTAAATATTACTACACTTGGGCTAATTATAATGATGAATTAAATGGTGATCACTAGACTGCGGAACTTTATGCAAAATAAAAATTGTTTCCATTGATTATGGGAAGCAGGAATGACATAAAAATTGATTTCATCCCTTAACGACTTTTTTATGTTAAAAGCAACAAGATAACATTTTTACATTTTAAAAATCTTTTACTGTTTTGTATTCCACCGAACCAAATTTTTCATAAATGTATAAAGATCCGCAGTCTATTGGTCACAAAAGAAATTATATAAAAGACTGTACGCGAGGGTTAAATATTGTTGTACCGGCAAATATCGATTAAAAATTGATTTTCAATTCAGTTTGTTAACTGTATTATTTCACATCACACAATTTGAACGTTCACAATCCAATCTAAACGTTTCAGCTAAAAATAAAAATTCAATGAAGAATTTCAGTATTCAACAAATGATATTTAAATATTAGAATAATTGTATGAGAAACATTAGTATACAAGAAAAGTAATTTGTCACATCAATTGCAAGCTAAAAGAGCTACATTGTCGTTTAGTATAGTTTTTAAGATCATTTTAACGAGTTGGAAAATAGTACAACAGTGTTTCTAAATTCTCTGAATTCCACAAAATGTATGAACAACTCCGGTGGAAAGGTAAAAAATAAAAAATGTCTTGCTTTCAAGTAAATTTTTATCCACTGATCTTGTCCACTGGGCCAGTCCCTCCCCCAGCCAAGGCGACCATAAACGCAGTCAACATTCTCATCGTCCCCGCGGCGAAAGACGACATTCCACCTCGCCGTGATCGGTATGGAAATATCGAAGGTATTCTCGAATTTGTTTACTCGTTTCTCTCCGCTGACTTCCTCTCTCTCTCTCTTTCTCTCTCTCGCTTTCTCACACACTCTGTTTTTTTTCTTCGTATGGCATGCTATTACCTGTATATGACACATTTACAATAATAACAATATGTTTTTTTTTGCTTGTCGACAATCGCCACGGTCCACCTTGCTCTCCTTATCTCGTACGTTTTTTCTTTTATGTATACGTGTATATTTATATACTCATATTTATATATTTATATATTTATATAATCCGAAAAGTTGTTGTTTTCTCAATGTGTTCGGTGGTGTATGTTTGGATGTTTCATGTTCGTTTAAGTGCGTGTCCTGTGTGTGGTATGTGTGTCGTCGAAGGTCCTGGACCCCCTCTTCCCTCTTTTTTGTTTTCCTTCATTCGATCCTCGCGAACTCTTTTTCACGTCGATCCGAACTTCCTCGCCTGTTCAAGCAGTCTTTTTATCACAAAATTTCGAACCAGTCGCTAAATCATTCGTGTCCCACGCTTCACACGCCCAGAAATCACTATACTAAGAGTGAAACGCGGCGTTCCCTCGTTGTAAGCGCGCTCAGCCACCATTTTGGAATTTCCACGACGTGTCTAGTCTCATCTGCGGCTATTGGCAGTGTTTATATATTTTCATTCAATCTTTATGCTTTATAAAAATCTTCGAAGTTCGGTAGATTGACCTGTTGTTCAAGGATGACGAATTAATTCATTCTTTTCAATGCATTATTTAATTAATGTGATTATAGAGGCGCCTAGAACGAGGTGACACCGCAATAATACTGCATATCGAAACCAGAAAGCGATAATGGAATGTTAATTAACACCGGAGCGCCACCGAAACATTTAGTCTATTTAATTAAGAAATCTTTCTGATTTATTAAAAGATCCGGAATGATTTTTTTACGCAATAAGTCAACGAAGTTATTAATCTGTACTTCTTTAAAAATCTAAGATTTTCGGTAGTTCTAATGTTATAAATCAGCGGAAACAATGACAAATAGTGACGAATTTTGCTCAGCTTTCCGACGATTTCTTGATTCTTGGATACTGAAGACAGTTCGTTAAGCATTGTACATTTGTTGGTACCTAACTTGATAATATTTTTATAAACTGTCTCAGCAAAGTTCTGGAGAAAATAAATTATACAAACATTAATCTGAAGTTAGTGAATTTAAATGTTCAATACTGATCGAGAGAATATAAAAATGTTTTTCAAAGCTCGATAAAGTATTATAAGGCTAGGAATTAAAATTTAAGCAATTTTCATCCAAGAAATCAAGATGAATCGGTAGAAAAGAAATGATGGTTTCCCTTGTCACATGATCTGCCTTCTAATTATCGCTCAATCGTTTTATACTGTCGGTTCTCCACACAGAAACATGTGGATCTTAATTATTAGAATGCGGATTTTAATGCAAAATTGTCTGCGCTATCTTCAAGCTGCAGGACCTATATAGATCTTTTTTTAATAATTGCAAAAAGATGAAAATAATGCGATATTTGAATTTTATAAATGCACAAAATCCGCAATCTAGTGATCGTTAATACGTGGTGGGATATTGTGCGCATCATCGTCAGACAAATGACAAAAAGCAACGATTTCCTTTGTCGACAGAAATTGTTTAAACGAATTTAAAGATTTCACGAATTAGTTTCCGTTTTCACCGAGCATGGTTTTCGATTATCGTAACTGTTGTGCTCGCCAAGAGATTAATTTTACGTAGAGAAAGTCAATGACCAATAAAAATACGAAAAATCATCGATCTTTCTTAGTACATGTATACGAGTATATTAAAATTAAATGTTCTCCTCGATTATTTATATACCTTACGCACACCTAGGTAAAAATGTATACGTTTATTGCACCAATTTTGCTGTCTCATCTTCTCACGATGCGTTGAAGGACAAAAATGAACGGTATATGTATATAAATACTTTTCCAATAAATTTTGTAATTTTAGATATTAGGCGTCGAATACAAAGAGGAATTGTATAAAAATTGCTTTTCCGATTAGATACTTGATAATTGTTAATCATCGTTATATAGACCCACTATAATGCTCCGTTAATGTGCATTTAGATTATAAGATTAACGACGCGTTGCTCCAATTAATAATGATCACCGGGTACAATCACAAAGAGTTATAAATTCTTATTGAAAATCGACGTATCGTGGCATGCTCAACACGTACGAGGATAGAAAACCATGCCTTCACATTTATGAACAACATAGTGTAATCAATGCAACGAATTTCAGATTGTTTCAAGTTGCTGCCTTATAACACAGCGTTAGTCTATAATACTTTGAATTATAAATAAATCCCTTAAGGCTTCGCAATGTTATAAATAAAATAGTTCAACTTCAATCTGGCAAAATTAATACTTCACTAATCGTCTACAACAATTTCAGCTAGGTTCTTCATAATAAAGAGTTGGAGGTTTTTAAATTGTAATTGCAAGATATGATAAAATTTTTGGTAAAATCATCGAGATATTGTTTTAGTTTTCTAGGCATCGCGAAACCTTAAAATCAGCAAAGCTTTGTTTTGTATTATAGATTTTTTGATACTGAGGCTATTGTAAAAATTAAGTAGTTATTCGTAAATATACTGAAAGACTCATAGCACACACGAACGCAAACGAAAAGCACGTTCTCTCAACGTACGGGGTGTATAAAAAGTTCGTCGTAGGTGTTGATGTAAAAAACAAGTTGCAAGTTTCTCTTACAAATGTTCACCGATCCAGAGGTGTAGATTTACCCCTAGAACGGATGACTATTACTTATTATACACCCTGTACACAATGCTCTTAATGAACGAAATTGTTGCCAAGCTTGGTAATCATTTTGAAATTAGAGCTTTCAGTTCATCACAAACATTGGTATAAAAAGAAAATTGTATTCAACTCACTGGCGCTTAAAACAGTAGCCATAAAAGTACTGCAAGAGGAAGGCGATTTTTGTTAAATACATCTCTGAAGAAAGAATTGTGTTACCACAGCTCTCGTTCAAAATACAGCTATACAAAGAACATGAAACACTGCTAAACCTTAATCAGAACGTCATGTGATTACCAAACCCACCAACAGCTCATTAAGAGACACGTTCGCTCGATTCACATCGAAATCCTCGCAGAGCATGGTATGTCGCAACGAGATAAAAAAATACTTCATCCACGTATTGAAAGTTCAACTCTCGGGAGCAATCATTCCGAATTGATAGCATGCTCTTAAGAATAATTCACGCGAGTCAACACATAGCATTACAAATAGGTGAAATATATGCAATAATTAACTCGATGCATACAAAAATTATAAACTAAAGAATCCTTTACCATTTAATTTTCAGTCCAAGCCATTTTATATTCAATTGATCAAAACCAGACTGTAAATCAAGGAACGTGAATTTCTTTGCAGAAATTCGCATTTTTCACAATCCACAACCCTTATTTTCAAATCATAAAACCAAGACGAAATAATATAAATATATTACGAACCTAAAATCCGCTAGATCTCGATCCTCGTGCAACATGGAACACGCTCCCCAAACTCGCCACGACACGCCAAAGCAACTGAATCACGACTCCTCCACCAAGAAGCATCCTCTCGCATACTCGTCATAATAAAATACACGTTCACGAACACGCCGTTCCGTTAGTCTCTCGCCACGCCACCAATCCATTTGCCACAAGTGAACCACGATTCAAACCACACCTCGGTCCATCCCCCCCATGAACATCGATCCTCCTGCTCGCGTCTACAATTATGTACAGGGTGGAAATTGATTAATTGTCCTGATATCGCTCCCGTCGATCTTTCTCTCTCTCTCACTCTCTCTTTCTCTCACACTCTCGTTTATAAAAAATTGATTCGTTTCACCGGATACTTATCGTTAACACTTTCCGTCGTCCTCCTCCGTTTATGAACCGTTCGCTCGAACCTCCTCGTTCTCCCCTCCGCCCCCTCCTCATTCGTTTATCACCCTCGACCTTAAAATTAAGCTCATGCGATTCCGCGGTGACCGGTGGGATTAATGGGATCCTCCCTGGATGTTGACAGCCGTTCAGCGCGTGGCTTATGAAAAATATTCTCGAAGACAACCGCGCGGCCCATCACAGATAGTTCCGGCGTCGGAGGTTTGCGGGGTGCTTTTGACACACACGTGCGCACACTTTTCTCTCTCTCTCTCTCTCTCTCTCACCTGTTGTTCTCACGCTCTAACTTTCCCTCGCCTCGTTCAACTTAAAAGGTAATCAAGGTCGTCCCTATGTATATCGTATGTAACAAGAGTCGTCGGCTTTCGCTATGTACACATCGAGAGACCCCGGTAGCCTCGTCCATTCGATCAACGTGGGGTCTCTCCGTAGATCCCCGAGCAAAATGCCCGGGGATCGATCGTTCATGGATCCTGAACAGGATCTGTCGCTTATTTAAAGGCGCGTGTTTCTAATATGTACACTCCGCCGGGGGCCACGGCTGAAGAAGAAGAAGAAGAGGATCGCGGGGAGTCTCTAGGCCCCCGGACGGATGGTTTTATTAAGTTTAAGGCAGTGTCGTTCGTCCGTGGCGACGAACACGTGTATCTCTTTCAGGTTCGTTGCCGATCGGCCAAGTGGAATCCCCCGTTAATTCACCAGGTGGCTGAACTGATCCTCGATAGATCACGGTCGCGAGACAGCTTCCCAGGATCCCACAGCAGCGTCAGGACAACCAGCTGCCACCGGGAACAGTCCGTATTACCGAGGGACGATGACGATGATGATGTTTCGAATTCGACTTCGAAGCACGGCCCCGTGTGTCATACGGGCTCCTCGCGCTTGAAGTTGATGTTCTGGGAGGCGCAGAAGTCCCGAGTGAACGGGATGCAGTTGAACAGCTTGCACACCTCGCACTCGTACACCGGCACGTTGTAGAACAATGCCAGAAGCAGCGTGAATAACACCACGATCAGGATCATGCAGGCCCAGATCAGCCAGATCTTACGGCGACGGTCGTAGTGGCCGAACGAGATGAAAGGCATCAATGCGTACGCTGCCAGGAACCCGAAGATGAAGCCGAACAGGTGCGCGTAGTTGTCCACCCACGGCAGAATGCCCAGCACCAGCAGAGACAGCAGGATGAAGATCAGCTTGGAGAGCGCTCGGCGAGGGTGCTTCAGCATCGGCCAGCAGTGCAGCACTTCGACGATCAGCGTCGCCAGGAGGGCGAAGTGCGCGCCTGCTGGACCCACCTGGAAGTTGGCAAGTGGTTCCGTGATTAGTATAGTAAAACTGCGGATTTTTTATACATTTATAAACAAATGATCAAATGCGAAACAGTGAACAAGTTTGACGAATTTAAAAATACTGTTGTAGTATTTGCAGTTTATCACGATTGTTATAATGAAACTGCGGATGTTATGCATTCATAAACAAATGAGTAGATCAAATGCAAAACAGTGAACAAATTTGAGGAATTTAAAAATACTGTTGTATTATTTCCAGCTCATTACGATCGTTAAGAAAAGAAATGAACCTCTACGTGGCTTCTGTAGAGTGAAATTAATGCAAAAAGTATTTATATTAGATTTATGTTAATTTATTGCGAAATCTATTGCTATCAAGATATATTACGCGTATCATGGAAATTTTGCGTACAGCAGTATCGTTAGCTCCGAGTGTGGCACAACACAAATTCGCGTAACACGACAATTACGAGGAACTACGTCGTTATACGAGTGTTGCGCGTACAGTAATGGCTGCCATGATTGAGACGAAGTAACTCCGCGTCCCGGGGAGACCGATTACCATAACAGGAGCCGACAAAATCATTGAACGTGTTCGGAATTTAGTACACTGGGTAGTTCGCCAGGTATTCCTTCGGGTTACGCGACTACCAATAACATAAAACATATATAAAATCATTATAACTACACCATGGATCTTACAATGAGCAGGAACAACATAGAACAGTGAAAATGCTAGAAGATTTATTAAAAATGCACTTCTTGCAACAGGTCTGTAGTATAATAGCTAGACCTAACCTTAAAATAAGATTCTATCTTATCCCACTTCTTAAAATTCGTCTACAAAGATTGGAAATTGCATAAACATTTGCTAAAACTAATAACAATTAGTAGCCTATTGATATTATCCAAGAACGTTTTAAAATAAAAATGTAGAGACTCCTCGAACGGATGCAGTTGGATACCATTACATTTACATTTTCTGAGGTGCTAAGATCACCACAACCGACAGGTAATTTTCTATACCAGTTCCCAAATCGCTGCTATAGTAATATAAACGATCACGCGGTACCGGAACGTGACCAGGCTCAAAATTCGCCGGAGCGTAATCAGGCAGCGCGAATAGTATAATTAATGTTCAGGGCGTATAGTTTAGAGTGATCATTCCTCGGGGCAGGAAGATCCTTCGGCCGGTCTAATTAAGACGAATTCAACTGTATTAGCTTGCTCGACAATGACACTTTCCTCTGCCGCTTTAATTCGCCCAGGGCTGTGCAGTTCCTCCGCTGCAGTGCACTCGGAAATAGCGAGGACGGAATGGAATTGACGTACAACTGCGAGTTCACCGGGGTGTTAACGGGTAAACTATTGGGCGATAAGACGTCGGGAGTGCGGGAACGGCTCCCGTAAAACGAACGATTGTAATACCGTTACCATTTCCCGTGGATATGAGTCACAGGGCGTAGCAACGTGGTCCCTGAGCAATTACGCCGTGCGCCGCCGACCGGGTCAAAGAGTCGATTAAATCGACGATACACAATGAAATGCTCCATTAAACGCGCCGTGAGATTATTCAATTAAAACTTCGCGGCGGCGGATACGCCGCGCCGCGCCGCGCTTCGCAACGGCTAATAAAACCGTGCCGATGGGGCCCCGCCAATTACAGACAGATCAGCAAATTAGAATTTCGGACGAACGACCCCCGGCTCTTGTGTACACACCAAAAATGGCCAATGGTATTTTTTGATCACTGGGGAGTAGACATGATAATTAAATCATTCGGTGAAAATGAGGAAAATTAAACCGTTCGGTTAAATGAGACGTGGGCTGTTTTTCTTTTGGAAGGGAATGTGTTCTACTTTTTTCATGGCTGGCATCCATGTTTACGAAAAATGGACAACGGTACTTTTTGCTCGCTGCAGTATGCAGGGTAATTAAGTTGTTCGGTTAATACGAGTCGAAATTAAACGTGTAGGCTGGTTTTTGGATGGGAATGTGCTCCACATGTAGTTTTTTCTGAACCATTTGGTTAAACGAGATGTACGTACACTGTTTTCATTTTGTGGCCATCATTCAACTGAACAATGGTACTTGTTATTCAGTGGAGAATGTAGAACGATTAAATCATTGTTTTTTCGAAGAAAATGTGTTTCACAGGTTCTTATTTAGTGGCAATAATTTTGTTAATGAAAAATGGATAATGAATTCCTGTCCATCATTTTCCAACTAGTAAAATTGTCACACATATGATAAAATAAAATTGTTCTTGACTTCGTCTTGCTTGTAGAGGAATAAAGCATTCAGAAGGAAATGGTCCAGTTGATAAATATTTGTGGATCGTATTAAGCTTAATAAAACTGGATTTTGATACAGTGTCGAAGAACGAGAACTTTTTTATACATAGGCTACAAATTTTCATTTTTATGTCTATATGGTTTTGAATAATTTTCGGAGTCTCGGACTGACACGAGTGGAGTAGGAAAATTGAAATTTACAACTCACCTCCGCCCTGTAAGGTACGAATATCGCACTGGCCAGGTTTCCAGCCAGAGCCCCGATGAAATAGATCAAAGCAATGCGAAGCGATCCTGTAAGCTTCTCCAAGTCTCGCATGAGGAAGTACTGAACCAATAGCGTGATGGATAGATGGAGAATTCTGTGAACAGAGTCGGTCACAACGTGTCAATAAAGTGTCTTACATGATAGGGACGCCCAGAACATCTTTACATCATAGTGACGCTAATAATGATTTTCACGTAGAAAACTGAAGAATAAAATGTAAACTTGTGGCTGATTCATTTTTCTAGCGGACGAAACTTACCCGGCATGTAAGAACATGGTGGTGAAGAGCCTGTAGAACTGATCCGGCCACTCGGGATGGAGAAAGGGGATCATGCCGCAAACGTCGTGCAAACACTCGACCTGGGAACAGAGGGACGCCTCCTCGTGGAAGTAACCGTGCACGAAGTCGCAGTATTCTTTCGTGGTGATTCGACACATCCCGTGGATACCGATGCAGCATGGATGCCCGATCACCTCGCAGACCATGTGCTCCGCCATTTTGTGCTTGTACTTGCCCACGGGGAAGCTTCCGGTGCCTCTCTGGCTTCCGTTTCTACTGTTGGACAGCGCAAACGAGTTTCCCCGATTTTAACTGTTCACCAATTGTTCGTACCTCGAAAATTATGAATATGTAAAATATTCAAACAATACATCAACGTCCTTAAGTCATTGGACAATTTTAAGCTTTGCCAAACATGGCTGATATTTAAACAATTATAACTTCGTGAAAAATAATCGTAAAACAATCAACCCAGGCTCATTTTAAAGCGTAAAGTCTCTACTTTCGAAGCCTCTTGTGAGCTTATTTTCTACGATACATGTGAATCATGTGAGAAGGAAGAAAAGGAGCATAGGATTTTTAGGATTCGTATTTACCGTCTACTCTTTAAAAATCCATGGAACGGTTAAAAAAGATCATGAAGCGATTTTCGATTCGTCATTTTGAAGGAGAAGATTCAATCTTTAAATCTGTGGTGGTTGTAGTCGTGTAAAAAATTTTCCCGTCCTCGTAGAGAGGTTTGAATTCACATTGTAAATGATTTAATGATTGTAGACGAGTATTGACATGAACCACACGTTTACGGGAGTGACGTTCGGACAGTTTTTGACTGGGTTGCAGAGGAGTTGATACAGTAAGGAAACATAGGGGAAAATGATAGCGGCGTGAGACGAAGCAGGGAAGTATTGAGGGATAACGAATTTACCTAAACCGTTGGTTGAACGGATTAGTCTTTCGGCAGATGGGCCATTTAGTGATGTCGTCCGGCCATTCGTACGGCGCTATGCTTGCCGGCGCGTCGCAAAACTTTGGATCCAATCCGCAAACTGATCCGCTTATCCGTCCACCAGGTCCGCTGTCTCCAGGTCCCCACTTTTTCCAGGTCGATATCGTGTTCTGAAATTTCAAGTGACATTCAGTGTGTCAGTCAGCCGGAGACAAAAATTAATGGCAACTATGTCATAGTATTTGCTCGACACGTTGATCGTCTCATTCATTGTAAGGAAACAGTGGCAAGATGAAAAACAATTTATTAAGAAAATATTATATGGAGAACTGATAGCAACAGTGGAAGTAATATCTTCATGCAATTGTTGTACTGTTGGGAAATAATAATTAGACTGCGGATTTTATGCATTTATGACAAAAATGGGTACGTACAATTTAAAACAATGGAGGAATTCAAAAGATTTAACGCCACCAGTGTATTAGTTTCACCTTAACAAGATAATCCATAGAAGAATTCTGTGTCTTGCAATCGATCCAAACAGGTTTTATTTTGGACAAAGATCCGCAGTCTGATAATAATTTTGACAGCAAGTGTATCCAGTGCATGATCATATCGTTGCAAGAGGTCCATGCATTTAGAGTGCATGAAACAGTTCATTAAAAAAAAAAATAAATACAAAAATAAGTTGAATTAAATACAGTTTCTAACACAGGATTTCTATAGAACGTCACTTCATTGAAATATGTATAAAAGAATGAACAGATCTCAGGTGCATACAAGCTTTGATGATTTTAATCTATTATTTAATTCTAAGCTGTGAAAGAGAAAAGTTTTTCTGAAATAATATGCATGCAGATCCCAGGTGCACAATTCTGAACAATGTTGATAAGTTTTAGTGAAATTTACCGTAGCAGTAGATCTCAATCCCCGGACCAGTTGGTTCGCAAAGGAGAAGATCATATTATAATTATACGACCGACACAGCGCGCGGAATGATACGGTAAACTATTTTATAATGCATGTGCGTTGGGAAAACAGGATGAGAACTCACAGAGCAGTCTGCTTTGCTGGATTGCACGCAGCCTGAGTCGTCGTTACGGATGCAGCAGGCGGTGTCGCGCTCTCTTTCCCGCCAGACGTCGATCTCCTTCAGGATTTTAATGTCGCGACGCATGCACGGCGCGAACTTCGCACCCAGGTGGATCAGATCCGCCGCCCTAGGACCAAACCAGAAATTCGCTGGTTCCTGGTAGTCCACTTGCTGCAACGACAGGCTTGTCACCAGGACCTGCAACGTCAACCACAAAATTATTATCCAATCGTCTCTCCAAGGGTCTGTCTGTTTTAATTAAATTTATGTACGGTTGTATTAATTACAAATTTTTAGCTGGACTGTAACTTCTGAATGAGGGACATGTAGGAAAATGTCTTTTTTCCTTCAGCCTCACATTCAGGAAAGGACTCTTTGATTTAAGTAATTCTATTCATGATTGTATTAACTACAATTTAATTCTTGAACGGACTATAACTGTTTCAATAATTTTGAGAAACAAAGAGACATGTAAAAAAATGTCTTTTTTCCTTCAGCCTCACACTCGGGAAATTTAGACTCTTTGATTTAAGTAATTCTATTTATGATTGAATTAACTACAATTTAATTCTTGAACGGACTATAACTGTTTCAATAATTTTGAGGAACAACGAGACATGTAGAAAAATGCCTTTTTTTCTTCAGCCTCACATTCAGGAAAGGACTCTTTGATTTAAGTAATTCTATTCATGATTGTATTAACTACAATTTAATTCTTGAACGGACTATAACTGTTTCAATAATTTTGGGGAACAAAGAGACATGTAGAAAAATGTCTTTTTTTTCAGCCTGACATTCAGGAAATTTGTACTCTTTGATTTAAGCAATTCTATTTAAATTTCATTCTTGAACGGACTGTAACTGTTTAAATAATTTTGCGAACAAAACGGACATGTATAAAAATGTCTTCCCTGTCTTAGATAAGTCTATTTATGATTGTATTAACTAGAATTTAATTCTCGATTGAATTTTTTGAACAATTTCGAATAAAGAAAATTATTGGGACTCACCAGTCCCGATCTGTGACTAAGATCCATGCCGACCGGCCCGAAGCCATAACACGCTAATGATATTATCAAAATGAGCACTTGAACGGTGGTTATCCAATACGTGAAATACGGCCGATGATCCTCGAAGTCATCCAATTGCTTTCTGACGTCTGGCTTTTGAGACACGCTCTTCCGAAATGACCTCCTGCAATCACAGTAAATAAAATGGATCAACAATATATCACACGTACATCTCATTTTCTTTTTATAGAATTTTATTTCTGCGTCACGAAACATTTTACACAAAATATATTTTGTAACTTCTAAGTGTTACTAACTCGAGAACATTTTCCAACGATATAAGTTTGTCGGCTTCCGCGATCGATGATTATGTTGCACTTGACATTTTTAAAATATCAGCTCTCTTTCAGAAAGTTCCGCGTCATAATCTTCACTTCTGACATTTAGCAGAAGTTATGAATGAGGGATAAAAATTCGAAGAACGACAACTGAAAAATTCAAGTTGCTCAAAATTAATGTACATAATCGAAATAGTGTCTTTTCGAACCAGCTGTGACATTATTTCGAAGTTGGAAGCTGAGAATATTAATTTTCAGAATGATAAAAATGTGAATTCCTAAAATAGCGAAAAAGTCTTTGTTGGAAATCGCCTTTTATAAAATCTATTACATCTTTCAGAGCGGAAAATGCCGAACAATGCTCCGAATTGAAACACAGTTTATTAACAAAATGAAGGATCATTGATCGGCGTAGCCAATAATTTATTTATCGAACGAAGCCTGGAATTTCGGAAAATTCGATATTGGTTTCCGATGCAGTATCTTTTTCCGCGTTGAATATATCGGGCGGCTTTGAAGTTTGACTTCTAATAGAAACTAGTTTATTTATCGAACAATGACCAGATTTTTTGTTCGAAAATATCGATCGTCGCGCAATGATTGCGCGCTATTTCCTTCCGTAGTTAGGCGTGGAGAGTGCGCCGTTCACAGTCCGGGCACGTTCATTGTTCGTTCGCAGAATTTTTTTGTTTCGCAGTGTGGATTGCTGCCCGATTCAGTGTCACGGCTGTGACAAATTGTAAACGGACCGGAGTTTTGACGAGCCACGGGTAAAAACATTCGTCGAATAGAATTATTCGTATGGAAATTCATTTACTGACCGTTCCGGAATCGATTCCTTCATCGATGCGGAACAACGATCGTAACAATGCAGAATGATTGCTCAGTATCTAATAAACGTATGTACGTGTCCAAACAAACTGATACGATTTCCCCGTTATTCTTCGTTGTTTGCCTCCAGCTATTTACGGTTCCGTAATATTAATACTCCGATGCCTGCGTGAAAACACAGATGAAAAAACTCGATAGCAACACGCGCGATCGGCAATTCTTTCGCCGTAATATTTAACAAGTCCGACTGCGATTTTTAATAACAAATTCAGCCAATATTGCTGCGGATATGGAGTATTGCGATTTCAAAGAAAATTTACACATCTAAATGTAAATCAATTCATTAAATAAATAGTACCAGTTATTTTCCGCCTCATATTATTTCAATAAAAAAATATCGAAAACTGCATGAAACAGATATTTGCTTCACTGGCATAACAAATTTGTACGTGTTTGTACGTCTAAAAAATTGTTTTCATGAAAATTCGGAAAATGTGTATTTTAATTATTAAAAGTTTAAGGATTTATTACTCCGGAAGCGTTAACGATTTTGCAGGACAATTCACGTCGATAGAGGGTGGGAAGTCTGTAGTTTAAGGTGCATTTTGTTTCATTCCGATATCTCGAATCGTTCAAGAGATATGGTTGTTTATAGCGAGCCTCTCACGCGTACCTTGTTAGTGAAATATCGTCAAAGACCAGATTAAGATTTGTCCCCCACTCTACCCTTCCCCTTCCACGATTCTAGTCCGCCATTTCCCGGCGACAAGCTTCCCCACGCTCCCGCCATGAGCACGTGACGCGTTCGTCTCTGTCGTACATGTGTCACGATGTCACGTGACTAATCCGGTAATGCCAGAGAGGGGGTAACTGTACTCCCCTCAATTTCCCCGCCTGGTCGAAGGCGCGTGCTGGTCAGTAACAGAAAGTGACTTACCCCCACCACCGACCCCGCTTACGCAATTCCCGAGTGAGGTAGGTTAGGGCGCCTTCTTGCTATTTGGCCGCCGCGAACAATTTACACCTCAAGTTTGTATTGTTATATCTCGAGAACGAGTCGAGCTATCGACTTCGAACAAAGTTCATTATCAAGGGCAAACCTTCCGCCGTCTGCCAGGCTAATAAATTTCCAGATATTTATGGTCCCTCCAGCTTAATCTCTCTTCGAAATTAAAACTTGAAATTTAGTACTTGAACATCGTTATTTTGTGTGGATTTACGAAAACACCATTAACTAATTATTAATTTTTCGTCTAGGAAATTATGAACAGCAAATGAAGATATTTGTTATTGTATTCACGAGGTAGATATTGGTAAAGAAAATGAAAAATTGGACTCACCCGAAGAATCTGCCGACAATTCCCATGCCGTACTGTCGCCTATTACTGTTGTCGAATATCCGGTCTATGGTGTTCGGTGGGATCCTCGTGGGTCCAGATGCATCCCTCCTAAGTGTCACCCCCTCGTCTTGCTGTCCTCTCGTGCCCTCGCCCATGGAAGTGTCGTACCTCGACCTGCTCCAACTCGTTGTTCTGTAATCTCCTTCTCGTTATAGATCATGACACTCCGCACTCGACGTCAGACTTTTATTATCCACTCTGACGTCGAGTCATGATATACACTCGAATTTCAGGATGTCTAATCGAATAATCCTGAAGCGGCTAATCAGATTCCTGTTACAAATTTGGCGTCTGAGACGACTGCATTTATTAGTGGAATCACTGTCTTCTTTTTATTAAATCCGGTGTCTGAATTCGCCAGTTGTTATCGAATTATATCGAGCAATTTTTGGATAATTTTATAAAATACTGTTCTGATTTATATATAATCTTTCCTACCATAAGTTTCTTGATTCTTCTATTAATATTCACTTTCTTTCTAGAATGTAATTAAAGAAAAAACTTAAAGAAGTAATTGAAGCTTCACTAATATTGTTTAAAGAAATTGGTGACATGATTCGTGTCGAGTGTTTGTTTTTATTTTCCTCTTTTTAAGAATCGCGAGGAATGTTGGATAATGAGGACGAATATTTCTGCATACAAAGGATTCACTGTGACGTTACAGTGTAATTAATGCGAAAGTGAGAGAAACGAGGATCGACTCTCACCTTGAAATATAATGGTCCCTCGGCATGTGACGAACTCTTCTGCTCTGCCCATCGATCGTCGTCCTTTCAGGTCTCACCACCGCTAGCCTACAGCAACAAAACTCAATTAAAATCCTGTGTTCATCGGCGACACTTTCGATGTATAATCATTATGCTGGCACAGCGAATTATACTACTGCACAAGTTTTCCTAACTTAAATAGTGACGATATAATTTCTTTCTCAGCTTGATGAGAATTCTTCTTCATTTTTAAAACTTTCCATGGAGCTTCTTAATAAACTACCACATTTATTAGCCGAGTTATTTTTTATTTAACAATTGGTTTCTCACTCGTGTTACATGTTCTTTGGATATTTCGAAAACAGATGGGACAGTTCAATTAAGTCACTGCTCGAAAATGGGAACTTGTGAAAATACTGTAAATTAAAATTGAAAACAAAAATTCAGATATTTGTTCATAGAGATTTATCTAATAACGTATTTTCCATTCTGTTCTATTACTTTTTGCCATTTTCGAGGTAACTTCTCGTGTTATTGAATAAACATATGAACAAATACTATAATTCTATTTCCGATTCTTAATTTGAAAACGCTACGAACTTTCTTTCCAACTCAATATTTATAATTTCTGGACGTATTCCTCAACACCTTGACAAAATACAGTGAGAATGATATAAGTTAATATTCGGCAGTTTCGTCTCTTTCAAATAAATTGTATTTATAAAATTATTGGGGGTAATTTTGGTAACCCTATCAATTATTTAATAAATTATAGTTTATCACTATGTGATTTAGGTATACAATGAAGACTTACCTCATCAATTCCTGGGACGTCTCCCTCTCAGCCGCGGGTTCGAGCAGATCCGCGACTTTGGCGCCGTCCTCTTCGTCCTTGACCAGTCCATCGATGCCCTGCTCGATCTGCGATTGCGATTGCTGCGATGGTGGAGGTGGCAACGGCGGCGGGGGTGGTGGTGGTCTGTCGAAGAAGGACCTCTCTTCGTCCTGTGAATTTTCCGACGTCGCCTCTGCTCCGGATCCATACGCGATCACGCTCGGCGGGAAGCTTCTCGATTCTTGCCTGCTCTGTAGAGTCTCTCTCTGCCGGGTTCTCGTCAGCGACTGTAACGATACAGATAGTTCTCCAATAATAGCCTTTCTTTTTACCATCGATATATCTCGCGGAAGAACTTTCCCGAATCGTATCTCTATATTAATCGTTTGTCCGATCGAAATGGCCGCGATTTTTTGCGCTGCGGATATCATAAATCGAATTGAACGATGCCAGGGGATTGTGGGGATGTAATTCTGTGGATAAAGTGTTACAAGCTATTTGCTCCGAGGTGATCGCAGATAACGGGGACAAACGTCTTGGAACGTGAGATATTATGGGGGTGAATTTCTCGGGGGTGCAAATAGATTTTAAATGAGATTTCACATTAATTCATCAATGCTCGGAAAGATGTTATCTTTAAAAATTTATTGAATGAATAAAATATAACAGAATCTACAAGCAAATAATTTTAAAAAATATTTTATTTACGAATGAATGTGTTACTGCACAAAATCATTCATTCTCGCTCGATCATTAATCTTTGAAATTATGATTCCATTGGAAATGATTAGACACATTACTTTATTTGTGAACTCTATAATAAACATCGCACACTGAGAAAAAAAGTAGTTACTTCAATAACACGCGTGTTATTGTAATTTTTTTACTTCGATGAATATCAATGTATTCTTTTCAATAGTATGAAATTTAGAAGCAAATCGTGATGTATTTGAATTGTCTATCATGAAATGATTGAAAATATTATTCGATTCAATACCGTACATTATTATTCGTAATATTTCTTTTTTTCCTTCACTCAGATATGTTGTTAAAAAAATTTTGAGAAATGTATTGATTTATACTGGAATTGGGTGTGAGGCAATATCTTATTTTTTTGAAAACATTGATGGTCAAACTATTCGCTTATATGATTGGCGGAAATGAGTTTTGCTATTGAAATTCAATAGTATTAAATATTAAAATAAGTTCATACGATATTGGCACTAATCAATAGTACATTTTATTGAATCAACATATATTTTTTTTGTTTCGACAGGATTTTTTTCTCAGTGCACAAAACCTAAATTAATTCAATCATGTCATTTGTATAAGGCAGCCACTTTTAATTTAATTGTGCAACACTTCAGCGACAGTTTATACCGCGTTTACGTTCTGCACTGCAATTCACGCTGCAAACGCATGGGTATTCGCAATCTAATTACCGTTAACGAGTGGTGTACGCGTCTATAACACTATCGGGAATCACTCGTTATTTTTATTAGAGCGATTCTACGGGGTATCGGCAACGAATTGATAATAACCGGGAGCAACATCATCGTTTCCATAAATCTTCGGTAATCCCTAAACCGGCCGCTCTCTTTCCGGCGTGTTTTCATAGTCGTATATTAGAACAACGTATCTATAATAGCTTTATCGGCGAACGAAGGGAGGCGAGAGGTGGTTGTTAATTTCGAGGAGCGTAACGTCATTCATTAATATTAAACTCCGGGCTGCCGCGCGTCTGTTAACAATGCCACACCGGCCAATTGATTGGGACCGGCGTAATGCTATTTTACGACGGCCGATAACGACCTCGGGAATTATTTTATGCAATTAAGCGTGCAATTATTCATATCAGAAAACGCGTATGCGTAACTAATGTTATATCTCGTACGTTAATTCGCACGGCGATGAGCCGTAATGCTCCGTAATAGCTGGATGATGATTACCACGACTGATTTGCAAATCTCTCGTTTCTACCTCGCCGTTTTCATAATTACCTCCTGACGAGTGCTCCATAATTAATTTTATAAACTTCAGGAGTCGATCAAATTTATCTTGGAATAAATCGAATGGACATAATTAGAAATATCCGTTGTTTCACTCGTGGCCTTGTTCTCGTAAATTTGTTGCTCATGTTTGAACAATGAAAACATATTGAAGTGTTGAAAGTAATCCTCAGCATTTTCTACACAGCTGTATAGTAGAATTAATAGTGTAACAGAGTTGTAAAAAATAAATTCAAGAATTATTTGAAAGAGGAGTAATATTTCATTTTAATTGCATGATCAATGAAACGTTTAATCTCAACATCCACAGTTCAAGTTTTCAGACCCTCCGAATGTTTACGAGTTATTTTATCCGGATTATCCTGGGATGGCAGATCGATTGCACTAATTCTGCGAGATTAGGATCGTTTAAAGAACACTATTTCTTCCGTCTACTCGCAGAACACGCCGGCAGAGTTTCATCAACGTAATTCCGGAACGGTACGAATTAATGGCGAAAATTTGAGCAATTAATCGATGTCGGGAACCCTTGAAAATCCTGTAACTTCTTGACATCATAGAAACGCGAGGCGTTAAAACCGTTTTATGAAAACTGCGTGAAAACATCGAATATTACACCCTTATGCTAAGAATCTTTTTTACACCGTCCAATAGATATATTTTAATTATAAAAAGCACTAACTCGATCGACTCGCGCGGTTCACAAAAATGGGTGGATGTAATTTAAAACAGCCAAAACATTAAATCGATTTAAGAAGATCCACGCGTTATCTTCAATTTATTGAAATTATTGAAGATATGAAGACACTTTTGTATGATTCCTGAAAACATTAAATCGATTTAAGAAGATCCACACGTTATCTTCAATTTATTGAAATTGTTGAAGATATGAAGACACTTTTGTATGATTCCTGAAAACATTAAATCGATTTAAGAAGATCCACGCGTTATCTTCAATTTATTGAAATTATTGAAGATATGAAGACACTTTTGTATGATTCCTGAAAACATTAAATCGATTTAAGAAGATCCACACGTTATCTTCAATTTATTGAAATTGTTGAAGATATGAAGACACTTTTGTATGATTCCTGAAAACATTAAATCGATTTAAGAAGATCCACGCGTTATCTTCAATTTATTGAAATTGTTGAAGATATGAAGACACTTTTGTATGATTCCTGAAAACATTAAATCGATTTAAGAAGATCCACGCGTTATCTTCAATTTATTGAAATTGTTGAAGATATGAAGACACTTTTGTATGATTCCTGAAAACATTAAATCGATTTAAGAAGATCCACACGTTATCTTCAATTTATTAAAATTGTTGAAGATATGAAGACACTTTTGTATGATTCCTGAGTCTACTAATTGACGAAGAAAATGTTTATTTTGCGTAAAGGTCCGCAGTCTAATAATTACGAAAACACTATTTTGCAGATTTGCATCCGCCCAAAGAAAATCCACGGGTGTCGGCCATTAATCACGCATCCGAAACGCATCCCGCAGTTTTTCCATAGTAAGCTGCTGCGCATGTGCATCGAGTAGCATCAGTGATCGGTTCCGTAGGATTACGTAGAGCTTTGTTTAATTACGTGATCGCGAAACAATGAGTTCTCCTAGTGAATAGTCATGAAACTTGTCGCGCGCGGCGCGCCAAGTGATCGATATTAATGACGAATCAATGGTGTAATCCAATATCGTCGGTCCGGCAGGCTGGCCAATCGGGCTCCAGATTATTAAGGTCTCGGAATTAATGCGAATTACTGTCTGTCGACTGGCGTTATTCCAATTAAAATTCGGCGTCGGCCCGCCTCAAAAATTCAATCCTCCTAATCGCCTCTCGCTGGCGGCGATTTATCTGCTTGTCCCAAAAATTCGTTTCGGTCCCGGTCCACGTGCTCAATAGTTTTATTGTACATTTGTGTATTTATTGTGTACATTTATATATATAAAACTTTTTAAAAACCACGCTTATATTAAAATGCACTAAAAAGGAGAAAATAACTTTTTTTAGACATTAGTGACTATAAACAAAAGCGTGGAGCGCTAAACTATATTGACGTAATCTTCGTGAGCGCTTCACGCTTTTATTTATAGTCACTAATGTCCAAAAAAAATTATTTTCTCCTTTTTAGTGCATTTTAAAAAGTTTTTTTTATATATTTTTTAATTTTCTACTTTTTAGTTTTTTTTTATGGAACGCAAGATATAGTAATACTGGTATGAAATAGTAAGATACAGAAACGCAAGACATGGAAATATGCGAGATAGAATGAGGGGATGGACTCTCTTGAAGGAGTCCGAAATTGTCCGAAAATGAACGGAATGAACGGAACACCAGTGTAACAAAGCCGCGGACGCCATTTTTGCAAAGGAAATTGTCACTTTAAACTTTAAATGATCTCAGGAACCTCCCATTTCCGGATGTTGAAGGAATTTTGTAAAAAAACCCTGTACAGGGTGCCCCATTTGAAGTTTCGTGCCAATTATTCGCAATCATTTCCCAAATTAGAGACGGCGCAGATTTTTTGCACACAATTGTGTTTACCTCGTTTTGTTACATATTGTATTGTGATATTATTCCCCAGCATCGAAGTTACAGCAAGATCGACGGTACACGGCGCGAGCGCTTCACTCGGGAACGCTGACGCGCTCGGAAAACGGTGAAAAACCGCACCCGCGGGATCGCGATCTCAATTTTCCGCGTTTCAGACCGTCCGAAAACAAACATGTTCCGCGTAAACACACCGCGGTGTAGGGGGAGCGGTACACAGAAGTGAAAGAGCGCGTAGAACCATGAAAAAAGCGATGGTAGGCTGGCGAATCTGGTCGGTATAAAATAGAATGGAATTTAATTTCGCGGCCGACACGCTGGAATTAACATTCTCGGCGTGTTTATCGGCCGGCTGCGAGCCGATCCGATGAGATTTTATATTGTCGCGATTCCCGAGCGTTAATTGCCCTGGTCGGGGCCTTGCTCGCAATTAAGCCGTCCCGTAATTCGAAGTCGCGCGCGCCGCCCGAAAAAATGCAGGCTACCCGTTCATTAGCCTGTTCCCTCCGCGTAGAATAAATATTAGGTCATCCGGTAAGTCCCGACGCTTTGTCCGCGTGAACAGACTGGTCCCGAAAAAAACAACTACCGAAAAACATACGAAATAAATATCTAATGCAAATCTCAGAATTGAACAAATCGTCTGAAAATATAATTACCCTCTAAAGTGAATTTTTTAATTTTATCATTTCAGAATGAATCGTGTGATTAACATTGTTAAATAATTTTGCTGATCACTGTGAGGGTTGCAGTTCTAACACAACTTTCGTATGTCAATCTTCAGAATCTTACCAAGTACAAAATATAATTTTTTCTTAACATTGTGGATAGGAGAAAATATATTTTTTGTTTAATAGGGAATGCTTTGTTTAGATGCGTTCATATGTGCTCAAAAATGAGCGACAACAAATTCCGCGGGATCGAGGGGGTGGCTAAGCGGTCGCAAGGAGTTTGAGGAACACAAACAGCTGAATATCACCGGGAAATATATTATTCCGGCAACAATATGGGGGTGGGTGCACAGATCGATCCGAGAATTGCTCGATGACCCGTGGATTTTTGAACGTCGGATTTAAACAAGCGGCCGAATAATAAATCGCATACCAACGGCACGGAAAAAATGTCGAGGGACGTTCGAAGCTCAGCGGAAAGTGCAGCCAGCTTTTTAATAAATTTTATATGAGCTTCCCTCTTCTGCCAGTTGCTCCGCGATTTTCTGTGTTTTACCATTGTTGCTTGCCTCGAATGCTGGGCTCGCACTGCGCGGAACTGTCCGAAAGCGGTTTGAACTAATAAAAATATATTCGGTGAATCCTGTGGATCGAACTGGTATTTCAATTTATTTCTGTACCAGCGACTTTGGAATCTGTGAAATCAGACTGTAGATCTATAAATGAATTCCAATGCTGTAAAAATTGCGTATCAATACTAAATATTATGATCAATATTGCAAATGTAAGTATTAATGTGCTGGTAACTAAATGCTCTTTATGTATAATTAAAATTAAAACTTCATTCTTAGCCGTCAATTATGTTTCTACTGCTGGATCGCGATTTTTTTGGAGTGGCTGACCATTGCTTGATGTTACTACTGAAATTATACCATATAATCAATAGAAGTATTCGCAATGGTAACTTTCCGGGATTATTATTAATGTTTATTTTAAACGAAAGACAGGGGTTGAGTTAGAAACGATATCTCACTATTCATAAGTCTTTTTTAATGAATATACTTAATTATTTTATTTTCATTGTGGATGCGGATTTCTCATTTTTTTTGGGTGAAAAATTTCATGTTTAAATGTCTAGAACCACGATTATTTATTCACTGTTAATAGTAACAGGATATTCCGAAATTTCCTAATATTTTATTGTGTTGAATAAACATAAAAACTTTTTTAATTGCATTTTCTGCTTTTACAAGTACAGAAATTGTATACTATAGAGACGTTACGTAAGACAGGAACTGAAATTTACGGATGTATCTCGCAGAGATTGCGTTGTCTTACACACACCCAGTTCGCGCCTAATTATTCATTTCGGAGTTTAATTACTGTATTGATCGCCGGACGGTATTTGCCTTCAATTATACAATACCGCCTCGGACAGCGTTTTCCCTGTTGCTGGCTCGATCTATTGCCCGATTCTGTTTAACCTACGTGTTCCGCGTAGCTACATCTGAAAACATTTGTTTTATTACCACGTCGCGACGCCGTTCCACATTTCTAAAATTGCTGCAATCAATAGCTTGGCAATATTCTGCAATCTCTGGAAACGGAGAGATATCGTCGTGATCCTGGGAAATCGGATTCGTCGACATTTCGCTCGACAAAACACTGGAGATATTCTAAACGGACCGACGATTTTTCCAAACGCCTCGCTAAATTCAATTATGTTTAAAACAGTTTCGAAAACGAATAAAATCGATTGTCTTTCGATTTTGCTCTGTTAATTATCTACACGGTACGTTGGAAAATAAAAATTCCCAAAACACATTCTTATTTCTATTATATACTTCCAGATTACTCAGAGTATCAATGAAAAAGTAATACAAAAATTCATCCTCACTGTTTCATTACGTGAAAATGACTTCACCAGTTTCGGAATAATTAAATTTCTCAAATTCTCTTACCATAGGCTGCGAAATAAAATAATTAATCAACGCGAATACCGACTGTAATAAAATCCATGTCAATGTCCCTTGCAATTTTTTTCTACGAGATTAAAAGCAATTTTTACCAGAAAACTGTCATTGATTTCTGAAAATTCAAGTTGAATTTTTTCCTGCAATTCTAACCGCAATTTTTTTCATATCATGCAGTAAAAAATCGTTCTAACGTCTTAAAAAAATCCAGGTTGTATAGTCCAATACAAAAAGGTTATTTAAACTTGTATGCAGAGTTGGGCAAAAATTTAATCAACGATTGTCGAATAAATTTCTACTTCAATCGTTAATCGCAATTAACAATTAAACTCCTACTGTAGTCGTTAATTGCGGTTAACGATTACATTCCTTTCAATTGTAATCGTCAATCGGATAATTGATTAATGCTTAACTGCTGAAACTTCGAAATGAAATACGGAACCAAAGCTGTATGCAAACTGAGTTTTTGTTGAGATGTATTTTTGTCAATTCTCCACCTCCGCTCTCTGTCTCTCTCTCTCCCTCCTTATTACAATTTATGGATAGACCGTGTGGCGAGTAACTTCAACAATTGATTAAATCAGTCTCCGATTTTCGATGATTCCTTTTCTTAATCAACAATTGACGATTGACAATTAACATTATCAATCGATTGAATCAATCCTCCATGTTTCAATGATTACTTTTTTAATCGTGCTCAATCTTGCATCAATCTTGGTTAAAATTTTATTCGATTAATGCCCAACTCTGCTTGTATGTCAAGTTTCCGGGTATGAAGATGATTGGACGTCGCGGTAGAAATCTGAGAAACGTGATCTACGAACGATCGGAAATATAGAGGAACAATGGCAGTTTCTGGTGGAGCCGCGGTGGCGAGCGGTGCAATTACGATTTTAAAGTATCCACCGGGGAACCGTTGCCGAAGCAAGTATTATCCATCTTGCTGGCTCCGAAGATCCTCGGACCAGGGCCGAGTACATAATGCTGATTACTCGGGGCCTCGAGGAAAATTTTCCATCTGAATTGCGTTCTCGAGTAGTTGTGGGGCCAGAGGCTGCTCGCAGCAATCAGCTCTCAGCCGCCCCCCCCCCTTTGGTGACGGATTGAAGCCCGTGTAAACTGCTCGTTAGAAAACAAACCGTCTGCAACCGGCCCTGAGAACCAACAGGAAAAAATAATGGGCTTTTTCGAGAACTCTCGCGGAACTGTGTCTCCGGGTCCCACTGCACCCGCCGCCGGTGTCTTAAATTCATTTCTTACGCTCGTATCTTTCATAACTTTCGCGGGAATAAATCTGACGCGGGCTTGCGACCGGGAATAGCAAAACTTGGCCGCGACCTGACCCGAATACGCACACTCCCCACGAATTAGACGAAAATTAACTCTCTAGTTGTGACATCACAAAGTACACCAACTCAATCTTTTCACACGATTTTGAAAAAAGATGGGACACTAAGATGATATCAGCTTAATTTACGTCGTTATTATTATTATTCACAGCGGGAATGTTTTGGGTGGGGAGTATCAAGAGATGATTATTACTTTTGTTGTGGGTGAACGTGTGAATTGATGCAGCTTTTTATTCTGTGTAAAGAGATATTAATCTATGTATGTCGAAAAATGATTAATTTAATTAAGTTATTTTCACTTGAATTTTAATTTAAATTTAATTTAAAACGAATACTAGAATAGGTACATATTATTCTATGAATAATATATTGATTATTTTCTCTGTATACTCATTATAAAATAATAATTTGTATCCGATGCGATGGATGCATTATTTCATGATAAATGTGGAAGTAATTAATATACAGTGCAATTTTAATTGCTTTGCCTGTTTCGACGAACGCATCTCCAACGCTTCCAAAAAAAAAATGTCAAAATAAAACCATCTAAAAGATGTCAGCGTACAATAATCTAAAAAAATGTCAATATACAACTGTCTAAAAAAATGACAAAATGCAACTATCTGAAAAGAGTTAAGGATGTTCTGGAGGTACAATGGGAGACAAAAGTACAAGAAATTCGAAATCCATGTTCGAAATACATGACAATGAAAGCCATGCACGAGTATATTTTGCATTAAACTTTTGCGAATACTGTACCCTCCGTAGCTATATTCAGTGGTCTACGCTTGTCGCGTTTCCACGCTAGTGAGAGACAACATGATAAATTTTGACGTTTTGTAACAGTTTATAATTTTTTTGCTGTGTAACTGTTTAGTGAATCCTGATAAATTTTGAACATAATCAATTACATAATTTTTACCACATATAAAAAAAAAACTAGAGTCTTTAGTTGCGTTTTTTCAAGGTTTAAATAGGGTTTGAAGTGGAATTTTATGAATTCTCCATAAGAAGACTTGTTAAAATGTGCAAACTTTAAGTTGCTATAATTCTTAAACGGTGCAGTGGATCGAACCCAAACTTTGGTAATTGCATTAATTTAGTAAGAATTATATCTCGTTAAATTTTCAAAAATTTCGTTGCGTTTTTATATACCTCCAGAACATCCTTAAGAAAGTGCGCAGATATTAATGGCGCACGTTATCGCTCGCTCGCGCATCCGTCGCTCGTAAAAGCGAGAAACGAAGGAAGGCTCCAGCGGTGTTTTTATTAAAATTTGCAGGATACGCGGCGCGGTAATAAGAAGAGCCGCGTACCATGTATTAGAAGGAGGCCAGTAAACCTGATATTAACTAACATCGGTGTTACTCTAATCAAAACGCAGCGTTATGAGCGAAATTTCGCCAGTTTCTGCCGACTCCATTTCCTCCGCTGCGCACATGCGAACGTGTTTCCCTCGCTTGAGAATTTTCGTGGTGTAACGAAACGGGGAATCAGATACATTTTTTATTCGTAATGCTGATTTCTTGGCGGAGCAGACGCGTCGCTCTCGGAAACAACGATGATTTCCGTGAGAGAGCCGGGAACTGCACGGTCGACGATCTACCAGCGATCTCGATCACGTGCACGGTGAAATCGCAGTTCTCCACGATCATCTGTACTTTCATTAACACGTTTCGCGTCACGCGAAACCACCCGCGATTATAATTTATAAACTGATCGAAATTGAATTTTAATCCTGGATCCGGACCATAAATCGCGGGTCTCGTAACCCTATATAGCGGGTTTAGATATAATCCGACGATTAAATCGCGCAAAAGTGAATCGCGAATATTAAAATCGATTAAAAAGTGGGCATTTAGCTGGGGCGGAGTGACGAACGCGGGAAATGCATGATTTATTAGAACGATGGTTTTCGGTTTATACTACTATCGGCAGTGTAAATGTTGAGTTTCGGAAATTAAAAGCAATTACTATGCGTGAACAATTTGCTGGGTTCGGAAGAGTGCTGGAATATTCGCTCGAGGAAGTAAGCTTTTATTTCTCCGGGAGCTTTTCACTGGTTTCTATTGCACGAAAGTTGGGGATTATTTATAATCTTGATAGTTAATAGAACATTGTAAATGTGGACGATTGAAATTAAACGAAAATATGTTCTAAATCTTAATATGTTGATTATTACAATTTTTCTGCTGATACAATAAATTGTACTCCGCTAGGTCCTGTAAAATTATCACTTTTTTATAACCTTTTTGCTAGAATTTGCTTTATTTATTTTTACTCTGACTACAGTATGTTTTATTAATTCGCATTGTATTTATTTATAATATCATAAATGTGTTGTAAGAAAAATCGTTATTATTCGTAATATTCTGCATTTATGAATAATGTAAAATTATTAAAATGGAATATCAATTTTAAGTCGGTCTAAATTAATAGGATTACTGACGATTGTGCTATGATAAAGGGGAAAGTTGAAATCTTCCTGTTATGAATAATTCTAAAAGAAATGAAAGCTCGAATGTAAAATTAAAGAAGCACCGAATTTTATTAAATATAAAGTTAAATTTTCTATTAAATATGATAGAGTTTTTTTAACTTTGAAAATTAGGCATAACGATGATCAGATCAATAAGGGGATGTGTGTGGAAGGACATTGTACAAATTGAAAAGTATTGCAAAGCCCCCTTTTCCTGCCCAAGAGGCTGAAAAAATAAATTCATTATAGTTTAATTGAATCAATGCATTCTTGAAGTACATTTCAAAAGTTCACTTAAGGATTAAAATTGTATCCAGACCGTTCAACATTTAATCACCGGATATTAACGCGGCCTGCATATTAATAATATAAAAAGCCGGTTTCCTTCGTGCGCAATATATCAATGTCTGCCCTCGCAGCTAATCCCATAAGATCGAAACGGTTGGCGTTCGGTTTCCCGTCCCCAACGCTATAATTTCGCCGATTTAAATGCATGTGCATGGCGACTCGATAGACACAGCCGATATCTCGGCTCTCGTCTCTACGCATTACGTGCGTGGCATCGGTCGGGAGCCGGGATCAACGTGAGATATCGTAATGAATTGTATCGATTCAACGCTCTGCGCTCCGGCTGCCGCTGAATATTTATACTTTCATTATTGCGCTGGACACCGTGGCGCGCTGACGACTATACTGCCTCCTCGGACATCTTGCCGAAAATCTGTTTACCAAGCACGCTACAGCCTCTTGCAATGTTTTTATACAGCGGGCGTTGTTGTAGGAAAGAATTTTTCAAATGAATGTTGTACAATTTCCAGGGGCACTGCGATCTGTTCTTTAAATGGAATGTATTTTTTCTCGAATTCGAATAAATTTCTGCGTAAAAAGGTATTGTACTAAGTAGGGGCTTAAAATTGATAATCTCTAATTTATAGGTTTCTAATAATATAGGAAATATTAGAAATTTAGTTCAAACCAATATAATTATGAAATTTTTATGTTGTGTCATTTTATGTTGTGACTGTACTAAAATAATATAGTTTTAACTACCAAAGGAAATTGTTTTGATAAAAATATATGTGACACATGTTTTGTTTAGTGCCCATCACCTGTATCCAAGTAGTAGACACGTTTTCTAACGATGGGGGTGGGAAACATATTTGGTTGAATATCTTGGAGACCTAAAATAAAATTGTGCATTTTCTACAAAGAATCCAATTACACAGTCCAGGTGACTTCATCTGTTTTTATTATATAATACATTAAAAAGCAACATTTCTTTGAGCATTTCTCCGTTTGAATGTTACCCTCCTTTTCTTGTGTATGCGTCTGTAAAAAGTATGTAAGTATAAACTGGAAATCTTGTTTCACAAGTGCCCAGGATAATTGAGTTTCGTATCTAACCTGTCTTCTCTTCTTATCTTTCCTTTTTCCGCTTTGAAAGCCGGTTAAATGGTTTATCCTATTTTACTGTAGTTCCACTCGGTATAGCTAACTTTTCACGTTTGTTTTCGTGTCACTGCAATTCGTGAGGAATCTTTCAGTAAATAAATTGCCGATTGTAAAGTCATGAAAGTAAAAGTCTTGTAAAGTCAGATTTTGTAATCGTAATGCATCTGGTATAATTAAGATTAAAATAATATTGAGAACTAATGCCGCACATTATATTCCACCTGGCAACTAATCAAAATTTCGAAAATTTCAGAATACGATCGTATTTTCAATTGCAAAGAGTATGTCATAAAGTACGTTTTCCCATGTTTGCGTTCTCAGATTTGAATAAACTGGAAAGCATTGAGAAATTAATTTTTTAAGCAACGCTTTTACTAAATATACATATTCCCCGTGGCAAGCAATCAAATTTTGAAAATTTCAGAATGAGATCGCAATTGTTTTTGGATTGCACCGAAATATCAAATCATAATGTATGATTTTCCAGCTTTCATTCACGCTCCTGCATATTAACACGTTTGTACTGAAAGCCACTGAAAAATTAATATGAATTTACGCGCTATACAGTGCGTCCCAAAATGTCCCAAAAATTAATTTAAAGCAACTCTGGATTGAGTGACGGTCCACAGCGCGACGATAAGGTGGAGTGGAATAAGTGCGTCCTAGTTTTTGCAAAGATGGACTTTAAACTGATATATTTTCAATCTGGTATGTAAAAACTTAACGCTCTTGGTATCAAACTCTTGCCACAGTTATTACTGATGAATTAGTAGTATGTAGGATTCCAATTTTGCTTGAGAATTATCATTTTGGTAGGATATTGTAGAAAGTGTCAACTAGGACGCACTTGCCCCGAAAATGGGGCAAGTGCGTCTCTGAGAGTTAAAAATGCTTTCGAACCTTGTTTCAAGTGATACGGGGCAAGAAAAGAATGATTAACAAGCTTGCCACAAGATGCTATTTATTGCATTAAATATATTGTTTAGTTTTATAGTTACCCATACAGTACGGACTTACCCCACCGTGATAGTACGCACTTGCCCCGTGTAGTAATATTTACGGGGCAAGTGCATCTTAGTGTTTTTTCTCAATAAATTAAAAAAAATACAATAAAAACGTTGTATTTAATGTAAATCTACATCAATATTTGTTGTACTTACCTAAAATAACAACACAGAAAATATTAATAACTTGTAAACTATTGCACGTTCAGGGTAACCTCAAAGTTGTACGTGTACCTCGCACGTGACTGTTTGGCATTGGTTGATTTAAGCGAGGTAGACACCTTTATTCTTGGGCGACATCTATGTCGAATAGTTCATACTAACTTATACTACATTAATAAATACAAGCTAGAGAAATTTCGTTCATATTATAATAAAAATAACCAATTAACGCACTTGCCCCGTTGACGCACTTACCCCACTCCACCAAATCTGAGAATATTTAATTTGAGTTTTGTATAGTATTAATGTTGTTCCTCAATTAGTCGAAAGTTGAGATAATGGACGTTACAGTACTCGGTTCGATTGCTTTCTGAATCATCACAGAAGATCGTCTCCGGTCTTGACGAGTGGATCAGAAATCGCCGTTCATTCAATTAGCCCGTGTCCACCGTAGGCTTTTCCAATTTGTACTCGGTCGTAGGCGAATTCGGCGTTGTTCTAGCGCGCGATTTCCTCGCGTGTTTCGAATTCCCTCTCGGAATTCAAATATTAGCGTGGTACCAACGCCCGGAGGACTTAGCTTTCTTCGTTACAAGCGTAGGAAACGACGTTGTACACACCGGGCGGACCTGGACCTGTTCTGGCTGGCGCGCGGCGTTGTCCGGCGGAAGTTTGGTCCGCTAAAGTTCTATAGAGACTAGCTACCACGGACGACCGTATTTCAAAACTTGCCACTTAGCTCGACTACCGGCTGAAACAATCCGGACAACGACCGGGGCCGCGACGACGACAGCGTTACCAGCTCGTGTCGCGTTCGAGCCCGGGAGAACTGGACCGTTTGTATACACGAGCACCCATTAGAATATTTTACGCGTGGCCTAGAAAAGAATAACCCTCGACGGTGTCCTTAAACGTACACAGAGCCCGCGGATTCGTTTGCGAGACGCGCGCGGAGAAATCCTACCGCGATATGTACTTCCCCTCGGAAATTTTCGGCTACTTCAAAGCTTTACACCAGTTCTTTTGCGTCTCCCGATGGTCGAGCTGTTTTTTTTAAATATTTTTGCTTATTTGGGAAATGGGGAAATTTGTAAAAATATGTAGCTTTAACGTTAGGCTTAACTCAATTTGTGTTCTTGTGTAATTACTTCCTAGTTTCTCATCCCTTAATAGTTTTGATATATTGAAAACAACCTAACAGCATTTTTATATTTTTAAAATATTTTAATGTTTCATATTGACCTGTTTTTGAATGTTCGGTTTATTTGGAACATCTGGAAATTTGTTAAGATAAACAGCCTTAATGTTACGACTTAATTTAACTTATGTCCTTGCGTAATTAGTTCTTTCCACGTTTTCTCCAGATTGTTCATCCCTTAATAGTTTTGATATATTGAAAACAACCTAACAGCATCCTTAGATTTTAAGAATATTTTACTGTTTCATATTGACCTGTTCTTGAATGTTTGGTTTATTTGGAAAATCTGGGAATTTTTTAAGATCAACAGCGTTAAAGTGTCGACTTAATTTAATTTATGTCCTTGTGTAATCAGTTCTTTCCACGTTTTCTCCATATTGTTCATCCCTTAATAGTTTGGATATATTGAAAACAACCTAACAGCATTCTTAGATTTTTAAAATCTTTTACTGTTTTATATTTTACGTAGCCAAATTCTTAGTGAATGCATAAAAATTCGCAGCCAAACAATAAATCGCCTGGTAATTCGATCAACAATTTGCAGTTTCCAACCGAATTAGAATTTCCTCTCGCAAGTCCGACACGACGCGCACCCGTTAAACAACCATAGTATTTAAAAACACGCTACGTTTTCGATCCGGTTCACACAGAATACGTCACAGCCCGTAGCGCCCGGACGGAAATCTATTAAAATCTGTCGCTGTCAATAAAGTTCGCCATTAATCGGCTTTCAGGTGAAACTCGCTCGGTAAAATATACGTGTCGGTAGTGTAGATATGTATAAAGAGAAAGAGAGACAGAGAGAGGGGGAACAGAGGAGAGGAGGCTTTAGTATTTACGCGTTATGAGCAGAGATGCGACAGGGACAAAGTACAGGTAATAAAGAGCGACGCGGAGGCTGCGCGGACCGAAGAGGGAAAACGGGCAAGAGACAGAATGTCGGCACAATGGGGGCATTCGGATACAGGAACAATAGCTGAATCCTGTCGGGAATCAATTTCCTCTCCCTGGTCGTCGAAATTACAACGGCGAATCTACATTTATTTAGTTGGGACGCCGGGACGACCGCGCGAGCAAACAATAATCCCGTAATTATACGGGAATGCGACGGCTCTTTTGTGGCCGCGATCGCGAGAAAGAATCGTTTTCACGAGCAATTTTATCCGGTTTCTGCGGCCACCCGGCTACAACGGGGAAACGGAACTCCAGAGACTTTTTTTGTTCAATTAAGAACACCCGATGTTTTATTCAACTATTTATCCGCCTGCTTGTTCAACCCTTTTGGCCCAGGCTTTTCCTATTTCGAGTCTCTACCCTCTCTTCTAGCCGGATTTTCTCCCTATCTATCTTTTAATCCAATGAATACGTTCTATATTATATCCACTATATTAAATTATATTTAAACTTGTGTCTTATACGGAACTTAAATTGGTTTTGTTTTAAAACAAGTTTAATAGCAGGGGTTCTTTTTTACACAAACTGACGCTTCAACATCAACATCTCCAGCCACAATTCAAGTCTACGCATTTGTACCTACTTCATTGTATTCCTGCCAGGGACCTTTAGTGAAAAATAAAGAATGTTAGTTACAACAATTAATGTGTTCTTTTTACTCGATCCTGCATATCAATATTCGATAACCGGCTTTGATATCGTATTGTATATTGTAATGATATGTTTAGTGAAAAATAAAGAATGTTAGTTACAACACAATTAATGTGTTCTTTTTTCTCAACCCTGCACATGAATATTCGATAATAGAATTAGATTAACATCTTCGAAAACTTTGGATACACAAAACAAGATTCGATTTTCGAAAAATTTTCCGCCGCCTTACTTGTTGTTGAGTCGTACTACTGAATTTTCTGCCACCTCCTTGGCTATCATATTCTCCTAATACAAAACTTGATGTTCGAAATTTTCGATGAAATTTTTACCGTCTGAATTGTCGTTGAGTTGCACTACTGAATGTCGTGCCACCTCCTTCGATAACATGTGCTCCTAATACAAGGGATATTGATAATTATATGGATAACAAGGGTGAATGGCAATAAAATAATCAAGACTATCGAGAAAAATAATAATATCATAATAAACGTGGATGATTATTATTTTACTTATGGTCACAGCTTAGTGTAATTGTCTAGGCTATGGTGTTTATACGTAAAGTGTAGTATCCCCGAAGAATTTCTCTGCAGCTGACCTGTTTATTTTATTCGCCAATTTCCTCACAGCATCTAAGATCGTTACATATTCAACAATTCGAGGAAAGTAATAAGAAACCATGAAAGAATTACGTCCCCGTAATTTACATTTTCCCAAGAGCGGTGAGGCATCTACAGAGTTCTGTAGTGTGCCGAAGACCACGGAGCCATTTCCATGGAAATTGCAGCAAGAGAGTTCCGACCTTTCTTTGCACAACACATTCCCTTATCTTGTTGCCGCAACGGCAGGTTTGAATTATCTTCCGAAATGCACACTCGGCTGTACACTATCAATTCCCGTGGATCGTTCTCGCCCAGGATTTTCGATTAGCGAATTATAATTAAAGTGAAACGGACAACGATATTCTCATTTCTCTGCTGGACTTCGAGTGTTCGATAGTCTCCCGGTCATCTCTACCGTACGATCGAGAACAAATACTTTCGATTTATCTGGGAACGAGAGAGCAGACATAAGAGACTTTTACGAATGAGTAGGAATCTCGCGTTATACACGACGTCCCGGATATAACAATTATTGTTCCGCACGATCCAATTATAATTCCAATTTTCGTCATGTTTGCGGTTAAACACGGAGGATCTGCGATGGAGACGCCTCGGGGCCAACAGATGGGCCGGAACTCCGGAAAAATCCACGGGAAATGTTCCACCGAAATTGCTCGTATACACGGTGCTCGAAATTACCATTATGTACATCTCGCTGGCCACTAAACTATTTATCGAGCTGTGCCGACAGGATTAGGACAATAACGAATTTCCGAAAGAAAGTAGACTGTTCATTTTCTTCGTCAGTGTACAGGGGCTTTCAAAATGTGTCATAAAAGACTTTATGGAACTTCAAAGTTGTTTTTTCGGAGAATGGTTCACTTGAGACCTGTGGTTCCTGCGAGATTTACTTTTTTCAAAGATCAAATTTGCTGTTCACGTTTTCAACTGATCTCCACCTATCAAGGATGCAGAATAATTTTACAGTGGTCGCGACGTATGTTTTTGAAACACCTTGTACAGGTATTTTCTCTTTGCGTAAATAAAAGCAGTAAAAATATTTAAAAAAATTTCAAACTATGAATTTAGCACCGCCACTTATCCCGATTTTTCGCGGAGTTATGAACAAGCAAAGCACTGAAAATTTTCATTCCGTCGTGCAAACACGCTGGCAAATTGTCCGAGAACAGAAACGTTTGTACGTTCCAAATAGTCATCCCGGTGTCTGCGCGCATTTAACAGAATCCGTGTGGTTTTACGAGTCATTAAGCGGGGATTTCTGACCAGTTAAAACCGAGGCGCGGAAAAGCCGATCGCGGATCCCTCGCCATAGAAAATATCCTAACTCCCCCCGTCTCAATAACCAGGTGATTCCACTTATTTAAATGCATACTACGCCGCCATGTAAATTCCATAATGGATCTTTGTATTCGAGAGCTCCGGCGAATCTCATCGCGAACGTTCCGGCGTGTTGCATACTTAACGATCGCCGGGGAAAAAGCGTTTTTTGCGACGAGTCTTTACGTTCCCGAAGCGTAAACCCGCCGCTGGCTGTTAAAACTGCGCGACGGAACCGACAAAAACCGTGAAAATATACTGACGAGTATTTTATTATTCCTGTCTGCTCTCAAACGTTTTCCAAACAAATCTTTATTAAACGAATCTCCTCGGAAATTTTCCCGCAAATTTGCCGTGCTAATTCTTAACAATCGCAAGCTTTAGTTATTAATTTTTCAAATATATTTTTAAAGAATTTTCTTGTAGACACATTAGTCTTTACAATAGCATTTAGTTCAATTACCAGAGATTGAGCACTTATTTAGATGACGATTAACACTCCGAGTCAAAATAGACCCAGGCACCGTCGGAGGGTTAACATGCCATTTTTGGCTCTTTATCTTCAGAAGCAAAAGATCAGGAAAGATCTGAGCTCCTCAGAACTTGCAAAATTATTGCACAAATAATTTTTATTTTGTTTTATAAAGATCGGATTTGTGACTATCGGTTAAAATGGATAGACCGGTTGCGAAGGTTAAGGAAACGAATTTATGGATTGACTGTAACACGTTTTTGCTCTGTCAATTCCACGCGACTCCGCCAGCAGTCGTCGAATGAAAACGCCGGAGAAACTTCCGTCGAAGAAAAGTGTCAAAGAGTGTTTACATGTTGTCCTCGTCTCTAGTTTAAATGTACTTTCTTTGTCTGTTCGCCTCTCGGCTTATGTTCACAGCGCGATATAAAGCGGCAGAAGTGTCATTCTCTACCGTTGGAAAGTCGGTAGTGAGGTTCGCTTGTTGGATACAGCCTTAAAAGCAAGGAGGGACCGACCTTATCACGCGTCGCGAACGTAATTCGGTTTGTCCGGTAGATTAAATAATTAAATGCAGTCTTCGGAGTCTCACCTGGTATTTCTGAAATTATTTCTATCGCGTGCTTTTAATATTTCTTTGTTTCATTTTAATACTTTCAATCTTTTCCTCAAACTTTTGGAATTTTTAAATATTAATATCGATTTATTCAGAAACGAGCGTTCAGAACGATGATTATTTTTATTGTATAATTCTGATATTATCTCGACTTATTTTAATGCTTTCAACCCAGTTTTGAGTAAAGTACAAATTAGTAGTTTTTCGATGTTACAATTGTTCAAGTTGTGGGATTTTGAAGTGAATATGCGATGATAATAATTACACGAAAATTGAGTTTTAGATTGTTGAAGTATGACGGTGTAGTTTGCATCTGGTCCTCGAATTTGTCGAACATTGAGAATGTTAATAGAAGCTTGTTATTACACTCGCGATGCCAGCACGAGATTATTACAGAATGCACCAATCGTGAAAGTTCGAAGTAAAATGTTTTAACACCGCTTTTAGGTGCTTTAAAAGTTTCATAGTCTATTAAGCTTTATTATTAAGCAATAAGCAGCTTGCACACTGTGTATGCAAATAAAACGCAGCTTTATGTCCCTGAACTTTCATATTAGCACATCATCTTAAAATATTCCGAACTAATATAAAACATGGCAGCAGAGTAGGGCAATAATCAACTAATATTTAAAAATGACTAATAGTCTTTTTGAATGTTAGGCATAGCAAAATAGTCATTAGTAATTAGATAAATAAATGGCAACTAGTAGATAACTAAATAGCAAATAGTCAGTCACAGCTCTAAGTAATCGTTAGCTATTGCTTATTAGTGAATTAGTAGTTGATGATGAGTCATCAATCTTTAGCCATCAGTCACTATTGTGCAATTAACATACATTAATATTATCTCTAACTAATCAAAAAGTTTTGACTAATGACTATTTTGCTATGACGAACATTCAAAAAGGCTATTAGTCATTTTTAAATATCAGTTGATTATTGACCTACTCTGCATTGCACCCATCAAATTAAATTTCCCCCGAACTAAATCATCTGAATAAAAAAACATATAGCTCCCACTAATGCGCTATATCTTAGAATATTAAAAAGTTTTCCAATTTGATATAATTTCACCCGAATTATTATGTATAGGTATATATATTCATAAAACTGAAGTCGCTCTATGTGTTTGAAATATATAATAAAATGAAAACAAATAGAATAACGAAAATGTAATGATTTTCCTGAGAAAAATGATAAAATTGAGTTTACCTAGATGCTCGAGTAAATAAATATTTATTCATTGTATATTACTTTTATCTGATTTTTGCCACAGGTAAATCAAAATTTTTATTCTTATTTTTATAGGTAACACAGTACTTACTTTTCTTTCATCTTTGCCACAGGGATTTCAGTGAGCGAAAGGGCATCTCGTCGATTTTTAAAAGAGAGCGTCTGGAAGCAGCTCTCACGTAAACATCCTCAGTCTAATTAACATTATTTAGCGTGCACACTTTTGCAAAAATGGTGCGCGGTGAATGAGAAAAGTTTCGTCTTCCGCGAACACCCGCAGGATTTACTTGCGTCCAGCATTGAAATTTTTCGCGAGATAAGGAGATGGTCGAATGGCAGAAACATTTTAACAGTTTTTACTCGGCTTGAAAGGTGGGAACACGGCTTCGTCCGGGCTCTCTCGGCCGTTTCTATTAATTCGAGCCGTTTCATTTATTCGACTCTCGACGCGGCGCGCTCGGCGTCCCTTCATATCTTCGCCGGGCGAGCATCCCCGCGATGGAATTTCGAAACAAAGTCAAAAAACTAATTAGCCAACAAGATACGAGATAAGTTCGAGCTAGTTCCCGCGGATGGAAATTCGCTGGAATTTCCGCTGCAAGTTATGTGGAAACGAGATTGTTTCACTCAATGGAAACTTGTTGTGTACTTTCAGCGAGCCCCGTAATAAAAGACGAACGATCTCCTCGACGAAAGTAAAGACAGAACGAGAGAGTGAGAGAGAGAGAGAGAGAAAAAAAAGAGAAGAATCGTTGGAGAAAGAAAAAGAGAGGAAAGAATTTCGCGGGGGCGAAATCGAGCATAATTAAGCGCGCCGTTACTCTACGATCTATAATCACTCGAGAAGTTATTACTCGTCGCTTTCTTCTGCTTTTCGCCGAATATTATTCGATGCCTGTGTTAATGAAAAAACTTCGCCGATTTACGAAGACAAGCTCCGACTTTTAAAAGTTTGATACGGGTAAACGTTCGCTGCGGAGGAACTTTGATAATTTTAAATGAAAAAGTTAAATACGCTCGATCAAATTCGCCCCGGTGTTTACGTGGTAAACGCTCGGACGCTCTCAATGGCCGGACTAATTACGATTCTCGGTCTTGAAATGGTCAAATATGTTCGCGTTAATTAAATCGCTTTTCCCTTTCGCGTGTTACAGATGAATTACCCAGGTGGGCTTTGGTCTGTTTCGTTCCTTTAGTTTTTCATCTGACACTCTTTTATTACTGAAAATGTAGATGTACATTTTTTGAAATATTGTAACATCTAACGTGTGGTTCGAAGTTGGAATTAAATCATTTCCATTCTCTTCTTCAACGTGTTATTTGTGCGGAGAGTACTTGTTTATTTTCAATCATTTTAATGGACGATGTTTAATGTCACGCGGAAGAGAAAATAATTTGTACAACATTTGTATTCTCGCCTTCCCAGAGTCGCCAGATTGAGACGAGTTTCCCCACCCCACCTTCCCCTTTCAGCATCATGCAGTAAGATATCAATTTTTTAAACAAACGCGATTTCAACATTAAAAAATTACTTAATGATCAGCAAATACTCTTACAGCATCGTGGAACAAGAATTTTTAAATGAACATTTTATTAATAAGAAAAGATTTAATGGTAGCACAGATGAGACGGTAGATCTCTGCGAGCCTAATCAACATTCGATCAGTGACAGTGATTCAAGGTTGCCGAGGAAATAAGTCCGAAGCCTGCGGAAAGGAAGGACCGTAAGCAATTGGAGTCTCGTTAAGCGGGAATCCTGCGAAATCCCTAATGAACGCAGATTGCCGATCGCAATTAACGCGCGTCCGAAATTAGCAGCAACTAACCGAGCGCTCGCTCGACGCCATGCGCAAGTTCGCCGGATATCAAAGCTAGCGAATTGCGTTTTCGCGCAAGTGCGAGCGCAGGCCGATTCCCGAAAACCGGAAGAGAGGGTTACCGTTGCCTCGTTAGCTTAATGATCTCGTGCAAGGCTTCCTTGGGAAAGCGTAGAACTTAACTCGTCGGCAGCTGAACCCCCCACGAACACTGCATCGGCAACGTAAGATTAACTGGCTACTCTCTTCTCGTTTGACTTCCATCGGCCATAACCGGAAACGAGACGCGGAAACAGATCCCACCGTCTCCGTCGAAGATTCACGATCGCCGGAAGTTTTATTGCGATTTAATCCTTTGAGATACGCGAGCGAGGGGGTGGGAAATAATTAGACCCGGCTTCGAATTTTGCACCACTCGGAATTTATGATCCCGGCGAGCTTGAGAACTGTTTTGCAGAGTTTTATACTGATCCGAATCTGCGATTGCTGGGAGCTCACGTTCCCGGGAATTTTATGTAAGAATGAAATCGTCTGTGTTGGATTGAGTTTCAAGATTAAGTTTATCTTAGAATTTAATGTTCGAATTTATGACGCTATCTTTTTGTTGAAAGTAATTTTATATTGTAATTCTAGACTGTGTTTGAAATATTATGCTGGTTGAACAATTTTCATATAATTGGAAAGTATATCTTGGAAAATGAAGTTCGACATTGACATAATCCTTGAAACGTGTTACGTAAAAGATTACTTTTTTACTTGTACCCTTCATTTTTTACTGAAGGGAAAAATATGCTTGACAAAATATTCTTGAGCAGTTTCTACGTTTCTAGCCACAATTTACTACAAATCAATGTTCATGGATAAGTAATTGAATGATTTATCGAAAACTCACCTCGACGACGTAGTGGAGACCAGAAAGCGTCATTCTTGCCACAGAATCTTTCCTTCTGACCGGTTGTTGCCATCTTCTCAGTGTAACGCCCTGTTAACAACAATTTTGTTAATAACAAAAGCAACACCTGACGTCTTACTTCATGGCAATTCAGTGAAATTTATTAAAATCGTCGAAGAAAAAGGAAATTTTAATCTGTCTTCTTGCAAATGATCTAAATCTTTATTTTTCATAAAGATTGCAGTCTACTAACAAGAAATAAATGGTTCTAACAAACAGAGGAATTATAAAATATAATATTACAAAGAATGATATTTATTTAAGAAGAAAACAGAATTTTTAATTTATGCAAACGGCAATAAACGCTAAAACACGCAAGAAACTTTAAAAATGTACAGTTCCAGTGCTTTATGTCGCAACAGAAATATTGCAAGAGTCCATTTCATAACGAAGAGCAACGTCTACGGTTGCAATACGGCACAATTTTCATGGGAAACGACTCGTTCTACACGAAGACACAGTTCTTTTATACTGCACATCCGCGCAAAAACGTGGCTCGAAGTTACTGAAACTGTTCCGGAAAAAGTAAACAAAAGTATACTTCCCCGGCTATTACAAAACTTCGCGGGCGCATGTCGCGTTTCCGTTCTGAACAAGTTTTAATGGGACTCGAGCCAATAGCTCAATGTTTGAGCTCGACAATTGAACTGCACGTGGAATCGTATGTGCAAACTTAAACTCTGAATTAACAAATTTCTGTCGAGTTCTATAAAAAAAAAAAAACGTCGGTAGTGTCTCAGTCCCTTTAAAAATTAATTAAACATATACAAATGTTCATAATGTTATACAAAAGAATACTGTTGTATTCTGAAGGGTCTGCAGAATCGTTCTACGTAGAAATCATTCGCATTACGTCCACGGCTTTACATATAAAAATTGTTGAAGTTGAAAATTGACCTGAAAGGTGTCACGCTCTCATTGAAAATTATTTACTAATTTGTTACTCTAACTAATAATGACTAATTATTTAAGCTCACTCGAACGTCCATAAAATAATAAAAAAATATCGTATGTGTAAAAGTCTATAGAAACGTTCGCATAAATCTCACGCTTACAATAAAAAGAATTTTTCAAATGGAAAATTGACTTCTTCAAAATTAAAGTAGATAATTGACAGAAAATGCAATTGCCAAGCATCGAGTTCGGATAACGAGTTATCTATGATTCAAGATAGGTATTTCTGGGTTGGCGAATGGGGAGCAAATAAACAATAATTAAGTGTCTGGAATTAAGCTCCCAGGGGAATGTGACTTCCGGCGGGTTGTCAAACACGGCAGCTCATCATACTCGAAAGGTTAATAACCAGGGAGCTTACCTCTGGCAGATCCGTGGTATCTGGCACGTCCCTTGTAATATCAGGATCCGGTGGTCTGTGTTCCGGAACAAGGGCACCGTATTTCCTAGACGCCATTCTCCGTCTTCGGTCCAGCCATCTTTGTCTCTCAGCGGTCTCAGACTCCTCGTCCACGCCGAAGAATTGCGCGGTTTCGCGTTTGATGTAACTGAAACGATAAATTAGCGGTTTCACTCTACGAGCATCAATCATTCGTTTTTAGCCAACAGAGACATTGTTCTGCACGAAAAGTCATTTATTGCACGACTAATAAATTAAATCGCGGATCTTTATGCATTTATAAAAGAATTGATTGGTCGAAATATAAAATAGTGAAAGATTTTAAACATTCAAGAATGTTGTAATGTCAATGTAACAAAGTCGTTAAGGGATGAAATCAATTTTTATGTTATTCCTGTTTCCCACGATCGATGCAAAACATTTTTACTTTGCATAAAGATCCGCAGTCTACTAATAATAAATTATATTTTCATGTTCCTCTCTCTGATATTAATGAACTCATTTTATATTATATTTTATATCCAAGTGTCTAAAAAATCTTCAAATATCTCAAAAACAAATCATTTAAAAAAAAATCTTTTAGGGAAAAGTTCATGTCCATTTGACGTTGAATCAGGGGATAAAGATTATATCAAGGTAAGTATGATATTATATGTGCAGGTGGCCCTGATAATTTGTTTATTCGCTGTACCTCGTTAAAATTACTATTTGAAATATTTTTTGGGGCTGTGGAGGATACTCACTTCCTGATTGTTTCCGTTCGACTCATGTTCCTCCTCAGCCTGGGTCTCTGCGTGCCAGGGTTAGTCGCACAGCTGGTCACCTGTACATGTGGCTTGGGTGCGGCGGGTGCTGACACGCTTCTGGTAACACTGGGCCCGGTCCCAGACCCAGCAACGGTGCCAGGTGTGACCATTGACATCGTTGCTGTCGTCGTGATCGGTGTGACAGCCGCTGGGTCCGCTTGCGGCGGACCAGAACTACCCACCGGGTACAAACTGATACTTTGGCCATTTTCGCCGTCGGGCCCACTCGAGGAGACCGTTGATGTGCCTGTTGTTCCTGATCCTGGCGATGGTTGCCTGGAAAATTGATAATAAAATCGTTAGTTTAAGATGAAATAATAACTCCTGCTATTTTAATGCTCTTTTTATCTTTGTTGAAAAAAATGTTTGTGGTCGCTGAGTCAATCTGTTAACTCTCGGACAATGGGCGATTTTTATATAATTCTATATAATTGGCAATGTTTAGGACCTTCACAGAGCTTCACAGCTCTAATTAATGATTTTTTAAATTTATTTTTGACGATATCTCGTGTAGACGCATTAGTTTCTCCGATATCCTCAATGAAACAGCTATTAAATGACAGTTTGGATGGTCCCGGTCAAAAATGACTCCGGCACTACACTCGGAGGGTTAAATATCGACAATTTTCCGAAATTTAGCTTTTTGTATTATATAATTATGTTCTGTCTGGAGGTGATCCATAGTTTCCCCCCGATTTTTATGAGAATTTGAAAATCCACATAAAAATCGTCCGAGCAGCCATTAAAATGGTAGTGCACATTCCCGTCTGGTATTCGCGCAGTGCCACACAAACATAGCTTGCTCACGGACATATTTACTGTATAACTTTTAACGATAAACCAATGACGGGCTCCCTCGGCCACATTACTTTTATACCTCAGCCCGGGATAATAAAAGTCGGACCAAATGGGGATTCAAAAGAAACATTCGGAACATTGTTAAAGCGAACAACTTCGGCAAAAACGACAGATTTACCTGAGAAACTTGACGTCAGGTGATATGCAAAAGTCTGCTAGCACGCATTATTCATTCAAATACAAACAAATAATAGTTACAAATGTTTCTTTCATCTCCAATTCTTCATAATGAAATTCTGCGCAGCTAGAACTTCACATGGGAATATGCTATGCATTTCTCACGAAGTATAAGTTTGCCCTTCATCTTCGGTCAATGTCAGTTCAAGGTCATTCGAAGGTCACATACAGTAGTGGACAAAAGTTTAAGACGCTCTAAAAAAGACGATAACTATTTTAATATTGTACTATAAGATTTTAAGTTTTTCTGAGAAGTTAGAGCAATTAGTTTACTACAGGATGTGAAAAGAAATTTTTTCAAAAATTGTAATTGATCGGAATTGTCGAAAAAAATACTAAAAGTTGAATTTCTAACTTTTTTATGTGAGCCTTTATGGAAAATTCAAAAAATACGTTTTGTAGATCTGTGTCAATCAAACATATTCTGAAAATTTCGTTTAAAAAACGGACGACGTTGCAATGAGCTACAAACGTTTAAAGATGGTAAAAATGGTAAATTTTCGGCATGTAGTAACTGCAACAAATCGTAAAAATCTGCAATGTTTAGTTCAAAATTCAATTTTTACCATTTTTCAACAATTCCGATCAATTGCAATTTTTGAAAAAATTTCTTTTCACATCCTGTAGTAAACTAATTGCTCTAGCTTCCCAAAAATGTTCAAATTGTATAGTACAATATTAAAATAGTTATCGTCTTTTTTAGAGCGTCTTAAACTTTTGTCCGCTACTGTATATAGTTATTTTTAATAAAACCATCGATAACCTTGAAAACAACCCCTGCGAGGGTTGCAAAAAGAATTTAATCCTTTGTCAAAATTGAAGGAGATATTCTGGGGGTCACGCGCAAGTGAAACACCCCGTATAAACTCGTCGGTTATCGGAATCATCACGTCCGCCAACACGTTCGTGCGGACGCAGTTCCGCGCGTTATGTTTTCGCTTAGAAACGGGGTGTCTGTTCCGCATCAATGCCCGGAAATTGCATAAACATCCGCGCGGCATCATCTCCCGGATGACTCGATAGAGATTGGCCTGGGGTGGTCGGTCCAATTTCGAATTTTAGCGCAGCCGCGCGTCGCCGGCCTTATCTCCGTTCCCTTTCACCGTGGATCGCGCAGAAATTGCTAAAAAGCAGTGACAGCACCGTAGAAGGAAAACCAAAAGATCGCCAAGCACACCGGGTCACGTAGCCCGAAGAAGCTGAGCGCTAAAGAGGCTCTTTCTCTCGTCAGATCGGAAATCGTGTGGCAGCGTTGAATGTGCGCGCCGCTTATAAACTCGCTCGCATAATCTCTGAAAAAAAAGCTGGGTGGAAAAGGAGCACAAGAGGGGGCCGAACGAAGGAAGGGAAAATTATAAGCCTCTCTGCCGGACGAAAGTTTCAAGAGTGCGACGAGAAACAGACACATACACACAGAGAGGGAGAGAGAGAGAGAGAAAGTGAGCGCGCAGCCAAAAATGGCGACTCACAGAGACACACCGTGTGCACGATCCCTGCGGAACCGGCGAACTTTTCAATTTTATCTGGCTCTCATCTATTCATGACTCGCCGGTTTCGTGTCCCGGCATTCTTTCACGGGATTCCACGGGAAAACACCGGGACTCGTTGCTGAAGAGCGCCGGAGTCTTCGACAACAATCCCGGAGCCTCTTCCGCTTCGTCCCGGAAGTTCGATAAGTGTAATTTTCGAGGACACCGTGCACTTACCAGGGAAAACTTCGCCCACCGTTGATTGGAAGTTACGGGACGGTCTATTCCTCGCCGGGATTACGCGGCGAAATATTGGCGAGCTTACGTTCCGCTGGGAAATGGCGAACGGGGACAAACGGACCGACTTTCTCCCCTTTTCGCGCGACATCGACGCCTCGGGGATCCACACTTTCGCCACCAGAGGCGCCAGATTAGGACTTGTGTCCCCACTCTACGATGCTGTTTCCCCACGCTTCCATTATACGTAATTCGTGTCACATGACGCGTTCCGTGTCTGTCGTGGGAGAGGGGGGAACTTCTTCCCCTCGATTCAATTCTCCCTCTAAAGAATAAGTGTTGCTCTTCAAGTATGTTGAAGGAAGGTTGTTGTGACAACTCGTTAAAATTATTTGAGAACAAATGTCCAGTTCCTGTCTTCCGCAGTTGACGCAGACATGTTTGATTTTGTATAACGATTCACAGTTTAATCATAAGTAGACTGCGGATCGTTACGCGAAATAAAAATTGTCTGCATCGATTGCAAGAAATAGAAACTAAGTTGAATGTTATTTCTTCCCATAATGATTTTAAGGTGAAATAAAAATTTGTTTAAGCAATGAACTTTAATCGATCAAATATTTTCCATTTTGTTCGATGATCTGTTGCCATCTTTCTGGTAGTTGAATAAAGTCATTGTCTATTTTCACAAAGCTGCGACAACTACATATTGGATAACAAAATTGGGTTACATTTCACCTTAAAATACCGAAATTACTTTCTTACCGACCCAATAGAGTAGAAATTATATATTGACATCTTCAATTTTTAAAGTTTATCTACACTTTGGAATTTCTTATATGTACTCAATTTTGCTATAAATGCATAAAGATCCGCAGTTTATTCATAACTTATCCGAGCCAGGGCGCAGTGGTAAACATAGTGGGCATCCCATGTACTGTTTTGAAGACCGACTTCGCGGCGAGTAAGAAAGTTGCGATTGCCACGGGCAGGTATCGAATCACTGTAACTTCCGCGGGTGTGTTCAGTAAAATTACGCTGCTTTGACTTCGCTCGTTAACGCGTTCAATATTTGTTCGAAATTTATAGGGATTTCCGTGTGACTTCTGTCCTCCTCGCGTGTACTTTGCGCCAACTTGTTAACAAACACCGAAAGCTGTACAACGTAATTGCGTCGCGAGTTACCTACGTGCCGCAACTACCTATGGCGGACTGTTATAGAAATTTCATGTACGCCAACCTCCATTAATATTCGTACTGTGTCGCACACTCTTTCAGAGGGCACGACTTTTTCGAAATAATAAATAACCTTTTCAAAGTTTAACAAAAAAAGCTCGGGAAGTTAAAAGGATTCATTTAGAACAGTCACGGAGAGATTAGAACTTCTAGATAGATCGTTTTTTATCTGGATCTATTTTGAAAATACATATTGTCAATATTTGTTAGATACATTCGGAAAATTTGATAACGAGCTATGAATTTATTCGAACAAAATGGCATCCGAAATCCATATTTCAACTCGGCAGAATTTCCCAGCGATTATTCTCTCAAAATATTTTTCGATGGCTCGTTCCACGATGAGCATTGCAGATAAAATTTGTAGAAATACCGCTAGCTATTGCGGACGAATCTTGCATTTTTATTCAAACAAAATGGCGTCCATTTCACCCGACCAGAATTTTCCCCCGATTATTTTCAGACGACTAGAAGCGCGCGGACGTAAAAACTGAATAATTCATTAAATTCAATATAAACATAATCAACTGAAAAACGCATCGGGCAGCGTGGCGTGGCCGAATTCGATTAATCGAACCATCGCAGAGACAATCGGGTTGTACCGAGGGTTCCATCGCGAAAGTAGCCGGGAACTGTCCAATTATTTTCTTCGAATAATTCAATGAAATTCCGATCGATAATTGCCGATAACTCGCGTGGCGAGAATGCGAAGTGGAGTAGTTTCTGGTCCGGAGTTTCAGCTGAAAAATGAGCCGCGATAGGGGGTGGAGGGCGAATACAATGATGGAGGGCCCCGGTCGTCAAAGACGGATTCCAGACGAAAACAATGAAACGTCGGCAAACAGAGGAGGCATAATTGTGTCTCGTGACAATAAAACTCTAATATCCGGTGCGCGCGATGTGTGCACACCCGGGCTACGAGGAAATGTGGGCCGTGCAGAACAGGGCGCAGAAAGCGGAAGGAAATTGGCGGTTGGTCGACGAGAATTTCGCCGGCGAAATTCCCTCTTCTGCATGGTGAAAAACGTGCTCTATCCCTCCCCCATATTTCGCTCTCTCTCTCTCTCTTTCTCTCTTTCTCTCTCTTACCCCATCGGTCCCGGTTATTTTCCCTTCAACGGCCCGGGATCACGGAGCTTTCAACCTGCCAGCGACACGCTACACGAAATTTAAGACTGTGGACTGCTGGGGAACGAAATGGATAGGACCAAACAAGCAGAATAATTGACCGCAAGCCAGGCGAATCAGATCGCTTTCCGGTTAACAATAACCACAGATTTTCATGCGGAATAAAAATTCTTTGCATCTGCGACAACTGGGAGGAATAAATACACCCGATCCGTTTTCGTGTGATAAACAGACTTGGGCTTTATCCAGACGAAAAATTATAGTTGAGATATCATTTCATTTGGTTCAAGCTTATTTGGAATAACCACGTACTATTTTATTTGGACAAATAATTTTCTTTTCGATTATTCATTCTTAGCCGGCGGATCTCAACGTAAAAAATGTTTGCATTGATTGCAGGACTCAGGAGCCAAATAAAAATTGTATTCTTCTTTTAATTATCCTATTAAGCTGAAACTAATACATTGATATCCTTAAATATTTTTAACATGTCCACTGCTTTAAATTGTCCGTGACCATTTTTGTCATAAATGCATAAAATCCGCAGTCTATTTGATCTTTATCTGAACTTTCCCAAATAATGTTCAATTCCATCTGGTCGGTATCGTCAATTGTGTCTAAAATACAGATTCCTCTATTGTACAGTGGCCCACAAAAGTGTTCGTACGCCCTTTAAAAAAAGAATAAATTTTTTATAATTGTACCAAACGCGCGACCTGAAGTTTTTTGTCGGCCACAGTATATCTCACATTGTACATAACTGTCAGATAAAGTTACTATACAAATTACTATACAAAAAGGTCTCTATACAAATTACAATTTATTCTTAATGTTTTTCACACTCTCTTTTTCGCAGCAAGTAAGTGCTTCAAATTTATTTGATCCTGTGATTTACACTACTGTGGTATAAAATTATCTTACAAAATTTAATTTTTTCTTACGAAAATTTTCAGACGCAATAAATGTTTCTTAATGAAAATGATCCACATTAGGATCGAAACGTCCAGATACATGGTTAAATAATTGCACAATTGCTGTAGTGTTACAACTGATCGAACCTTTCGCCGAAATCATCAACTCTTATCCAATCAATTACGATCGAGAAACATACTTCACCTTTAGATAAAGTTACTGTTCTACATCTCTGTAAATTAGTTAGCCAAGTGCTTGTAATAAAAATGATTAAAAAATAATTAATTTGAATTAAGTAGATATTGAATGATATCCATAAAATAAAAATGATACATTATTTTATAAATAAAACGTGGCCGACCCTGGTACGTTTCATATTTCGTGCACAGACAAGCTATTAAGAATTCCATTTATCCAAAAGCATACTGATCAAGGAAAATTACCGAATGTTTGCATATGGTAGCCTCGAGCTGCGTTTCAGTCAATGCACTAGATCTTTCGCGGTTACAAAGCAACCACACGGGCAATTTCATAGAAGCTTTGTTGTCCTTTCACGATAGTGATCTTGATCTGGTGGTAGCTTTGCGATCCTGAGTGGCGGCCAGAGGCTATCGGTAGCGCGCGGATTCACGTCGAAATTCGTGCTTTGAATAGGAGATGACGCTGCCAGAAATTGCATTAGATAATTATACGCGTAGCCTGTGGCAGTCAAAGACGAGTGATTATGTTACGGGCCTAACTTCAGCGTTACGTTTTAGCCGGTACACCGGAGATCCTCCTCAATTAGCCCTCTCTAATCGATCCTCTACCGTCGTCTTTACGCTTCCACCCCCCCACCACGTAATTAAAACCGAATAATTCCGGTGGGAGCGACGGCGGTTAGTTTATTTATAATAGCCTGATGTAATTAGGCGAGATCCGCTGAAATAGAACGTACGCGTTCCCGATGATTATCGTCGCCGATACATCGGCCACGAATTTCCACCTGCGAAAAGGGAATAGCAAACGTGGCGCGTGCTCGCGCGAAATTTACAACGCGCGTAATTTTCGAGCGATAAATTCGACATTCGATATCAAAAACGGCCGGTTGCGTAAATTTTATTTCCACGGAAACACGTTATTCCCAGCTTTTTCGAACAGTAAATTTCTTGAAAAATCCTCGATATTTAAATTGCGATTATTCCGTGAAAACAAATGCCGCGACCATAAGCCTGGGCTCGTTTCAAAGCTTGAAGCCTCTATTTCGGCGAAGCAGCGTTCATTCTCCTCGAACATATTTTTATTGCAGCCTCGTATTTCAAAGGTCTCCAAAACCTTTCAAAAATTTTTGCACTGTTTTATAGGACAAAAATGAGGAACAAGTATACTTACTGTGAAGTTGCTATTACACCTCTCATTCAAAGCTCGACAAAACGACGTAGAAAAATCGTACATCAATTTTCAAGCACTCGTTGCAAAAGAGGAAGCTTCAGTCTTTAAATCGGTGGTGGTTTCAGTCACGGACAAAATTTTTCAAATTTTTCACAGGCGTGTGAATGTGTATTTTCGAGGAAAAAACGCGCCTTCAGTTTCTCGCCCGGTACAGCATGGAAAAAGATCTCAGAATAAAATGAACGAGGGATTATGAAACTAGATGTTTGTAGCTTGAAAACAAGCCCTTTATTGTTGGACGATCATTTTTTACGAATTTCTCACAGTTCTTTGGACAAACACTTCTTGGATCCACTCGATCGCGGAAAATCCACAGTCGAGTGATCATCGGGAGCAAGCCAGTTAATGAGAAGCCGTAAATCGTCGCCTCGATTTTAAAATATTAAATCGCGGATTAATCGGGGACCGGGGAGCATGAATTGCCAGTAGAAGCAGCGGATCGTGGCCCGGCAATATTTCATGGTGTTCCATCGACCGCAAGAAAACCGTTCGCGCGATATTCTCGGGTACAATAAATAAACGGAACAAGAGAAGGATCGAAGTTTCTTTTGCGCGAGCGGGAAAGGGAGCGTGCGGAAAATAAAGGAAGCAAGCAGAACAACGTTGTGTTTCGGAATCGCGGAACAGACGGGATTCAAATAGGCTTTTGTCTTCATTTCCGTCAATTACGTTCGCGCCATTTAATTTCGAAGCTTTCCTGCGAACTTCTTTTCAATTTCCTGGCCAAATTAAACAAGCGATAAATATTGATCGTGTAACACGCAGCTTTCGACGATGTTCTGATTAGGCACGCGTACGAGTATTAAGCGATTATGCTTCTTAGGCGAGTCACGCTAAATTAACGACTATCGCACGCATTAGTGGAGCTTTTCATGTTTTAACGCGTTACTGCGGTGGATTATTGATCGTCACTTTGTGGACGAAATTGTGCAGTGGGTTCAAAATTTGATCTGTAATAATTTCGTGAAGAATAATAGTGCAATCATAAATTTTAATTTTTTTCCGGGATATTTCTGCACGATGTAGTAGGTGAAAAACTGAGGACATGTTTTCTGGAAAATGCTGCAAATTCAAACGTCTCCAAAAACTTACAAAAATTTTTCCCCATTCTGAAACTATCACAGATTTGAAGGTTGAAGTCTCCTCTTTGCAACAAGTTCTTAAAAATTGTTGTACGATTTTTTTTCATTATTTTATGCATAAAAAAATGGGGAATAAGTTTGTTATTAGGCAAGGATGGAAGTACACCGTTCATTCAAAGCTCAATAAGTCAACTACAAAAAATCGTAAATCAAGTTTCAAGTACTCGTTGTAAAGGGGAAGCCTCAATCTTTAATTCTACTTTGGTTTCAGCCACGAGAAAAATTTTTCAATGTTTTCACAGACGTTTCAATCCGCAACAATTTGGACCAGAAAAGAGTGTCTTTATTTTCCCAGTCAGTGGATCACGAAAAGATACCTTAGATGAAAGTGAACAATAGATTGCGAAAGTAGAGACTTCAAGCTTCAAAATGAGTCCAGGTACATTGCTGTACTATTTTTTTTTTAACGAAATGCTCGTAGTTCAAATGTCGACAATTTTGTTGCAGTTTGTTGCTTTTGTTTTGTTAGATACATTCTGTAGGCTTTGTGATATTTTCGGTGGACGTGCTAGAATAAGAGATAATTGTATCTGCGTTCTTAATCGACGGCACTCGGCGGAGCAGTGTCCTGATAAACTGGCAGTTAACTACGAAAGCTGGAAATGAGCATCGGGGTAGGTATCTGCATTTAATTTCCGGCCCCGCGCTGCCGTAACGAAACGAGACACGTGGTTCCTGTTTGCATCGCGCCGCCACGACGTATTTATGTCGAAACTTAAGCAGATAGTTGCGGTTCAAGTCCGAGCATTCGTCCCTGTGATATGCACGATCGAATGCTTTATAGCCTCGCCGTGTAACAGATTAATTTCCAACTGTATTTTACACTGTTTCCTGCCACGTCGAGAGAGAATGCCCCGAAAGCAATAATTAGGTTGCAGATCTATAGCACAGGGATCGTGTAGATGATCTATTTTTGTGGCAAAATTTCAGTAACCACGATTGATACATTAATCATTGAATAATACAATTTTTTGAACAGAACAGATTTTTTTTTTAAAGAAAAATAAATTTAATCAATTTTGGTTTTATTAAAGAATAATTTGATTTATGTAAGGTTCAAGTAAGGTAAGAGAAATATAAATATAGAATAAAATAAAAAATTTTTTTTTGTTACTGTATAATATTTTATTAATAATATAAATTTGTATAAAAATCCACCCACCAAAATAAGAGAAAAGTGTGCATTAAAATTTTTCCATACGTCACTGTATAATTTAGAATAAGAGAAATAATTTTGTTTCGTTGATGGGAAAACAAGTCACCGAATAGATTTTAATTTTTGTGTTACTGAGCTCGTCTTTCTTATTTTCTTCGTATAAGATGATTTATTTTCAATGTTTCTGGAATAAGGCTGACTGTCTCTGATTTAAATACGATTCTGTGCTCCACTTCGACATAATAGATTTCCGAAACGGCAGCAGCATCGAAAGAACGCACCATATATTCGCGATTCATTAATTCTCGCATTTCCAAAGAATTTATCGCGCGGCAAAGAATTTATTTCTGATCAATTTTTTCGTACCGTGAATACCATTTTTACAATCGCCGCCATAAATTACCAACAAAAGCTCCGGATTTTATGCGTTTACATCGCGAAGAATGGTTTATTGCGCGTAAAATGAAGGTTTTATTAATGATTACTGGGATTTATAGTATCTTCGGATCGCAATAAATACGTAGCGATGGGTACGAACAACCAACGTGTTTCGAGTGGAATTCTGTTTCTTGTAGATATTTGCGATGAACTTGTAAAACACGCATTAATAACGCAGATTTATCTTTCTCGGAAAATCTTCTTCAGCAAATCTTTCTTTGCGCAGTTTTTCGCATTATGCGAGGAAATGTTTTTATGAATATTAAACGGGCGACGTGTTACGCGGAACGGTGGTTGGAGCCGGTTTTCTTGGCGGAAGTTTTTTGGCGTACTGATACCTTGGAAAAATCGCGACGACGAGGGAATTAGGGGTGAGAAATGACGGCTACTTTCGTATTTTCACGGTGTTCCGTTCGAGGCAGTGTTTTATTGGTCGGAGGTTTACACTGTCCTGGGTTTCTTTGTTCTGTGCACACGGGAATTAAACCGAAGATTTTTCAGTGGATTATTTCAGCGGCAACCTCCGTCAAGCTGATTTATTTACACTAGAACAACCAAACCCGTCAGAATGACGGATCTCAGATTCTCTATTACACAATTCTCGAGATTGTAAAGATGTTTTACTAGACCGCTCTTTTGATGCGTTTATGATCAAAATGAACGTGCGAAACACAAAACTGCAATTCTCGAAGAATGTAAGAACACTGTTATATTATTTCGAATTTAATAAAATTACTATTATTTGTTCTAAATGAGACAGAAAATTTTCATGTTGTATAAAAATCTGCAGTCGATGACCTACAAAGTGCAACAAGTTCTTATACCTCACTAGAATTGTTGAGAATAGTAGTCAGGATTTGATTGAAGATTTGATCACGATTGTGATTGCTTACGTAATTGTTCCTATTATTGATATTAGGGTTGTTCATTGCGAATTATGTTGATTGCAACAGGAAGGGGATAATGACTGTTTAATATCAGGTTTGTAATCTGTTGCGTCCATGGGTATCAATGATACATGCTTGTACCAAGGGTATAGTTATTGAACTAATTACAGCAATGAGAGGGAATTTCTGTTTATACGAATTTCGTTGGTGATTTATATAACCCATTATATCGTCTGATGTGCTTCGAAATGATCGAAATTAAAGTTCGAATATCTACAGTATTTACCAGAAAATTTTAGAACAAGTATGTGGTCAGACAAGTAGTATTAGACTACAAATGACCAGACAAAATATACAGGCTAGTACACAGTCGAACAAGTAAAATAGACCCAAACTCTTCAAACAAATCACCCTGTATGCCGGAAAATCTGCGTAGTAGCTAGTCCAGGTAGGGATGATCGCGTAGGGGAGTAACAATCGAAATTCGTTGGTTCGACGGTCGGCATGAGTGATGGGTTCGAGCCGCTATTGAGTTACGACTGTCGAGTCAGCAGTCGTACTACCCAATTCCAGTTGGTCAGGGGAAAAACTGATCACGGCAGAAATTCGTTCGTCGTTAGTGTCTCCCGCGCCGTTCGAACAAAAACGCCGCTGGAATATGTGTGTTCGTAGAGCAAAGCGGAACGGAGAGGAGCGGGGCCGAGCGGGAGCGGCGCGCGTGTGTCAATCGCGGCGCATGTCCCCGCGCAAGTTAAAAAATAAATAGGAAGAAAAGAGGCGGCAAGTGGGTCAAGTTGCCGCGCGCGCAAAGTGCAGTCATTGTTACACGAAGGAGCGGGCAAAGCTCACGAAATAAGTGTCTTTAGAATTTCTGCCAGCCGGAACTGCGGGGAGAGAGAGAGGGATAGAACGAAAGAGGGAGAGGGAGAGAGAGAGAGAGAGAAAATGTAACTGGAACGCGGCAACGAGGGGACCTTCAGCAATTATACGCCCGCGCCCTTTCTATTTCGGCCAGCGATCATTAAAGCAAATTAACACGGGCGCCACCGACAACGATGACGACCGGCTCTCCGGTCTCGTTCCATCCCCGTCACTCCGATGGTCATCTATCGACTCGAATCGGAATTTTCGAGCCTGTTGGACTATCATAATCTACGGACGTTTATGCGAATTCGACGCTTTCAACCGCGATTTTCTGTGAGTATTGTATAATACGCGCGTATTGGCTGCTCTTTACTTTACCGGACTCAAAATTTGGGCCTTTCTCCTGCGAACTATGATGTATTGGTATGTAATCCAGTAGATTTGTACCCGACGTGGATGCAGATCGAAGTTTCGATCCTGTAGGATCAATAGTTCATGAGCTATGGTCGCTTAAAGTTGAGCATACTTCCAGTTTCTTGACAGGTAACCTAACTGTCAAAAATGCTCAACTTTAAGCGACCATAACTCCTCAACTATTGATCCTAGAGGATCGAAACTTCGATCTGCATCCGCGCCGGGTAAAAATCTACTGGATTACATACCAAATACATTCGTTACATTAGGGGAAAGGTACTAATTTTGAGTCCGGTAAAGTGAAGTTCACCCCGTGTATTTTCTGCAAAATAAAATATAATTCTAGTTATCAGGATGAACATAAACAACTTTCGATTTTCAAACAATGCTACCCGGTTTGAAATAATATTTAGACCACTAGAATTTTTATGCAGAGGAATGTTTGTGAAATGTTTTGAAAAATATGAAAAATAACACAGTGCATCGGATTTAAGAAATGATAGAATGGATTTTAAAAAATCGTATTTCGTTTAAAAAATCGAATAATAGGCGAGCAGCTTAAAATTAGCGAGGTTGAGAATTCCAAGATGTTTATTACGACAGCCGAACGTAAATACAGCGGGGAATTTCGTTTCGTTAAAGAAAATCCGTAAAATATATAGCTCGTCGTCGAAAGATCGTCGCTCGGCCGTATTTCCAGTTTATTACCCTTGCAGCGCGACGTTTACAGGGACCAGCTTTCAACCCCCTTGAAAGGGTAGGAAGGGGGTTGCGGGTCGGATGTGTAAGCGTATAATTTATAATTACGAAGTGAGTGCCTTCTAAATACGTCGGCAAGTTCACGGGGACCGGTTACAATAATTAGAAGGATTTTCGAGAGTGGCTACGTGCGAGATTTACCACTCAACCCCGTCGATAACGGCGCGAAGGGTGGTTTGAAGGGCCATCCGGTGAAAAATGCCGATTTCGCTGGCGGAAGCTCGCTGAAAAAGTGGGGTAATAATGCACTCGCGTTTCTCCGCCGTGCCCTACCGAATTGTATCGTGGCTCGATTCCATCCGACGGAAGGGAGGATTATACGGGGTGGCTATAAAGTGGGTGCTTGCACCCCTGGCGCTACCCTTAAACCATGCGCATAAGAAATTCATTTTACTACCTTTTGTGCAACTTCTGAACGACATGAATGTTTGGAAGGTATTTATAGTTTTTAGATTTTTATATTGAATAAAAATTTTCTATGTTATTTGTAACGAATAAGAACCGAATAAAAAGTATCTATTTCAATTTTAACGTAGGGGGATCAAGTAACAATATTCTATTTCGAAGAGGAACAAAATGAGAATTTTCTACTTCGATTCTATAACGAAGAGGAATTTACAAAAATTTCCTATTTCAACTCTAACGAAGAGAAACAAAATAAAAATTTTATACTTCGTTCCAGCGAAGAGGAATAAAAAATTTTATATATCAATTCTAACGAAGAGGAATCTAATAAAAATTGTCTACATGCATTAGTTAGTACAGTAACATTTTGTGACGTTTTCCATAAAACCGGGATAATTCTTTAATTTATTTAGACTAAACTATTTCCTATATCCAATTTTCTTTGGCGTCCATCCCGCAAAGACACAATGCAATATCATGTGGTCTGCTAATGGAATGTTTTCGCGAGTTAACGTGTGCCCTACAGTTCCGCAGGTAAGAAAAGCGAAAAGAGGAGGTTGAATGTTGCGGTAAAGTCTATTTTTATCTCGTGCCGTCACTTTGTTCGCAAGTGCAACGATGCACCAGCGAAGTGCAATTGCACCTTCGTTTCAAATGGAACCCGTACGTTCCTTTCCTTTTTTATACAAACACATACAAACATGAAACTTCTCGCTTCGTACGCTCCTGGAAAAATGTTCGTTTGTTTCCCTTATTTTTCCCTTAAAATGTTCGTAAAGTCTACAAACGATCGATCTACGTTAAAATTATATACATATTTCCTGTGACAAAAGCTCGCAGTTGCATAGAGTAGATATATTTTCTTTTCAATTTTTCCGTCTCCACGTTTTCCTATCGAAACGAAAGACATAACTTGCCCTATTTACCCGACTGATTCGATGCATGAGCGCGCTCTGTACAATTCAATACGGCGGAGGAAAACAGATTGGCGAAGTTCGAGGCTGAATTTCGGATCGGGAATCTGGACGAACTTGTGCAAAATTGGATCCTGCTTCTTCGCTTATTGGCGACTTTATTTAACCCTCACGTGCTGCTTACCAACAGATGCACTGAACGTTCAAAGATGTTTTATCAATTTTCCGGTCAAAGTTACAACAAAACAATTTTTTAGGGAAGCCTAGCTATACTCAATTCTTATATAATTCCTCTACCAAGAATTATTTAAATAAAAATAGAATTTTTTAAAAATACCACGTTTTTAAAACGGACTAAAAAGTATAACATAATTTTTCCCAGTTTACAAAATATTTCAGATTGCTTTAACCATTAAATCAAATAGAATTTTCAAACAGCATTGACTTACAGAAATGTTTCTGACTGATTTAAGCATTAAATCAAATAGAATTTTCAAACAGCATTGACTCACAAAAATGTTTCTGACTGATTTCAGCATTAAATCAAATCGAATTTTCAAGCAGCAGTTAATTAAAAAAATCTTTCACCCTTCGGCGTTTCATCTAACAAATTTCAACATTTCCCTGTCAGAAGGAAACTGTATTTGCCAAAGTATCTACGAGAGAAGATTCCCGAATTCGATTTGGCGAAGCGGGATTCAGCGGAGTCTGTCAATTTTTCAATTTTTCCCCGGCTCATTAATCTTTAATAATAAGTCGTCGATCCCCGCCGGCGAGGGAATAAAAACCGGTGACAAATGAAAGCCCCAGCGAGTCGAACACCGTGACAGACAAAATGTGTCCGGCCGATAGTTGATCCGGATCGTTGCGAACCGTCTGCCTCCGCGAACATTGCTACGTGGCAAACGTCCGAAATAGTAGACGACCAATTTTTTACGCGTTCCATCCCCCTCGCTGGTTCCTCCACCGTAAAATTTTACAACGGCCGTATACACACGCGTAGCCGCCGGAGCAAGTGTTAAAAAAGAAGCGTTAAGGCTGTTCTTAACGAAGACAGGCCGGCGGCTATTTTTATTACGTAACTGTTTGAGAGCCAGGATTTCCGGCCCGCGGAAATGTATTTTTACGTTTGCACGGAAAGTTAAGGGCCAAGTAAAAATTCGCTGTTCTTTCTTTTTAGGCACTTCTGTCTCTTTCTCGCGGCCATTGTTAGCCGGCGCGCGGAAACAAATGAACCGTGCATCGAGCCGCCTCTGCACGAAATTCTGCGCGACCTGTCGAATGTTAATATTAAATACACTCAACCCATTTTTCCTCAAAACTTTTGTGCAGCTAAAGTAATGAAAATTTAACCGTATGTTTAACCTGTTGTAACTTCGTGAAAAACAATCGTATAGCAATAAACTCCGACTCATTTTATAGCTTGAAGATTCTACTTCAGGACACAGATATTCATTTTCCTCGACGAAACTTTTACATGATGTCGCAGACGAGAAACTGTGGACCAATCTTTCCCTAAAATGCTACAAATTGAAACCGCTGTAGAAACGTTACAAAACGTTTATCGTGAATGAGAGTTCTATGGATTTAAAGATTGAAGTCTTCCCATTCTAACAGTACCTTAAAAATTCATGTACAATCTTTTTTAGTCGTTTCATGGAATAAAAACGAGGACAGAGTTAAATTGTACCTACTCATTTTTGTAATTGTGTAGCTCCTTAATAATTAAATCGGGATTTCAGTCTTCTTTGCCAATCATAAATATTTCACAACACAATTAAGCACAGTTTTAGACACTTTTAAATCCTTGTCGCCCATCGCCGTACTACGTGAAAAATTAAAACCCCAGTTGCCCGGAGGAATCACGCGGACAGTTCATTAAATAAGAAGGATCGCGGAAAATCGTACCTTTTGTCGAACATAATTTCTTTCCCAGAAGTCAAATGACTCGTGGGTATTTCATACTGGCTGAGAATAAAGCTCGTAACTCCCGCGGTGCATTCAAGGGATGTCTGACGCGGTGGACGTCGCACACGTCTCTGAATAATAACCACGTGCAAGCTCTCCGGGTGGTATTAGAATTCTAGACGTGCAATTACAGTAGATTAACGCCTGAGAATTTTTTTTCTCCCTCCTTGGTTCCGGTTCGATGTAACCGGCCGTTTACATCATGCGATTGCGGTAACGTTCTACGCAATGCGGCTATTATTGCGGATACCCGTGGCATTGTTTCACTGTGGTACACATTTTGTTTCGCGGTCGTGTCCTCTGTGCTCGCGGTAATAGCCAATAAAATCCCACCGATCCTTAAAGATACCGTTTTTCGAGTGTTTAGATACATTGCCGCTCCGTGGCCGGGCTAAATTGTTCTCACGCTTCCACAGCTCTGCACACTCCGCGATAATGCTGCGAATCTCCATTTCGCCAGCTGCGAGAACGCGAAACTAATTACGATTTTAACTCCCGTATTAATATGCTTACAAGAAGTGATCAAAATAATAATTGTCTGCAGTAATTGCAATAAGTTGATTGCAGTAAGTTAAGCAAATAACTTTTCTCGAAATCTTCTGGTTGAATTCTTCAAAAATTTGACTCCTAAGATATCTAGTTATCGATGTACGATTTAAAAAATGAAAATAATGTTAAAAATATTATCTAAATAAACTAGTTTTCTCGAAATCTTCTGGTGTGATCAAATTCCTCATTCTAAAACCTGCTATTTAAATAATATTTAACTCTCCTACACCCTCTAGTACCCGGGATATCTCAAGAAACGTGTTTCCACCCCTAAACTGAGGGTTGATTTCACCCCTTCAATGCGGACGATGACCGATAAAATAAATATGTGTCGAATATTTTCCTGAGAAATATCAATTTATACAAGGTGGCCCAAAAATCATTAGGTCGTTCCAACTTCAACGAATAACATTTTTACAAATCATTTTTTAAAGTATCTGTTTCAGGTTATTAAAATACAATTTTTTAGAAATTAATTACAATTAAATTCACGACTCTTTCTACAAAGTCAGCGGGTTAGAAATAAAAGGGTTATTCGATTATACATAGTTTAGTCTATGTTATGCTCGATCTAGATTGGAAGATCGAGCGAATAATTGATCGCGAATGATTCTAGCTAAACGAGGGCAGTGTTTTTCGTTCGATTCTCGCAGGATTCCTTCGAGGATCAACCGGATCGGCAACACGTTTGCTAAGTGGTGCTGATTAAGTGGCACCCTTAATGGCTGGTACTTGAATAACGAACATAATCATTAGTAACGGAGGCAGTTTCCGGTACTCGTGCTAATAACCAGCTCACACGCGATCGTAATTATTATTTGCGGGGTTTTGGACGGCCGTGTTCGGGTATGCCGCAGGAAGTCGTGCTATCAATCGCTCTGGTGATAACGAGGAGACGATGAGCAAACTTGGAATCCTGAATTGTTGAAAAAAAAAATGCGAAAAATGAATTTAAAACTGCAGTATTTATATGGCAGAATGAATTATGTTGACTCTATCGTTGGTGACGAGCGGATCCAATGTAGAAATCAAAGGCTGAATCTCACGGGGTTAATTAATGAAAACGTGATTCGTTTTCGGAAATCTCGCTCGGAATTGTAGGACCGATTAAACGTGATGACACTATCAAAGTGGCTGTCGACGAGAAACTCTGTTAAGCTCGTCGAAGCCAGCGAACGTGAACGACGATGAAACGCGTTTTCCGAAAATATCGGATGCCCGATAAGTGTCGCGGGCAGAACAAAGGCCGGTACCTACGAGCGGATATCGGCCATGATACAATATTGCCGATGTCTTCCAAGTGGACAACTTGGACTACATCCTATTCCGAAGCTTCTTCCAAATTTGTTCTGCGCCATTGTATCAGGTGCAGAAATAAATTGCTTAAAAATTCCATTGAAAAATATTCACAGAAAATATTCGTTGAATCGAAATAAAAATGAAATAAATGAGATACGTTAAGTCAAAAATCAATTCATTGAGAACGGCAGAAAAATCAAAATCCACCATAAATTAAATTACAATAAAATAAAGTACTCTATTGAGACGCATTATTAATTACTTTTTAAGCCCACATAAAAATTGACAGCTAGAAAATCTAATATTTCAGATCCAATAGCACGAAAATTTAATTTGTCCGATCTCTGGCAGCGATTTCTACTCGGCATTTACCTATCGTTCAACAGCGTCGGAATTGGATTACCCGATGCTTGAAATTGGCTAATTTTGGCCGTAACTTTTTTCATTTGTGGAGAACGTTGCCGAATATATAAATTGTTTCTACGATTATTCGAACGAGTAATAGTGGAACATTGATGGATTCGGAATGTTTGCGCAGGATCTCTGATGTATAAACGAATTGATGAAACCCTCCGAAACCGAACGAAACGTTGTGGTCTCTATTGCAAATGATGTTCCTGTAAATTATCGTAAATTGTATACCACGAATTATTACTGCAAATTACTATAAATTGTCGTAGCGAATGATATTACCACGTATCATTGAAGAGGAGTTAAAAATTTGTACTTTTGCGTTTCGGTGGTTGCAGAGATGATTATTGCAATATGCATTAGTGCGAATTAATATTGCAATATATATTACTGTGTATCGTGGAGTGTACATTAAAATTTTATATTTTTCACTCGTTACTCGTTACATTACTGCAATATCAATTACTGTTAATTATTATTGCGAATTATATCACCGTGTGCAGTAAAGCAGACATTTAAATTTTATATTTTTGTATTTACCCTGTTATAAATTTCGTCATTTGTTATTTATATGTTTCATCTGTCCCGAATTTCGATTTAATCTTAACTGGCTGGAGAGCGTAACAGGCTACAGAAAAAGGGGCAAGATTGACCACTATAGGGGTTACCACAGATCGGATAATTTTTCATTATTTTCATCATTAATATTCACGGTGACAAGGTTCATTAATATTCCTCGACGGAGTCCACTGTTTTCTTTGAAAGAGAGAGGGTGCGCTTTCCAGACACTCTTCCCAGGCCATTTGGTAGACGTCAACGTTCGCCGGAAATGAGGGGTAAGTATTAATCGATACTTCATAACCAGCTTCCCTCGACCAGACCAATGATAAATAATCTGACCACTGACTCGATGATTCTGCCAAAAATAGCCTCGAAAACTCCACGCAATCAAAATCATTTATTTAGTGAAATAAAAATGGAAAATTAAAATATAGTGCATCGTAAACATTAATTTTAAAATTTGTACAATCAACGAAGAGCTCAGAATATTCTTTCTGAAAATAACATGCCTGGTTCAAGAAATTATTGTTCGAGTGATCATTTTCAAAAGCAATTTACAGAGGGCAATATTTATGCTATAAAGAAGCTTCTCAGAACGAGAACTGAACCGGAACTCAACTCCTAATCTCCAAATTAAAATCGATAGAAAGTCCTCTAGATTCCCAAATGAAAATTCACTGACGTCAAAGCGGCGAATAATCATTCAAGAGTGCTCCCCGTCTATTTCATATCTGGAGCTTTGATAATTCAACATGATCTCATGAAACCCTCGAATCGCAGCGGGACCTCACTCCAAAAATTTATTCCGAGTGCCGCGGCGACATCAGAGGACATCTCCAAGGAGGTAGATCCTAGACGGGGGTTTTAATTCGCTTAATATCAAACGACCAATACTTCCGTCGTGGTTGCCGGCCGTTAAAGTAAAACGACAATGTCACGTAGGGTTGTGCGGCGGTGTGCGGGGGTGGGCGGATCCGGCAGACACGAAAGAAATGCAATTCCGGATGAATTACAGTCGCCACTTTGTCATCGGACCGAGAGGGGCAAGAAAGCAACATAATGCATTGGTCTGGCTCGAAAATTGAAACCGAAAATTAACGGTGTCCTTTCACATGGATGACGGCCTGGTGAAACTTCCCGAGCCTTGGTTTCTGAACTAATCTCCTTTAATCTGACTCCTCTTTGACCGAAAAAGAATTGCGGGAAGAATGTTTCTCGAAGACTTCTGAGACTAGACACAGTTCAAGCAGTGGATGGAATTATCAATATTTATAAACGAACTACGTATTTACCGAAACACATTACATACATGTGACACAAACGATGTTCAATCAAGGACTGACCAATTTTTCTAACAAAACTCGTTATGTTTCTTTCTCAGTCTCACCACACATATCCACACAGATATACAGGGTGTCACACGTAACAGTTTTCACGATTTTTCAAGTACTTGCGATAATCTGACAGAAAAATATTTTAAACAAAAGTTGATCAGTTTTCGATTGGCCAAAAAAGTTTGAAATTTTTTTCTTTTTCAGTATTGTCAAGGCCACCTTCATTTTTTCAAATGACACTTGGTATTTTTGATTTAACAGTATTATAGCCCGTATCAAGACGAATTCAACGGCCTAGTATACCATGACCTTCGGATGACCTTGAAGTACCATTAAAAAAAAAAAATGAAGGTGGTCTTAACAACACTAAAAAAGAAAATTCTCGAACTTTCTTTATTGCAATGTATAGCCAATCGAAAACTGATCGAATTTTGTTTAAAATATTGTTTGTCATATTATCGCAAGCACTTAATTGAAAAATCGTGAAAACTGTTACGTGGGACACCCTCTGTATATGGTAGAAAGTAATGGAAAATTATTTATCATAGTGGATGTTACTTTCACATTCTAAAAATCCTTGAAATTCTGTTTAACCGAATGTATCACAACAAATACGATTATTTTCACAAAAAGCTTACTTATCTACCATTAAAACTAATTCCAGCAGGCTCGGAACAATATCAATTAAGCACTTCGAATAAAATTTTCAATATGAAAGTGAACAAAGGAGTCGAATGAATTCTTCATTCATCCCACCCCAGTTCTTGGTTTCCAGGATAATTTAATTTCATTATATCAAATACCCTCAGCTAGCACACATAGGTAGCAGTAGCAAACGAGATCCAGGCTAGCACGGATATTTAAAGATCCTCTTTCGGAATTCCTTGAAGGTAGAAGTTATAAGCACAGTGAAAGAGAGAGAGATAGAGAGAGAAAAGGTGTGGGAGTATCAAGAGGAATTTCGAATGCGTCGTCGAGTAACGGAGCTCGTCAGGCGTCGCGTCGTTCGAAATTTCCGTCACGCGTGAATCCTTCTCGTATCTGTCTTTATTATCGGGCCGAAGTCGGGAAACGAATGGTAGAGAAGGATCATTTGGACAAGGATCTGACGTAGTATGCCGTGATTCGATTTCCATTTCGTGTGACGAAAATCACAGAAATCCTCGCCGTAACGAATAATGGTACCTCTATTATACAGAGTGGACCACTTTATGCATTGTTTAAACAAATGACTGCATCCGATAATTTCTTAATCGAAACACCACAGTGTAAAACAAATTGATCTTTCTAGACCCTCTCGTTTCCATGATATCTGGTTACCGAGATGCAGGATTAAATTTGTTTAGGCACCGTTTAAACAAATAACTTTTTTCGACATTTTCTTACGGGACCACATTCCTCTTTCGAGAAAGCACGATTTAAAAAGAAATTGACTCTCCTACACCCTCTACTTCCCGAGGTGTCTGAAGAAACGTGCTTTCACCCGTAAACTGAGGGTTGATTTCACCCCTTCAATACGAACGATGATCGATAAAATAAATACATGTGTCGAATATCTTCCTATGTACTGTCTTTTACTATGTTTCAATGAAATCAACTTGTACAGGGTGGGCCAAAAGTAATTTTTAAAAACATTTTTACAATTCATTTATAAAAAAGTTTTTACAAATTAATTACACGTTAACATTATTCTAGAAGTTTGTACAAATTCGAGTCGACGAGACTGGTCGTACACACGACTGCAAATTGATTCCGTAATTGATAAGGCCGACAGTGCCCGTTGGAAGTCGTTTAACGATATCCATCAGGAAAATCGAAATTTCACGGCGCGGCGGAGCGGGTATCCCGATTAATATCGCGGGGCGGAAATGAAGCATCGCGACGGAATGGAAGCAGCTCCCCGCTTCCTTGACAATGTCTTATGGGCTGATCCACTTCCTCGAATGATGTCGTCAATGATTTATGAGCCACTAAGCCCCATCCTGCATGATCTCTTCCATCTGGCGCCACTTTATCAGAGTACCATCGGTGTAAACAGGCTGCCACCAGAGCGATTGCACCGTTACCTACAAGATATGCATAGAGGGTTAGCCTCTATCAGGAAGATAGAGACCCGTCCGAGCACTAGAAGCGGTGCCGCTCTCCACGGTTGACGGATTTTCTTTCGTTATGCGAAATTACCTCCTAGATTTCTGGCCAGATTTCCCTCAGAATTTCCACGAGACACGTCCCTCACGGTACTCCGACCGCCTAGTCGCCTAATTCATTCTGATAGACTGCGGATCTTTATGCAGATGCGGATCCACTGGTGCGGAGCCTCTCAATAATCTATTACGTTTCCAGTTCGCACAATACTTCTTTATTTTATCAACGATTTTATTGCCGACTCATTCAAATCCGTAAAGGAAGAAAGAAACTTCTTTCACTATTCTTGCCTATCGTTACTAACAAACAATTTTTATCAGTTCAAGTTAATTCGAACTTGTACAACATTTTAGAATATTGACATAATTAAAAATGGAGTTGAGAAACCATCTTTTTTCTGTACTAGAGATGTTATTGCACTGTCACCATAGTGGTAAAAATAAATAGATTGCAAATCTTTCGGCACATGATTAGATTGCGAAAACGAAAAATATTAATTGTTAGAAGAAAATCATCTAATTAGATTATAATACAATTTAACAAATAAATATTTCTTACTGTAGATACCAGAAATGTTACTGCACAATAAAATTCACTATTTCAGTGGAAATAAACTAAGCTACGAGTGTATACGTATATTTGGATCCAATCGATGAAATTGAGACTCTGAATGGACACGAACGGATTCGACCAACCCCTCGATTAGACTTCATACGCCGTGGATGCAATTTTTCCTACGATCGTCGAGGAGGAATTCGACAAAACAGAGAAAAGTTGCGAGAGAGACTTTTTTCTAATTAAATTGTCACGGCACTGACTTTCTTCAAAGGAGTTTTGAAACACTGTGAACTAATTAGGTCCACTCGAACAGCGGAAAAATAAGTGAAACACGACAAGGGAAACCGTTGTTGATGCGCAATCGTCTGTTTAAGATGATACACGAATATTAATTCATGCGGAGCAATTCGCAGGAGTCGCAATTTTTTGCTGAAAATTAACACAAAACTAGGTTCTGTTCAGCACACATTTATTGCACATTGAAGCAGTTGAAAAATGTACGATTAATTGAATTCTACATTTAATTACTGCAGTAATATATAATTTATTGAATTGCACATTTAATTACTGCAAAAATGTACAATTTATTGAATTGTACGTTGAACAGCAAAAATGTACAATTTATTGAATTGTACGTTGAACAGCAAAAATGTACAATTTATTGAATTGTACGTTGAACAGCAAAAATGTACAATTTATTGAATTGTACGTTGAACAGCAAAAATGTACAATTTATTGAATTGTACATTCAACAGCAAAAATGTACAATTTATTGAATTGTACATTGCGCAGCAAAAATGTACAATTTATTTCATTGTACATTGAACAGCAAATAATGTACAATTCATTAAATTTTACATTGAACAGCAAAAATGTACAATTTATTGAATTGTACGTTGAGCAGCAAAAATGTACAATTTATTGAATTGTACATTCAACAGCAAAAATGTACAATTTATTGAATTGTACATTGCGCAGCAAAAATGTACAATTTATTTCATTGTACATTGAACAGCAAATAATGTACAATTCATTAAATTTTACATTGAACAGCAAAAATGTACAATTTATTGAATTGTACATTGAACAACAAAAATGTACAATTTATTGAATTGTGCATTGAGCAGCAAAAATGTACAATTTATTGAATTGTACATTGAACAGCAAAAATGTACAATTTATTGAATTGTACATTGAACAACAAAAATGTACAATTTATTTAATTGTACATTGAACAGCAAAAATGTACAATCTTGAATCACGGTACACATTATAATTAATAATGTTATTAAAATTGTTAAAAATGTTATAATATGAAAATTGTTAAAAATATAACCTTACAATTCTGAAAACTATCTCTTCAACAAATATTTTTTATTCTTCATAGTAATTGCTCGAACGAATCGAGCAATTTCTTCCACACCACTAAAAACAAAAGGATCATTTTGAGGAATGAACAAGTCACGTTGTCCACCTTGTGTATGGGATACGAAAGGTACCGAAAAACACGGCGAATTAACGCAAAATGATTGCGTGTGTCGAGCGGAGGCGGGACCGGACGTCCCGCGGAAATAATTTACGAATCGATAAAAGTTTAATCGATCAAGCATCCTCGTCGCGGCGTATCAGTGCCGTTAACAGGTTTCCCAATATTTGCGCCGAAAATGTTGAAGCAATCAACGGATACGCCGGTTTTTCGAAGTGACCGGTGGCTAATAAAATTGAAGGGCACCGGCCGCGGCCCCACGAATTTCAGTGCCCGTGAACTTTAATGGCCGACCAGTGATCACTCTGACAATCCTAGAGTATCGCTGTCGGCTGATTAACGAGCAGCCTGTTTGCAATTAGCCGCGGCTTTTCATTTTACACCTCAAACTTCCGAGTTTTTCCGGAGATCGTGCGAAAAGTCGATTCATCGGAGATTGCGTGTTAAAATTGTAAAAATTTATAACTCATTGAATTTTAAATATGTATAACTCATTGAATTGTAAAAATGTACAACTCATTGAATTGTAAAAATGTATAATTCATTGAATTCTATGTATATTGAAATAATTAAACACCTTATTGAATTGTAAATACTCAAATTCTCGCTTCAACTTCGAATATCGATATCTCACAAAATCATATTTACACCAAACTATATTGAATTTTACTTAACGTATGATCCCAAATTTTACAACAAGCTCTACCACTAACAAGAGAATTTAAGAAACATGATATATTGATTATTACATGATGTTGAATGATAAAAGATGCGAAAATTCGATATTTCCCATTAGCGAGTGCTGCAATAAACAAACAGAAATGATTCGATTTCAATTCACATTTCGAAAATGTTCATATATAAATGCATACAGGTCCGCGGCGGACTAATTAAACCGAGAAAAATGTTTTGAAACGTAGCGCTGGCTCGTTTCGAATTTTATGGACGTTGCTTCGGTTTCGAATTACAATTTTAATTAAGCGCGACCGACATCGGGATCGATATTCTTTTTGTCGTGAAGACAGCTCGCAGTGGACCGGTGTAATGTTTAATTAACATCGGGACAGGTAACGGGAAATGTTTGTCATCGGACATAATGGACAGGTCCTTTCACGGAGTCCGAAAATGTAATTTCAGATAAGCGTAACTCGAGACGGAATTGATATTCTTATCAAAGTCGCCTGTCGCTTGTTGTTACGGTTTCTCTTTTTTTCCCCAGATCCCCGTAATACGTCCATTAATGCGCCATATAAATCTGATGAATTGTGGAATTTAATGAAGCGAGGTAACGCGTATTTCGTGTACTATCGTTGATGGTTTCCGATTTTATTTCAGTCGGTGAATAATGGCTTCTTTAGTATCACTATTCGCCGATTGCGACCAATATAGAAGCTCTTCAAGAATCAAGTTGACGTTTGCGTCTTCTGTAAGTGGAAAATCATGTATTTTGTCTCATCGATATCCTGCACCGAAAGTTCATTTCTTTCTTTGAAGCTGCGAAACAATATATTTCTTCAAAAAGTTCTCTTCATGTCTAGAATTTTAATAGTTAACAAAATTGTCATGCTTAGACGATTAAGCATTTTATTCGAAATTCTGAACAGTGAGAATTTTATTCGTTAACGAACAAACAGATAATTAGAATATACAAATGATTTTTAGATAACGATTATTGAAATAGTAAAGGTGCATTCATAAGAAACTATTTAATACATTTATTTCTTATACAAAATCTGAATAAATGCAGTCTTATTGATTTATTTTTTATTTAAGCTTACTCAAACCTCTCCCTCTCTCTAATTAAGTGAGATTTATACAGGCGAACAGTCTTATTTTCACGAAGTAGTTCAGGTGATCATTATACATAGTGTTAATTATTCCATTAACAAGTGAAGTGTTCGAGAATTAAGTTCACTTTAATTAATTTAATCTTCCGATCTTCGTTTCACATTTGCATTTAACACGGACACACAGCACAGCTTTTCTAAAATAAGCGTTTTATAATATGTGTAAGCGTTATCAAATTTCACTTTCAGTTTACACGCGTTTTCGCAATTAATATATGCGCTGAAACACATAATTCTTTGCAATCTGTCGTAACGTATAACATTACACGAACGGTAATTTCGACGTAATTACCCTTTGATGGCGATACTATTTGAATTTCTGCTTCGTTCAATATACAAGTCGGAAAAGTGAGATACATAGGTGGAATTGAATATCATTAATTTTGACAATTCCGGGCACCCATCCGCGTAATTAGCGATGATTTCTAAAGCCAAATGTTTCATATTTAAGAACAGGATCGAATATTTGCATTCCCAGTACAACATTAAATAAAATAGAATTGATTTCATCCCTTAAAAATCTAATTTGAGAAAAGTATGCTAAATTTCCCAAGCTTTGTTGAATTATAATAAGATTGTGAAAGTAAATTCTTCCTAGTCTACAATTTTATTTCCTAAATAAATTGTGTTCTTTTGGAAGACCCAGCATAATATAAATAACATAACGAAACGAATAAATATTATACAAATATTATGAATAATATAAATATGATGACAGAACGAAATGAAAGAGTCGTCGAATAAATTTTTCATAGATCAGAAAACTTTTAATTTTCGACACACTGGGATTTGCCACGAACTTGACCCCGTGTCAAATGAGTCTGTAAATGTGCATAACTCGGCCAGTTCATTAAATCCAAATGCATAAATTATTCGACGTGATGTGCCGTTGAAATTTAATCAAATGAACGTTTCGATGTGACATATCGATCGTTGGCTGAACCAAGGATCAGCAGAAGAGTGTTTCCAGTGAAAACGATTTGGCGAATTCAAAACAAGAAATTGTTTTTTGTTGCCCGGTCTGGTTTCAGCTAGATAATCCGTGGTTTAGGGATGCAGTTTGCGTGAGCCCGTTCCCGTTGCGTGACTGCGAAGTCACGCTCGTTTTATACCAGTTAAAGTGGTCGGAAAACAGTTCCGTTCCTCCGTTACACCATTACATGTTTCCTGTGATGGCATCTAATAAAAAAAACACACGATAAACCGCGGCTGCCCGTAGAACCATTAATATTTAATCCTTACACCGTTCCATACTTATGCGCGTGATTAATGCGTACCGATAAACCGAGCCGAATGTTTGTCGTGGGGCCATTCGAGCATCGATCGATGCCTTTGAACGTTCGCGATCAGGATGTTATCGAGACACTGTAAATAAAACGCTGACTCCATCAGTGTCCACAACGAGAACTTAATCATTCTGATTAAAGTCAGTCTCGTATACGAGTGACAGGTTTTTTCTTGAACATCAATTTCTGCTACAATGTATTGAGTGAATTAAATTTTGTTAAGATCCAACCGGTGCATTTGCATTATAACCCGTTTGGATTACGAAAGTAATCGTTGTAATGGAACTGTGCTGAGCAATATGTTCGATGAAATTAAATAATATTAGAATGGAGTTTGAACGAATAAAGTAACTGTGACATTTTCAGCACAGTAATCAAAATTAAATTGCCTTTTGTTGCAAGAAGTAGATGTCAGAAGTTAAGACATTCCCACACGAAGCATGAATTTGTCAAACCAAGACTCCCCCGGTTGAAATACGTATCTCTCAGGGTTTTATAGCAACGGGTTCAACCCTTATGGCTTCATCAACCGCCTTTGATAGACTAAAACGTAAACTTTATCGCTTGTGTTTATCCACGTCGTTTCGCGGAGAAGACGAGGCCGATGCACTTCTCACGTATGACACTAAAAACGAGTATAATGTAAAAGAATAATGGCTGTTGCGTGCTCCATGTCCGGACAGGTAAAGAAGAACACGATAAATTGTTACGAAACGCGGGGACCATTAATTAGGGTTATCGCTGATTAGTGGTCGTACGGAATGAGGCGCATTCGTACAGGTACCTACATTCTTTGCATTCCTGCTTCCTTTAATCGCGTTATCTTCTAGTGCTACTCGTGGGCACGGCTTTCTCTACTCATTCAGTCGTGCACTTGTACAAACTTCTTGTTGTATCAACCTACTTTCACTCATTTCACCGTTTTACCAATCAATTCTTTTTCTCAATTTTCCCTACTCAATTTTCTTTCGACTCAATTCTCTCCCTACTTAATTTTCTTTTTACTCAACTCTCACTCTACTCAATTCCCTTTCTACTTATTTTATTTCTGCTCGATTATCACTCTACTCAGTTGTTTCTTTATTCAATTCTCTCCCTACTCAATTTTCTTTCTACTCAATTCTCACTCTACTGAATTTTCTTTTTACTGAATTTTCTTTCTGCTCCATTATTTCTCTACTCAATATTTTCTTTACTCAATTCTCTCCCTACTCAATTTTCATTCTACTCAATTCTCACTCTACTCAATTTTATTTCTATTGATTTTTTCTACTCAATTATTTTTCTACTTCTTTCTCTTACTACAATTCTGTCTGTTTCTACTCAATTATCTTTCTACCCACATGTACATATCTCTTCTATTCATTTAAACTTCTTTAGTTCTACTCATTTCACTTTTTGGATTCATTCATCAATTCATTGGATTGATTAAAAGATTAAATAAATTCAATAAGTCGTAAATAGTACGGCACTATTTTTACATACATTAAATATTATCCATGTTTCGCGTTTGATCAAATCTCTTTGTCATAAGTACATCAAATCCGCAGTCCAATAATAAATTTCACTCTATTCTCACAAAAATAAAATTTTCCGAATAATTGAAGAGAAGAACGACTTTCAGATTTATATTCGGCGCATCGAAGCCGCGGTTATCGAAACGCAAAATTGGCGTCGGACGTTGTAATCAGCAGCTAAAGTAGAAGCCTGGAGTAATGCCGTGTCCTGAGCACCGATGGCGGGAGCGCTACAGTCCATCAAACGACAATTTTCGTTTCCAATAACAATTAGGCGACCGGTATCGCGCGGGAGGACTGGATATTATCCCGAGTTGCTAGGATATCCAGTGCACGGCGATTGAAGGGCCGAGAGTCGGCGAGGTCTCTCGCGACACGAACAGCAGTGCAGCGGAGTGCAGCCACCGCCGCGCCGCGCGCTTCGCCGGGGCGATTGACCTGGCTGACCTGACCCAGAGTTGCATCGGAGTGCAACCGTGTTCGGACGGAATCGCCGGGATTCGAGCGTGTTCGCCGCGACCGGGGGAGCCGCTCGATATTCCCGCGGACCAGCCAGTAGTGCAAATCCTACTGTTGGCGAATGCAGACCTCCACGACGCACAGTGCGTTGGAAAGCTTGTTCTCTCGAGAAAATTCCATCACACGAAAAAATATTTAAGACGGAAGTTGTAGAACATAAAAGAGACGATGCTTTAATTTGTTTGACATTGCAGTATCCTTGAAAAAATCTGTGGAGATCGCAATTGAAATTTTTAGTGGAAACCTACATTTTTGATTACGTATTCTCGAAGGTGATTGTAATTCTTGCCACAATTAAACAAAGCCAGAGTCCTTAGGTGATCTTACAATTAGTGAGTAATTTAAATTATAAATTTCGTCACAACACAGCAGTGGAATTTCATGCCAATTTTCATGAGGCAACACTTGCCGTAAATAAACAAAGGTGCTAGATGATTTCAGTCTTCTCAGTGAGTTAATTAATATAGTCTAAATTTCGCCACAACATAACAAAGGGGATTTAAATCGAAGTCGTCATTGCCGATGCAGCAATCAAGTGGAATTCATTAAGTATTCCGCGGCGTGACGCGTGGCACCGCTGTTTACCATCGCTCCTTGCTTGCAGGTTCCTCCGCAGAAATATGAATTCGAACGCAATTATTCATTGGCCGACCTAATTACGTCAATGGCTAATGAATATTTATTTTCGAACACGTTCCTATCCCGGCGTCGCGTCGTTGCATCGGTAATATTATATTTTGCGCCGGGAAGAGTTTACGCGCTGCAACGAAGGAATCCAATTAATTCGCAAATTATATTACGTTAGATCAATCTTCGCTTTACGGAATAATATTAACATTTATTGCTATGCATATTGATGGAAACTGACAAATATTGAGAAACTTTTAGGGGAGACTGACGTGAGATTTAAAACGCAAAAAATTATTTTTCGAGATTCGTCCATTTTTCTGTAAGTTGTCTAATCTTTTTCTGAAATATTAATGCACCTATCATGAAGCGTGATTCGTCAGCTTTAATTTGAGACCCGAGAAGTCCAAAAATTCTCACGGGAACACAATCTAAAAATGATTTGAAGTACCCTCTTAAAACGCAAATTATTTTTCGAGATTCATCGATTTCTCTATAAGATGTCCAATCTTCTTCTGAAATACAAATGCACTTATCATGAAGCGTGATTCGTCAGCTTTAATTTGAGACCCGAGAGGTCCAAAAATTCTCACGGGAACACAATCTAAAAATGATTTGAAGTACCCTCTTAAAACGCAAATTATTTTACGAGATTCATCGATTTCTCTATAAGATGTCCAATCTTTTTCTAAAATGTAAATGAACTTATGGAGAAGTGAGAGCCTTCAGCTTCAATTTGAGACCTGAAAAGTCAAAAAGAGAATCTAAAATCGTTTCAACGAACCCCAAGTGTCACAGACTCCAAAGCATTCATAAACAGCGACGGTAAACAAAGGATGCATAAAATAAAAATAGCATGGACAGTAGACAAGCGTCAGTGTTGACAGGTACATAGAAAAAAGCAGACTAATTTATGCCGTTTGTCTTTCTGTCGTCGAGCGGTTCGATTATGGCACGGAAGGGAGCGACCACGATCTCGGCAGCGCGAGGAATCATTCGCTGCTCGTTTTCACTTATGGATCCGATGTTATCGACTCGTCGGTGGCACGCCATCTTGGTCGCTCGATAACGAACGTGCACGGGTAATATTTTATTGCCGGGGCGTTTTGCACAATGGCTCGGCGTCGAACAATCGGCCGATGGACTCTGTATCTACTGGGTCCGAACGGTTCGATGGGTTCGCGTCGCTTACGTTCGTTTGATCGACGACAAAGGCGGCCACTGATAATAATGACGAATGAACGTGTGGCCAGATGTACCGTGTAATTGTAATTCAATACAGCCGACGTCAACTTTGAAACCGTATCCCCGGGTATCGATCGGACACGCCGGCCGATCGAACGGCCGACATGAACGTATCCGTCGAGGTGTTCATTTCCTCGGGAGAACTCGAAACCGCGCTTTCAAATTCTACTCCCGATAGAGAAACAGAAGGGACGTGCCGCGCAGTTTTATACATGAAAATGATCGGATGAAACATGGATGCGGGAGTCTGACGGAGATAGAAAATTCAAGGTAGCGCGTAATACAGGATTCTTCCAGTGGGTTCTAAGTTCTCGAAAATACCGTGACGTGCAAAATTGACGACTCGCGGACCAAGATCTCCTAAAACGCGAAAAATATTCTTGTACGTAATATGTAGGGTCTGCATGCAAAATAAAAATTATCTGTATCGAAGAAACAGGATATGTCTTTATTCAGAAATCTTAACAAGTTGAAAATAAGGACATTATTCAATTCTTCTGTAAAGTATCATTCTTATTTTTTAAAAGATGGTTTCACATTTGGGACAAAAAAATAATTCAGACAGTCAAGTAACGATTTTTTGCAAAGATGTAGCAGATGTTGCTACAGTGAACGAAATTTAGTAAAACCAGATTACAGTGGCGGACACAAGTTGCACCATACAGAACGATGCTTTTGATTTTTAGCGAAATTTTTGCACCGGATTATACAGAATTACTAGAAGTCGTACTGAAAGAATTTAAGGCAGCCACCATGGTTGCAATGTATTCAGATATTTAAAAGGTTGCATTTTTATGGCGTGAGTAATTTTATTGTGTCCACTACCCTTATATCTGCACGCGATTAGCTGTAATATGTATGGAACTGTTGCGCGAGAATTCTTTCCCCGTAATCTCCGGACGAATGTACAGTGTCAGGGATCGTGGAAATGTTTATCGTGACTGGTTTTGCATTTTTCTGAAAGTTATGAGACCGTGTCAAATGTTATAATGTTTGTCCTTATCTTTTTTGCCTCGGATTTTGCTGGATGTTATTTACAGAAGTACTGATACATAAGTTGTACATGCAAAAATAAAATGTTGTGCATTGTTTGTGAGGAACAGGAACCGAATAAAAATTTCTTTCTCCTTTAACTTAGTTTGTTGAGAGTGTATCGACTATTCTAAAATACTTTCAATCTTCCTAGGAGTTTCATTTTTATTTACCAATTTGCGACACAATAACAAAAATATTGAAATAGATATTTTTGTGTAACTTCTATCCATCACAAATTTTTAGTTCGCTCAAAAATCCGCAGTCTTATGATAATTTTACGGTTTCAGAAATTGTAAAACGAGTTCGAAGCGTGTCTTTTCATATATGAATTTTCGAAGTTGCAATTCGAACAGCGGGGACATTATTGAAACCACAGGTAATTTTCGAAGACTCCCGAAAAAGATTTCGAAGCGAATTCGCGGGTGTCTCCGTACCCGTGTTATCGCTGAGAACGATGCACCATTAACGCGGCATTAAAGCTGAATTCCAGCGAGTTCTGAAATTTCATATTCCACGCGCGCGGGCGCAAAAGTTAAGCACACCGAGGGATTAACTTCCGTTACAACCCAATTTTCCAACTTTGTATATTTCATACCGCGTTACCAGTTACCATGTTTCAGGCCACCCTCCGTCTGTCATATTTCCACCGAGTTTCGCCGAGTGTTGCTACTATCCCTGTTTTCGCTATCCCGACGGTTTCCCTCGCGGATCTGACAACCACTATACTTCGCGACCGTGTTACAACCTTCCGGTTCAACGAGCTTCCTAAGATTACAACCATTTTCACCCTTCTCATTACGGAAAAAAATATTTTTCATCCTCAAAATTCAAACAGGCAATGATAATTCGACGATGGAACTATTTATTTTGTAATTTACATGTATGAAACTTTTACCAGCATATTAGTGACATTTTTCTGATTAAAATGACACCAAACACGCTATAGTTGGACTCATAGTTACTATTTACTAATTTGTACAATGAAGAATTTTGATATCATAGGTTCGGATAATCGAGGTCCCACTGTATCGTGGATTAAACAAGCACCCATGCTTCATTTTAATCAGGAAAACGTCACGAACATGTTCGTAGAAATTAATCCTGAAATTCTTTTAAGAGGTGATTGTTCAACATGTTAAATCCACAAAAAAATTGTACGGGTGTTAAAGAACCGCTGCAACAGCTTCAAAAAGCGAATTATTGGGTCGTTCGGAAAGTTCCCGCCGATTTCCGAGCGATGGCGCAAAAAATTATACATTTTCTGTTAGATGGCGCTTTCGCCAATATTTTCATGTATTGCCCATGATCATAGCTTCAATTGTTTTTGTTTGGCATCGATATAAACATGGAGAACAGAAAATTGCATTATCGCCATTTAATGTTTCTTTTTATTATAAAAAAGGCAAGAATGCTGTTCAAGTGGCAAAAAAGATATGCGCCGTTTACGGAGAGGATGCTGTAAGTGACCGGACAGTGCGCGATTGGTTTGCAAAATTTAGAGATGGCGATTTTAACCTCGAAGATCGGCCACGCTCTGGTAGGCCATCCGCGGTTGATGACGACCAAATCAAGGCCCTAATCACCAGTAATCAACGAATTACCACTCGTGAAATGGCAGAGAGTCTGAAAGTATCCAATATGGAAATACCGTGAAGAAATCGATCTTCAAGTTTTCTTTCGGGTAGAAGAAGAATAACGAGTCATCGTTAGCGTTGATAGCGTCCAAATCGTACAGGGGTGCAACAACGCAACCCTTAGACTGGAGAAAAATCGTCGAGTCGTTCCTTATCGGGACAGAAGTTTCTATTCGCAGGGGTGTAACTATAGTTAGCGGCGTTATCTAAATCCGCAGTTATCAATTTTCCCTCGGACGGGACAGTGTACATAACGCGCATTTATTACGTTAGCATCGACGGACGCGATGGGGAGACCAGCAGCAGCGTTTCCAAGGGAACGACGAGAATTACGGCCAGGATGGTAATAGACTTTCGGTTCCCCGTGAAAAGACAGATTTCATTTGATAATTCCCAACGTGGACCGGCGAGGGTAGCGACGGCCGTTGTTCATTTTTATCGTGGAAACGCTGCCTCAGGAATATCGCGGGAGATTCAGAGCCCTCCTCCTGTCGCCGAATGATTCGAACGGGAAATCCTGCTCGCCTTAAATGGCTTCCGTCGCGAAATATTATATGGCGAATCGAAACAGTGGTGTTACGGTCGAACCTCTTTTATCCAAACCGATTGGGTTCAGAATCGAGTTGTAGAGAATGGAATTATCGATGTTTATAAACGAATCATATATTTAACAAAACATATTACGTGTAACACAAACGATGTTCAATTAACGACTGACTAATTTTCCAAACAAAATGCTCCCTCATGCGTACTCGTCTCATTATGCTTCTTTCTGATTCTCGCCACACATATTCACGCAACACCGTACTTTCCAATCTGTTTATAAACCAGAGAACTTTGCAACATTGGTTTGCTATCACGAAGACGTTCCTGTTGTAATTTACGAATTTTTAGCTGCGTTACTGTTCGTCGAATCGAATTGAATTTTTAGAGAAGGTTCGACGATAATTCCGGGTCAGTTGGGACCCAAGTCCCGGCGTACGGGGGTTGAACCACGCACGTTCGTTCTCGGTAGAAGCACGAGGAGCGTTGGAATTCCTCCGCGGGAAATCTCGAGGAAAAGTTCCACGGGTAAAAATTTATTCCGCAAGGAGTGTCTTCGCCCTACCGTCGTCGCGTCGGTGTCCAAAGTTCTTGTGCTTTTATTTAACGGTCGCGGGGAAAAGCAGCCAAGGCAGGGAGACGAGTTCGCAAACACTCGCCGAAAAGTTTCCCGGAAGGGACGGCGAAGCTGCAACACGCCCTGTGCCGCAGGTAACTTATCCGTGTTAATTATTCAGCCGGCAGATACAAGCCCTCTCTCGTCCAGCTCTGAAAATCGTAGACGAGCCTCCCCCGCTCGATCATGAATAATGCAATGTTTGTATCTGAAGTTGCCAACGGGAGGAAAGATGCCGCGGTATTCCTCGGTATATCGAACGCATTTCCATTTTTACACCCGGTTGCTCGGGTATGACGTCCCATGGCGTCACCACCCGTTTTCGGAATTCGCTGCTCGAAGACAAATGAACTGCATTAACCTGCATCCGAAAACAATGACCATCCGCGCAAAATCTTGGGTTCGACGTGTTCACATTCGCGAATAACCTTCGATTTTATACGAGGGTAGCAGATAACTAATTATTAGACTGCGGATCTCTCTATGTATAATAAAAAATATTCGCATTGATTGCACGACACAGGAGCCAAATAAAAATTGTATTCTTCTTTTAATTATTCTATTAAGCTGAAACCAATACATTGATGTCCTTAAATATTTTTAACATGTCCACTGCTTTAAATTGTACGTGTCCATTTTTGTCATAAATGCATAAAATCCGCAGTCTAGCAATTATATTTCTTTCATGTACACAAATTTTAGGCAAAAAAATACGTATAGTTACTCCAATGATGCAGTGAAGTAGTCCAAAAATTTCAAAGGGACAGGTCTGATCCACTGGCTACAATAAATTCCTAAAATTCCTTAATTTTCGACGGTTACTATTATACATCAGGTCCGCCATTATAATCGCTATTATAAGTGTCATACATTTAACTTTTTCAGGCTAAAAAAAATATGTTTGACTACTTCAATGATGTAGCAAAGTAGCCCTGGAAAATCAAAATTATTGGTTCAACCAACTAGTTGTAATAAATTCCCAAAATTCCATCGTTTCCGACATTCACGTCAGAATTGCACACCAGCCATTGTAACTCCCCTAAATTCAACCCCTTCCGACTAAAAAAAATACGATTAGGTACTTCCAAGACATAGTAAAACGTCCCTGAAATTTTAAAAGGTTCAGCTCGACCCATCGGTCACAATAAATTCCCACGACCACCACCGTTCTCGACGGTTGACATTAGGTTTGCACTGCGTCTGGCGGACCGGGTCGCCGTAGTTTTTCCCGCAGCTCGCCGGTATCAATTTTCCAAGGGACGGTGTGGGAGCAGCAGGTTTCGCCGGGCAACGGTGACAGCGAAATTCGAATCCGGAAAACTTCCGCAGACACATCGGCTCCGTGAAAGCCCGGGGCGTAATGGCTCGAGACAGCCGAGCGGAGAAACTCGGCCGTCGCGTCTCGCTCGCGTCGCGCGAGCTGGTCGTGTCAAGTTACAGGCGGCGGAGACTTAACCGGGGATAACTGAATACAGAAACTTCCCCGGCAGTCTCTTGTTTACGAACTAAAAATTTCACACCCCCTTAAAAGCAACGTCGATGGGGACGAAGCTCGACGGCGCGGAAACGGAGACCCGCGCCCGCACGATAGAACACAGAGAGGGAACCGAGGACGAAAAACCGGGACGGAAACTCGATGAAATTTATAAAGCTTTCCCCGCGCGAACGTATTTTTTCGCTGGACCCTCTGCCCATCTCCACTCTGCTCGTCGAGGAATACGTCAATTACGTCCTGGAACGCGAGACAAAGGGTCAGCCTGTGTGCTGAAAATTCCATCTACTCGCGCTCTCGGGTCATTAGTAAATACATTATTGTTGTACTTCTCTTTTGCGACGCGACCACCGAAAATTGATTTTCCTTTTTGGCTGTTTTAAGGTCCATTTATAGCATCAGTGTTTTACTTTTAATTATTCATTGTCAGACTGCGGATTTGTATGCAAAAATTGTTTGCATTAATTGTATGCAGACATTTATTTCCACTATTAATAATTCTATTGACCTCGAAACAATACAACAGCATTTTTTTGTTTTGCATGCAGAGAATCCGCAGTCTGTCTTCACTTAGAATAACATAACAACATTACTAAATCATAGAAGTGTTTCTGGCCTCAGGCCTCTGCACTATCGAACACGTTCCTAATTTTATTGTTATAAAACGTCGAAGAAAAATCGTATGTCAAGTTTTAAGGGCTCTTCGCAAAGAGCCGTCACTGAAAAAATTTGTTCGAGTTTCTAGAGATGTTCCAATTTTTCACTTCCAAGAAAAAAAAATGTCTTTCCCATTTGTTGAGCGATGGGTTATTGTGGTGCGATCTCTTTTATGAAATTACAGCCGTTAAAAAATGTTCGAGACTCCGGAAATATAGCGTTGAAACAGTTTTAAGGGCTCTTCGCAAAGAGCCGTCACTGAAAAAATTTGTTCGTGTTTCTAGAGATGTTCCAATTTTTCACTTCCAAGAAAAAAAAAACGTCTTTCCCATTTGTTGAGCGATGGGTCATTGTGGTGCGATCTCTTTTATGAAATTACAGCCGTTAAAAAATGTTCGAGACTCCGGAAATATAGCGTTGAAACAGTTTTAAGGGCTCTTCGCAAAGAGCCGTCACTGAAAAAATTTGTTCGAGTTTCTAGAGATGTTCCAATTTTTCACTTCCAAGAAAAAAAAACGTCTTTCCCATTTGTTGAGCGATGGGTCATTGTGGTGCGATCTCTTTTATGAAATTACAACCGTTAAAAAATGTTCGAGACTCCGGAAATATAGTGTTGAAACACGTTTAGGGGCGGCCGTGTTCGTTAGGACGTTAGTTCGCCAGAAAACCGCAGCCTAACGCAATTTCCAAGGGTTACGTGCTCGATGCTCGCCGGGATCTCTCTTCTTGTAGCTTGTGTTTCGAGCGGAACGGATGGCCGGGCACCGTCGTCTTGGGAATCGCGATTGATTTAGAGTACGGGTGGCTATCTCTGAACGCGTTGTTTACCTGGGACCAGACCGTGGGAGACACCCTGTACACCACCCCCGCGTTAGAGGATAATCTGGTCCGCGTGCATCGAACCGGATCGATGGGAAGTATTTCCCGACGCGTCCACTCGATTTCCTCCGGAGATTTAAATCGTTATTAGGTATTGGACGCGACTCTTCGAGATCCAGGAATTCCTGTTTCTTCGCTCGGAATCGATCGGCGAACGTGTCGCCGTACGCTGGACTACTCTTTGTCCGGTAAATACTGAATTAATTTAATCCGGTCTCTCCGTGCGAAAATTTTCAACCATCCCCTATGTTAGATCCTGCGAAATCCTTCTTCACCCCTCTGCGTCTGCCACCGTAATTTTTTTGCGTTTTCTTAAAATATAATGACGACTGCGGATCTTTATGCAAAATAAGAATTGCCACTAAATAATTAATCATTTTTTGATGACGAAAATAATACAAGAATATTCTCGAATTGAACTTTTAAATGGAAATCCAGCTACGCTGGGTTATTATTATTTTTGTATGAAGTATTCACGTCTGCAAATTACAAATGCACATTTAGTAATACTGCAGGGGACATTATCCGCCACATGCGCGGTAAATGCATTGTTCGTATTGCGGCTGTAATAATTTGATCACCCATTGTATTTTAAACTTCATAAAACTACGTGGTCAAGGGGTGGTTTAATTGCAACTTCTGCAAATTAGTCCATAAAAATGCACATTTGCATACGCATCCATAATCCAACAATTATAATTCATTGTAACGTGCAGTTTCCCCGGTGTTCGTACACGGGGATGCAGTTCATACGATTTGAGTTCAGAGGTCTCTAGAATGCAACTGTTAAGAAACGGAAAATATAGAATAAATATTGTCATTTTCCCATAGAATGACAACTACGGCTTTTAAATATTCGCGATTTTTTTTTACTCCGTTAAATCCTACGAATTTTTGTCGTGAATGCATAAAATCGATGTTGCAAGAAATCCGACCGCATAAATTACGATCTGAAGCACATTATCGTCGGCTGAGATCTGTAGAAACGTACGAGAATGTTCGATCAAACGGCAGTTCCTTCACGCCGCCTTAAAAACTGATTTCGACTACAGGTCCATCAATCACCAGTTAGCAAAGAAAGGTGCAATCAGATTGCATCCGCAAGTAACCGACACGGAGATGGCCGGTTGCGGTTGGTTTTCCATAAAATGATAGATTCCAGCCCCGATGGATATAAGAGAGTAAAAAAAAGAAAAAAGAAGTATTTCATTTAAGCGATCGACCGTGTGCCGGAAGAAAGCGGCGCGACTAAAACAACAAGACTCAGATAAGAGTACACGCGAGTGCCTATCCCGCGGTTGAGCGATTGCGAACGGAACTGGAGGGTTTGCTTCCTCGTGACTCTGCCTATCAACCTGTACACCTGAATTTACGACTCGAGAATACCTTCACTCTATAAATCCAGCACGACACCGCGCCGGCCCTGAAAGCCTGCTTATCTAGATATCCGACTATCCGGTTATCGGGACCTCTGCTCCTTCTCTTTCCGTCGGAGCACCTCTAATTGGCCGGTAAACGCGAACCAGCTCGATTGCACCGCCGACACGAGAAACGATTATTCAGTGTCCGAACAACGTAATCACCGACCACTGAAAAATCTAGCCAGATCCAGAAGGTCCGAACACCAACTCCTAGAAAACCACCCAGAACTGATAACGATTTTTTAGCTCTCGGTTGATTCTTCTCGGTCGATACCGCAATACCGAAGTACACCTCTCGAATTGCACGAGAGCTGGGACCCTCGACGAGCTTATAGAGAAGCAGGGAGTCTAATCGTGTTGCGATGCTGCGAGGTTGATTCATGTGTACAGGGGTGTATAAAAAGTAATGGTCATCTGTTCCGGCAAACCGACACGCATCCGATCCGCCTTTACCGACTTCGCGTAGCCGCGATCGGGTGACGTCACGTCGTCGAGGCACCCCCCACTTTGCGTCCGCGGAACAGGTGATTTTCGGTACGCACCGGCTGATCGAGGACTCTTCCTTCGGTTAACGACCACCGCGAAGACAACATCGTGTTTACATCTATTCGTCAAAACGCTATTCGGTTCGCTTTCACACTTGCGTGGCATCGCAGCTCATGTATCGCGTAGTGCAATTCAGCGTATATTTTGTCAACTAACTGTATTAAAGTGTTTTGTTAAACGAAGTGCAGTATTGCGTCAATCACCCACGATCCTCTGAGAATTTAGTATCCGATCTCCCAACATCATCCGTTCTAGGTGTGAATACCTATACCTCTGGATCGGTGGACATTCGTAAGAAAAACTTGCCGCAAAATTGTTTATAATAAAGAAAATTGTTGATACAGTTGTTTTTTACATCAACACCTTCCACTCATCGAATAGAGAAAAAGTTTGAAAGGAGCCACGTGTCGCAAACAAATAATTATTGAGATATAAGCTGTTAAAGTCTTGCAAAATTTGATCTTGTTGTATATTCACTTTCTACGTGTATATATGTATAAATGAATGTTCATTGCTAAAAACCTTTAGGTGCCTTATCACTTTGACCACCAGTGTATTCATTTTTGTCATAAATGCATCAAATCCGCTGTCTAGTAATAATATAACGGATGAACTTCAATCTAGATTCTAGATTCATGTATACAGTGGTTTGTCAAAGTGTTCGGCATAATTGTAATGATATAAAGAATGAACCGATCAAACAGAATCGTAAATAATTGTTATTGATGAATTAAAAGTGTTCGGGAATGGACGAATTCCTTAGAATTATGATGACAGAATACGGTGAAGCTACTTGACGCGTTCATTCATGGAACTTAGGAACTTATGGCACTTGCTTAATTGTCTATCGACAGCCTCTTGGTTCTTGTTAGCTACTCAACCAACGTCAGCCACGTTACTTCCCTCGACACGCTTCATTGATGTTAAACCGAACTGCTAGAAAACATGTCAACAACATCGAAAACTTGGCTACCCGTTAAAAGATTGGACAGTATATTTGAAACATGTTTCAAGGAAATTTTAGAATCTGCGTCATCGCAGAACATCATTTAAGGAACATCATAATTCGATTATCATCTCGCAAACCGCAAACTTCGCGAACAGAACATTCCCCGCCGGTTTATACCGCTCGGGATTCTACAAATTTCAAATGGTACGGAGCACTATATAATTCTGAGCTCCGAAAATACGGCGTCCAGTCTCTCCTGGAAATATTTAATCCTCTTAAAAATTTCTTGAAGGTTTAAGCCGCGGGTGGATGAACTTTGGTATCGACGCAGGGGAGTCGCCCGTGGCTTATCCTTCGCTCTGAAATATGAACGCCGTCACTTAAAAATTAGGGATCATCCGGCGAATTAAGCAAACTATTATAGTTTCTTCGTGTTCACCTTTCCTTCCCCTACCCTCGAAATTTACAAATAAACCATGTGGAACACTATCAATTTTAGTTCAAGTTTTCGTTCGACGTAATTTTCCGTAATCTTCTAATTCTGCATATAAAATAAAGGGTCATCACACACACGGAAGCTAAAAATTCCTTAACCTTAAATTCGCGACGTATTTTCCGTAATCTTCTAATTCTGTATATAAAATAAAGGGTCATCACACACACGGAAGCCAAAAATTCCTTAACCTTAAATTCGCGACGTATTTTCCGTAATCTTCTAATTCTGTATATAAAATAAAGGGTCATCACACACACGGAAGCTAAAAATTCCTTAACCTTAAATTCGCGACGTATTTTCCGTAATCTTCTAATTCTGTATATAAAATAAAGGGTCATCACACACACGGAAGCTAAAACTTCCTTAACCTTAAATTCGCGACGTATTTTCCGTAATCTTCTAATTCTGCATATAAAATAAAGGGTCATCACACACACGGAAGCTAAAAATTCCTTAACCTTAAATTCGCGACGTATTTTCCGTAATCTTCTAATTCTGTATATAAAATAAAGGGTCATCACACACACGGAAGCTAAAAATTCCTTAAGCTTAAATTCGCGACGTATTTTCCGTAATCTTCTAATTCTGTATATAAAATAAAGGGTCATCACACACACGGAAGCTAAAAATTCCTTAACCTTAAATTCGCGACGTATTTTCCGTAATCTTCTAATTCTGTATATAAAATAAAGGGTCATCACACACACGGAAGCTAAAAATTCCTTAACCTTAAATTCGCGACGTATTTTCCGTAATCTTCTAATTCTGTATATAAAATAAAGGGTCATCACACACACGGAAGCTAAAAATTCCTTAACCTTAAATTCGCGACGTATTTTCCGTAATCTTCTAATTCTGTATATAAAATAAAGGGTCATCACACACACGGAAGCTAAAAATTCCTTAACCTTAAATTCGCGACGTATTTTCCGTAATCTTCTAATTCTGTATATAAAATAAAGGGTCATCACACACACGGAAGCTAAAAATTCCTTAACCTTAAATTCGCGACGTATTTTCCGTAATCTTCTAATTCTGTATATAAAATAAAGGGTCATCACACACACGGAAGCTAAAAATTCCTTAACCTTAAATTCGCAACGGAAATAAAACTTGCCTCTCTTCCGAAATACGGCGACGGACGGTCCCGAGACACATCGTCTTATATCGGAATAAAAGTGAGTTATATCTTCAAATTCTATATAATAATGTTAGATTCATAAAATTCGAAGACAACAGTTATATTAGATCGGAAAGAAAGTCCTTACGGTTTTGCATTTGTATTTAATAGTTAAAAACCGCAAGAACTTTCTTTCCAACCTAATATAAATTCCATACTTCGAAAATTCGACTTTTCAGCACATCCTTAACCCCGTGGCTCGGCACCGGAATCTGGTCCCGATCTCGATCGCGGCTCGTTCGGGAAATTAATCCAGCCTCGATCAATCGCAAGGGTCTCGCCTGTGTTTACAGCGATTGAAAGAGACAGCCAGTCTCGATAAAAGGGGATGCACTTCGACCCTCCTTGCGCATTACGCGGGGAAGACGTGTCGGAAACTGATTATCGCGTTTCCAGAAGGCTGGTTAACCATCGAAGGGTGGGATAAATCGATCGTCGGATAATCGTATCCCGACACCAGCATGGAAGGATGGGAACTGAGCTTTAGGGCCCACCGACGTTTCATCTTTCGGCGAAGGGATGAAAGAACGAGGCGAAAGGGCGATTTTGCGGGGGTGGGACACGTCGATAGTCGAGATAGATAGCCAGCCGGGATAAGCTCTTTATACCCGAGGATAAATTCGGCGACAAAACTGTTGGATTAAGGACGCTTTTGACTCCCCGGCCCGCCGAATATTTATGCGCGACGGGGCGACCAGGAAACTCTCTGGTGAAGTTCACCGTGACGAATTGTCGACCGGTGAAAGGCGATACAGAGAATGATCACGATGCTTGCGGGATCCAGCCGGGTCTAATTGATGCACACCGCCGGAGACCGAAGGATTTATACCGTGGCCCAATGAAAGTTGAAATTGAAAAGACCGGGATTTATTAGTACAGACGTTTCGGTCGGCCAGGACTCTTTTGAAGCTACCGGAGCTGCGAGGAAGTTTGTTGGTATAATTGGATTTTTTAATCGTGCCACTTTCAATTCTGCTCGCCAGTCTGTATACCTCCTGGAAATACGTGGGATTGCCCACGGTGGATCCAAGAGGTATTTGAACAATGAATGTCTGATATTCAAACTCTGATAATTTCGTTAAATCGAACAGTACAACAATAAAGATAAAGGAGGTATTTTTCGCGATCGTACTTTTTTGAAAATGGTAATTAATTTTTCGCGGCGCACACAGTTTCGATCAATTTCTACATTAAATAAATATAGCTGAGTTGAGGCATGAAACGTTATGCTTCGGGTTTGAAACAAATAACGTTTCCGATTCGGATTTGAATCTGTAAAATGCCAGGTGCTATTTTATTGGAGGAAAACAAAGGTGGAGTGTTTCGTCCTAGACCCGCTAGAGGACTCATCAATAAGGCTATTCTGATATCCGAATCGGAAACGTTATTTGTTTCAAACCCGAAGCATAACGTTTCATGCCTCACTCAGCTATATTTATTTCATGTAGAAATTGATCGAAACTGTGCGCCGCGAAAAATTAATTACGAGTACAACAATAAATCTCTGTAGTAAAGATTCATTTTTTTCTAGAATCAGTTAAGGGTTATTTCTACGCAGAAACTCTACGAGAGAACCCATTTTCGAAATATTCTTGATATAAGGTGGAGTGGGGTAAGTGCGCCCTAGTTTTTGCAAAGTTGGACTATAAACTGATGTATCTTCAGTCTGGTATGTAAAAACCTAACGCTCTTGGTATCAAACTCTTGCCACAGTTATTGCTGATGAATTAGTATTACGTAGGATTCTAATTTTGCTTGAAACTTATCATTTTATTAGGATATTGTACAAATGTCAATTACTACGCACTTATACTGCATTAATAAATACAAGCTAGAGAAAAATTTCGTTCATATTAAAATAAAAATAACCAATTAACGGACTTGCCCCGTTGACGCACTTACCACACTCCACTTTATGGAAAATCAATTTTTCAAACCCACTGCCCGAGAGTCCCTATTTGAATTGTTAGTGGTCGCAGAAGCAACGGTGCGCATTAAAATGAAATTTTCACCTGCTCGCTGACCGGGGCGCGGGAGATCTGTTGACCCTAATTACCCGAGAGTCCCCGGCGGGTCAGTCCTCTCGTTACTGTCAGAGATCTTTCGAGGCTGATGCCTTCGACAGCGATTTGCGATCGTAGTCGAGCAGTCCGGGCCAGCAAGATATCAATTAATTGGCCGGACGCTTCATCAGATCGCGGCTTGATATTATCATCCGGCCAGAGGAATCTGTCATCCTGTCGGATACACATCTTCCCGTTGAAATCGACGTTCTCCCGAGCCTATTAGGGGGGGTGCGCCAGTTCCGAAGGTTAAACCGCGGTTTCGCAGAACCCTGCGCCAGCCGCCGTTAATCTCCTGGAAATCTTAATCTCAGCTCGAAATGCGAAATCGATATTATGCAAACCAACGTCAATAAATCCTGGGCTTGGCCCGGTCGGGTTAAGGCCCTCTTTACGGGTTCGCAGGAGCACCGGTGAGCGTTAACCAGTTGCACAAGGCTCCAGGCGGCTGCTGCTCATCGATTGTTGTTAATCGTTATGGTATCGTAAAGCCGGCATTAAGTTCGCGTTATCGTCGGTTTGAGTGATATCTCGTGAATTGGATTCTCTTCGTAGCTGTGATCTTCGAGTGATCCGATTGAAACCGAATATGCCATTCGATCGTCATAGCCAGTGCGACAATTAAACGCTCCACCTGATCACAACCGTACCCACCCCTCTGGCATTCCGGTCAGCGTTGTTACTACCGTTGCTACCGATCAAACTCGGGATTTCGAACGTTCGCCACGTTCGATTGCACCCGAATGCAAGTGTCGGGAAGAATTCCGTGAATTTCGGGAAATCCAATCACTGCTTTGTTGAGTGACCAGTCAATGGATGATCGAGCGTTCACTTTGTGCTCGCGACTTTTAGAAAATGACCGAATTCCTTTGGATGGAGATTTTTGGTGACACTAGGTAAACGAGATAGTCGGCATCTTGTCAACTCTTGTTTCCAAAGTTTCTTTGTTAAACCTTTATCAACACGTTCGTGGCGTTTTCCTGATTAACATGAGCCCGAACACGGTACAGGTCGGCTCATGTTTATCTGTTTAATCCTCGATATAGTAGAACCTCGATCATCCGAACCAATCAGTGGAACCCCTAGTAGCACAAAATATTGTTCAAACATTTTTTTTTCAGATGTCAAAACAATATTTTTTAAGCCACACCTTTCAATATGAAGAAAGTATTACCCGAGAAAAATCACTCGGTGTTTAGATATTACAAACAGATTGGATTTCTTTTTAACATCATATCATTAATAGGACACATTATCGTACGAATGGGAAATGCAGATCATCAGTTCGGATAATCGAGGTTCCACAAACTCGTGGATTAAACAGGTAAATGTGCCTGGAATTATGTCGTGTTTGGACTCATTTCAACCAGAAAAATGTCACAAGTATATCCCCGAAGGTTTGATAAAGGAACAATTCAAAACAGAAATGTATTGTCAACAATTGTGTTTCTGGGTTCTCCTCAAGTACCACACGTATGAAACCGCGAGCACTTCGGCGTAGCGGAACAAGTTCGAAACAAAGCTGCGAACTTTTTAATAAAATGAAAGGAAGGGCTGCCATAGCTCATCGGCTGTCAATGGAACCGTCAGAGCAGCCGCATTTTTCCGCGAGGATCCTCTCGAAACACAGCTCGAAGCAGGCCAAAGTGAAAAGCGGAGCGCGCGGCCATATTGGAGCTCTCGACGGTCAAAATGTGTAAAGAGTTGCCGGAGTACTTTGAGACTCGGGAATTCCACGTTGTCGGAAGTTTTACCGAGGAATTAAAATCTTTAAAGTCCTAAGATCATTCGGAGTCCCGGCGCTGTTGCCAAGCCCTTTGACTCTTCAAAAGGGCTAAGATTAGGAGAGTTGCATATTATCGTTCCCGGACACGAAAGACGACGGGAGAAACCGTGGAAAAGGGAGTCGTAATCGGGAAAAACCCGCGGATCAACCAGATGCTTTTTAACATTTGATTAAAATCCTTTCTCTCAACTGAAACATGTTTATTGTTGCTCCCAGTTAAAGACCACTCTTTCGCTCTTTTCTGTCAATCCATCGGTAATGAACGAAGTTGATTTGGGTACAGCGAGCGCCTGCGTCGAGTGCTTAGCGAATAATTAAGGTAACGCTATCGATTAAATTCGGAATTCACTGTAGCTCGTGTTGAACGGCCGATGTAATCGAAGCAATTAACTGCGCCGCACACTGATTTCGATTGAAGAATTTAGTGACGTCCTATGTCGGAAAGTCAGCGTTTGCAGTTTGCATCGCTTCCGAAGGACTCCGAACATGTACATACTAACGAAATTAATTGAATATTGCAGCTACTGTGAACATTTAAAGCGGAGTCACTTATAGAACAGAGAAGCCAATCAGTTTTAATAATAAAACAAGCTCGATAATTTTCTTCTAAATAATAATCCCAGAAGAACATGGTATACTATATTCATTCGCATAATTTCAAGAAACTTTCCACCGTTGTTTTTTTTAACTTTTTTAATATAAATTGAACTATGCAAATTTTTTTACCGAATATTGTGTACATATATCTATCAAATATACTTCACTGCTGAACCAATAACAGAGCCGAGGAAATAAATTTTTTGGCATTAATATACGGACTCGGCGAAATAATTTTTCGATTTATATTCGATGATTCCGCACTCGATGCCGATTAAAATAGAAATTTATACGCTTCCCGCGGAGCGTACGGTGTTTATCTAAATTGCAGTATATATTTAACGAATAATTTAGTAAGCCGGCATTCAATTTATGCGTGAATACAGCAGTACTGTATTATTAATAACTGTTCGGGTATTATTCTCCGTGAATTTAATACGATCGTCGCTGTAAAGCGTTGTGTAATATCGATTCTCACCGGGGATGTAATCTCGCGCGCGAACGTTCCAATGATTCCGTTTGTTGGAAAATACTAAATGTCAAGAAAAGGGGGTGTGCATACATATACATCGGAACGTATTGTTCGATTATTTCATTATTTTTCGTGATTTCGAGCGCATCCTGTCTGACGGAATCGCAATCGGAATTTAAAAGCATTCGGTGCACGACATGAACGTCAATGCTTGATTTCTCTTGCATAAATCTTTTGTTCATAAATTTGTTGACTTCGCTCCTGAACGCATCGTTTTAAAATGTAGTTATTTTTCGAAAAAAAAATGTGATTATTCTAGAAGGGCAAATAGATATACATATGGGGATCAAGCTTATGGATTTTTAAAAATTTGTAATTTCTAAAAATGTGAAACAAAATCCCCACGACTCAAGGGAGAATTATAACTGATCCACGCGCTCGATCTAGTATTATGAAGTCAAAAATACATATTAGCTTTTAAAAATTCAAGGTGACTTTCATTATTTATGCATTAAAAATTTCTTTTTTAATTTTTTGGATTGAAATATGTAGACTGCTGAATGTTGATTAAGTTTTGTTTAAAACATTTTTTTCTCAGATTATCGATACTGTCTGTTAAATCAGGTTCAGGTTTCAAATAAACACAATAATCAATCAGTTTTGAAGTAAGGTATTTTATAAACATAACTAAAAATATTTTAGTTGAAACTGTGCGAGAAACATAATATTAATTATGAAAAACAAAAATATAATTTTTATTGTATAAACAACAATAACAATTGACATTCTATTATATTATATTGACAAATCATTATTGTCATCGCGTTTTTCTTCAACATCTTTCAATATTAATTGTTCGACTGCATTATCAAAATGCCGGAGGTTCGGCCGCAATTCACGCGACACATACTCTTTAAACAATAATAACTTGTGATTCTTGCATGATTTCATAGAGAAAAGAACGCTGATAATAATGCACTTTGATACAATGAGGGACTCGAAAGATATCCTCTACCAAAGATTGAGAACTTTGAAGATTCTCTTTAGTTTATTGAGCATTGTTATCTTAATAAATTATATATATATATTAAATCTTAGTACAAAAGATATACTCTAAATGTAGACAAATACTATTCATTTGCAACAAAAATGGACACATAATATTAAATAGATTCTCCGGACTATCAATAAGAAAAGAGGTAATTTTTTCGGTGGCAAATAGGATTCATAAAATATTGATTTTTAAATGCTTTTCATCGTTTTCGAATGTCATGGACATTTAGGAAGCAATATACATTTAATAAACATCGATTTGGGCAAGTTGCTTTTTTACCAAATGAACAACTAGGTCGAGCTCGTAGGCCAGCGTGCTTCGTGTCGATTTCAAATTTCCAAAGCGTTTTAAACGACAATAAAACGCGGAAGTCATCGACACAACGCGAAACAAAGCTCGCGATCGAATTACTCGTTTCCCTCACGCATCGTTCCTATTTTTTTCTGCGGCTACGGTGGCTGCGGGAAAATAAAAAATGGAAAGGGAGGCGAAGGAGTTCTTCAACTTCTCTGATACCGTTCGGAATGGATTCCTGTCCGGCTCACAAAGGTTCGGGTTCTGGCTTTGCGCGCGTCGGCGCTCCACCACGCTCTCTCTCTCTTTCTCTCTCGCCCCTATATCGAATTTTTCCCTGCAGGCGGAAACTTTTAACGAGCTAGGAGAAACTCGGAAACACGGGGATCCATCAGGCTCGGGCTGTAATCTCCATGCTAGTCGCGATCCTACGAAACGCAGGAAAACAGAATCTGCCGAATAGCCGGGCTGGCCGCCGGCCAGCAGATTATACGCGTTGTATCGAGCGGAAGTCGCTTTTAGGGATTGTTCGACGGGAGCTGACTTTGCAGTCTTCTACTCAGTTCTCATAAGGGGGTGGAACATTAATTTTCAGCCAATGACGTGACCGGGCTCTGGGAACTACCATGGAATCTTCCTAGGAGATTCCTTTTCACACTAGAACTACCCTGAACGAGATTGATAGCGGCCCACGAAAATATTAGAACACCTACTAAATCACAACAAGATTTTATAAAAAATTGCAATCGGTAGGAATTACACGAAAAAATCGTGGGAGATTTCTAATATAATATCATTGTAGAAGATCTTAAACCATGCAACCAAAGATCATTGAACAAACAAAATTTATTAGGAGAACACAATCATTATGATAACATAATACAAATGCACGTCTGAATCGAGCGGCGTTATTCGGAAGAGTGAAAAATACGCTGGCCTAATACAATAAATCAATATTCGTGTCGCCAGAGGAACGATTCGCTTTTTCTTTTATAAACAACTTGAATGTCAAAACTTGTAAATGTAAATGGAGCAAATCAATCCACAAAAATGAAATGGCACTTTTTAAAACCTTTTTATTTGCGCCCGCAATGAAAATTTAATTATCTGCAGGGTAAATTATTCATTCTTTTCCAATTTTCGTATGTAGTTTAATGATGAATATGAAATAAAAATAATTTTGTTATAACTGGGATTGCTATAATTTATTGTACTTTCAAATGAGTGTGTGGTATAACTAAATTATCGCGATTACTAATGTAAATTTAATTTGGCCGATACTTGAAACAGAAATGCATTTATCAATTGTCAATTCCTTCTGGCTATTCTGGCTTTCGTCGGAGATAGCGACGTTACAATATGAGTTTCGAATAGGAAAGGTCCAATCGAATTAACGTCAAAAGATTAATGGCTGGACCGATCGAAAAAGAGGAGAGCTCAAGCGTAGACAAGGAACTCGGGCCCTGGTTTTTCGCAGTACCGAGAGCTCACTACTTTCGTTCGCATTAAGTACTTTAATCTACGGAATAATTAATCAGTGTCGGAGAAAAGTAGCGCTACGGTTGTCCGAAGAAAACCACCAGAGTTACTGTATTAATATAGGCGGAATGTTTTACTACATATTACGGGGAACTTTAACGCGTGAACACAGACAATTACGAAAAGAATAATTTGCTCTTTCATTCCCTAATCGTGAAAAAATATATATTCGTTAGAGGACCTTTATTTTTAGAAAATTAAATTGAATACAGTGTTCTCTACAGTCTAAAAAATTAAATCAATGCACAAATATCGGAGGAAATAGTGAAAACTAGAGGATTCGTTAAAGTTTGAACAGCTGAGTTATATAAAATGTAAAAAACTCATGAACAATGATGTTTTTTTTTTTGGTAAACACAGATACATGACCGCCGCTTATTGTTTCACGACGGAATACGTGGAGGGATAGAAGAAGAATGATTAAGGGATTGTGATACCACGAAGTTCGGTACACCGAGGGGTCGGAGAATGATTCTTACCCCCAAGGGTTCGAAGGGAAGAGCGCGAAAAGACGTGTGAAAAATATTGCTGTTTTCCCGGCGAGTTCCAGACCGGAACAAAAGACGGGCCCGCTGGAAACTCATTTGGCGATTTTCCGCAAGTTTTCCCACCTTCGCCTCGGGCGTCGTTAATAAACTGTCAATTGGAAGTTTCCCCTGACGAAGAACTGGCTCGATTTACTTTATGGAATCCTCTCACGCTTTCAATTTTATAAGCGAGTGTCTATACTCTGCCTGTTAGAAACAGCTCCAAGGATCATTGAACAAAGCCATTTTCTATTTTACAATATTTTCTTTTCGTTTAATTCACAGCGATTTTGGTATCTTGGTTGCAGAATTGAAGACAGATAGCAACAGATAATAAATATTTTATAACTCTGGACAATAATAATATTTTATAACTCTGGATAATAATAATATTTTGTAACTCTGGGCAATAATAATATTTTATAACTCTGGATAAAATAATAATATTTTACAACTGTGGATAATAATAATATTTTGTAACCCTGGAGAATAACAATAGTATCGTTTTTAAAAAATATGCAAAGGATTAATATGTAAAATAGTTTTTGTTTAAAAAATTTCCAAAGTCTAAGCTCTCCTAACATGATAGAGCAATATTTAAATAAAATCAATATTGCCACATAGAAAAAAATACTATACTCTCCGAAACGTGCAGTGATAAATCTACGAAATGAGAAATTGATAAGTCCAATGGTGTTCCTCGAAAAAATTGTTCCCCGCGTAGACTGTTTGGCTTTCGAACACGAGATTCGATCAGCGAGTATACCCGAACAGATTTGCACCCTCCCAGACTCTGCTTAATTTAATTAGTTTATGGGGATTAAGTTCCCTCCGCGATAAATTCGTCACGCGCCGAGAACTTGGTTAACGTCGAATTCTATTATAAGGAACGTCGAACGCGCAGAAATTGAGTGACACACGCGCGAGATGATCGAATAAGATGTGCTCCGACGAGGCTAACCAAAAAAAAAGCGGATTTTATGCATCTATGGCAGAAAATGGTTAAACGTAACACAAAGAGCAGTGAACAAATTAATCGAATTTAAACGGACTTACATTATTTTTCATTTGTTAAAACTAGACTGCGGATCTTTATGCAAAATAAAAATTGTCTGCATCGATTGCAAAAAAGAGAAACTATTATAGATTGTACGTTATTTCATCCTTTATGATTTCAATGGGGGAGAAATCATATTTTGACATCTTCAATTTTTAAAAATTTTCACCAATTTTGAATTTCATCTACTCAATTTTCCTGTAAATGCATAAAGATCCGCAGTTTAGTTATAACTATTAAAAGATGAAATTCCTTTTTAGCTCACTCCTGTTTCCTACAATCGATGCAGACAATTTTTATATTGAACATTATTTCCTTTCTTAACAGATGTAACAACAGACGTCTAATATGTTTTAGAGGGAACATTTTGATGTAATAAAACAATGGAGAAGTAGGTAAATACTGCAATAATTATGTCGCCACTGCAGAAATTTTCGAAGACGAAATCTGGGCATGTTTGCAGTCGGTCAACGCGAATACACGTACACACGTGCACGAAACAACCGAGCGTAGTGCAGGCCACTCAGAAATGCATAATTTGAACATACAGTGTAATGCACTCTTGGTGCTCCATTATCTGATGATGCTGTCCAACCTGGACCGTCTGCCCTATTGTTATTGGAACGAACATGTGCATCCTCCCCGGGGAGACATATGATCACTTTAGAACTTAGCGTGTCCGATGGACCGTACCGTCTTCGGCGTTTAGGTATGCGATATTTTGTGACGGAAGTTTGATGGGATTCTCGGGCGAAACCACCGGGTCCTAGCGAATAATTTATTTGCACGTGGTGGCCCTCCAACTTAACTTCTATTGCAACATCAGTGGACACTAATCTTCTTTGTGGAACAAAGTTTTAGTGGTTCAAATTTTTGCTGCAAAACCGGTGGATTATTATTTTTTTCACGAAGCAACACAATTTTAGATAATGTTTGCTTGGATAATTTATTTGCACAATGGTCCTCCAGCTTTTATTGCAACATCAGTGGAGTAATTTTCTTTGTGGAACAAAATATTAGTGGTTCAAATTTTTGCTGCAAAACCGGTGGATTATTATTTTTTTGACGAAGCAACACAATTTTAGATAGCGTTTGCTTGGATAATTTATTTGCACAATGGTCCTCCAGCTTTTATTGCAACATCAGTGGAGTAATTTTCTTTGTGGAACAAAATATTAGTGGTTCAAATTTTTGTTGCAAAACCGGTGGATTATTATTTTTTTGACGAAGCAACACAATTGTAGATAGTGTTTGCTTAGAAAATTTATTTGCACACTGGTCCTCCAGCTTTTATTGCAACATCAGTGGGGTAGTTTTCTTTGTGGAACAAAATTTTAGTGGTTTAAATTTTTATTGTAAAATCGGAGGATTATACAATAAATTTTTGGACGAAGCAACACAATTTTAGATAGTGTTTGCTTAGAAAATTTATTTGCACACTGGTCCTCCAGCTTTTATTGCAACATCAGTGGGGTAATTTTCTTTGTGGAACAAAATTTTAGTGGTTTAAATTTTTATTGTAAAATCTCGGAGGATTATACAATAAATTTTTGGACGAAGCAACACAATTTTAGATAGTGTTTGCTTAGATAATTTATTTGCACACTGGTCCTCCAGCTTTTATTGCAACATCAGTGGGGTAATTTTCTTTGTGGAACAAAATTTTAGTGGTTTAAATTTTTATTGTAAAATCTCGGAGGATTATACAATAAATTTTTGGACGAAGCAACACAATTTTAGATAGTGTTTGCTTAGAAAATTTATTTGCACACTGGTCCTCCAGCTTTTATTGCAACATCAGTGGAGTAATTTTCTTTGTGGTACAAAATTTTAGTGATTTAAATTTTTATTGTAAAATCGGAGGATTATACAATAACTTTTTGGACGAAGCAACACAATTTTAGATAGTGTTTGCTTAGATAATTTATTTCCACAGTGGACCTCCAGCTTAACTTTTATTGCAACATCAGTAAACTAATCTTTGTGGAACAAAATTTTAGTGGTTCAAATTTTTATTGCAAAACCGGTGGCTTGTACAATAAATTTTTAGACGAAGCACCACAATTTTAGATAGTGTTTGCCTGGCTAAAATCCACCAGCTTGAATTTTTATTGCAAAATTGGTAGACTCTAATCTTCGTGACGAAGCAACACAATTTTAGATTGTGTTTGCGCGAATAGTATATTTACACTAAAATATGGTACGTTAGCTTAAACTTTTACAGCAAACTGGACGGATTGCAATCTTCTTTATGAAGCAGCACAATTTTAGATAGTGTTTCTGCTGGCAATTTATATACGCACGCGGTAAAATATGGTTCGTTATTTTAAATTTCGACTGCAGAATCGATGGGTTTGTAACATTGCGAAACAGTTTTAAAATAAATTCGCGTTTTTTTGACGGAGTATTTGTTTTATGTTTGTACAAATTTAAAGTGAATGGATGCGTTACTTTAAAATTGCGTTTTTCGATATTCTGTACAGATATTGCGTTTGAAAAATTGCGAAATGAAAAATGTTTAATTGCTTTTATGTCGTCTTTTGCTACCATTTATCTTCACGAATTTTTTCATTAACGCGATCTCAATCAATTATATATAACTTTGAAAATAGTTTTATGGACAATACAGTTAGAATTCGAATTAATTATTTATCAGAACTGAAGATATTGATGTTTGGAGTGAATTTATAATTGATTTGGATCGCGGAACACGTGATATGAACGCGAACTTGATTCCAAAGCTCAGCCATGCAGTACACGATAGATTTGGAGACGGCTGCTGAAGCAAACCATACAGGGAAATTCAACACGTGGCGTGTCCTGTGCTTGACCACTACAAACAGTCAATTATCGATGTTTACAAAAGCTACCACCCGCTGCAATACCTATCCAGACTTACAATATAATCTGTTCACAACAGTTACGAAACGTCTTGATTATATCTCTTGTTCCAGAATAGATCATCTTATCCTACCTAGATTATCTCTTGTTTCAAAATAATTTATTTAAAATCAATATTTTTTAAGACAAATATACATTAACAAATTCAGAAAATTTCAAATTGACTTGGGCAATAGTGTTCCTTAAAAAACTTCGCGAATATAGCCTGATCTTTTTACCACGATTTAAAAAATTCTATTTGAAAGAAATACTGTACATTCTCGAAGTATACGAGAATAAATCCGTCAAGTTTGGAATTGATTTGTCCAGAAGACTTTTTTTTTAATTGTTATATACGTCCACTGTTGCAATGAAAAGGCTCTTAGAGAAATACAGATTATGTAAGAATACTTTCGCGACAGACTTATGGGAATTGCGTTCGTCATTTCGTGAAAATATGTTGTTCCGCGGGCATTGTTAATCGTGTAAATTTCACATCGCGTAATTCCCGACCGGACGTTGTTTGCATTGCGAAACACTCGCGATGCACGCGCACGACGCAGAAAGCATCGTCGCCGACCACAAACAGAAACGGACACGCAGACACACGAGCAACATCGCGCCATTTATTTTGTTTCCCGCCATAAATTAACATTTACTTCGTACTCACTCCGACAGCGTTTAATTACGGTGCAAGTTTACCAGTGCCTTGATACTCACCTGGAACAGAGGAAGAACGAGAACATTAGCGCGAGTCGAAAAACGGGTATTTCACATTAACAAAATACATGAAAAATGTGCCATTTTGTACAAAAATATATTCATTCGGATCTTCCCTGAAAATTACGGACATAAATTTATTGGATAATTTATCATCCTTATGCATCTTCATGATCCGAATAATGGTAAATTATGAAATTTGTTTACCGTGGTTCTGACGGGTCCTGCCGGTTTCAGTGTCAATAAATAATAAAAAACGAACCGCCAATTCCCACCTTGCGCGCGAGCTCGAGCTTACAATGCGTTCCGAACGAATTATACATTTTCATTTTTCGCGCCGTGAGAATCCGGGTCGTCCGTGAATTTTTCAAAACGGCACACCCGGAGATATTCGCGCAGCATTGTTTGCGATATGACGACCCTGTCAAATCCAGTTTTATCGAACCACAAATCAAAATTATTGTTAACAGAAAACATTCCGATTTGCGAGCTGGAGCGATGCTGCGGCCGGATCATCTCATTTTTAATCCAGCTGGCCGAATTCGCTCAAAAAACAAACGCGAAGGCTGCGCGGATTTTGAAAATCAATTTTTCCGTTTTTGGAAATGTGTTTTCGAGAACGACAAGCAGAAGCAATATTAAAATTTAATGGAAATTATAAAAACTGTCGGAGAATTTTTAAGTAAACTGTAACATTGTAATTTACAACATTTACACACAGTTCTGAAAATCTCTTTCCGCATTTATTATCTACATTCCGCTATCCGGTTACAATTAAACATGATCGATAAATTGATCGATTGTCTTGATTCATAAATGTCATTTCTTCGGGGAATCGCGGCGATTCAGTGTCACGGACGTACCGCGCGGCTCTGTTTAGGTTTTAATTACCTTACTCGCTAAATAATTTCCTTTGAATAATAAATGACGAATTTGCGCTATCGCTACTGTTCACACTGCCTGGTCGCACGCAACGTTCGTCTGCAGTTTGCATAATAAATTTTCATTCGGTTATGCCACGGACAACATAATCCCGCCGGTAATTAGACAATAAACGAATCGATCGCCGGGAAATTCGGGAAAATAGGATTCCGAGCGATTCGCGTGGCCAAACCTCGACCATCGGAGAATTCGGTTTTGCCAATTAATTTTTCAATTACACCTTTTGGCGCAGCCAGAATCCTGGCGTCGTTAATGCACGCGGAATTGTTCAACTAAGTGTGCCAATGTTGCGAGTCATGCGACGCTGATATAATATACCGTACACAATGCTGCTTTGTGCAATTATTTGCAATTGTTTTACCTGTCTTTGTAATCTTTTTGTTAATATTTACTTCTCTGTATTTTTTATTGTGTTCTCTTATTTTTTAATAAACGTATTTTGTCTTACATGTTTACATTAATATACGGCTGTCTTTGTAAATGTACTCATGCTCATAAATAGACTGTGGATTTTAGGCATTTATGATAAAAGCGAGTAGGTGAAATATAAAACAGTAAAAAGGATTTTAATATGTCGATGTATTATTAGCTATTTTTTTTATTATTAAATAAACAAATGTTTATTGAACTACCTTGTGTATTTTATTATTAGTTTGCAGATTTGAAGTATTTGCGATAGAAATGCAGAACCAGACTGCGGATTTTATGGTATGTACAATTTAAAGCAGTGGACATATTTTAAAAAGTTACGAACATCAACGTATTAATTCTAGTTTAATGAAATAATTGAAAGAGAAACGAAATTTTTTTTGAACCTCTGTGTCTTGGAATCGACGAAGACATTTTTTATTTTGCATAAAGAGATCCGCAGTCTATTTTATACTATTTTTTCGACTTTCGAAGTTCGTTCAGATATTATTCGAGAGTTCCTCCGTGGACTAGATCGACACTTTCGAACCGTCCCGAAAAAAGCTTTCTCAGATATTTGTTTTCGCTGAAACTCGATTCTCCGATCGAGACGAGATCATGAAACTGTTATGATGCGTAAAACTGATATCTCGGTCCGCAATACATTACAACTTTCTTCTGGACAGTCTCCAACTATATCCGAGACAACAGCATCTTCGCGCGAATCGAATTGGACTCGCGGAAATAAACTGATGGCGACAGAAGAACGATACTCGGACAGGTTCCACCTTAATCGTGTTTGTAAAAAGGGAGTTCGGTAGACGAGTTCATAGTCTGATCGATTGTTTCACCGGAGTAAATGGAATGCAAACAAATTGCGAACATCTTCAAGCAAACCAGACGACGTAACAAATGGCTGTCCGCCAAAGTGTGTGTGTGTGTAGCCTTGTAGACGTTCTACGAAGTTGAAATAAGATTTCCTGGCCATTTGGTTGGGAAATTTAAGAATGGAAGTTTGTTCTGCTAGTTTTCTCGTTTCGAAAAATTCGGGAGCGAGGAAATTGCCTTAAACTCAATGAACCAGAAAGTAATTATTATTTCTGTAGACCGGAGACTATAAACAAGCTTAATTTTCGTATTTTTGCTCGATTCGGACTTTTTGAACAATTTTAAACCGTGGAAATTGGTAGCTATTTAGAATACTGTCTGCCTATGTAGACCGGAGACTATAAGAAAGCTTTTCAATTTCATATTTTTTTACAAAAGCGTAGATTCAGTATAGTTTGAACATTTTTCGAAAAATTCTGACGCACGTGAACTGGAGAATTATTTAAAACTCAATGGACCAGAAAATAATCTCTCTAGAACAGAGTCGGTACAGGAAGGGAGGGGGCAATTTTTGCCCTCAATTCGAGTCAATAAATTCGATCATCGATAGCTGTTATGACCGATCAAAATAAATTTCTCTCATCGATAACTGTTATGAGCGATCGAAATAAATTTCTCTCATCGATAACTGCCTTGAGCAATCGAAACAGTTTTTCTTCATCGATAACAGTTATCGAGGAAAATCCAATTTTTTGTACACTAATAACTGTTATTTGTAACCAAACAGCATAAAAATCGATATTTTTAAATAGTTTTGTTCTCCGAATTTTTTTTATATTTCGTGTACATTATCTTAAATTTCAATAATGATCAACTTCTTGTTGATGATGTTTATCGTAGAAAATTTGAGAAGAACTGTCATTTTTGGTCCCTGCTATAAGCGATTAATAGCGCAGCCGAGAGCCGCGGCTGTGAATAATGTGGCAAATTCAGTAATTTAATTAATTACGCAGCGAATTAATGCCTGTATCGCGGACGCGCCACTTTAATTATATTTATATGGAGCATCCATTCGCTCCCGATTTTATTTAAAGTTCGCACAAACGATTCCTTAGAAAGCCGCCGCTATTCATGATTTCTTATGGAATTTCGCTTCGAATTACCTTAATTACACACTTTTACCTTAATTACGCCGAGCGATTCCGGTGGATCAACCCTCTCATTCTACGCGCCGCGCGATGTTTCGCGATACCTTGGATATTCCCTTTGCGAGGAATTATCATTTCTGCGCACTTGTGTTGCCGTAATTACCTAGGCTCCTTTTATTTCCTGCAAATATAATATTTCCCGAGTTTCAGCTGTTCCGATATTAAAAGGAGAACCGGAACCAGTTTCCGTGGATTATTTCGCGAAATACCCGCCGCGAAAAAATTGATATTGCAAGCTAACATCTTGATTAAATAAAGGCTCGTATAAAAACTTCATTATACCCGCTGTAAAACTCTCGTTACACCCTGTTCTGTAATGCGGAGCTTAATTGCTACACTAGCCTCTAATAAATAATTCATTCGCCACAGATTAATTTAGAAATCAGAGGCTATTTGAGAGGAAAATAGAATTCTGTACATTGTCTATATAATAATGCTGATGATTAAGAAGTGGCTGATTTTTTGTTCGAATTTTTTCCTGACACTTGTTAAAAACCTAAAGTATTAATGGATCAAGCTAATTTCACTACTACTGTGGTTACTGGTACGAGAATACAATAAATATTCATTGCAATTGGTTACGTACTAATGTTACATCGCAGCGAACGTTTCATTTTTTGAAAATCGAATTTTTTAACAGAGTTAAAGCTGTAAATAATCCCGCAAGTTATTTTTTATTTTTGCGCGATATTTGCATAATGCTCGAGCCAGATTAATGGCACGACAAAGACTCCGAACTTCCGCGATGAAAATTCTTTGTTTTTCTACGGCGGGATCCCCGTTGACGTAGGATGCGGAGACCTGCCAAGTGCGAGACAAGGCTGTGCGTTCCTTGAATGCGAACAATGGCCAGGGAAAGCGAAAAAAGAAAAGGCCGCGCGAAAACCAGGGGCATGATTGACGCTCGCACGTGAAACTGACGGTTGCGGTGTGTCCGGGGGAAATGCGATTGGGTTAATTTTCACGCGTGTCTGCCCCAGAACGAGCGTTCGTGAATTTGTTGCCACGCAAACGCACGCGGGAACACACATACACGCCGAGCACGTTCCTTTTCCTGCACGTCAGCCGCAGACAAATCGAAAATAAGCTCGCACTCCGGGCGTCGCGACGTTGATTAGTTTCTGCGAGCTTTTTCGCTTCGCCTGACCATCGTTGGTCACCAAGAACGGTCACCGGTAGCCGGGAAATTAAATGAAAGACCGATCAACCCTTGACCAATATCTCAAGGGGGAATTCTGGTTGTGGAGGTCGTCTTCAGGAATTTTTTTCAAGGAAACTGTTGAACCTTTTGCATTGCGATTTGGCACACATGCTCACTGGCAGTTGAAGCGCGCGTGTGATTTTTTTAAAAGTAAACATGATAAAAATTACGTGAGCTGTATATTTTTTTATACACATCTTTCCACTGATCGGAAATGAGAAAAAATATATAAAAAAAACTTTTTAAAAACCACGCTTATATTAAAATGCATTAAAACGGAGAAATTAATTTTTTTAGACATTAGCGACTATAAATAAAAGCGTGGAACGCTAAACTATATTGACGTAATATTCGTTTTTTTATTTATAGTCACTAATGTGTACAAAAATTATTTTCTCCTTTTTTAGTGCATTTTAATGTAAGCGTGGTTTTTAAGAAGTCTTCTTTTATATATCTTTTTGTTTTCTACTTTTTAGTCTTCTTTAAATTCTACTGATCGCCCGGTAAATTTCGAATTTTGCAAAGACGCGCACGTTCCCCGCAATAAGTATAAATATTCGGGAACGTTATCGCGGCGGTTAAAGCTCGGACAAACATCTGGTGTACCCGATATCGAATTTTTCCGTGCTGTATGAAATAACTCGTACGTATTTCCGTATTTTCTGTTATGCGATGCGTTTTTCTTCCCCGCGGCCGCGCGTGGGAGGTCGCGGAACGGAGGAATGTTAGAAAAATTCCCCGGCAAACAAAGCGCACAAAATATTCTTGTTATCTCCGCTATTTATTCAGGGGGATCCATTTTAAGGGCGCGGCCGCCACACTCTTTTGCCATGGGCTTATCTCCCCTGGGAAGATATGGGGCCAGTTTTGTTCGTTGCATTTTGTTAAGAAGCTTTTTAACAGTGTTAAGTTATTGCGTTTAACAATAAAGAGTCTTCGGGAATGATAACGTTCTACCGTGCAAAAATCTGAAAAAATTCATGAATAATATTTGGTTGGCAAATAAGTTCGTTCGGTTTTTTACATTGGAATAAATCACAAAAACCGAACGAACTTATTTGTCAACCCAATAATTACCAACTGATACTGTAAAAATAAAAATGATATCGCTCTTACATTTCAAATGTGAAGTCTGCATTTTTCCGATCGTTTTTCGGTTCAACAAAAAATCGGAATTAATTGTAGTCTATTCGAGATCTGTTCGATTTTGTTGAAAATTTTTATTTAACCCACATCCGTTCCGAATCTGTCGCTCGGTGTCAAATTAACACAGTGATAAAAAAATCGACAAAATAACAAGACGAACAGTTATTTTTCCATGTTTTTTTAGTCAAATTGATGGTGAGTTAACATTTACATACGTTTCTCGGTTATGTGTTTCGCATTAAAAAAATAACAGGCACGAAGCTTCAGGAAAATTTACCTACAGATAACAGAACAGTATAATTTATTTCGGGAAAACTGTGTCAGATCGGCACGAGGGTCGGACGAGGCTTAAATAGGCAAAATAGGCTAAAATTAAGAAGAAGAATCACAGGAAAACTGTGAAGGAAAAATACGAAAAGATCAAAATAAGGACAAGAGGATCATGATCACTGACCTCATGTCGCAAAGCCGGCCAGTTTCATCCGGCAAGTGCGGCGAACAATGGAGAATTAAAGAACGACGAACGACGATCAAGGAACCGACAAAAGCGACGAGGATTTTCAGAAGTAAAATCAGTTTCGCCGGACAAAAATTCCATTGGGCACGCGCAGCACGGGAAACACGACGATCCGATGGCAGTAGGCTAATTACTAAATACCATCGCCAAAACTATGCCAACCGTTCGCGGAATTCTCGGCCAGAGCCGCAGTCCCGCCACCGGAACCATATTCTCGCGAGATTGCGGCCCAAATGCGAGATTAGAACCGATCGATTTCAAACCCACACCCACACCCGCTGTTTCGATTATTATTTGAATATCGTCCGGCCATCGAGCGAAATGTTATTGGCTGCTTGGCTCGACCACCGGCGTGAACCGATGCGAACGAAACTATGCGAGGACCTCGGCTGTCGCCTAACTAGTTTCCTTCATCCCCCGTTCACCCTCTAACCCATAAATCTAATAATTCACGGGCACGAAGTAGGGCACCACTTCTCGCACACATTGCGGATTTTCCGAAATTCCGGATTTTTGTCGAAGCTCGTGGTGGACGTTATACGGTCGCGAATTTTCCGAGAATGTTGTCATTTCAACAATTTCGCTGAAATTAGAAAGTCATAAAAAGAAACTGAAGATAATCCAATGAATTTTTGTCAGAACTTCATAGAATCATTTTTAGTGCTAGGATATCGGATATATCTTTATAATAATAAAGGGAAGTATGTGGAGATGTCGAACATCTTTATAAAAATTCTTACTTTGCTAGACTTCATCCAACGACAGACATACACTCAGTAAAATAAGTCTCCGTACACTCTTTAAAACAGAATAACTTTTTTATGATTACACCAAATGATCTGATGTTTTGTAAGCAATTTTCTAATTGCTTATTGATTAACTGAATGATGTGCAAAAAATATATTCTAAAAATTATTTACAAGGTTCAAAAATAAAACTTTTTAAAACTTTTTTATTTGGACCCTTAATAAAAATTTAAAATGTATGTTTTGTAGATCTATAAGTAGTAGTTACACACCTGCTGAAAATTTCATCGATTGACATACACACGAGCTACAAGCGGTTAAAAATGGTGAAAATACGACTTTTGATCAGTTTCTGCTTAAAATCCACAGAATCGTACATCTATCGATGCGTGTCGTTTTTTCCAGCGTCAACCAATTTCGATGAAATTGTCAGCATGTGTATAACAAACGTAGATCTACAAAACATATATTTTAAATTTTCATTAGGGACCCAAATAAAAAAGTTTTAAAAAATGCTTTTTTTCATTTTTGCATGTAACTTGACCGATTGTAATTTTTGTAAAATCTTCTTTGCACATCATTCAGGAAACAAATGCTTCTAATTGCTTACAAAACATCAGGTCATTTGGTATAATTATAAAAACGTTATTCCGTTTCAAAGGGTGTACGGAGACTTATTTTACTGAATGTAGATCATCAGCATTCTACTCGTCGCTCTTGGCGAACGTGATCCAAGATCGAGCAGGATCAGAAGTAGCAAATTTTTTAATCCCCACCTAGGTAAATGCAGAGTCAAGGAAACCTTGCGATTTTTACGTCGATTTTTATTGCTGGATCCCGATTATTTTTTCCCCGTAGGAATTTCTCACTGGGCTCCTCTTTTTATTGAGTCGTTATATTTTCCATCACATCTTTCCGCTTGGCGTAGAATTTTTATTATCTGCATCGAGTGTGCCGGTTCTGGGTCCAACTGCGAATTTTATAATGATCATCTAGAATCTAGAGGAATGACTCGAGGACGTGAATTATAAATAAAATAAATATCCGAATGTTTTGTGTAGAAGATGAAGTTTCTAGAATTTCTGTTTTGCACTTGATAGATCGCGACGCGAAAGGGAATTCCTCTTCGTCCGACTAATTTATCAGGTACATGTCTGTCCATTTGCCGATTTGATCGTGTAATTAGCCGGTGTCACGGCAGTCACTCTTGCCAAGTCGTGTCCTTCGGCCAAAGGAGGAAGCAGCCTCCCACGCCTCTCGCATTTGTCCCAGTTTTAACCTTGTCTCGGCTTAACCAGGAACATCATGGTCCTTTTGCTCATCGAGCCGAAACATTTCAGCTGATTTCTGCTCGACTCATTTGTCACTGACGCCTTATCGTGTCCCGAGTACATTATCCGTCGTGCATTTTTCCTTTTCCGTCCTGGTCTCGAGACGGATCACGCGACCACGAATTTTCGGGAAGCTCGTTGGGAAGACTTCCAGGTGTCCCCGACCGAGATTGAACGCCTAACCCGAATAGATTAAACGCAATCTTAAAAAGTAATGAATTGACTGCGGAGCTCGAGGAGGAACCTTCCTTATCGATTCCGAGGGTTAAAAGTCCCATTTTTCAAATAAGCCTATGTGGCATTTAGTAGTAACGACCTAGTGATATCTTTAAAAAGGGAAAAAGAACCAAAATGTCCCCAGTATTTAAAAATTGGTATTTTGCGTACTTTGAAAATAAATAAGCAAGAAATCTCTTATGCATCAACAGAGATCCGAAAATTTACAGAATAGCGTTCTAAGCAAAGAACATGGTTTATAGCATCCAAAACAAAATGAATAATATCATGAGGCCGATTACTCATCCTTATACTGCGGGTGAATGAAAGAATTGACGAATGAATTTGCAAAAATATACATCACACTTTTCACAAGAATGTACTTTCGCCACATCGGCAAGGAATGATTTGTTTAACTGTAAAATATGACCATTTCCAACGAGCGTAATGATGAGTTATGATGAAGAACAAACTAACAGGAGAAAGAAAAAGCAAGAACGGTGTGAAGAAAATAAATGAAGCAGGGAAAGCAACGTGTGGAAAGAGAGACAGTGATTTATTTAACAGAGAAACATTACAGTATCCAATCTTCGATGAATGGAAAAAATTAAACAAATGGTAAATGGTGGAAGTAAAGCCAAGAACAGAAAGGAAGGAATAAAATAAAGAAAACCATGATACATTCATATAAAAACCATGACCGTTTCCAATCTTCGAATAGCGCTGACTTATTAAAAAAAAAAGAAATGAAATGGAATAGTGAAATAAATGAAACAAGAAAAACTGTAATTTGTGCACCTGAGAATTATGATTGCAAACAATAGTTGGTTCACCTGAGCAATAAAAAATGTTTAAATGGAACAGGAAAGTAAAATAAGCGAAAAAAGGAGAACACTGATTCGTGCAATTTCAAAACACTATAGTTTAAAATCGTTCAAGGGTAACGATCAATAGCAACCAAAAAAAAATTGTTTTCTAACAGTACTTATTCATCACGGCAGAAAAAAACAATTGAAACGAACCAAAAACTAAAATAAACAAAAAAGAGGAGAACAATGATTTGTGTAACCAGAAACACATGCTAGTTGCAAGCCATTGAAGGGCAGTCATGAAGAAAAAATTGTCTTGAAACGATACCTATGCATCACGGCCAATAAAAAAAACAAACAAATAGAACGCGAGGATAGAATAAACAAAAAAGGGAAACAATGATTTGTGCAACTGCAAAACTCGGTAGTTTGAAATTGTTGAAGGGCAGAGCGCAGTATCGCAGCCAAGAAAAAATTGTTTTCAAACAGTGCTGATCCACGATGGTCCAAAAAGAAGATTAAAAAGAACAAAAAAGGTAGAATAAACGAGAAAACCATGATTTGTCCAACGGAAAAATAGAATACTTTAAAACCGTTGAAGGCTGGCGACGAATCTCGATCAGGAAAAAAACGTGTACCAAAAAAGCCCAAGCACGAGAGCAAAGAAAACAAATAAAGGGAAGGGGAAAAAAGTACATAGAACGATTGCACAGGGTAGATTATAATGACAGGTGTCCAAAGTGACGTCGACTGCACCGTCGCACTATACACCAATGGAAATCGATGGAGCAGCAAATTCCAGCATCCCCGAGGTTTTCCTAAATATTTACATCAACGGAAAAAAAAGACTGCCATTAAATACCGAATTGCGGAATATCGAGCAGAGAGTTCGTCGTTTCTGAATCGATAAATGACGAAGCCCGCTAACGATTCATTACCGGAGAGAATGATTTGTCGGAAAATTCAACGTCGATGTAGCGTTGACAGTGTCACATTTTCCAACCTTCGATGGGGTCAGTAACATCTTAAAATTCAGCTGAGTAAACGTCATTACATAGACGACTCTGTACGCCGACGTCACTGATACACCTTTTGACGAACTTCAATGGCCTCCGCGGAGCCGAGTAAATGACTAGGGCGTTAATATTCATTGCGTCATCGTGGCGATCCAATTAGCGCGGGAAACGCCAAGAACCCTGGCCAACGCCGGGAGCCGAGAATTAACTGGGTTACCTGTGTTTCAACCCTTCGCCTAATGGCTCGCGAAAGAGAGCCGGGCCCGTGGGCATACTCCCCGGAAAAGCACCGACAAGAATCCTACGGGAGAAAATCATTTGGCTAATTTTCAACCCCGATCCCCAGAAACGGACCGACGTTGTTTCGCTGATTTCTCGCGAAGCGAATTTCCATGCATTCACTTGGGTACACGGGCGAAATTGTCGTCCATATTGCTTCCAAGAACTATCATATTTACCACGCTTATATTAATTATTACCACGCTTATATTAGCTCGCCGAGTTGTCGTTGTTGTTGTTGTATGCGTCAAATCTTGTAATCGAATTTTAAACCACTTCCCGATAAGCTAGAGACTTGAAACTTTAAACATAGCTCAGAACTGGACGACGATGCAATATTAAAAAACAAATTTTTAAAAAAAAGCTGTGCGTTCAGGAGAAAAAAAGATTTTAATATTAACCGTTACACCTCGTGGCAAGTTTCAAGTCGGCACCCTACGACGAGGGTAGTTATAGGTTGAGCATGGTTTAATGAATTATTTCTTCCGTCCTGCTTAATAGAAAATTATGAAAAAATTCATGAGTATTCCATCTAGTAGCACACGCGACTGTAAATTTTATCAGAATTGTTGACTGCAAAATGGATTTTTCAAAAATTGCAGAAACTTAAAATTGCTGATTTTGAATGAAAGTTTTCAGACGACCACGTTTTATATTATTATGGTAATTGCGACACCAAAATATATATTTTTCGATCAATATCTAACAATGTTCCCGAAAATAAATCGACAACAAATTTTTGGGGTTCCTCATACAACACAACCCCATAAATAGCTGATCACGAAAGAACAACATCTACGGCAAGCCGATGAAAAAGAGTATTGAATGATTGCAAAGTCTCGCAAAAATCGATCCCGTCCCGAGAATCGCGGATAAAAATAACAAACGTAGATAAATAGCCCGCGAGCGTTCGTATAGAAACCCGGCCGCGCAAGAAGATTTAATCAAGGAGCCAGTAAAGCAACGCAATGAAATTCTCATGGGAGATGAAGGTGTACGCATAAAGTACGACGCTTAAACACACAATCGAGCATAAATTTTCGGTAAAAACGTTCCGCTGGCCAGCACACGAATGCTATACAGCACGAGAGCGAGAGAGCGAGAGATAGAGCCATACCAACACGGGCGCGGAACATTACGAGCGAATTTCGCAGAAGGAAAACGAAATGCGCGTGCGCCACGCTATGAAAACGGGAAACACGAAAATTCACCTTTCATAATTAGACGACAAAGTCCTACGAAAATGTTTCCGGCACAGTGTGGCGAAATTGTTTTCTCTGTTTTCTTTCGCCGAAAAAAGGGTGCAACAGGGGTTGCGAAAATGCGAAGGAAATTGTTGCTGCGTATTCTTTGCGATGTCAAAACGGCAATTTTAACGTTCAAAATGAGGGCTCTATTGTTGCTTTCGTGAAAACTTTCGAAACTGTTTTGTGATCATTTTGGAGTGAGCTTTGGAAGTGGATGGTAACGTTTTGTTTTTTTTTGTGGGAAATTATAATAAATTGCAATTCATTGACGATTTGTGTAATAATTATGCAGTGAGGTACCTCATAATATTAAATATTTCTATTGTTTTAAATTTTGTGTACTTATTTTTATCATGGGTGCATTAATAAACAATCGAACTTGGTCAAGTCTAATCTTTTTTTGTACCAATCCCTTCGATTCGCAACACTAAAAAATTGATTCATCGGATAAATCAGTATCAGTTTCATCAAAATGTACTAAATCTGTAGCTGATTCTCAGAAAACGATATTTGCAACCGCTAAGGATAATTGTTAAAGTTCTGAAATGCGTTCCACGATAGAATTCGGCGAAACATAATACGCAGACAACGCGTGTTTGTGCAGTTATTACATTCCGCGAGTAGCAAAGTGAAATTTTTAATCAAGAAAAGAATTTCATTAAAATTTAATCAAGTTTCCCACTGTGTTTATGCTCTCACAGACACGATGAAACTTTTCTGTTCAAGAGGCATAAAACGACGCTTTCTAATTTCAAATCGGTGCTAAAAATTGTGAGCATACAAAAACCGACGACATATCCGGCACGGTTTGTCTTATTCATTCGTTATTTATTTTTCGATCGATTACAGATACGGGCAAAATAAGCTTGTGCAAAATCGGAATTTCCTGGAACATCCGCAGAACGGTCATAAATATTCATGGACGCTTTAGAACATCCTACGGCATTTTTAAACGCGCCAAAGGTCATGTAAATATTCATTCCGGTCTTCGCAGAGCTATCCATTAAAATCAAAATTCGTATGAACACCCACAGTCGTCGCTCGGCTGCGGAACTTTATGCGAATATTGATTTTCATGGATTAGTTTCCGGAGATTAGAGCCGGAAGAAAATTCATTTCCTCCATAAACTGGTCTGCTAATATTGCACCAGATTTCACATCGGCAGGGGAATCTAAAAATTATGGAACTACTCTAGATTTCATGTTTGCAAGTATCATAAACGAAATGGTAGTCGCGATAAAAACAATTTTAAAAAAAACGTTATTGAAGAAAAATTTTTTATTTCGTTTCTGTTTTCGTAATTAATGCAAAAAATTTCTATTCCATTCTATAGATTTAGGAAATCAATTTTGTAGTGGTGCGAATCGGAGAAATTCGTATAAAAATTCGCGTCAAAAATATTACCAAGCACTACACTTGACGGAATTCGATAAAACAATAAATTTTCAGCAATAACAATTATTAAAAGCCTTTACAAAGCATCGTTCGCCTCACGAATCGAGGAGAGTCGATCAAAAATTCGTATAAAAAGTTCCTGCGCGTCTGCAGAATTTCCGGGGCACCCGGTACGCAGGAAAACCGATCACGTACGAAATGTTCGACGTTAATTCGCATTCATATCAACGGGGTAGCGTACGGCGGCCGTTTGATCGGGCCAAATATACGTCTGCGCCGACAGCTGCAGCTTCGAAAATTCCTGCTTGACGCGAGCAGGTTCGTCTCGAAGTAGTTCTCCTCGAGTTTTACATTCGTCGGCAACGTGACCGTGCCACATTTTTAAGGCTGACGCTACGACGACGGTGGCACCGTCGAAAAACAGCATAAACAGAGACACACGGGCGAAAAGCCTGGATCCTGCTCGGCAGGCATCGTGGCTCGTTTGCGCGAGGGTGAACGGGGGTGGTTTTCCGGTTAAAAGTAGCCCGTTCCTGGGCGTTTCCACGGTTAAAGGAGAAAACATTGTCCGACGCACGAGCCGAGACCTGGCAGAGTGAAATGTGCTAACTGTAGACGAGTCCCAAGATTTTTCAGAGGAACTACCGCCCGGGAATAATGGGTTGCCGGGTAATGGATGGCCCTGCGGATTTTTAAACTCGAAAGTTATTTGGCAATATTTGAGCCTAGGCCGAGCGCAGAATTTTTTCATTGGAAATAAAAATTAAGGACACTTGAAATTGTTAAGGTTTTAAGGTTTTACGATAGTGGATAAAATTTGGAACGATCCTTTGACGCAACTAGGGCATTTGTATGCTTTATACGTGTTTCAGGAATTTATCAATTGATGTACAACACGTGATACGACTCAGTAAATTGTCGCGAATACGATGACGGCTAACGAAATACATATTCAACGGTGCATTCTATTCCAGTTTCGATAAAAGTGTTGTTATATGGAATACAAAGCGTTTGCTTCGTTTCTTGAGCCTCCATTTGTCTTCCTGAATACAATAAATTGTGTGCTTCATGGTGGTGTGCTACGTGATACTTTTATTATCAACTTTCGTTTCAAATATTTCTATAGAATATATGACACATAACTTTCTCATATCGGGATTAATAAAATCCATTTATTAACACGATGTTTATTAGCTATACTTTGTGCGAAGAATAAAATTATTTCTTTAACAGACGTTCGTGTAAAACAGATATTCCGTTAAAGTATTAAGCATCTTCATCATATATTCATCAATAAATTAATATTTTCGACTAACAGCTGAAAAATGTCTCAACTCCAGAAAATATGAAATAATGAGATATGAATAATATATAATACCTGCAGTCTCTCTCTTAAGAATAATTAACGCTGTTGAGCAATGACAAACACGTAGAACCGCCAGCGATACGCACAGCCGGTTCGCAAATGAGCGTTCGTGACTTATCGACGACACTAATGCCCCGTTCCCCGGCTTGAAAAGAAGCAAATAAATGGAACGGATGCACATGGGACCGTAGCAACTGTCATCCATTTCCAAGCGAATATTAACCGTGGTACCGCGCTTTCAGTGGCGCGAGCAAATGCTTGGTCGACCGTGTACAGTGCATACACGCGAACCAAGGAGCAGATAAAGGAAAGCGAGCCCATTTCTCAAAAACGCCAAAACGAAACGAACGCCGCCATTCCGGGGACGCCACTCGCAAAAACCTTCCCGTAGTAATTAGTCGCTTTGCTTGTCGTTTTCTCCGAAGACGGACCCGTTTTCAAATGCACTCTCCTTGCGAATCCAGCACCATAGAATTTGTAACAAACTTCAGTAGGAAACGTAGGTAGAGAAATTTAGAAAAATTAAAATTATTATCAATTTTACTGTGTACAATCATTTTTAAACACTCTTGAGAAGCGAATAAATTTTATAAAATCGTATCAAATGATTTCCGCTTTTTTACCACGCTTATATTAACTTGCCATGTAGTTGTTGTATGCGTCAAATCTTGTAATCGAATTTTAAACATCTACCCATAGTCCAATCTTGCTGAAATTTTGTATTACACACTTGCTTCCGATGACAATAAAAGTAGAAAATAAAATATATAAAAAAAACTTTTTAGAAACCACTCTTATATTAAAATGCACTAAAAAGGAGAAAATTATTTATTTCCTGGTTCTCCATAAACTACCGAATCCGGTTAAAATTTTAAGCAATTAGTTCAAAATTTCTTCTGTTATAAAATTAGTGTCGGAATAGATGGAAAAATTTAATATAAATTTAAATAAAATCATGACATTAGTGATTATAAATAAAAGCGTGGAGCGCCCACGAAGATTACGTCAATATTTTTTTCAAGATTACGTCACTAATGTCATGATTTTATATAAATTTATATTAAATTTTTCTATCTATTCCGACACTAATTTTATAACAGAAGAAATTTTGAAATAATCGCTTAAAATTTTGGATTCGGTATTTTATAGAGAACCAGGAAAAAAATGATTTTCTCCTTTTTAGTGCATTTTAATATAAGCGTGGGTTTTAAACAGTTTTTTTTTAAAACTTATTGTACTGGAGGACGTACGAAAGAAATTTTACCGAATATCCGAACATCAATGGGTGTAATTGCAGGTTATTAACCAGGCAATTTACTGAATTTGAACACAATGGCGGCCATTAAAAAGTAATTTCTAACTCTTCGGTGAAAGAAAAAACGTCCTGCAGAAATTCTCAGCTGCCACCGCGAGCAAGCGAAGGCCATCAAGGAAACAGCGCGACAGTGAGCACGGGAAAGAGTCTTATCCAAGGTCCGAGAACAGCGTACACCAGCAAGACTGCCATTTTTCTCCTGTCGGTAGATCAAAGATAATCCGTGGCTCGCGAGTTGAAGCTTTCGCTCGGTGGGCTTCAGAGCTTAAAAATAACCTTCGGGGACTCGTGTGACCGAGGCTTGTAGCGTGATACACAATAATTCGTTCGCTGGTTGACCGGGAACCGATGCCCTTTCAGCTAGCATCCTAACACAACACACCTGGTGGCTGTCTTAACAACATCAGAAAATCGATTTTCGGTCGCTTTAACGCTATACCTACGCTACCTATCGAATTAACACTAAACCTACCATCACCGGTCAAAATGACCGGTTCCAGATTTTTTATCTTACGATTATTGATACAATAAAAATAATTTGATAAGAAATGATTGTGTATAGATATCTTTAGTGGTGCGCTCATTAAATAAAAAAAGCTTTTTAACAACAACGCTTATATTAAAATGCACTACAAAGGAGAAAATAATTTTTTTAGACATTAGTGACTATAAATAAAAGCGTGGAGCGCTAAACTATATTTTGACGTAATCTTCGTGGCGCTCCACGCTTTTATTTATAGTAATTAATGCCTAAAAAAAATTATTTTCTCCTTTTCAGTGCGTTTTAATATAAACGTGACTTTTAAAAAGTTTTTTTTAATATATTTTTTTATTTTCTACTTTTTATAGTCTTTTTTAAATGGAACGCAAGCTATGGTAATACTGCTATGAAATAGTAAGATATATAGAAACGCAAGATATATGGAAATACACGCGAGATAGAATGAGGGGATGACTCCGAGAGACGATATCTCTTGATGGAGTCCGGAATTGTCCGAAATGGAACTGAATGAACGGAACACCACACTGACTGAGCTCCTTCGGTGCGAAATGGGTCAGTGGAGTGGGGATGAGTCGGAGTGGGAACGCGTAGTGGGTAGGGAGCGCTGGCGGGCGGAGTGGGGATCGCTGAACGCGATGACATACTACCGAGCGTTGCGCGACGAGGTGTGATGGTTAATATTGACATTTTCTTTTCTCCTAGACGCACAGTTTTTTAAAAAATTTGTTTTTTAATATTGCATTGTCATCCAGTTCTGAGCTATGTTTAAAGTTTCAAGTCTCTCGCTCATCGGGAAATAGTTTAAAATTCTATTACAAGATTTTTGACGCATACAACAACGACAACTTACCAAGCTAATATAAGCGTGTTAAATAGGAGCTGTACAAAGTCTAAATAAAATCAATCTTGTCATTTTGATTCATTACCAGTTACTTTTTAGAATTGGTACGTTTAGTATTAACAGGCTCTACATTGTTCCAAAATGGTGATTTTAAGAATAATTTCAATTACTCTTCAATAATATATTAACATTTAACTGGTTTTGGAAAGTTGACGTTATACAGCAGTTGATTAAATAAACAGTGGATTTCCTCATGGCAGAATAGTAAGATGTTAACTCACCGTAGCTCGTAAGAAATTACAGCGAAAGAAGAGGGAATTTGCTCTCGCAGGCGCAACGTCCTGGAAAAACCGAGGTAGCCGTAGTTTATAACCGGAAGTGGTCGCGGTCGGTAATAACCAGACAGCGAGCTTTTACAGGGAACATTTACGACGTACATACATAGATCCCCGAGCAGCTAGCAACACGACGTGCATGTCCCTCCCCCCCACTGACTCTTGTCGGACCAGGCACCAATATATTCTTGCCATATCGTGCATCAACAACATTCAGACCGCTCTTGCTACCTCGAGCCAGGAGTTACAAGCTTGTAGGTAAGGTAGACTTCATCTAACCGCTGTACATGGAGCGTAGCTTCACGTTCGCGAACAATAATTTTCTAAATTTTACATGAGGAGGTTGATCAGAGCTTTTAATCAGATTTCAATGTGATCAGTACACTGTGGATTTTATGAATTTTAAATAAATTCAATGTTTCTCCAGCATTATTTGCAATTCATATTGAAGAATGATGAGAAAACTACAGCCCGAGTGGTTCAAGACAGTCTTGTCAGTCGAGTTGAATCCCCGAAGAATCGTGCTGTCGATTGATAATATATTAATTCAAGGATCCAGGACCAAGCCAACCTCTTTGCGCGTGGTGTTCATCAGGAATGCTACTTAGACGACGTTTCGCAGCATCGTGGGACACGGTAGTGACTTTGTCACTATGTAAGAGGCAGCTCCGGGCGTTCCAGCCGAAATCTGGTAGCCGATTTCAATAATACGGGAGAGCGAAGGCGCAGTGGCAAAAGGGGGTTCCTCCTGCGATGCGGTTTCGGTGAAGAGGAACGGACAAGGTCGGAGGAATAGAGCGAAGCAGACGGTTCTTAAAGATTCATCGTTCCTGCCATATTTAAGCTCGATCCGTGCTGGAGAAGACCCTCGAGACAGCCTTACCAGGCGAACCGTCTTAGCAAATCCCTCGCCGAGACCCCATAGGACACCGCACAAAGCTCTCCCTTTGTCCGTCCTTCGAGTTCCCAACTTCATAATTCACACCCACCGACGCCGACCACCAGATTCCCCGGTCTTCCTTTCCGAAACGAAGCCTCGGATGGAATGAAAGAGTTTGAATAACACGCCCTGAAGACGCGACGAGGACTCGCGCAAACGCGGTTTTAATATCCATCGCTTGGCAAAACTGCGCTCTCCACCTTCTAGAGCACCCTGGATTCGCTGGCCTACCATTGGACGAGCGGTGTCCTCGGAAAAAGTTCAAGGAACGCGGAAATTTCAACACGGAAGAAATTCTCATAAATTCAAGTGACTTGATTGTTAAACCGAAAGAGGGTTCAAAGTGATCTGAGTGAACACGTAAGACCACTTCAACCCTTTTGCTTTCTAAAAATTATAATGAAATTTAATAAATATCGAAAATTATGTCATCCATATAGCAGCTATGTGGCAGTTAATGTAGTATTTGCTTTTTTGGTGCTTCCGGAAACGAATTTCTGGAATTGTGAAAGGACGGGGCTAATCTACGTGAAAAACTGAGGAGAAAATGTCCTGCGACCATTTTTTGTATCACCGCTCGTTTACGAGATAATCGATTTTGAAAGTGCTCGATGCGCGAGAAGTAGATACGGTCGGTAGTAGCCAGACGCGTCAGCTGTTTCGCCTAGCTGATTTCTAATCGCTACTATCTTGGAAACGGTGTGTCCTAGGAAAAAAAACTTCTTGATATATTTTTTCACTTATTTTTCCGCGTAAAATTGATTCCAATTCGTATAAAAAATGTTCTATATTTAGTGACAACAAAATTAATGAATAAAATAATGGGGTGTACGAATCATAAAGAGCAATAGGGTGTAATTCATCGGAATTCGTTCTTGCAAGCAGAGAAAGTGTGAAGGAACTTTTCTTCCCGTGCATTTAGAATTCACCGCTCAATTCTGAGCGGTACTCCGGTCCTTATGACACCGAGAGAACAACTTTGCATTTCCGCGGGTGCGGGCGGATGGGAAGTAAGGACGGCGCGGCGCAATCGTTACCGTTCCGTTTGCCGTTCCGTTAATTTCCACGGTATAATTTTCGCCAATTTATACACTCATGGATTGCCGGCGCAAACTCTGCAAGAAGCGCGCTTAAGGAAATTCCAAGATAAAATACGGGCGCAATAAACAGAAGAAGATTGCACTCGAAATGGCATCGTTACACGTTGCAGCGCACTTTAAATACGGACACGGCTTAACAACGACTGGGCTGTGTGCAAAGGAACTTGTTCTCGGTCGAAATGCAGAATTGCCGCGCTGTGGTATCTCGACACGGATACGCTGAAATCTGTATCTGTTTGGTTTCAAGCACGCCAGTTATATCAGATTTATGTGTAATTATACGAACACGGTCTAGCGCCATTAACATCCCCCTCCCACCACCACCACCGCCGACTATTTATTTACCTGCTGCGAATAAAGTTTATGGGAATATCCGCTACAATTAGTCCGATCTGTCTTCCATCTTCGCTACTTCCCGTTGGCCTTATCTTTATCTTTCCAATGTTTCTTTGTTCCTGTGTACGGTCTACATGTGTATCTAACATTTCAATATGAATTGGATTACAAGGTGAGACATAATCTTGTAATTAAAAGTAGGATCAGGAATTTTTATAAAAGAGACTATCGAACAAATAAATTGCAAACTTTGTACTTCAGTTCAGACAAATCTTTGCTCAATTTAACACGTTCGCTACCAGTATTTGTTTCGTTGCTTACCTCCCTTGTTCGAAAGTTTTATTAAATGCAACGTACCCAATTTTGAATTATTAAAACAGTTTAGCTGAAGAAAGTCACGGATTCTCTGAGAAGTATGCATTCTACTATGACTTGAAACAACGAAGTGCATAAAATTAATTGGACTGTTTTTAAGTGAACTGTCAGATTATGGATGTCACATGTCATGTTATGGATGAACAGGTTAATATATGGTATATTTTAGCAAGCATCCTTCATGAGCTTAAAAAAAGAAGAACATTTCACTCAATAGCACGTTTTCAGCAATTTATTCAATGACATTTTCGTACCAGGGCTAAAATCTTTTTAGGGCGACATATAACATCTTTGCAATATTTAACGGCGAGGAACGTGTTTGGGGCGCGTCGTAATCAGCACCGTGTTCCCATAGCTTTCGCAGGAACACAGCCGGACATATCCGGAGCACAAACGAGAACCGTCCCCTCTGCCTCGGTCACGTAATCCTCGGGTTAAAATAAACAAACGTTCGCGGGTGCAACGGGCCGAAATTTCCAGCGTCAGGAACACTGGCCCGTGACGTTTATCCCGGAAGAAAATGGAACCTCGAATCGGATATCCGCGACAGAGTCCGTACACCCATTTCGGCACGGAAGGAACCGCGAAGTTGAGAGAGAGTTGGAGAGAGAAATTGAGAGAGAGAGAGAGAGAAAGAGAGAGGGAGGATCGATGGTATCGACAGGCTGTCCTCGGCCAGTCCTACCGATACAATTCTGACCGGATGTTCGGTCTGAAAACCCGATTCCCGGTGATCCCTACTTCCATCGAATCAAAGCCTGTCCGATGACCACCTGCAGGAACCGCGCTCCCGCACACTTTTCCGCCCTTCCTACGACGTTTCCGCGATCCTTGCGCTATCAAAGACTTGGCTTCCCACATTGGTAATCTCGAAAATCGATTCTCCAATTTTTTACGATTTTTTTCGAGCGACACTCGCCGCTCAAAACCGGAAATTACTAGGAGTCGACGGGTACCCTGAAATTCGTGATATGTACTCGGGTACCCGAAGTCGGATAGTGGGGTCGGGAACCCGAAAATTTTAATTTTCTGAAATTTCTACAATTTTCTACGAACTTTGAAAAATAAAGAAAAATATACAACAGTAGGGTAAAGTACCCAAATATGGTACAGTCGCTTATTATGGCACTTGCTTATATCTTGTAAAGGAGAAAATCCTCAAACAATAGATTACCATGCTCACTCAACATTGTACAGTGCAATCGCACCATTCTATAGATATTAGTATCGATCCTCCGCCAGTTGTATCTCCACATGTTGAATATTTTTGTGGTTAGATTTCCGTTTGTATCTTTTTCGAGGAAGCTAAGTTATTTTGAAATGTTTGAACATATTTATAGTTTCAATTTATTTATATTAATGTTTGCCAACTGTTGATTTGGGCTGAAATTTATTTTTTCTTTGTCAGTAGCTAGTATTATCAATCCACGTGGAGTTCCCAATATGGCACTACCAAGAGTTCCCTAATATGGGTATAGCTTATAAATATAATATTCTTGGTGTGGGTGCCGAACATGGCACTAGGTGTCATATTAGGGACTCAAGGTGTACCATATTAAGAACCCCTTTCGCTGGAACCTGCAAATGACACACCACAAAAAAAAATGTTTTTCCCAAGCTGTATTAATTTTTTAACAAACTTGACCTCAGAATCTTATAGGGAGGAAATGCAACTACAACTGGTAATTTTTTAAACGGAAAAGAGCATTCTAAAATAATCAAAAAATGACCAACAAAAAAGTGGTTCGTATTTGGACACTTTACCCTAGTTCTGATTAAAATATGGAAAAAGTTTTACTCGTGGACAATAGTGAAATTACCTAACGTTTTGATAAAATTGTGTTTTAGAATTGATTGTATCGTATTCTTTATAGTATCGTTCACGTGCCCTCGTTTCAGTGCTAACTAATGCGCTCGACGCATTTTCGCGAGGTTCCAGTTTCACAGAAATAACTCGAGAAGTTTTCTCCGGGTTCGATAGTAAGTAAATTTCTGTACGCTTTACGGCCGACAGCTGAATGCATGGTTCAACGAAACTCCAATTTCGGTGGATTTGTACTTGTTCGGGGAGAAGTGATCACAATTCCGTTGGAAATGGGTCACGCAGCGAAGTCGGGGCACGTCGGTGATATTGCATGATAGGTAAATGATCCGGCGTCATTTCATTGATCATAGATGCTTCAGTTTTCCATGGTACGGATCTAATTGTCCATTCAAAAAAGCGCAATGCATTTTAAGCGCCTTCTTAGACGCGGCACCGGTCACGAACTTTGCATAACTCTGCCGGGGGATGAATTATTCGATCGATGAATGGGAAATTTGCAAAATGTTTATGGGATCCTCTTACTCCGGAAAAAAATTCAGCCGAACCAACTACAAAATTACATCCTCACAACCTTATATTCTTAAAAATCTCCTACGCTCCTCAGTTGCATAAACGATTCTGTCACACTTTAAATCAACAATGTGAGGGTTAAATAACTGAGTTAATAAATAATTCGAGATTCTCGAAATGCATAAGAAATTTTTATATAAAGCAGAAAATTCTGAATTCCATTTTGCTTGATCGTAAAATTGATAAAATTCAATGAATCGTACAAAATCATATTTAAAAATCAGATGTAATATTGTTCTCCGGCATTCTTTTCATCCGAATATATAAATTACGATGCTGCATAATTCATACAAACATTGTCTACGAAAACACATCTTGCATTATTCAACAGTGCAATGTTGCCTTGCATAAAATTGGACAATCGCAAAATTCCACTCGAAACCTCAACAAAATTGCAACTGCTATTTCCCTCGAAAAACGCATCCTTTAAACAGCTTCCCGATCTCCGGAGCTTTTTATTCGCTGATAAAGCACGGTTGCATCGAAAGGTTCCTGCAATATCCTTTTTTCCCCGTCGGGGAAAAAATAAAAAATTTGAGTGCTCTGAATAATCTTCTGGGCACTCGGAGTCGGTCTCTGAAAGGACTTAGTAGTGCGTAAAATCGAGTAGATTCTTTTTTTTTTACCGTTGTGGCGGTAGCACGGGTTCGCGATTGCGATTTCGAGTTCGAAAGTTCCGCGGTCCGAAATGAATCGAGGAAAAGCTCGAAAACTCGTTTGTTTTCGCTCTCAAAGGGCGTGGAGGCATTAATTTTCGCGCCGTGGCTCGTTGACGAGTGGCATGTATTAATTAGCCCTCTTTATAAATCGTTCCCGACTTGTGGCGTGGGTGGCTGGCTGGTGTGTTCCACTAATTAATCCCCGGGGAAAGTTCCAGGTGTACTCGCGATGCAAAGATCAGGGCGGCGCGGCCTAATTGATCGGATTGTTCAATTAAGGCTCGGTCACCGAGCAAACAAGAAGTGGGCGGCACTCGCGAACGCTTATGCAAATTCCCCCCCCCCCCCAGAAAACCCATGGAAAAAATGCAAAAGTCACCGAATACTGGCCCAATAACTATTTCCACTAATTGTAAGAAAGTCCGGCGGAGAGCAAGACCGAAAAGAAAAAAATGAACGAAGAACAAAACGCGAGCGAATTTTATTTGCATGCGACGCGTTTCTTCCATCTCCGCAGATTTTCATGCAAATTTTTAGTTTTCCTGTCGGGGGCTGCGATACCGGGGAGAATAGAATTTTTAGTGTCCGTATTAGTGGTTTTGCTGGATAACGATTAAGCTGTGAGATTAAGGATTTCTGCGATTGGTGCATTTTCGCTAGATTGGTAAAAATTTGCGATTTATAAATAAATAGATAGTGCTGACACGATTGTTGTATCACCGTTAACTCGACTACAAATTGTTCTACTCTTCGGAATCGCTAATTAAAATTCACCGATGCTCGCCTAAATTAAAATCCTAGGCACGTAATAATTCATGACACAGTCAAGTTAACCATTACATTCTAATCGTAATGGGTAATCAGATTACACTCTGCTTAATTCTGCTGGGGATTCGGTATCGGTTTTCGATCGGTCTTGTTGATTGTTAATTAAGAATTAATAAGTTCGTAGAAGAATGAATTATAATTACACGCGTCAAAGGATTTAAATGAATTGTAGGAAATAGAGTGAAACTAATAATTGTATTTCCTGTTTTATAATTTTAAAGAATATAATATTCTCAATTTCACTTAACGTCTTCTCGCAGTATTTCAGCCAGTCGTCTTTATCGCAAAATTCGCGATCGGTAATAAAATAGGAGAAGCATGATTGCAAATATGCAAGAGCAGTTTCCGAGGAGGAAGAGACAGTAGAATCGACGTTGATATTGGTTATTTCGTAGTTGCTTTAGTAATTCCCATGGCAGGGGATGACAACCGGGATACGATATTATGGAAATAATTGGAGCATTTGATGGGAACGACACAATGCAGCAGCGGATCCCATCGAGAGCGTTCCTCGTGGAAAGAATGAGAGAGGATGGAACGAGAATAGAGAAGATCGGAGGGAGGAAGCGAAAAATGAGCTCGTCGAGTGCTAAAATCCCCATGGGAGAAGGTTAATCCCTCCCTGCTAGCAATCTTTTGTATCTTGCCCTATCTTCTAGACCGCAATGGATCGGACGAATCCACGATGCACCAAAGGGGTTGTTTTCTATCGGGTTTCCAACCCCTTTCCCAGCTCTCCTTGGCCGACGTAACAGCCACAAATTCGGCTGTTTCATGCGTCTGTCGGCGATTCTTGTGCTTGCTACGCTGAACCGTACTAGAAACCGTTCCGACGATCATTGCACGATCCCCGTAAAGATGTTCCATCGACACAGCCTTCGATCCTCCATTCGAACAGCAAAAGAATTGCACTCTGTTGCGAGAGAGCCACTCAGAATTTAGTTTCTTTCGCCAGTAATTTCAGGAGATGTAGTACTTATGATGTACAAATATACGATGTACATCGTGACGTACATTGTGATGTACAGATGTACATCTTCAGTTTCTTAAATGGGTACTTCATACTCCCTCTGTCCCACAATAATAGTAGCAAGTGAATATTTAAACAGGAATTATTGGCGAATGCAGCTGTAAAAATCAATGTTTCATGACATCTGTCATTCGTTTTGACACATCTTTCAATTTTTGGGTTAACCTAATTATTAGGAATTCTAACAATTTTTCTAAATTCATCATAATTTCAGTTGAATATCAACCCATTGTAAAAGTAAGATGAGAAAAAACAAGTTATGCTGGAAGCAGTGAAGAACGATGGCTCCAATAATTTTAAGCTCTCGCATATAGGGAAAGCAAAGCTTCGCAGCCAAGGCTATCTACAAGTTTAAAATGCAGTAACGAAATTATTGAAAAATCCAGAGAGAAACTATCTGAACACTCAAAATAAAAATCAGGAGTAATATTTTTATTTTACTGTTTAATGTAATCTAGTTTTTTGATAATAAATGTTGCGTTCTATGTGTATTTTCTTTTGCTACTATTATTATGGGACAAATTAAATTCATCAACTGCTACCATTATTATGGACCGGACGGAGTACTTTGTAGTAGATAATATTATTGCTTACGTCAAGACGAGTTCAACGGGCCAACATACCATGACCTTGAACTGAAAAATGCGAAATATATTCGCGTTTTTCGAATAAAAAGAGATAATCGATATTGGTCGACAATTTATGAAGTTAGAATCCCCAAACTTATTGCCAGCTATTGGATCACAGTTTAAATGCTTGGGTAGCCAAGAAACGTTTCTAAACTCGCGGGAGCAGGATCGATCAATCAACCCACAGAGAAGTCAGTAGCTGTCATTTGCGTCCCAAAATCCATTCTCCCGTGGGAAAGTCCGTTTCCGGTTCTTAGCTCGCGAACCAGCTCGCTTGTTTCTTGGAGAAACGAATTTCGCGAGCGAGCGACGCACGAACGAGCGCACCATCGGTTTTCCGGCCGTGACCGGCGCCGAACAACTTTCCTTTCGGCACAAAAGAGAAATGGATGATTCCAATTTCGTAGTCGATAATGTATAGACAGCCGGAACGGTATTACAGGCCATTACTCCCCAGTTCCTTAGAAAGTCTCGATGTGTGCTCGACTCGCGCGCTACACCGATCAGCAGAATCTCGGCCGAAGGAATGTCCTTTTCATGTTCACTTTCCAACCCCCCGATGAATTGTCCGGAACGCTGGTCGGTCGAACGATGATATACTTTCCCCGTAGTTACACGGGAAATCGAAGGGACCTCGCATGGGGAATCGCTGCGAATGGTCGTGCAGTCGCACAACCACCCACGCGATTCTTCCCGGGTAAATGGAACTTCGATTCGGACTGCGTCACGGTGCTGCGTTGCTGCGAATGACTCATCGAAAAATTCAGAATTTTTCTACGTTTCTCGAATCGAAAAGAAAATTCAAACCGAAGGGTACATCATATTTTTAGTATTCTAATTCCAGTTTTACTTGGCACTAGTATTCTCTACAAAAATTTGTATTAATCTTTTTTTTGAAATATTGGGTTGGCGAGATAAAGCCCAATTTTTTTTATTGAAGCAATCAAGTTTAATGAATACGATATTGTCCCTTTTGTACGATAATGTTTTGCCAAAAGAAATAAATAAGAAAATGTTTTATTGATTAAAGTTCATCGCTTGAATAAAGAAATTCGGTTTCACTTCACCTTAAAATACCGAAATTACTTTCTTGCCAACCCAATCTGACACCCCACAGGGTGTCCCATCTAACTTCACCACCTTCAATATCTTTGTTGTTCTTAAAGATACGTCAAATGTCTGAAGGACAAAGTTGAATGGTAAAATGGGGCTCATATGATACCAAAAAATTGTTCGTTTTATGTAATCATTTTAGAGATATGAAGGTCACCTTCATTTTTTTTTAATGAAATGAGGTATTTTTTAATACATCAATCGATGTAGCTGGACATTCGTTATAAAAAGGTACTGACCTATGTATGTCGAAAAGTTATAACTCTAAAACACCATTACTTACTTGTGTAACGTCTTAGTACGACAGTGTAATGGTGTTTTAGAATATACTATATTAAGAATAGAATATAGAATTGTTTTAGAGTATTTAAATAGAATATTAAAAAATACCTCATTCCATTTAAAACAAATGAAGGTGGCCTTCATACCTCTAAAAAAATGACATAAAAACTACAATTTTTTTGGTATCGTATGAGCCCCATTTTATCATTCAACTTTGTCCTTCAGACATTTGACGTATCTTTAAGAACAACAAAGTTATTCAAGGTGGTCAAGTTAGCTGGGACACCCTGTATACCTAGAAAAGTAAATTTGTTGAATAATTATTGGAGAATATGATTTCCGGCCCATCCAGTATATTTCGAAAATTGCATTTTAGCCAGCTGGTCGAGGAAATGTACTGTGGCGTGGTGGTTTCCTTTTTTTGTTGTTCGAGCACCATTTGCACGAAACCTTGGACCCTTTTTGGGATATTGTTACTCAGGCGACCCATTTTATTCTGTGGTCTCCGGGTGTAGGAGTCGATTCGATGTGCAATTTTATTTGCGGCTGTGCGGATAAGGGATTTATTGTTTTCTAATAAAGATACTGCAATGAAATTTCGTTTGTAAAATAAAACGCGATGTAAATGGAAATGTTCATGGTGTCACAAAATGAAATGTAAACATTCACTGAAAAAATGGTTCAAACAGAAAAAAAATGCAATAATTGTAAAAAATGTTATAAATTATAATGTCCTCATTTAAACTGCGAACTAATATACAAAAGTGTTAGCGTTTTGAATTCTGCAGTCAGTTTTAATTCATGAAAAACATGAGATTTCCTCTGCGTAGAAGTTGAACTATGAACATAAACTTTCCGAACATTATACAATGTGGCAACTTTGATTACGACTAGATTTTATGCGTCCCTAACTCCCGCAACTTTGGAACACATAATGGAGATTGTAGTGAAATTTTAATGGTCTTTGCACGTTGTTGTTTAATTGGTAAATCTTTTGATAAAGAAAATGGCTGCCACTTATGCCCTGGTTTTATTATTTCATCGTGACTACAGGTCGTAGATTTGCCTGACCGTTAACCCTTCAGACAAAGCCTGTAACGTTCAGTTACACTCGCAATCAAGATTCTGAACTAAATTTATACGGACGTTAACATTTAATCCTTTCGTTAGCTTTTCATTTTCAGAAAGCGAGCATTGGGGAACAAATTAATTAAAAGAACCGCAACATTAAAAGTTCTTGGGTTCGAAGCTGTTGGATATTTAACATTAAATAAAACAATAACAATATTTTATCAAGATACATTGATTCGAGAGGCTAAAAAATTACGTGCACGTTTAAATAACAGGTGTTTACATGATCGACCGTTCACATAACGGGTGTTCGTATAACGGAGGCTGCACAGTATAAATAAAACATTGACTCGTTTCTGTCGGATGGAAACCGACTCGACGGTTCTTTGAAGAAAACATTCCGAGCTTTTGATCGATGGTCGGTCCTCGTACAGCATCCTGCTCTCCAACGACTCGAATATATTCGAATATATTCAAGTACACATAGTCGAGACACTCGTTACTCCCTCCAGCCGTCCATAAAAACAGTGCTCGGGGTTGTGAAAAAGGGAGAAAAAGGGGAAAAAGAGAGAAAAGCAAGGAAGAGAACACCGTTCGCCTATCGATCAGCTTCGCCGCAGTTTTGCCTCGCAAATTCGTCGCGCGACCATTCGAAAAAGATTCGTTTCCCCATTCTTGTTATTCATGCGGCCGATGCGTCGTTATCCCAGTGCTATCTTGAGTTCTCATAGTCACCGGTTTTATTGATTTCACCTTTAAAGGGCTGCCTGTCGAGGAACAGACAGTGGTAGCAAGATAGCGAAGAGAGGAATAGAGAAACGAGTATGTTGCACTCTAATTAAACTAAAACTTCTATTTTTTACACATTATTTTATACGATTTTATTTTGTATTTTAAGCCTTTGTATTTTCACCACTAAAAATTGCTGTACCATTATTCAAAATATTGTTTACACTATTAAATATATCGGTATCTAATCAATTATTAAACATTTAGTTATTATATGAGGTACTATACCAATTTCACATCTACAAAATGTTAAAAATCACAAGGAATGGAAATATTCTAGATCGGAAAGAAAGTTTAATTTTGCAGTTAAAATAGCTCCGAGTGCAAAGGGTTAAGCCTTCACGTAAGGTTACAAATACATACAAAGCCTGATATATAATATTTTTTACGGTGATTTATATTTGGTAATTTGATATTGTCGTTAAACTGAATACAAGATTTAATCTCTCAAATACCATTCTCGTTCAATTTGTATTAAAAAATAAGTTTATCAATTTTTCATAACACCGTGAAGTAAAAAACATAAAAAATTGAAACGGGAAATGATGGATCCTACAGTTGCCTGATTCAGTCTAATTTGCATTTATTCATACCGATGCAAATCGCCGGAGTGGGAAAAAATTCAAAACCTCTGAGCAAGTTAATCGAATTCTTCGAAATAGCTTGCTAGAAATCTTCACGAAAATCATAAAAATAAAAGCTCGTTGACTTTATACAGATCTGAACAATAAAATGACATAAATAAATTTCCTCAGAATTTTACAGAGGCTAATTATCTGCAGACGAATGACGGGGAACTTTCTACGTAAACCTAATTCCTGGTTCTCGGTGAAATATCGAGCGAAATCAATCAGTCCAGGAAATTCATAAAGAGCATCCTGCCTCCGTAATCATTCAAAGCCATTTTCGCGTGTTTACGTTCATTAGGACGCGCCATTCAGTCGCGCCATTGGCGTAAGCAAAATGGCGGAAACGTCTATGCTGGAACTGCATAAACAGCAATTTATGTTAACGATGTAATTGCTGCAATTTTGCGTCGGGAGCCTCCGATATTAAAAAAAAAAATAATACAAAACTCGATTTTTCGCTGTTCATTGAAAGAATCAATAATTCGAATTATTAGGTAGAAGAATAGACGGAAAATACACGAACATCTTCGTTAATTATAGTTATATGAAAAACCATTCAGAACGAGGTGAAGAGTGCTTCAAAAATCTCGCACACTAATTGAAGAGCACCTAACTTTCGGGAACTTCTTTCCCTAGATTCACTTCCAAATTAGATCATGAAATTAACGATGCTTTTTTCAATGGAACTTTACAAGTTGTATATTATATTTTCGTGGAAGGTTCAATGCAAATGGAAAAATGTTTGCATTTTTAATCAGAAATGAGCCAGTGAAAGATTCACAATTTATGTGCATCAAATATTTAACTTTTAATTACTCGCATCTGGTATTTACAACCTCAGAACTTGAAATTCGTTTGGAAGCATGAAACGACGGTCTCGCCCACATTACTAAATATTTATCCAGCATTAACACGGACGTTGTACCGAATAAAAATTTATTTACATCGGAGTCGTATAAAATTCCACGCGAACAGCGTCGAAAGTGGCGTGCGAGTACCCGAAGGTTAAAATTTGACACACGTAAAGCAAACGTCGCGACTGACAGTGCGAGTAAACAAATGAACGCCGGTTTGCCGGGGCGTTACAAACATTTGCACTGTGGACACAACTCGCCGTAAAGACAACGCGTTGTATCGATCGAACCGCAGAATCGCAGGGGCCGAGGCACGTGAGGATGGCGGACGTATTCGAAATAAAACCCTTAATGGAGTCCGATAGATGGAAGGTACGTAAGGAATTAACGAAACGGAAATAGGTCGAGCCAAGCGGAAAATGGCCAATTTCTGAAATAGAAGATTGGACTCCCGGCAATCTCTGTGTGTGTCTCCACCCACAATCCCCTCGCGTACGTACATACACACACCCCCCCCTCTCTCCTCCCCGCCCTGGTTGAATCCTTTGAGATGCAGTCGAGAGAAGTCAAAGAAGCCTATGAAAAGGTTGTGCTCCGCCTTGTTCCCTGCCTGCTCTCCCCTTTCGTTTTAATACTTCAACAACCATTCTCAGATGAAGAATGTTTCCAACGTCTATGGAATCCGAGGATACAGTGCCCCCTCTACCTCCCTCCTCCTCTCACATTCCCCTCGATTCTACAACCCACGCCTGCCTCTTTTTCTCATCGCTCGCTACCTTTCGAAAAGACGCAGCAGCCCAGGCCCGGAACCGAGGAAACTCACCGAACAGAGCCATGTAGAATGGTTGCAGGTATGCAGGCACACACTTACAGGGTGACCCTCATACTTGCCAGATGCTGCAGTAGACGTACAAATTTTCTTCAAGGTCAGCCTTCCCGTGATCTCAAGGCAGGCGATATATCTTCCAAATGCTTGCACTCCATCGTTCATTTCGAAAAGATGACTCTATACGAAAATTTTTTGCAACCATATAGCTGAATGTATACGTGTGAAATTTTTACCGTATTTAGATTGCACGTGCAGGAGTGTGTGCAAAAATTTTCAGCTTCGAAAGTTCATTTTTCAAGGAGGCAGAATTTTTTCATTGAGGACCTCACTTTTCAAAGGTATAATCTGGTCGTTCGCTTGAGAAAGATGATTCCATTTGGAAATTTTTTGCTACCACATAGCTGAATGAATATTTGCGAAATTTTTACTGTATTTGGATTATACGTGCAGAAATGTGTGCAAAAATTTTCAGCTTCGAAAGTTCATTTTTCAAGGAGGCAGAATTTTTTCATTGAGGACCTCATTTCTCAAAGGTATAATCTGGTCGTTCGCTTGAGAAAGATGATTCCATTTGGAAATTTTTTGTAACCACATGGCTGAATGAATATTTGCGAAATTTTTACTGTATTTGGATTATACGTGCAGAAATGTGTGCAAAAATGTTCAGCTTCGAAAGTTCATTTTTTAAGGAGACATAATTATTTTATCGAGGACCTCCACAGTTTTTAACACGGTGGATCCACCCATTAGGAAATTTTGAAAATCTCAGAGGGAAATTGTTCCTCGATGCATCGTCTATCACTTTAGAGTTGCCTCTTTCTGTAATATTTGGCATTATCAAAAACGAGGAGGATACTTAAGATACCCCGGCGAGGTGGAACACCCTAAACGTGCACACATATATACACACACACACGTCAACGGTGCATTATCGATTTACTAGACCCCCGCCGTGACATTTCCTTGCCTGATAAAACCGACCTCGACCGATCCCACGTTTACGTACACCGAGGAATTCGAACGCGTCGCTGCATCTCAGAGACTCGAAGAGAGCCGTCTCAGGGGAAGAACTATCGACGGGATCGAACGTGAACGGCCAACGAACACGGTCCATGGAATTAGATGCTCGGGGAAAGAAAATATGTATCCAGTTGCAGAGACCATACATGCACTCAAAAAAACAATTTGGAAAATTCATTCTCGAAGCAGCCCTGTACCGTCATTCTGTGCATACGAACAGCCTATCAACGAAATCGTCAATATTAATTTATCAACGAACCAGAAATTAAAAAAAAATCAATTACCTCTTTTAATAATCTTAATGATTCAAAATACAATAAAAAAGCAAAAACACATCCTTCAATTCTGGTCTAAGATTAAAAAAGTGTAACAAAATGCGCGAGAATCAGGGAACAAATTTTCCACAGAAATATTTGCAGCATCCACTGCGAAGTAGCAATACCATCGACATTAGTTAAGGATGTTCTGGAGGTATATAAAAAGGCAACAAAATTTTTGAAAATTTGACAAGATATAATTCTTACTAAATTAATGCAATTACCAAAGTTTGGGCTCGATTCACTGCACCGTTTAAGAATTATAGCAACTTAAGGTTTGCACACTTTAACACGTCTTCTTATGGAGAATTCATAAAATTCCACTTGAACCCCTATTTACAAACCTTGAAGAAACGCAACTAGAAACTCCAGTTTTTTTTAATATGTAGTAAAAATTATGTAATTAATTATGTTCAAAATTTATTAGGATTCACTAAACAGTTGCAGAGCAAAATAATTATAAACTGTCACAAAACGTCAAATTTATCGTGTTGTCTCTCACTAGCATGGAAACGCGACAAATGTAGACCACTGAATACAGCTGCAGAGGGTACAGTATTCGCAAAAGTTTAATGCAAAATATACTCATGAATGGCTTTCATTGCCATGTATTGATGGATTTCGAATTTCTTGTACTTTTGTCTCCCATTGTACCTCCCGTTTCGTAGATCTCAAAGTGTCACAAATGCGCGAAAATTCCGATCGTCTTGCATACGTTCGCGATACCGAAAGAGAACTAGCGAACTAGTGTGCGAGAGAATGACTGAAAAGGAGAGAAGAAAATTCGCTGGTAGTTGAGAAGCCGAGGAGGCATCCGAAGCATCACAAGCAGATTACGCGAACGCAAACGGCAGCGTATCTTCGCATAATAAGAAGCTGCTGCGTCGTCTCGGTTCTCCACTTAATCTATAGCTTCGCATGTATTTATAAATATATAGAGATCACATACGGGAGTACATATATCGTATCGCAATTTTAAGCGCATCTCGCCCGATTTTATTCGTCTCTCCCTTTCTTTTTCTCTATCTCTCCTCATTTCTATCGCTCTAACCTGCTTAGGTCGCGAATTTTCCCTCGCGATAGTTCGCCGTAGTCGAGGAAAACGGCGATATTCCAGTGACGCTGAACCCGTCGAATAAATTATTTCAACTGCACGAGCAAACTGATTCCGAAATTAACCGTGCGCGGCGCTAAAGACCGCTCTCCGAAGCGGAAAAGCAACCGCTCCGCTGAAAACTAGACCTATAGCTTCAGGTGACTCCTTCGAAACTGATTGTTGTGAACTTTCCTTGGTTGTCGCGACGCGGCACGGGAAAGGTGGAAATATTCGTTACGGTTGCTACGCAGAATACGCGCTCTGCCCTTTGTGCCAGTTCCATTCTTAAATCCTCGCGAAAATTAGAAACTGCAACTACTCGGTGCCCTGCCTACAGCGATTATGTAATTGTTTTAAAACTCTTTAGACCGATGAAAAATTTTTTATAAGATTTGATGATTTCGGCGCGAGGTTCGATCAGTTGTAACACTACAGCAATTGTGCAATTATTTAACCATGTATCCCGACGTTTCGATCCTAATGTGGATCATTTTCATTAAGAGACATTTATTGCGTCTAAAAATTTTCGTAAGAAAAAAACTTACTTGCTGCGAAAAAGAGAGTGCGAAAAACATTAAGAATAAATTGTAATTTGTATATAGAGACCACATACAACAGTTATGGGCGCAGAAATTTTTTGAAGTGAATTGAGTCGTGTTTGTCAGGTTGGGGCAGAGTTTATTAAACGAACTGTAATTGTCCCATTCCGAAATCATGTCTCAAACGAAATCCAGCAATGAAACAAGAACTTGTTGAGATTGAGAACGGAGTTGATTCCACAGAAAAATAACTTTTGTACTTCGCTGGAAAGCTTCTTATCGTCGTAGTCGGTTCACAAATTCAATCATACATTGCGCAAATATTTCTCTGCAGGAAACAACCGTCTTTCTTTTGCGGCGCTGTCTTCCTTCGTTACTATAATTCGCAATGTACACACAGCCACCCGCTTCGTTTAGGAAAGCTCTTAAGAAAATTACATTTCCCATTTCATTAATGTTGAATGATCTCCATCCCGTTTCCTTTAAGAGATAGCCTATGCAAAACTAAATCTATTGCGAGCACTGAATGTCCAGTAGGTACTCTCTAACAGGGTATTCAAGTGCAACCGATCCAAAAAATCAATTTCGGTTTAAGTACATCGAGAGAGAGAGAGAGAGAGAGAGAGAGAGAGAGAGAGAGAGAGAGAGAGAGTATAGATTAGTAAAAATAAATAAAATGTTATATTCCATAAAACAATGAAATTAGAGTTCGCGTTTAGGGAGAATTAATATAAAATATATTTTGTTCAAACCCTTCTCGTACGATCTAATGATTCAGACTCGTGACGAAAATTTCAAACAGACTGTACTAAATTTTCTTACAATTTTTCAGAGGCAATGCAAACATTTTTAATCACTTTTAGCGATAATTGGAAATGCAGTGCTCGATATTGCCAGCATTAATTAAATATTAACACGCAAGTTCAGGTTCAATATACACTACCGCTCATAAATGTTTAGGCACTCCTCTTTCATGATAACTTTTTCAATATTCGATCATGCGATTTGAACTTTTTTGGGAAGCTAGAGCAACTAGTTTACTGCAGGATGTGAGAAGAAATTTTCTCAAAAATTGCAAAGATCGGCATTGTTGAAAAAATACTACTGAGTACCAGTACTAAACGCACAGTTTTTTAAAAATTTGATTTTTAATATTGCATTGTCATCCAGTTCTGAGCTATGTTTAAAGTTTCAAGTCTCTAACTCTCGTCGGGAAGTGATTTAAAATTCGATTACAAGATTTGACCGCATACAACAACGACAACATGGACAACTCGGGCAAGCTAATATAAGCGTGGTAATAAGGAAGACGATCCAAACAGAAAAAGCTCGGAAGGGTTAACGAGGCAAGTTCTGCGATCGATGGGAACGTATTGGCACGGTTGCCTTTCATTATTTAGCCGCGCGATTTGAATAAAGCTGTCGGAAGTGTCTCGGCGCCTCCTCCCCAGTTTTCATCCCTCGGGTTTCCACCACACCCAGCAACACTTGATAACTTCACCGTCTACTGTATAATGTCGCGGTCGCTCTCCCACGACCTGCTAGATCCGTACGTTCACGTAATTCGTAAAGTAGAATTCGAAACTTTCTCGCGTTGCCGATTCTCTTCACCGCACTCTCGCTTCGTTTATGCGAGTTGCGCGCACGGTCGTTAGGCTACCGGCTCGAATCGTGAGTTAATGTCTGCTAAACTCAACGGGGTTTGTAGTTGCGACGATGTCCGGCGAGGGAAGGTGTTGGTCTTAGCGATTAGGGTCATTCCTAGGCGTCAAAAAAGGGTCCAAAATTTTTATGGAGAACAAAAATATTTCAGAGTATAATTTCATTCATTAATTTTCATTATAAATGTATAAAATCCACACAAACTTTCATATACTTCTAGAATGTATCTTTGCACCAACAAAAAGATATATAAAAAAAACTTTTTAAAAACCACGCTTATATTAGAATGCAGTAAAAAGGAGAAAATAATTGTGTTTTCCTGGCTCTCCACAAAACACCGAATCCAGTTATAAGTATTAATAATACTTTTCCCCAAAATTTCAACGTTTCTTCTGTTATAAAATTAGTATCGGAACAGATAGAAAAATTTAATATAAATTTAAACATAAAATCATGACATTAGTGACTATAAGTAAAAGCTAGAAAAAAGTGTAAATATTAGCTTTTAAATATTTCTCGAGGGTCCTCGGGCACAAATGGCACCCCCTTCCACCCCTAATTTTCTCGAGCTACTTCCGAGTCACCCGGTGCATGGACAGATGTATTCCCGGTCTCATCTAAGGAGAATATATAAGGGATATTGCGGGGGCGGCAAGAATGAATCGCGAAATTATGCGACGTACACGCGGCGAGCTTTTTCATCGGGGGTAGGAAGCTGTGAGCGCGGCACAAAGCATACCCGGTTGGAAGAGGGAAAGGGAAGAAGAGAGAGTGTGTATACATACGTGTACGTGTATGTGTGAACGAGGGGGAGGGTGGAGGGCATGCAGCATCCAACGGCGTTTCTCGATACACCGTGAGATACGTATGAAATATTCATGGAATTGCGCGAGTCACCCCTTTCGTTACAGCGAATCGCGAGACCCGGCGTTTGAAGGGGCGGACGCCGCCGCTATAGGCAATCTTGTTTTCGCGGGGGATGCAAATTACACTGGATGCACCCCTGTCCAAAATCCAGTTTCAGATAAATTCTTGAAATCCGTTGGCGCGCGCTCTCCGCCGCAAACAACGCGGACAAATACGCTGATCGAAATAAAATCGGCCCGGCGTCGTTCAATATGTCGCGCGCCGCTTGATTTGTGCTCGCCGGGGGAGATTACCTGCGATGGAGCACCATTGGACAGCAATTCCGAGAGTGATTCTTTCGTAACGCGGTGTCGCGAATTTATTATTAGTCCGTTCAAAAAATTCTGTAGATCGATCGTACAATCCGGGACAAATAGCACAATTTTTTTCAATGTTTGTTTTGTAGTAGAAACTGGTGAAAATACATTTTTCATGTCAATTTTAAAAATAAGTGCGTCAGTCGTGACTAATATTTGCGACAATGTGTGTAATTTGACACACGTTGACTGACGGGAGCCAGTGACAAGTTTCTCGGCAGTCCATTTCGCCAGTTTTTGTTTAACTATGTAATGCAAATAACGCGTTTGTTTATTCCGCTCGTTCATTTGGCGAACTTCCCTGGTGACGTTTCTGCTCTCAATTCCTTCATACGTGTTATAACGTGATGTTGATTTGCATTATTGGAAAATAAACAACCCGCAGAATTGGAAATATCAACTGTTTTAATAACCCGCGAATTTTATGAATTTATGACACAAATGAGTGAAAGACTAGAATGATAAAAGCGATGCAAAAATATCGGTATATTATCAACTTATTCAAAAATGAAAGGAAGAAACAAGTTTTAAATCAATTCCAGTACTACCAGAACCCCTAAGTGCATTCGGGTTCTTCTTCGCAAATTTATGGATAATAATTCTATATAATGTGTAAATAATAATAATATAACTATTTGTGAATTTAGATGAAATTTTACATATAAAAAAATGAATATTGACTATAATATTCATATTAAATGTACTTTAATTCTACTTTTTCATGGTCCATTTAAAGATTAAAATACAAAATTTTTATTTTGCGTAAAAATCCGCAGTCGATAAATGTTCTTTTGAAGAAACGTTTTATCAGCCAAATTCGGCGTCGCGCAAAACAAAAGCATTTATCTCCATTCACCTATTTCAAAAATCTATTTCTCCTTGACGCCGTAAACACTATAAGCGAGAACGGACGTCACGAGACCATAATAAATGACAGAACTCGGCGACCCCGTCGAATAAATGCGGACCGTCTCCCGGCAGACAATGAGCGTTTTTCCGACGGTAATCTCGGGAGGGAATGAGTCCCCGGGATTTCTTCGCGAACGGAAAAAATCGTGCGCGCGGCTTTTGTTGCAGACTCTCGCGCGAACACCAGCTGACGCGTGTAATTACACGCGGCCCGATCGAACGCCGCTCACCTAAAACGTTTTGCACTGTTCGCTGAAACGTGTGCCCGACGGGAAATCGCGATAAGATGGGAATCCCTCCGAGGAATTTTTGTCCCGCCGTTCAATCGCGCTCCGGGATAGATAAAATCCAGATAAAAAATTTCTATTTGTCGTCTAATTCGATCAGACGCGAGCCATTGATTCCCGACGACATTACTCTTCGCTGTTCGTTTTATACACTCGCCTAATCCTCTCACGTTACTCGATTATTCTACCAGTCTATCCTTCGAATCGCTAATTTTATTATTTATTTTTTATTATACCCTATAGTGGATGCAAAAAATATTTGATCCCTTCATTCTCGAAAAAATAGAGCTACTTCTTAAAAATGCTACAAATTCAAACGCCTGTAAAAACCTTAACAAATTTTTTCCGTGACTCGATCCACCACAGATTTCAAGATTGAAGCTTCCCCTTTCCAACGAGACCTCGAAACTTGATGCACGATCTTTTTGGATCGATTTACTAAAACGTGAAGTGGGGTACTACCAAATTAACAATAAATAAGAAACACCATCAAAGTTGGTCTCCATTTTTGTTCCATAAAACAGCGAAAAAAATCGTACATCAAGTTTCGAGGTCTCAAAAATTTGTTGAAAAAGTTTGTAGCATTCTCGTTCAACAAAATTTTGTCATCGGCTCTGAAAAAATCGCAACTGTCCACAGACTTTCGAGCTATACTGTTCAAAATTATTCGAAGTTCACCTGCTACCCAGACTAGTATAAACGGAGGGTGCCAAACACGCTCAGCATCGAGACTCGGTCACCTCTCCATCATTTCCTCTTCCTTCCTGGGCTCTTCGCAGCCCGTGCGCACCGAGGCTTGTCATAAATACACAAAATCCGCCGTCCAGATACCGGTTATCCTTAGTAACGGTCTACACCCCTGCGTTGCTGCTCGAAGGCTCGATAAATCAACTACCACGGGGTGGTCCTTAACGCTCGAACAGCGACAGGCTCGCTCGAGCCGCGGTTATTATTGTATCTGCGATCGTCGAGTACATCTGACGGCGGCGCACCCCGTCGACGACGGTGATACATGCAGGTGTTGATCCCATTTCCGGCTGAGAGACCGGTTAACGCCGCCACACGTGAGTCACGTGCGTTTGATTTACTAACCGCCCCCGCAACGACCACCCCCCCATAGCTCTGTATGCCGTGACTTTGCGGCCTACACCAGGATTCTGTTAAATCATGTCCACTCACATTATGTGTTGGCAAAGAATATTAATAGGTGGCTTGCAGGAAACTACGCGAGGGGGCCAATTAAGAGAAAATTAATGAACTTTCGCAAAACTACTCGAGGGGTATTCTTATTTTCGAGGAGGTATTCAGGAATTTTTTTCGAAAAAACTATTGACCGATTCGAATCGAAATTTTGCACACGTATTCACTGGTGTTTGTGGTATGCGTGCGATTTTTTAAAAGCGAAAATAATGAAAATTACGCGAGATATATATTTTTTACAGAGCATTCTTTTTTGAATAATGTGGGTCGACCTGTCGACGTCTTAAATGTCTTAATCAGTATGAATTATGGTCCAAAATAAAGGAAATAAAAAATCTTGATTACTTACAAACTGTGCGACATTTTGAAGGCGAATTAAGCAAGATAAAAAAATAAATAGGTGAATAAATAATCGATTGGTTGTACTCCGACATTATGCTTCTTGGTGACCATAAGCCGTACCCATGTTTCACAGTGTGCCGACGGTAATCACGTTATTTGCTGTGGCCGGCCCGCTCTGATCACGCGGTCGCTATTAAACAATACCGCTGATGACGCGTTTGTTTCCGCGCAGAATTTACTTACTCGATTCGCACGCGCGCAAGCATGCTGTCTTTGCCGTGATTATTATCTAGCGTGTCCAGATCCGCCACGTGTTTGCACAGACCGCCCTGTAATTTCGTTTAGGTCGGCGCGGTTGGTTCCCCGTGTACACACACTCCTCCCACGAATGCCAGCTTTCCCGGAATGATTCGATAAGGAACGGAATTTTCGATAGAAATTGTTCCCTTGGAGAGCAGGGAAAGTATTGGTGCAATCGGTTTCTTGGGAATCGGCGAGGACCGAGATCGTCTACTATCGGATGACTGGAGTTGGATACATTTTGACGAGAAACTTCCAAATTTTTGTTTTCGAACAGATAGAACTCGTGGAGGTTTTTGGGGGTTCGATAAAAGTGACTGAATGGATTTAGTGGTCGACTTGTGGTTTATATCTGTGGTTGTCAGGAAGAACGCCACATGTCACATAGTTTCACTTTCGAGATATTGCCGTTTAAAGTTTTGATCTGCAATGCTTTGACATAGGACATCGGCTAAATTGCATTATTTTTTTGAGCCTTCGTATTTGTTTTCATGACTTTTTTTTCTGGTAAATACGTAAATCCAATAGCATTTTTCCTTGAAACTACAGATATTATGGTTTTATATTACGATTACTAGTTAACCCTTTCGAATGATGTTCGAACCAAGTCGAACATTTTAAGCTTAGTCAGTGCAAGATATATTTACATTCCCATTGATAACGATTTCATAATTTGCATCATAAAATCGTTATCAGCTGTTCGAGGTACTTCCGTGAGTCATTGCACTTGACAAATTTTTCTTGAATAACTTTTCTGTATTTTTATACAGTTACTTGAATTAATATTCGGACGCTCTTAAAAAGACGATAACTTTTTTAATTGTGTGCTATACGATTTGAACTTTTACCGTCTTCAAACGTTTGTAGCTCATTGCAACGTCGACCGATTTTTAATTCACACAGATCTACACAAAACGTATTCTTTAAACTTTCAATATAGGCCGACATAAAAAAAGTTGTAAAATGCAAAAATTTTAGTATTTTTTCTACAATACACCGATCAATTGCAATTTTTGAAAAAATTTCTTTTCACATCCTGTAGTAAACTAATTGCTCTAGCTTCGCAAAAAAAGTTCAAATCGTATAGTACAATATTAAAAGAGTTATCGTCTTTTTTATAGCGTCCGAATATTAATTCGAGTAACTGTATGTCGCGAAGATTATTTTTTTTAACTGAAATCAAATTTATTTTTTTGAAATTACATTTGTGTCTTGCTCTAAACAAGTTCCTTCAAATCATAAATTAATCGAAACAACCCACCACCATTAATGAAAGACGAGCAATTGATTAAAAGATTAAATTAAATTAAAAAATAAGAAAGAACAGAGAGATGAACATACAAAAATGAATTAAAATAATCCACGAACATTAAGGAAAAATGAAATAATTATTTGCCAGAAAGTAAGGGAAACAACAGAACGACGTGCAGAGAAAAATTGTTGGTCGGACATATTAAAATATAAGATTAAAATGGTGTTCACAATGTAACAATTAAACTTCGAAATAATCGTTCTGGCAAAGTATTGGGTTGGCAAATAAGTTCGTTCGGGTTTTTAGAGTGGAATAAATCAGAAAAACCGAACGAATTTATTTGCCAACCCAATATTTCTGGCCAAGGGACCACACTGAAAGACGTAATAGATAAAAATCGTGGCTGTCCACGAGACCGTATTATCTTGGTTCTTTTACTCACATCTTATTGCGGTAGGAAGCGAGGAGACTCTAGGAACACATCATCCTGTTCGGTAAAGGTAATCGCCGAGAACTCGTACCGCAGAATACTCGACACAATTTCACTTCCACTTCGCCTCGCGCTTGTAATAAATTATACTACCGCGAAACTATACTCCAAGTTTTTCCGTTAATTCCGTCCGCCTCGAGGAAAACGGTGCAGGATAAAATCGATAAGAGTCTATACAGTCTTCGGAGCTATTCAACCAAACGATATATGTATTACCATCAGAAGCAATAATTATTAACACTTTGAGCGCCACATCGGTCATGCATGACCGAATTTTTTTAACAACCTTGAAAATCAATTTTCACAACAATCTTTATTTGTGAAATAATTTCTGAGATAATTTGTGTGTCTGTATTGAATTGTTTTGATTTTGTGCGAGTTTTCTCGATGAACGTCGGTGTGGCACCCAAAGTGAAATTGTTATTATAATTTTTTGATGAATAAGTTTCAAAGAGAACGCGATTTCTATTATCCAAAGACTCGACAGCTTTGGTAGCGAACGAGGGATTCCTTCAATCAGCTAATTGAAACGATATTTAAATTCGAATTTCGCATTTGCAATGCACTCTGCGTTAATTAAACTTTCATGTGCACTCTTTCGAGCGAAAGGCGCTGCGTAATCAGAAGCACGTCGGCAAATTCATTTTATTATTCGAACATTGTAATTATTATGCTGGACCTGGCGTATTCGGGAAGATATAAAAAGCCTTTTGTGTTGAATAATCAAGCAGTCAGATATTAGAATTGACAAGATTTGTTAATTTGATTAAATTACATTCGAATTAGATACAATATTTATTTATTTTTATAGTATACTTCCTTTAGTTTTTGCTGTATTCAATATTTTTTTTATTTTAGATTCATTTGGTCATTGTTAATATTTTTATAAGTATAACTAGAAGGACATCTCTACTTTTCTATATTTATCATTTTTATTCCGGAGTAACTTGGTTACTGTTAATATTTTTCTAAGAAGCGACTACGAGGACATGGCCAAATATAGTGACTGTGATTAAAAAATAACACACTGACTGTGTCACGTCAGACTGTCTCACTATGAACTAATCTTATCTAGAAAAAGATTATAGTCTAATCACCTGTAGCAATCGCATCGTCATTTTTGCACGATAAAATGATAAGATAATCTCACAATTATCAGAAAATTACATATAAAATTTTATGGTATTTAGTTTTCATGTAATAAAAATTAATATAATGAAATACTTTCATAACATAATAAAATAAAATTTACGAACTTCGTAACACTACTTAAATAAACAATGCAATTTATAGTCTAAAAATACCTTGCTTATTTTGCAAACCACAAGCACTCATACATTTACAATTACCTCAAAATAAAATGTCAAAGTTAACAAAGCAATTGATTATCGGATCGCATTTAAAAATACTACGAAAATGCTAAAGCCTTAATTACTAAAAACATCGATATAAACGAAACGAAAACGGTCTAAATAAAAATATTAAATACAAAAAACAATGTACTATACATATAAACCTCGTCGTTACATAAAAGATCAACTACGACAGCAAAGAAAATGTAAACACAAGAATTTTGTACCGATTCATTGAAATGTGATTGATGAGAGAACAAAACAACGTTTCAAACAATTTAATACGAATGACTGCAAGTGTTTACCTGCACTGTTTTGACTCGAGTAGTCGCCTGTCCTAACTTTCACACGAGCTGTTGTTTTAACAAAACTACACCGTTTTAACAAAAAAGCACCGTTTATTTTTAGAGCAAACAGCTGTTCGATGATCCATTAACGATCACAACGATTTAGGAGCGATGATTACAATAATACCAAATGAAAATGATTGAAGAAGACGCTGCCACCATTGACGAGATGTGTCACTGACCAGGACTCGTGGTCGACTGCGCGAAACGGATGCGCGGTAGATCAACACGTGTTCGCCGAGGCGCCACAGTGCGTGACTGTGTGTCGAAGACAGCTGTGCGTCTCTCGAGACGTTAATCTTCGTCCATTGCACAAGAAGCCACGATATTATCCTCGCAAAAACTGTTATTATGCCAACTGGCCTTGGCCCTTTGTACTCGCTTCCTTACTAGGAAAAACAACACTACTGCGAATCATTCATGTACAGAGTGAGACAAGTGAACTGTATTAATAACTCTTCTCTCAGAATATACAGTGAACCACGAAAAAACATTTCAACGCACTTTAAAACAGTATAACTTTTTTATAATTGTACCAAACGACCTGATGTTTTGTAAATAGTTAGAAGCATTGGTTTACTGAATGATCTACAAAAAAGAGTTTCGAAAAATTACAATTTACAAGGTTGCATGCAAAAAATAAATAAATCATTTTTTAAAACTTTTTCATTTGGGCCCTTAATGGAAATTTAAAATATATGTTTTGTAGATCTATGCTAGTTAATAACTAGTAGATATACACATGCTGAAAATTTCATCAATATTTTCTTTTCACCCCATTTTTAATTTGTAAACATTTCGGTACATTTTAGTGCACAATAATAGTTTGGAGAAAACAAGTGACAACAAAAATATTATTCCAGTTGATTTGACAATACTTTCAAGCAGCATCTTTTTACCATTATCAATTTATAAACGTTCCGGTCGCAATAATAAATTTGAATAATAAATGACAGCAAAAATATTATTCCAGTGTATTTGAAAAAATCTATTGTTATTCACTACTTCAAATGCGGTCTGTAAAACATGTTTATCTCGTCATCCATCTTATAATTTATTTTCTCGTTTATTGACAGTAGTTGTAGAATTAGATCATTGTCCCTGTAGACAATAAAAATTACAAGAAAAAATATAAATTCGACCAATCAGGTGATCTAAATGAGAATGTGTAGTCTGTATGGAGGTTAAAAAGGAAAGTCACCGTCGTTTGTTATGGCATTGATGGTGCTAGAGAGACAAAGAGAGCGAGAGAAGAGAGTATTGAGGACAGTGATAGTAATTGCGACTGTAGAGTAACAAAGACAGTTCTCGAGTGAATGCTGCGATTGGGAATGGAAAACAATCGTAGGTCAGGAGGCATGCGCGAGCTTAACACGCGAATTTCCAGCTGCAAAGGAAAATTATATTGTTGACTCTAAATAAATTCGTGAATCGTTTGATTTTATGCATTTAATGGTGAAAATGAGTAGAAATATTAGAGGACTTTTAACTAATTTAAAAATAACACCAAAGATCCGCAGTCTATTCAGGAATTATAATTATTAACGTTGAGCACGGGTCTCTAGAGACCCATACCTCCTCTGTGATTGGAATCAAGAGGCACGAAACAGATGAACGCATTAACGCCGAATTTCGCAGGCGACGCATGCAAACTAATTTAATTGCATCTGGTTGATCGAAGCTGCGGACAATTAATTAGCAATGTGCCAGACAATTCGCGAGGAAATCCGACAGGTGGACACTGATGGCCCCTGATTACTGATTAGGTCTTCGGAACGCGACAGGTGGTCGAAATGTCACCCTTGAGACGTTTCTTCGATCATGCAATCATCTCCCATCATTGATATTATCTTACAGTTTTTATACTAATCAACGTATGACAACATTATATTATCTTCGACAAATAGAAGGAACATACATTTCAAGGGTAAACATCACATAATAGACTTCTGAAAATTCGGGAGAATAAATTTGATCAATTATTATACGCACCAATAAATACAATTTACAATTTAGTGACAAATTTGATATCAGGGTGTTTCGTTTACCCAGAAAAGATGGAATATCTTACTAAAGTTAGTTGACAAAAAAAAAAACTTTCTGAAAACCACGCTTATATTAAAATGCACTAACAAGGAGAAAATAATTTTTTTAGGTATTAGTGACGCAAGATTTTTTTGACGCATACAACAGCGACACAGCAAGCTAATATTATAAGCGTGGTAATAAGCGTGGTAAAAAGGAGGACATTATGTGGTACGAATAAATTTTCTGTTAATGCAGTGGTGGCGGAAATATTAAAATAAAGTTAATATTTTTAAATGTGTGGGGAACCCTGTGTTGTCTTATTCATCACTTGATGGCGATTGTTGAGACAAATACAATGATGTGCATAGATGTCGTCTATTATTTAGTTGACTATTAATAATAAAGACAGGTATGATATCTTTTTTTAGGTGGCACGCGTCACCGCTGGAATCAGGGAAATCCAGCACGCGATTTTTGGATGAATTTAAATTTCAAAAGAAGCCCTTCGCTTGTTGTTGGTTCGGTAGATACTTTCCTCCTGGCACATTCAAAATAGCATACCACACACATACACGCGCGCGTACACACAGTTCGGAAGTTCACGCAGCAAGTCTCGAAACGTCCTGTATGCATAAAACATGCCGCTTCGACCCCCTTCAAGAATTCCTCTTACGTGCCACGAGATGATACGCGTGCTGTACATTTTGTTATATGAATACACTTTTAAGTATTGTTATTCGGTCCTGCAATGGTTACAAAGGTGAACTGTAGCTTTCCGCTGGAAGAAACGTCGGTATAATACGAAAAAGTAGAAACCCCCTGGGGGAAAGAATTTTTGAAGTTGCAAACCTTTGTGCGGTTATTCAATGGACGGGAACGTTCTCCAGCAAGATTATTCTTTTCATCGTGTATGTGTAATAACATATTCGATGAAACAGAAAATCTTTGTTCATTGCACAGGGGCTGAGAAAATTGTCCATTATATGCTCGCAAGGAAAATTCTAGGGTGAACTTTACATTTCCAGACTCAAAAGTGCCCTTCTCCTATTAATTATTATGTATTTGGTATGCAATCCAGTAGATTTGTACCCGAAGTTTCGATCCTGTAGGAGTTCAGGAGATAATTTATTCTTCTAATTCAGAATAGGTTAGATATAACTGCAACGATTAAGACACATACTTGAGTAAACTTCATAAACACTACTCCGAAGTGAAACTGTGTATTCTTAACCGAGGCGAAACAATCTCCCTAATCTACAATTACTGTTCCAGACCGGCTTAAAACAGGTCGTACTAAACTGAAGAGGATTATTATCTCTAATCCGGGAAGTAAAATACTCTAAACCGAGTTACATCAAATCGTAATAAACTCGCCATAAACCTCGGCGAGATCGCTATCAAGCACAAACTAAAACCGTCGTCTGTAATCGAGATGAATCGATCTCCGAGTTGGAATTGTTTCTCTAAACCAGGGTATAACCCCTTAATCAATCTAAAATAGCTCCGAATCAAGGATCATCACAAGGTAGGATAAAGTGCCCAAATATGGTATAGTCGCCTATTATGGCACTAGCTTATATCTTGCAAAGGAGAAGTCGCACTCTAGTGAGAAAATCCTCAAACAATAGTTTACCATGTTTACTCAACAGTGTGCAGAGCAATCGCGCCATTCTATAGATTATAGTATCGATCCTGATCGATCCTCCGCCAGTTGTGTCTCCACGTGTTGAATATTTTTGTGGTTAGATCTTCGATTGTATCTTTTTCGAGGAAGGTAAGTGATTTTAAAATGTTTGAACATATCTGTAGTTTGCCAACTGTTGGTTTGGGCTGACATTCATTTTCTCTTTGTCACAGTAGCTAGTATTATCAGTCCACGTGGAGTTCCCAATATGGCACTACCAAGACTTCCCTAATATGGGTATAGCTATTGACATACTCGGTGTGGGCACTAGTCGAATATGGCACTAGGTGTCATATTAGGGACTCAAGGTGTACCATATTAAGAACCCCTTCCGCTGGAACCTGCAAATGATACACCACAAAAAAATATTTTTCCCAAGCTGTATTAATTGTTTAACAAACTTGACCTCAGAATCTTATAGGGAGGAAATGCATCTACGATTGGTAACTTTTTGGTCGGAGAACTAAAATAATCAAAAAATGACATTAACAAAAACTGGTTCATATTTAGGCACTTTACCGTATCCAATTGAAAAGAGGAAATAAAACAAGAATCAGAATCATCAAGCCCATTTAAGATCACTAGCCTTGATCCTCTAATGCAGGGGTCGGCAAACTTTTTTTTAGGAAGGGCCAGATATTGTAAAAATTTTAGGCTCGGCGGGCCAAGTAGCAAACATGAAGATATGAATGGGTAATTTTCTCATAGAGCAAAAAAACGTTTATTTTTTTATATTATGAAGTGATACTTTTACATAATGCTTATACAAGTTTTATTAGTGAACTTTGAGCACGGATATCTCGGAAACTATGCGAGATAACGAAAAAATGAATACAATCAATCTTATGGCACATTTTGTCAGCTTTAATTTTGTATAGAATGGTCTTATCGCTAGGATGCATAGTTTCCGAGATATCCGCGCTCAAAGTTCAATAATTGTGCTGAAGAGTTAACTTCACAATTAGTGAACTTTGAGCGCGGATATCTCGGAAACTATACGCGATAGCGAAAAACTGAATCGAATCAATCTTGTGGCACATTTTGTCAGCTTTAATTTTGTATAGAATGGTCTTATCGCTAGGATGCATAGTTTCCGAGATATCCGCGCTCAAAGTTCAATAATTGTGCTGAAGAGTTAACTTCACAATTAGTGAACTTTGAGCGCGGATATCTCGGAAACTATACGCGATAGCGAAAAACTGAATCGAATCAATCTTGTGGCACATTTTGTTAGCTTTAATTTTGTATAGAATGGTCTTATCGCTAGGATGCATAGTTTCCGAGATATCCGCGCTCAAAGTTCAATAATTGTGCTGAAGAGTTAACTTCACAATTAGTGAACTTTGAGCGCGGATATCTCGGAAACTATACGCGATAGCGAAAAACTGAATTGAATCAATCCTATGGCACATGTTGTCAGCTTTAATTTTGTATAGAATGGTCTTATCGCTAGGATGCATAGTTTCCGAGATATCCGCGCTCAAAGTTCACTAATTGTGCTGAAGAGTTAGCTTCACAATTAGTGAACTTTGACCGCGGATATCTCGGAAACCATACGAGATAGCGAAAAACTGAATACAATCAATCCTATGGCACATGTTGTCAGCTTTAATTTTGTATAGAATGGTCTTATCGCTAGGATGCATAGTTTCCGAGATATCCGCGCTCAAAGTTCACTAATTGTGCTGAAGAGTTAGCTTCACAATTAGTGAACTTTGAGCGCGTATATCTCGGAAGCTATACGAGATAACGAAAAAATGAATACAATCAATCTTATGGCACATGTTGTCAGCTTTAATTTGGTATGAAATGGTCTTATCGCTAGGACGCATAGTTTCCGAGATATACGCGGAAAACGGAAAAAGGGGACCTTCTATGTGCCCCCCTGCACTCCGCTCGCCTCCTAGGAGTGGGGACTTTTAGTATGTTTACCTCCTCACTAGTCCAAACAAAGACCCAAAGTTAAAAATTGTATTCCTTCCATTTCCCTCTACAACTTTCCGTTGACTGGACTAAATAGCGGGTAATTTGATTTAATTTTCATGTAAAAAACAATATCATCCCGCGGGCCGTAGTTTGCCGACCCCTGCTCTAATGGAACATTATTGCTCCAAAAACCGGGGTACAATCCTCACCCCTAATCGATCTAAAATGGCTGCAAATCAAGGATGATCCGAACGAATCAGATTGAGAAGATAAACTGAACCGGGAATAAGAATCTCCGCACCAATGTAAGATCATGATCCCGGTACCCGACATTGTTGCTCAAAACCGAGGTACAAGCGTACTCCCCTAAAATCAGAGTAAAATCCGGGCCGTGAACCGAGGCGGGACCCGTTACCCTAAATCGCGGTAGAACCCATTCTCCGGCCACTAACCAAGATTTATCGGTTCTCCTAAACCGAGGGTACAAGCGTCGCCTAACCGGGGGGGTGTAGAACTATTCTAATCCGGGGTGGAAATTGATCCCCGGGTACAAAGGTGAAATCGATCACCTAAACCAATCCCCGAAACAGAGGCGAAATCGATATCGTGCTGGCAGCCATTGCGAAATTGATGCCCCCGAGGTAAGGTGGCGAACCTGCGGGCCACTCGTTCGAAGTCTGCAGATAGAGAGAACCGCCTTTGACAATGGCAGCTTTGTAACATTGTTCCCAGCCGGCATTGCGCGGTAATGGCGAACAAGGCGCGGGGAGGACGAGAGGTAGAGCAGTTGTTTCGCGGGCAATATTATTGTTCGGCCGCTGTTATCGGCCGACCGATTTGCATGTCGCAATGTTAGGTCCGAGCGCATTCATACGAGCGTATTTAGCGCAGCGGAGCCCGTACGCCAGACTTATTTATACCGAATGCAAATTGATGTGTGCACACACAGGACATCGGGGACGCACTACGCGCACACGCGTCCCTCTGACACGGCTGATTGGCAGCCGATGCGTACTACCGCGATTCCGAGGGCCAATCGACCGCTGAAAATCCACGACGATTACCAGTATCTGCCTAAATGCCTTGATAATCGATCACGATCGACCGATGCCACGTCCCGTAACTAGCTGTGCGATGAATTTCAACGTTTGTTCACCAATAGAGAATCAGTCAGGTCACGTGCCGTCTGGCCATTGCTCGAAAAGGTATGATTTTGTGTAATTCTGAATTTTTAAGCGACCTTTAATGATACAGTATCTAGGTGCACGGTAGTTTGTACGGTAAATTGCAATTCTTCAAGATTTTCGGCCTTTTGTACCATTTTTGATCGTTATAATTCGTAAACCGATTAACCAATTTCAATGAAATTTTCAGAGCGTATATAATTTATTTAAATTTTCGTTATTCGGCCAGCTAAACAAGTTGTAAAAATCAATTTTTAGTATCATTTTTCACAATTCCAAATGCAAATTTTCAACTTATTTATTAGACGTCATTTAGTAAACTAATTATTCTAGCCTTACAGAGAAATGTAAGTCGTTTGGTCGATTCATATAAAAGTTATTCTGATTTAAAGTGTGTGGAATCAGTTGTGCTCCTTACTGTATACCGATAAAATACTGTAACTACTTGTGGATCTTCATGCAGAATATTCGAAGTTAATTAGATGAGAATTTATTTCTTCTTCTGAAGTGATTAAAAACGATTTTAAGAATCGTGAAAGTCATCTTGCTGGAATTGTTAAAGAAATTTTTATTTTGCACAACGTTCCACAGTCTATTCATAATGAATGGCTAACCTGATAAAACCTTAATGGAAGTATTTACAATTTCAACGCTTCAACAGTGTGATACGATTAAACGTTTCCTTGTAAATTGGGTAAGAGTGTCACACGTAACCGATGAGTATCGAGAGACAATTTGTTTGACAAATTGTAAAGAATTGTGTGTCCCATATTCTCCCGATGGTTATCGACAGAACAATCGACCAAAAGACATTTTTCACAGCAATCCCGAGCACGTGTCAGGCTCAATGCAGTCAAGACCGATTGATTCGGCTATAAATAATTTATGGAGATTCCTTACAAATGTTCTGGCAACCGTTTAAACAGGTGTATACCTCATTCACTGTACCAAATCCGGCGCTCAATGATTTATCTGCAGTTTACCGTGATGGATGGATGGCTTGTCAAACTTTACCACCATCGAATAGATGAACAGCGACGAGATTTCGGATTATCGAGCCAAATTAGAAAAGATGGACCATATATCTTGAGCTTTCGCTGTGCTCTGTGATCTGATTAATGCGACCATCGTGTAACGTGGTCTGTCATGGATGGATGATCGAACTGTTCATCCTTTAAAAGAATATTAACACGTCGATTGAGGCATCAGTGTCCATAGAAGACAAACAAAGTGAGAACAACTTATTTAACAATGTAAAAGTGCAATAGAAAAATTTATAAGTATATCACAGATGTTTATGGAAGTTTCAATTTTTGTACATAAATTCTGTGAAACTGGATTCACATAAAATCTCATTTTAGTGGTAATGTGGATTCAAAATAAAAATTGTACTGAATTCGAATTTTATATTTTGGCATTTTTTAAAAATTTTCATAAGTCATATAGATTCCCAGTCGAATCACAACAAAGATTGGTTTACTTAATAGATTGTAATCAAAATTTATGTTTTTCGAAGTCTGATCGAAAAATATTTAAAATCTACAAATCGGTCTATATCAACATTCTCCTCAAATGGATCAGAATCGAAGAGCAAGCGAATTCCTGGACATTCAGACCGACTGCAACATTTTTGTGCTGCTCGGTATAGTTACATCGACCAGCCATACAAATGGAACGTTGTGTAAGTGGAAAGTACTTCGCGAAAATCCGCAAAGTCCGGACTTTTGACCGGACGCAGACCAAGCAGAAGTTCGAGCAGAACGTCGAGAAACCAAACAAGCCGCGCAAGAAAATAGAATGGAAGGAGATGAACTTGTTTCGACATCCGACAGGAAGATCAACCGGATTCCTAAGAAGAGTAATAACGCGGGAGAAGAAGGAACTCTTGCCGGACCATTGAAATCTATTGACTCGATGCTTTATCCAGGTAAATACACTCTTGAATCGTCTCCTTGCATGGACAAGAAATAGTAACATCTCTAAATGAACAATAATTTGTTCATTTAACACACTTATTGTTTATTTGTTGAATACTAAACGTATCATGAATATTATTTCTCTTACAGTTCCGAAATTGATTAAATTAAACATTCAGGGTAACACATACACAGTGTGTCTCCATCCATAAATTGTAATAAGGAGGGAGAGAGAGAGCGGAGATGGAAAATTGACAAAAATATATCTGAACAAAAACTCAGTTTAGCTGCTAAAGAAGCCACAAAGACCTCACCTCAAAATTTTCCGATCTCTCCCAATGACCTAATTAGGGAGCTCAAGCTAAGAATCCAAAATAGTTGGAATGAAGAATGGACTAGATCCCCCCCACCAAACTATTTAAAATAAGAAAAGACATTTATAATAATAACTCTCCTAATATTACACATCTACACAAAATCTCTCTCTCTCTCTCTCTCTCTCTCTGTCAACCGTGTAACACACCACTATCTATCGAACATATCCTCCCCGAGTGGCCAGCCCTTCAGACACAACGACAAGCCCACAACATTCCAACCAATCTGAGAGTGAATGCCTCAACGACCAAAAGATTATTACAAGCGTCCTTACTTTCCTCAAAAATGTAGACCTATATTACAAAATTTAATAATTATATTTACACTTATGTATTATTGCGATAACGAAAGAATGTACTTATAACTGTATACCAAAAGTGGTCGCTAATGACCTCGATGTTAATGCGACCTTTATAAATAAACAATAAAAAGGAAAAAAAAACAGTTTACATATTTTTCAGTACGCATACAGCTTTGATTCCGTATTTCATTTCGAAATTTCAGCAGTTAGCCATTAACCAATTATCCGATTTACAATTGAAAATAATGTAATCGTTAACCGCAATTAACGACTAAAGTAGGAGTTCAATTGTTAATTGCGATTAACGATTGAAGTAGAAATTAATTCGTCAATCGTTGATTAAATTTTTGCCCAAGTCTGAATAAAAGTAACATGGATCAATTATTCCACAAATTGCAAAATAACATGAACCATTAGTTGAAAAATGTGTCAAATTGGCACGAGGGACGGACGAGAGCTGAAAAAGCTTCTTCCAGTTTCGGTAAGCTTCCGGTGTTCGGAAGCTCAGTGGTATCATTAGTGGAATTAGTCGGGGCTCCAAGAAAGCGAATCGATATTACAATCGCGCGATTACAGTCGCAATAGTATCGATTCATCGGACGTTAATACAGACAAACGGGGACTTGCGGGATATCGGATCGCATTTCGGCGATACGGATCCCGAAGCTCTTGGTGTTTGCCATGTGCAATGGTCCTGGGAACGATGTCTCCGTCTTCGCACGCAGAAATGCATTCCGGGTAATAGGAGGATCGGCCGCGGTCGGATCCTGCGGGTTTCCTCGCAGTTATAACAGAATATTCTGCCGCGGTGGCCAACGCAAACCCTATTCCGTGGCATTTCCCCTCCGACGACCCTGCCATTATCCTTGCCATAAACGTGTCCAAGCCGAGAGGACCTCGAATTCGCGTGGAAACGGTCGACGACGCCAGTTACTCCGTTTCTCGCGAGTAAACTCGACCAACAGTTCCACGTTGTCACCCGGCCTTAATGACGACGGGTTAATAAACGTTTCGCTCGACGATCGTCGACGCCGCCTTTCAACAAGGCAGATTAAACCTACCCTCGCAGCCGCGGGAAAAATGAATCGGAACCCCAACGGACTCCTTTATCCCGACGTCTCCGGGTTTGTTCCGATGCACCGTATCTCGCGAGCAATATCTAAGGCTCCTCGAGCGTGTCCTCGAATCGACGACAAACAATGGAGCACGCGCCGCATAAGAATTGGATGATTGTGGGCGAAATAACTCCGGCCGAGGGGAAATGTTGCTTGCGTGCATCCTCGAAAAAGTATACGTTCAACTCTTTCTTCATGTGCTCCTCAAAAACCGTGCAGAGAGAGTAATCAAAACTGAACTGTAGCAGTGGATGCAGAAAGTATTTGTACATAAAGTTTCTCGAGAAATTGACGATATTTAACCTGTTCTAGTTTCGTAAAAAACAATCGTACGGCAATAAACTTGAACTCGTTTTACAGCTTGGAGATTCTACTTTCGTGTGCCATTGTTCATTTTCTTCTACGATGCTTTTACATGATGTAGCAGACGAGAAACTGAAGACCAATTTTTACAAAAAAGTGCTATAAATTGAAACCTCTGTAGAAACATTAAAAAAATTTTCCGTGGATGAATCTTCCACAGATTTGATGATTGAAGCCTCCTCTTTACGACGATATCTAAGAAATTGATCTACAATTTTTTTTCACTGTTTAAATAAATATAATGAGGACCATTTTAGGGGATACGTTTTACCACCTAGATCTGAATATTTTTTATTTGTTTTTCTTTTTAAAACAGTATTTAAGGTAGCAGTCGCCATACAATTACGATAAAATTGCACTGTAATCAAGGAGCAACTAAAATATTCGTTCAGCAATCTACATAGAATATTATGCATAGAGTGGAATTTATTTAATTTTGTTATCTGTGTGTGTGCAGTATAATACGAAAACACAGTTTCTAACAGAAGTCTACAATTAAAGATAACATTGTATTTCAAGTAGGAATGAAATATTTATTTCTGTTATCTGATGCATAATTATAAAATTCTATTTGAAATAACAGTTAACGTACACAGTTCAAATAAAATTATATTCTAAATAGGATGCAATTTAAATATTTTTATTCCAAATAATATCTTTTTATATCTTGATTCATCGAATAAAATATTGTGATTTCTCATATCTGATGCATAATATGAAACACTATATAAAACAACAGTCGATGTTGTTCAGATAAAATAGAATTTTATATAGGATGGAAATCAAATATTCATACAGCTTTGTAGAATCTATATAAATTAAACATTTTTCTTACAAAATTCACGAGAAACAATATTTTCATAAGATGTAGAAGTTGAAGAGAATCTTTGTAAAAAGAAAAAGTACAAAATTAAATGTTTCTTTCGATCACGAATGGAAATAAATTATATTTTATTAGATGTGTAGCACGTCTGACTAATGGTCACTGCAAATTGAGAAGGATGTTCAATATCACACGAATTCGTGTAGACGAATTTATTGGCGTCAGAATCGACAGAATTATTCGAACAAATGAAGTATTCGTACAAAAGCCTGATTTTTTAATAATCAATTAGAAGCATTGGTTTGCGAAAATATATGCAAAAATGATTTTCCAGATAATTATAATTCACAAGGTTACGTGCAAAAATAAAAAAGGCATTTTCTATTTTTGCATGTATATATAACTTTGTAAACTATTATATAATTATTTGGAAAATCTATTTTGCATATCAATTCGTAAACCAATGCTTCTAATTGATTATAAACAACCAGGTCTTTGCTACAATTATAAAAAAGTAATTCTATTTTAAAAGGCGTACGAATACTTTTTACACTCACTGTATATAAATTTATTCTGTCTATTCATAATTGATTTAAAGGTATTGGTTTTGGAGGGAATTTAATCAGACTAAATCGCCTCGAGGTGAAATCGAGAAAACGAAACGAATAAAAACAAAATAAAAAGTAAAAAATGATCTGTTATACACATGCCATCATAGAAACGAAAATTAACAGTACCACATACCGTCATAGAAACTAAAATTAACTAGATAGTGGATACGAATGAAACATCGCAGATCAAGGCAAGAGCTTCACCTGTCTAGCTCGCGAAGTTAATTAGATGATCACTTCTCCAGCGAACCTGAAACTCGCGCGGCAGAAAATACATGTGCTCAACTCCGCATGAAGAATGCACGATATTCCGTTTACGTGTCCCATAAGGATTCCGAAACGCGCTGCGGATCAAAGACCTTAGATCCCGTTGATCTTTCAAGCGGATTAACTCGAAGAAGCGGCTGCATAGCCGCTAACGATGCGCTTCCTTCTCGTTCGCTCGTCTGAAGATTGTATCGAGCGCTTCGAGGCGGAAACTACGCCTCCAGCGAGGAAACCGGCATTTACCGAAATAAATTATAATTAACTCTTTTCTCTTTGAGGGAGCCATACCTTTGAAATAATTATACTGAAATCCGCCGGGGAAAAAGGATTGACGACCCGTCTGCGTAGATACAAACAGGTTTTCACATGAAAAAGTTCGAGCTACTGGAATTTTAAACGGGTTAAAAATTTTTATCGGATTGGCCAAACAGCAGATTCATTCATATATTCGAAAGTGATTGATAATTGTGTTGTGAAACTGAAGAGTAAGAACACCAACGTATTCTCGTTAGCTCATTAAAATTATTGAAGCAAATATCAAATGTTTATCTGGCTCCTTGGTATGCAAGCAGACCATTTTTATATTGCATAAAAATCCACAGTCCGAGTGAAGAGCTGGTTATCGTGCTTGTTAATTGGTAATTAGATTGTGGATTATACTGTGTACAGTAAAAATTGTTTAAGAGCTGGATTTAATATTTTTTGACGACAATTTTGATATTTCAACTCTGAAAGGTTTTACTGTTTTGCACAACTTATTTTTCGAGGAATATATCTAGAAGCAACAAATTGTTTCTCAGTTGATTTTTCTTAAATTGTAAAAATATTTTAGTGAAATTGAAAGTGAAATGAAGGGGAGGTTGACAACTGAATAATTGAGTCGAGGCTTCGACGAGCCGATTTAAGAACATTAGACAGGCCGCGCTAATGACGATGATCGTGCGAGGGAGTATTAAAGAGACAATGCTCGCATTGTAATCGCACAATTAATTCCCCGCCCCCGGGCCGATTTTGAAATTCATGGACCCGGGGAGAGGGGGGGGGGGGTCTCGTAAAGTGAACGTTATCAGGTTATTCGCGGCGTGATCGATGAAAGTACAAAGTTCATCAACAACGATAATCCAGCCGTTCGATCGACGTAATTTTTTCCCACCCCTCTCCGCCGTTCGGTCGTTAAGCTTACGGAGTTAAACCCGAAAGTATGTTAAACTCGGCGCCGGGGCAATTTCAATTTATTCCTGTCATGCTTTGCATCCTGCCTGGGGTAGGGAATTATTTAGTCCGAAGGATCAGTAACTAATTAAAAGTTTCACCTCTTCGGGACGGCGGCGGCGCGGCGCGGTGGGCTCAATCAACGGGAAACTGCCGTGGGATGACAGTCTCCTTTATCTAGACTTAGTTCGGCTGCGAAGGGGGCGTATTAGTATTCATTATACGACCCAATGGTAGACTCTAAACTGCGGCCAGGACACCCGAATCCTTCGGAAACGTCCTGAATCGCTAAACAATCCCCTCGCATTGTTACCCGATAAACCGCAATCCGAAGAATCGCAGACGCTCCGAATTCAGGGAACACGGATACCGTTTGGCTTCTACCCTCGCCTAACCGGGGGAACTCGTGTTCCCGGGAATTTCGGAATCTCCCGGAAACCTCCCGGACTCGAGATTTTTCCGGAAACAAATTTTCGATAAAAAAAATTCGAGGTAAATTTAATTCCATTTGTTCGTCTGTTCCAGGACACACTTCATTTAGTTTTCATTCACTGTGCATAGGTACACGCGTGGTTAATACGACTGTTCCTTACTGTTATTACTTCACGTTCAAATCAGCAGGAATACAGGGTGTCTCAGCTGAAGGAGGCCACCTAAATATTTCCTTTATTTTTAATGACGCAAAATATATTTATGGCATAATTTAAATGGTATCGAAGAAGGAATATGATAGAAGAACAATTTCTTCATCTTCAAGTTATTTTTTCATCGGGAAAACTTTTCTTTTTCTATTCCATCTTATAGCGGCTGAAAAAATACATTTGAATATGCTTAAGTTTAAGTGTGAAAGTTTTCTTGATAAAAAGTAACGATGACCTTGATGAAACCGGACAAAATTGATGACCTGGACAAAAAAAAATTGTCCTTCTGTGATATTCCTCCTTCGATACCATTTAAATTATGCCAAAAATATTTTTTTTTGTGCCATTAAAAATAAAGGAGATATTTAGATGGCCTCCTTCAGCCGAGACACCCTGTATATTGATAAAAATAAAAATTCTCTGGATACATTCTTTTCTTAATCATCCTAATGAGCTGATAGTAATGGTACTTTTAAATTCCACAAACGTGTCAACTATGGTATAGTCTAGCCACTCACTTTTGTCATAAATGCATGCAATCTGCAATCTATTAATCACGGTAGACTGGCAAATTTTTCAGGAGCATGTAATAACTGGTGAAATGGTCGTTTTGAAGTGCTGTGCGTCGCCACGACTGGATAGAAGACAATCGCATAGCCGGGGCCAAAAGTGCAATATTCCGCAGCTACCAATCACCGTTACTCATCATTAACAGCACCTGTGTCGTCGCGGTCCAATTCCGGCGAATCGAGTTCCATTTCGCGGAGAGTCTACGCGATTACCGGTGAAACTTTAATAACAGCCAGAGTAAGCGAGTCCGTTTAATAACCATAATCGTGCTGTTTTCAAAACACCGACCGGTTCTAGCAGACAGCTCACGGGCCGATCTCTGAAGGAGGGAGGATTGCGAGGTATAAAAGGTTTAATTGAGAGCGACGGGGACAGGAACGAGCTGTGTCAGGTCGCCATTTTCCACTGACGGGGGCTGGTTAAAGTCGCGGACACGACATAATTACCGAACTTGCCAACAGCACGTGGAACATCGTTGTCCCCGGGAGACAATGCCAGGCCTGGCCCCCTTATGACTTCCGCCTCGTTTCAGCCACGAGGCACCCTGCGCTAACCGCCGCCATCACGAGCCCTCCTACAACCGTCCCGGATTAATTTGGAATTTGCCGGAAGGTCTCCTGAACCCTACGAAACACCCCCGCACGGCCATTGTATGCTGCAACCCTGATTTTCGAGGATAACGCCGAGGGACCTTGGCCCCTTTCCCCAGTCTACTCCCGAGCAGAAAATTTTTGCCACAGACATAGCAATTTTTGCAGGCTCGCTTAGCAATTTTTTATTTTTAATATGTGTGGAAAACAAATGGATAAACCGTTCTCTGATAAATTTACTGGGAATTGATCTCAGCAGATCGAGCAGAAAATTTTTGACAGAGACCTAGCAACTTTTACAGGCTCACTTAGCAATTTTTTATTTTTAATATGTGTGGAAAATAGATAAACCGCTTCCTGATAAATTTTCTGGAAATTGATCTCAGCAGATCGAGCAGAAAATTTTTGCCACAGACATAGCAATTTTTACAGGCTCACTTAGCAATTTTTTATTTTTAATATGTGTGGAAAATAAATAAACCACACTTTCTGATTTTGCTGGGAATTGTCTCAGAGATCTCTTCAATACTTTCGTGAAAAAATATCTAGTTAACACCTTGCCCTAAGATTTATTTTACGGTTTCAGTGATTAGAACTTCTTTTGTAGTTCGTAGTTTCCTAAAACAGGAGAAAATTTATATCTATGGTATGCCTACATGTTCTCCGATAACTATACGTTAACGAAATCAAAATAGAATTTCATCTCGGTTTAAAGGAAATTAATAACTGTAGACATTCGTTGGAACCTGTGCAAAATCTTCGTCACGAGTCTGACACGATATTTTTTGAAATTATGCAGCTTTTGTGAAATTATGCAGCACTGCAGATCTGTGTAAACAATTGAAATAAGTACTTTTGTAAATTAGTTAGACTCTGATCTTGATGATTTAGTCACAGAATCTGCATAAGAAGTCTAATCCTAGCATTTCTGGTAATTACTGTTTCAAGTAGAAACATCCAGCTATGGTCAGACACATTAATCCGAGTAACATAAAACTCCGAAAAATTCTGAACTTTTGGAAAAGTGATCTGTTTCAACTCTGAATCTTTAGAATTGTGAATTGTCGAAACAATGAGAACAGTAGTTCGAATTTTCTGAGCATCTGTGAATTTTCAGAGCAGCGATCTACTCGATTTGTGAACGTCACTAAGTGTCTTCTAGAAATTGAATACGTCTCCAGTTAAATTTTCGATTCGATTTAGGAAATGCCGCCAGGCAAAACACGGTTCCCAGACAGAAATTTCCTCGAGTCTCGTAACACCAGACGTCGATATCCCATGTCAAAGTTCGAGCCACGGTTGCCTTTTCTTCACTTGGTAACCACCGAGCGACTGCCTTTCCAAAGCAATCGAGTTAATCGTTCCTCGAATTTCGACGTCCTAATTATGCGTTCTGGATGGCAATCCAGCTGGTGAGTTTAATTACTCCCGATAATCGAGTAGATCCTTCGTAGCCTGCTTCTCAAAGGTGCTCGTAGAACAGATTGCACTGACTTCAGGTGCTATTCTCGACATTGAACCGGAAATCAGAGAATATAAATGAGAGACATCCCTGGCCCCGTGGAATTGCTTGTTCGCGCCCCTGCGATCGATTCGAACGATCCAAAGGTCTCTGTCGAACCGTGGCGAAATTGACTGGATCATATTTGAATAATACCGGTTATTCAACGCGAATGGTGTTGTTGGTTCGCTGACCGACTGTACGAGAAATATTCATAACGAATTCATGCAAAATACACGACTCGTTTTATACTATTCTATTTTTCATGTTCGTGTGTTTTGCAAAATAAAAATATTCTCCTTCAACTGCAACAAACTGGGGTGAAATAGAAATATATTTTCTTTCTTAATATATTTAATAGGTCGAAAATAATGTAATAGTATTTTTAAATTCCTCTAATGGTTTTACTGTTTTAAATTACACCTCTCCATTTTTGTCATAATAATCCGTATTATAATTGTATAAATTCATTTTATTTTTGCTCATATTCTTCATTACTCGTATTCATTTCTTTCATAAATGCGTGAAAATGCAGTTTACACTAAAATAACATAGTAGTCATTAAATTATGCTACTCAAAAATTATATTTAATCTTTTAAGAACAGGCAACAGCTAATGTCTCTTATGGTCTACAATTCCCTGTCACGTTCGAAAGAACTTTCATAACATCCACACGTCATTTTGTAATTCAATAAATTCGTGAGAGGGGACGTTTAACGCTAACATTTAATACTGCTTTAGATTGTAAAATACGTTATTACATTCTAGAGCTTAGGAGAGCACGGGCATTAATCGTGGAACGTCGTAAATTCATGAGATTCCAAAATGGCGCGGCGATATCATGAAACTCATACAAGCATGAGGAATTTATTATGAAGTAATTTTTTCGAGGAATGTGTGCCACGTTCCAGGTAGAAGGAAATTTATAGAAATTGCCACTTTCAAATCTGTTCTTCTAAACGAGAATTAGTTCCAGTAAAATCAGAACCGTACACTTCTCGTTGATGAAAAAATAACGCCAACAAAATATATGAAATACATTAAATACTTTACGGAAGAAATTGGCGATAAAATTTATTAGGAAATTTTAGACAAAAATTGTTTCTGTATAATTTTCAGTAAATTTCAATACCTGAGGTTCAATTTATGCAAAGACAGCCATTTTGCCGAATTACATTTGGCATTTTCGACACGCGAATTTGCGCTGCGCTCAATTCGCTCGATTAAACGCGTTTCGCGTAAATGTCAGATGCAATTTCCAATCCATTAAAAAGGAAAGTTTTCTGCGATTCGAAACCCGCAAGCATAATCTATTTCGCACGGCTCGCAACATTCCGGCGGAAGACCGGCTCGTCGTCTCGTTAAATTTCGAGCTGCCGATTCGCGCCTCCATTTTGCCCTGCAATTACGCAGAAACGGCGGAACTTAAATGCACAGCACTTTAGACGTTGATAAATTGTTCGCGTCTTGTAACGTTCACGGTGTTGAATGTGCGCGACGCACGGCTCCGCTTACGTGTACGTAATTTTCAATTCGCTTGTTCCATCGAAAGTTTCGCCACCGTGTACACCCCGTGTTTCACCAAATTGCTAAACTTCCAGGCACACACACACACAATCACGTTTTTTTCACCCTCGCATCTTTCAACAATAAATAACACAATCATTTCGCAGAGAACCGACATAAAAATTCGCAGTGAACGCGGTGAGTCAAGTAAAATCATTTCAATTCTTTGCATAATAATTGGAACAATATGGACACAAGATTTACATTACGATTATATAAATTGGAATTTTTGAATTTTCCAAAGAACGACTTTATAAAAGGATTATATAAAAGGATATATTTCACTAAACGTTTCTTTGAATAATTTCTGTTCTAGCGGTTAGTATTTAATTGATATAATAATTGTAACATATATACGACGTACAAGACTCGAACAGAGAAAATTAGCGAATTTCATAATTTTCAAAAAAAAATTCCCAATTTTAAATGTAACATCAAAAAAGTCATTAGTGGATCCATGAATGACTTTGTCGGACCCGTAAACGAATGAAACAGAATTGTCTATCGTAGACGATTAAACTTGTTCGCGCAAATGATCGATTACCTTTCGGAATGCGTTCCGACAGGCCCGCGGAGACTTCATGTTTCATGCATGGAAATTTTCGTTTCGTTACGCGCGCGACAGCCCAGTTTCGGACGAAGTTCGGTCCTCGGGGCAGCCGTGAAAGATCAACACGTGAAAGTTTAATCCACGGCCAGCGATACGGCGACACTACAAGACGATTAGAGCGACGTAACTATTTCCGAAATTAGCGAAGACCCGGGATTACAGCTGCGTAATTGTACCAGTAACAATGCACGCTTAGAAGGGATGAGAGAGAGGGGTGGCGTACTTATTGCGGAACTTCCAACGCCTTTGTTCTTTCGAAATGAATCTCTAATAAGGCGCCGTTCCCTCGCTGGGAAATAGCATGCTAGAATGCTAGTAAACCGAAGATACCTGGGTGCACGTGATGGGGAAATAGACGGAAAGTTATGATCCCTAATTCCGGCTCCGCGATGACTATGGTCGGATGTTCTTATTATATCTACTGCGGGAGATAGAAGACCATAGTGCTCCAATTAAAAAGGTTCTTCGATTAGTTTTCAGATAAGAGTAGTATTTTCAGGTATTAAAGTAATTGGCTTCTTCAAACAAGTTTTTATTTCACTCCAATTTTTATGCTGAATAAATGTCTGCGGTCCAATAATCATAATGAGATTTCCATCCTATACTATAGTACTTGCCTGGCCATACACAATTTTATTCAACCTGTCAGACTACTGACAGACTCGTACTACTTGTCTAACCACAGGCAATCCTGTTTCACTCGACCACACGTTGCTTTTCGATTTACTCGACCATAGGCCATCTTACACCATTCGTCTGACCACAGGCAACCCTGTTCCACTTGGTCACGAGTCAGGTTAACCTGCTAATTCGTTCGTTAACCATGCTGACCACTTGTCTGGCTACAAGTCAATTTATTCCACTAGTTCAAACGTTCACTCTTCTATTTCACTTGTCTGACCGTCGGCCAACCTATTCCACTTTATGTCCACCTAAGTTTTCTTCCATTTCGTCGCGCTATAAATTTGGCTGTACTACTTTCTCTGTCATATTGTATTGTCCTACCACACAAACTGACCCTATTTCACTTTTCCAGATTAATACCATTTCATGACCAGGAATTAAACTAATAAAAAATGTGTAGACTGACATTAAGGAATTCGTTTATGAACGCAGCCCTTGCAATAGCTTAAAAGTAACTTCAAAGAAGTTGAAGCATAGTGGCCTGACTGCGGTAGTAAATTCTCATATCTGAGGATTATGAGAAAACCCAGACTGGCCGAACAAGTACTTTCCGGAATTACAATACAGACTCTGTTTCTTGGCTTTCGAATTCTCCCTCGATTAACCGGATGATCAAGAAACCGTGAAATCCACGGGTTAAACGAGATGTCCGGCGGTGGCACGTTCGTGTTTACCGCGGCCGGATTTGCAAATTTTAAATCCACGGGAGCGGAAACTCCTGGGAAGCAAGGAGGGGCCGGTTTCATTCCGCGGAACGGTTCCAACCCGCGACGAGGAAACGCGAACAGATGCTGAAGTAAACAAGAAATAACTCACGGTTACGTCTCCGGAATAAGTTAACGTGTTTTTCACGCGACCGTTGTGGCAAGAAACTCTCCTCTACAGGCCGGCACCCTCCGAAATAAAACTTCTTGCGCCACTGTAATTTCAAACCTGGAATGCCGCGTAAAATACAAAACTCTTCAAATTTCTTCCGAGAAAAGAGAAAAATAACCGAATGTTCTTTACAATCTTTCTGACACTTTTCGGACACGTGGGCCCTTTGTAAACGGTGTGAACACATAAAACGTGTGAACGATGAGTTCTTCTCCTTCTTCGTCTCTACTTCTCCCATTTAATTTGTCCCTTGATGTCGAAATTGTTTTAGAATTATAGAGAGTGTCTCAAAATGACCTGACATTTTAAATTGCGCGCCATTTTCTTTTTATGGCGAAGATAGAGCTAAATGCACCACAAAATGTCTCCGCAAAATTTTCCCCATCTTTGTAGTGAATTTTCACAATTTCTCTGCGTTGCTCGATCGTGTAATTCTCCATGACCAAACCTCAATACTTCCTGATGCCAATTGTCAAAGTTTAGTACTCTATGTTCGCCACAAAAAAATGGCGCGCAATTTGAAATGTCAGGTCATTTTGAGACAACCTTTATATTACTATTTTCTTTCTTCGTCTGACATATTACTGGTACTACCTACTGATTTACTTGTTCGTTTAGTGCAGTTTGCTTTCGGATATCGGTATTGCAGCTCGCGAATTCGCAGTTCGTGCTGGCCAAAGCGATTGTGACGTGACCTCTCGCACCAAACCGATCAGGACCGAAGAAAATAGAAAATGACTGGACCCCAGCACCAGGAGAAATCTAGCTACACTTTCCCCCTGTGCTAATGGCGTCACTTTGCACGCCCACTTAAAAAGAGCCCAGATTACAGTCGTTTCGAGGACTCGGAATCTTTACTTTTTCTCACGTTCCCCTCGGCGAGCTTGTTCCGAGCCACGCTCTGAGCTATTTGAAAGGGTTTTTAACCCCTTTGAGGATACTAATAAGGCAATAACGAAACTGAAAGCTGCTGCCGGTTGCAGCGCGTTCAAGACTGGTTCCTTCTACCCTGTTAACTATAATTAGACTGAGGATTTCATGAATTTGTGGTAGTGTCGAGTATGAAGCACTGGAGTAAGGTAGACGGCCCAGTTTTTACTGTTCTACTTTATTTCTGGTTTTAGTCGGCTTTAACGCGATGACTATTACGCCAGTAAAAATCGCATGAAATTGAAACTGCAACTAGATTTTATAGATTTACGATAAAATTGTATAGGCGAAATAATCAAACAATCAACAATCAAATCCCATTTTGCGTGGATTAATCAGCAAACTTCCGCATAAATTTCTACGGTTGGTACACTCATTGACGGAAGTATAATTGTATTAGCCAGTATTAGATCAGATAAACGCTAAACGAGGAGAATGTTCAAATCTCATTTTTGTGAAAATAATCTTTCCTCATAAATCTCTACGGTGTTCAAGGTAATTATTTTGCATGCGAACTTTAACGATACTAAAAATCGTGTGGTATTCGCAAAGAATGAACGTCGCGAAACTTCCTTTCGACCGAGAGAGCAGGGAAAGCATTTTGAAAAAAATATTCCGGCTCGGGTACGGGGACAATATTTCTAAAATAGCGGAGGTATAGAGAACTCTGCGAGGAGAGAGAGAGAGAAGAAATCAGCGGTGTTCGAAAGCGGATGAGCGAAAGCTTTGGCTGGTGGTAATGCATCATTGACTTTGAAACGTTGAAAAGGGACACCGCGAAGAGTTGCGCAGAGGTAGTATACGCGGCGCGCTCTCGCGCTCGCGGACCCGATGAAGATGAAAAAATAAAGTGGGCCACGATACTCCATTAACCTGATTACTGCGACGAAAGTAACGACCCTTTCTGTGCTCGCGGCTTCCGCGCGACTGCTAAATGTGGACACGGCCTACATTCCAGTTCATTTTTAGATAACGTTTTAAACAGTGATCATCAACTGTGAAACAAAGCGCTATCAGGCACTCCTCGTACATTTCTGCCCGCTCGCGCTCTACCGACACGACGAGACGACGGTGCCCGGACCGCCTCTGACATACTAATCCGTGTCCTGAATTCGTTAATATAGGTCGGAATTTGCGTATCACCCTATTGATAATAATAGGCGGGAACCAGATGCATACGCTCGCCGATGGAAATCCAGCTAATAAGCGATGTATTACGACCGAGCTACTTCCTTCTTTTCAGTCGGACATTATTCAACGCACCGTTCCCCAGATAACGAAACAGGATACATTCTCCTGTACGGGCTAATAAAGTGCTACACGCTGCCTTCTAAAAATTCAATCAAGATATCGACGCCATTCTTTTTAATTCAGTGGTCCGAGAGAGCTCTTGAACATTTCTATTCGATTGAATAACATTTGCTTTGAATCGTTTCCTTTTAGTAAACATCTTTAAAAATTATTAAAATTTTTTCACGTCACAAATTATCCCCCACTTTAAAATTAACATTTCGTCGCGCACCGATAAAATTTTCAAAGAAAAATACGGTTCCCCTTTTACCATCATTCGAGGTGTACGATTGAATTCGAAAAATACCTTTTTTTAATTAAACTGTAAATATATCGATGGCTGTTTGTTCAAACGTTTGGTTAACACTTTCAGCGATTAGTTCGTGTTTCATTTCGAACGGATGTAATATAAAATCGGACGAATTTATTCTTCTCTATCCTCCTCTCGCTCTCTGTTTCAACAATGCTAAAATGACAATATAAAAAAACACGAAAGAAGCGAACGCATTTGGACAAATTTATCTAGCAAATGTTGGACCGCGGGATAATAAATACGAGGTGGACGTATTTAAACAAGAATTTGTTTCAATAGTGGGGATTTTATTTGCGCGAGCCTAGCAGAGATTGATATTTAACTTTGAATTGTTCAGTTTAATTTAATGCTTGTGATGCTGTGCTTGCCATCCTAACTTGACACTTAACTTGTTCAACTTATTTGCGATATGATCAGTGGACTGTACATTTTTATACAAACTAAAAATAACTTAAGGAATTACTTTCTGTCCCCAATAATTACACCAAGTAATCACAGCTACTAATTTTTTCTCATAAATTTATAAAATCCGCGATCTGCTACAAAAATCCTCAGTTTATTTTTTAATTCGTCTCCGCAACGAAAGCAGCTCAGTCCTCCAAAAATGTTACCTCGAGAGACTCCCAAAAACGCTGACACCGTTGCATCGAGCTTATGAAATCGCCTAACCAAAATCGAGAACGAACCGCGGCGTTGAAGCCAGGGATTCGATTAATTTCCTCGCGAGTTGTGTCGCATACAATTACCCGATAAAAACCGCGCGCCTTTTCAATTTATCGAATTCGGTATCCGTCCGCGATCGGCGGTGTGTTCCGATTAAATTGAGCAAGGAGAGAGGGACAGAGGAAAAAAAGCACGCGAGGAAAGGTCGAAATGAAATTTCCATATACGCGGCGGCTGATTAATCTCGGGGCTCGAAGCCGAATCCCGAAAATTTAATCAATTCCGCGCGAACACCGATACGCGCGCCCTTTCTCTCTCTCTCTCCCTCTCTCTCTCACGCAAAACTTTCGCGTTTGACGGTCAAATATTTCGGTAGGCGGTCAGTATCGGAATATTAAGGGCCGCATAAATTCATGGTGGGACACATGTTCCTGCGAAGTTCTCGGCGCCAGTGTGTTACCGGATACGCAATCTCGCCCTGGGCGTGCTTTAATATCGAAGGAAACTCGAATTGAGTCGTTCCGGAGCCCACGGAAAAGTGGTTCCCACCACTTCCCGGCTATAAATAGCAGTCGTCCCGCAATTAAGCCCTACCCGATTATAATTCGCGGGCTTTATTATTAACGTGTATGATTGCGAGGACACGTGCAGTACCCGCGACGTACGCGCCGCACACTAAAGTGCGGATTAAAATCCCCGGCCAGGACGGCCGAGCTCTCCAGCTTCTTTAATCTGCATATCGACTTCCGGTCTTGCTGCAATTAATCTGCTCCTGACCCAGAAATCTTGCCTCTTATTTCCTGCTGGCCGTTGACAACTTTTTCCGCGTTTTTAACGTCTTCCTTTGACTAATTCCTTGATATTTAACTGTGCTGATGGGCAGACTCTATTTTTTTATTCGATAAAAGTTTGATATTCTTGTTAATTAAAATGTTCTTAATTTGACTCGATATGTATGCGACAGATATATAAATATTTTGATTATAGGTCAGTCTGTGGGTAACAGTCCTTGTCTGACTAAACGTATACTTATACTACTTAAGTGATGTAAAAGACATAATTTCTCCTCCAGAAACTTATAAATGTTGAATGTTGTGTTGTTTCATTTTCAATTTACATAAAACATTTACAGAAGAAATATATTTTATCCAATTCGTTTAATGTTCGGATGAAGTTCTACACAGTTTGAAAATTTTGTATTCATCTATAGTGTCTAGCATACTTGAAGCCCTCCTCAATGTTTGTTTCTTAATTGTCGCGTTTCTTGTAATTATTGCTCTAATGTTTGCCTAAATCTACCTTGCAATTATAATATTTAGTTGGCACTCTGATTAACCAGAATGCCATTTAATTTTTATGGAGTATCAGATATACCGTAAAGAAATATTGTACGGAATTATGGAAATTTCGCGTATGTCTGATCAGATACCGAGCAGTACTACTTGCTGTATCCACTAACTGACACCACACCGGCAGTCTAGTCAGGAACAGGTCGTGCTACGTGTCCACTCGAGTTTACAGATTGCGAGGGGGACACAAAATAATCTAGGGCTTGCTTTTATCATAATGTTGTCCTAAATTTTCATGTGCACTAGAACGAGTTTAAAATCATTTAAATGCTGCACGTGATACCTGCTGCTCCATATTCAACAGCGGAAAAAGCTCCTAAACAGTGAACACGAAACTCCTATTTATCACACGGGGTCGTACTTCTTCTCTCCAGACACAGTCGCTTGACTATAATAACTTACCATAAAAATACAACCCTAGAATGACCAGGTGCTTTATACAGCAATTATAAAATGTTTAAAATATACAAGGTATAATGCTGACATTATGGTACAAGGATGGAGCGGAGAAATGATTTCTATGCTTACCCTTTAACCTGGGTCACCATTCCTAGGATTAAAAGTCAGTCACTGTATCCTCCAAAGTTATCAGCAATTATCAAAGACACTATCTTCGATCATCTTCCACCCCTGCAATCCCCTATTAGCAAAAGGCTACTTACCAAGAAGACTGCGTGGGTATCGACGGGAGCGCCCCCGGCGGCAGCGACCTCCTGATGGCTTGACAACAGGATCTTGCATTCGCTGGGACCTCGTTGCAGCATGACGGAGGGTTGGTACACACATGTCGCCCAACGACGACGTTGTTCGAAGTCGTCGGGAACTCGACCGCAGAGGTTCGCACCTTCGGCCTGAGCAAGGGCGACATGGAGAATCCGTCTCTCTGATTGGACGCGGAGCTGCTGGAGCTGCTAGAGCCAGGACTTCCTCCTAACCGGCCCGGTGACGCGTACGCGAAACCACGAAGCCGGAAGTGCGACTGATGGTAAGGATAGCCCGCCGGCGGCGGTAGCCGATAATGATGATGGAAGCCGAGGTCTCGTCTCATGTACGGGTCGCCTGGATCGTTGGTGGGCACGTAACGATCGGTGGGCGTGTGTGCTGATGGCGGCACGTATCTATCAACGTATCTGTCCGGATAGAGAACTTCGGGGGGCGGTTGTGGCACGTATCGTTCGACAGGTGTGTGCGCGGTTGGCGGAACATAGCTCCCGGTCGCGCTGGACCCGCCATAAGCGCGATCGGTGGAGGTCGCCGCTGAAGAGGTACCGCAAGACGAGATCGGCGTTATGCGACCGGTATAGCGATCCTTGGGCTTCGGGAGGGATAAGTACTTGTCCGCTGCCCTTGCAGGAGAATATCGATCAGCGGCAGAATGAAAGCGATCAGGAGTGCCTGTAGAGGACGCGAACCGATCGCCGGCCACAGACCCTGCGAACCTGTCGTATCGGTCCTGGCTGAGTCTGTCGAACTGATCGCTTGGGTTCCCGCCGCTATACCTTTCGTTCCCGTAACTCTGCACGGACTTCGACACCTGCAGGTACTTGTCGATCCCGGTCTTCGTCGCGCTCTGGTAACCGGACCCAGCCGAGGACCCCGCGCCATTCGATCCCGACCTGAGATCCCTAGCCGTCCCTTCCGGCGTCGGTGAGATAGACGTGAAGCGATCGTTGGAGCTCGACTGCGTCGCCGTGGTGTTTGTATACGAGGAATGATATCTGGCGATGGTGTCCGTGGACGAGGAGGACGAGGACGAGGTGGTGGAGAGCAGTCTCTCCGTAGATGACCCGGAGATAGTGTATCTAGAAGCATCTCCTCTTCCATCGTGTCCGGGCGATGAACTAGCGAGAAACCGATCCGTGGACACGCAGAACCGATCAGTGACTCGGGACTGGCTGCATCGTTGGACCGTGGACTCGTTGAACCTGTCGCTGGTGGTGACGTATCTAGACTGGCTAGCCCCAGAGTCCTGGAAGCTGGAGTAGCGACCGAAGTCCGTGGGGGCTGGCGAACTACTGGATCTGTCTGTGTACTTCTGGCAGACCGTTTCGACGCCTCGATCGGCGTACAGACGTCTCTGCTCGCTGGCTGTGCTCGAGACTTGCAGTGACCTCTCCGTCGACGAGTATCGCTGATGGCTGGCAACCTCGGGATTCGTTGTGCTCGCGAGGAACTTCTCGGCGGTGGACGATATCGTCGAGTAGCGGTCATGATGGATGCCCGACGACGCCTCCGGCCGGTGGTACCTGTCGTACACCGGCGACTCGCCGAGATACCTGTCCGTCGACTTGCTCGCGAACCTTTCTGGCACCGGGGCGTGTATAGGCGACGATGAGAGGAGCCTGTCCGTGGAGATGGCGCCGTATCGGGAGCCCGTGGAGTCTTTGTTGGCCGCGTACACGCCGGCTGATCGGTCGCCTTGTAGGCTGACTTGAAGGGTTCCCAGCACTGGCGACGAGCCGGACAATAGGCGATCGCTGGCTCCAGAGTATCGTTGCTGGCTGTCCTTGGACTCGTGCAGGCCGGCCGACGACTGTTGATTGGCCAGTAGTCGCTCCGCCGAGGAGAATCGGTCCGCGGCTGGCATCGGTGAGGCTGGTGCTGTGCCCCCGCCATATCTGGCGCTTGGAGAACCTGGGGGCAGAATCCTATCAGCAGCAGGGTAACCAGCCAGACTCTGGGTCGAGGCATACTTCTCGCTTGGGCTGGGCGACAGTGGCGGTGGTGGAACGAAACGATCATTCGCGGGCGCTGGCGACGGCGGCGAGGGGAACGTCTCCGACGAGAAAGGGCTGGTCGCGCAACCCGACACCAGGATCGTACTGTTCGCGTACTCGTTGCCGTCGGACAGGTCACCGTCGTTGTTGCCCGCTGATTGCTGATAGCGCTCGCTCGGGACCAGCGACAGCCTCTGCTCCCCGTGGAGACCGGTGAGCTCGCTGAACCGTGGAAAACGTTCCGCCAGAACGGTCTGGGACAATGTTTGACCGCCCGAGCTCGATCTAGCCGGTGTGTACTGGTGGTGCGTCTGCAGAGAGGACTGGCCGAATCTCTCTTGGCTCTGATAGTGGCTGAATCGCTCGCAGCTCGATTGCAACGATCGCGGCTCCCCGCATGACTTTGGGAAATCGTCCAGCGACGGCTTGTCCGTTGACTTGTCGTGACGGTCCAAACCCGAGAGCCGATCTCGGACACCATAGTCGTGATCGTTCCCTTGAGATTGCTGACTGGTGACGTGGTCGGACTGGTAACGGTCTTGGCCGCTGCCGGTGCTGCTCGATGGATTCGATACCGCTCGGTCCGATTGTTGTTGTTGGGGTTGGTGTTGTTGCTGTTGCGGCTTGTAGCAGTCCGATGGGTTGACGGAACCGATCTGGGACCCGACACTTCCAGATGACACGCCGGTCGATCCTGGAACCGGAGATGACGAGGACCCGTACTGAGAGATCGGGTGTTGGTGCAGTAGGAGACGTTCTCTTCGGCCATAGTCGTCGTCTGTCGGCATCCTGGTGGCCCGGGGCCCGCTGTCAGGACATCTGGAACCAGAGACATCACAGTGTTACGTGGAGGAGTACGTGCAATTACGAAAACTCTGGATTTATTTGGATCCTAAGTGAAAGAGGTCAGTGATTCGTCAGACACACAGTAAATTCGATTTAAATGGCTATTTGGTTGTATTTTGTGGTTCTTTACGGTATCGTTGTGTGTATAGACATGTATTAATATATGTATATACGTCTTCATGCAATAAGTTTGTTTCCATAGATACCATTACGAAGATTCAGTGGAACGCTGACGCGCGTTGCAATTAGATCGTCGTTTGTTAGCGCGCGGGTAATTTTCAATAATATTTTAACGGTGAAATATAATACACGAATGTGGCCGAAGGCAGGATACGAATTGCTTGTTACTTGACGTTAAAACGCGGCCCGTATAATCGATTGCAAATTAATTGGGGCCGCGCTAACCCGCGTTTCAGAACGGTCCAACGTGTCCGGAACGAGTGACGCGTGCGGTCGTTCGTAACCACTGGCGAGGCTGCAGCGAATTACCGCGAAACACAACGATTCCATCGATCACTGCTTAAATCCTCCGAAGAGTATCGGGCCGGCCCATGAAACTTTTACCGGGGAGATTCCCCGTGACGGTAAATGCGAAATTGACGACCCCGTCTCATCGCTAATACCCCGGGATCCTGCTTTATTTTTCGAGATTTTCGCTTTACACGACCACGCGTAAAATAACGCGTTCCGCAACGCGAAATCCCGCCAACGAAAATAATTCGACGAAATACACGCGTCCCAGTGTCAACGGGATATTTTTTAATGAATTTTTATAATATTTCGGGACAGTTCCCGAAAAGATTTTTTGAAATTTCAAAATCGGAATGTCTTCCTTGTCAGACGCGTCCGAAGCTGAATTAATATATTTACAACGAAATAACTTTCGCAGCGCACTGCGAGTAATCCCGGTCCCGAAGTCAGAACAAAATAGTCGGGCATAATTTCTCTTGGGGTATTACGCGGCGCGGCAGCTCTGTAGTCGGTAATTGTTGTTCGCACAGATACCGCGTAACCCTCGGATTAATCGGAAACAATATTGCAAATTACACATGACAATTCTGTATTTATTATTCCCTCGGGAGCGCGGATACATGCGACAGAACCTCGAAAAGTTACCAATCCCGGCAGAAGTATCGCGATACGTTGGCAAATACGTTGGTTAGTCACGATTAGCATTGGCTCCAAGGAGATATTCGCGTAAAACTCGGCGAAATTCTGCCGTTCAACCGAAAACTCGTTTACACGGTCTCTAATTAGGGATTAATTAAATTATAAAGTGCTAATAAACCGAAGTCCCTCGCCGCGGCACAATTCCCCGGCACATGAGCTCTTCATAAAAAGCCCGCGTAACTTCATCCGCGAAAATTAGGGTGTACCACTGGAACAAACCCCCGTTCTCGTAACAAAAGGTGTAACTAGCGGGGGAGTGTAATTGCTCGCGTATTAGAACTTGAACCCAGAACAGGCAATCGCCCGGTGCCGGAATGAACCGTGTAATTGATCAGACGTTTCCCCGTGAAAGATGACGGCGTGGCCAAAGTATCGACCACCGCATCCCTGTTATTAGCAACCGTGTCATTTCATCGTGAAACATATATCAACCCTATGCTTCGCAGTGGCACACCTCCGATTAACGCGCCGCCTTATTTTTCTTGACAGTCACTTGGTCGAACATTAAAATATTAGGTTGCGACATAAAGTTCCGTTACAAATTTGTTGTAATTTTAACGAATTACTAGGACGAAGTTTAACGAGTAAATAATAGATTTGACCCAGATTTACTCGATCCTTCAAAGAGTTATCCACTGGTCTGACTAAATACGATCCTCTTCTACTTATCACAAATTTTATGTGTAATGAAGTCATTTAATGAAGGTACAATTTAATTGAGGTTAACCTGTTACTACAGTCTCATTAAAAAGTCAACAATCGACTAAGTTATAGTCATTTATTTAGTTCTGTACACAGCAGGGTAAACGTTAAAATCAGTGATTTCGTAAATATTGTGTTACGTTAACTATCTAGTGAAAATTCTACAAATGTTCGCGGAGTACTAAATTATTCAATAGCGTGTCCGGTACGTTATTGTCCACATCATTACACAAATTTTCCCCTCGAATCCAGATCGGTATTACTGGAACACGTGCTGCTAATTGAAAAGAGATAATAGCGCGAGAACGGTTAACGACTTCGAACGGTTCTAACTGCAGGAAAAAAAAAAGCTTTTGTGAACCGTTACCAGAACGATTTGCAGTTTGCAACGTGTCGGATCGATCGCAACGAAATGCGTTTCGACCGTTTATGCGACACGACAATAAAAGAACAAAAAAAGGGACGGCAGACGACAGCTGTCGAAACGCGACTAAAAACGTTTTACATGCCCACGGGTTGACTTATCGTTGCAGACTTAGAAACGGGTCTCGCGTGACGTTTAACTATAATCCTACCAATTCTGCTTGGCTGGTTATAAATCAATCTATTGTATGTATCTGGTTTTAACGTCGCCTATTCTACTTGACCGAGGATAGAGTCATGGACGATCGTGCGTTGACCTATTCTACGTGTCTGACAGTGGATTAACCTAGTCTACTTGTCTGACCAAAATACGACTATTTGTTTCGCCAGTCGACTTATCTCTTCAGCAATCAATTTATAGAAAGCGTCTGGGGCGAGATCGACCTATATGGTCGCTGTTAGTTTCACCTCGTCTACTTGACTGGACGTATTATAGATCGATGTATTTTGCTGGGTTCGCAATAGACTGGCCTATTCTACTTATCTGAGTATGAGCTAATCCATTTGAATTGTTATATTATAAATTGATTATGTGTGCTTGCCAATCGTAAACTACGTGCTCCACCTTTCTGACTAATATGTTTATTCTACTTATTTGGCTACAGGCCGATGCACTGTACCTGATCAGCAATAAATTGACCAATTCTAAAATCGTGACAGTAAAATCTATTTCACATGATTTATCTGGGTTCGCAATAGGCTGGCCCATTCTACTTATCTGAGCATAAGCTAATCCATTTGAATTGTTATATTATAAACTGATTATGTATGCTTGCTAATCGTAAACTACGTGCTCCACCTGTCTGACTAATATGTTTATTCTACTTATTTGGCTACAGGCCGATGCACTGTACCTGATCAACAATGAATTGACCAATTCTACAAACGTGACAGTAAAATCTATTTTACATGATTTTTCTGCGTTCGCAATAGTCTGGCCCATTCTACTTATCTGAGCATAAGCTAATCCATTTGAATTGTTATATTATAAACTGATTATGTGTGCTTGCTAATCGTAAACTACGTGCTCCACCTGTCTGACTAATATGTTTATTCTACTTATTTAGCTACAGGCCGATGCACTGTACCTGATCAACAATAAATTGACCAATTCTACAAACGTGACAGTAAAATCTATTTTACATGATTTTTCTGGGTTCGCAATAGACTGGCCTATTCTACTTATCTGAGCATAAGCTAATCCATTTGAATTGTTATATTATAAACTGATTATGTATGCTTGCTAATCGTAAACTACGTGCCCCACCTGTCTGACTAATATGTTTATTCTACTTATTTGGCTATAGGCCGATGCACTGTACCTGATCAACAATGAATTGACCAATTCTACAAACGTGACAGTAAAATCTATTTTACATGATTTTTCTGGGTTCGCAATAGACTGACCTATTCTACTTATCTGAGTATGAGCTAATCCATTTGAATTGTTATATTAGAAATTGATTATGTGTGCTTGCTAATCGTAAACTACGTGCTCCACCTGTCTGACTAATATGTTTATTCTACTTATTTAGCTACAGGCCGAGGCACTGTACCTGATCAACAATGAATTGACCAATTCTACAAACGTGACAGTAAAATCTATTTTATATGATTTTTCTGGATTCGCAATAGAGTGGCCCATTCTACTTATCTGAGCATAAGCTAATCCATTTGAATTGTTATATTATAAACTGATTATGTATGCTTGCTAATCGTAAACTACGTGCTCCACCTGTCTGACTAATATGTTTATTCTACTTATTTAGCTACAGGCCGAGGCACTGTACCTGATCAACAATGAATTGACCAATTCTACAAACGTGACAGTAAAATCTATTTTACATGACTCATCACAAACCAATTATATTAGTCTGATTAAAGACCGGCCAAATCCACTCGTCGGGCCACAGTCCACAGTGTGCAGTCTAATTAATCGATTATTCACATGGTTTTCGATTTGTCTGGTCAGAAACCGATCTCGTCCATTAGTCCGATTACGGACAAATTCTACTGTGAAATTGACGAACAGCAATGAGAGAAGAAATGAATTAAATGAATGCATAACAGAATATGTTCCAAAACGTTTATGCGACTGGATAAAAATGATAGAACGGTCCACGAGCGTCAGAGGAAGAATAAAATCGTTTTACATGGTCGCGCAGGTCGACTTATCGCGTAGCGAGAGCTCCGTCGGGTAGTTCGCGATTTTTGTGGATTACAGGCGGCGAGCGGAGATCGAGAACGTGCAAATAACATTTATTGGGGCAGCACGGAGCTGCTGATACGGGAAAGAGAGACATTCGAGCGGTCTGCAATGCGTCTATCGCGGCGGCGAAGCGAAAAACTCGGAGAAAGGTGGAAATGGCACGCGTTCCCGGTGTCGTAAAGATAAAGCGCAGCTGGCGTCCCGCAAAAGAGCCAGCTGTACGCGTTCCCCTTTTTTTTCACATTTCTCTCCGAACCGTGCAGTGAGCCGCGAGCGTCACGAAAATTTTTTAATCTTCTTCCTTCGGCGAACAGTCCCGCGAGGAAAATTAAAAAGCTCGGGGAGAGATCTCGATCCGCGATTTCTGAAAGGTTTTCTATTGAATCCCGTAATAGATCGAGATTTCTAATACCCGTATCATCACTAGACAGAGCATCTTTATGGAAAATAGAAATGTTCTACCTGGATGGAAAGGGAAATTCATTTTTTCATTTTAGTATGTTTAGAAGGTGGAAAATTATACAGAAGTATCTTCGAATTATTGTAATGTTGATCTGTATCATCACAATTGAGATTTTAATCTGAATAAAGTAGTACTGGTTCGATCGAAGTTCAGTGTTCGTAAGGAAACCTGTAGAACCGCGAATATAAGTGATATAAGTAAATCATGAGTCAGACACGACGTTATGAAAAATTCAATAATGTCTACATTACGATATTAATGTATCAGCGAAATGGTGAAATGAATCCATCCTGCTGTAGACAAGTAGAATAAACTGATCTCTGGTCAGACAAGTGGATACGGCAAATTTATGACCAGCTAACTGCACGTGGTTAGATTGTGACAAGACAGAGTAGTCTGTATTCTAGTCAGACAAGTAGACTAGCTCAATTTATGGTGAATCAGATAGCACAAACATACATGTATTCTAGAATTGATCTATCTAAAATCAGACAAAATATAGAATTAATCCGTAGAATTAGTAATATTTAATGTTTGTTGGGATACTAACAACAACGAATATTCAAAGAAAAATTAAGACCGAGCCGTTCCAATTAATAGTCTTCCAGCAAGGGGAACAGCTCGACGCTTGATCAGACGCTGTCGATTTTCCGCTGACGGTCGCGATTTTCGTCACGACAGTGAAGTACTTTGGACTGGACGCAGAGCCCTGGGCGTGAACGCCTCGATAAATTTGCTGGAAACGGACTTGTTTATCCGGGAGCGCAGTTCGTAGCCGTGAAAAAAAAGGCCTTGACGGTCTCCGGCAAGGGAAAAATTAATTAAACGAGAAGCCCCCCAACTGGCAGGTAAACGAAGAATGTGGAAAGTTTCCAGGGAGCTGACCGAGTGCCGTGTTTCTTTCTTCCTCAAGGAACGAGCCGTAGGGACAGGCGACGGCGGACAACGCTGCAGGCAGTTTTTGCAATTAGCGCGTTCAGCATGCTTCTATCCAGGTTCTATCCGACGCCCCATTCTCAATCGCTTTCCAGTCTGATTCTCCGCCCCTTCGACCCCCTCTCACCCCCTCGCCACGATCCACCAACCAGGCGGAACACTCATAGTCGGCCGTGTTCTGAAACCGAACATTATTGCCAGATGGTTCTCGCGGCTGGTTGCTACGCAGCTACGCGAGAGCATCGCGCGATCTTGCATACTCGAGCGATTTAACCCGAACCATACGTTTCTTTCTTTTGCTTTGCCAGACTGCAGCTGACGCCGGTCGCTGCATTTACCGCGGTGTTCGCGGTTTCGAGACCGCGAAACTGATCTTCCCTTAACAATGGGACTCCCGGACGTTCGGGATCTCTGCCGTCGCAATTATCGAACGCATAAAAGTGGAAATTCATTCGGTACATTGCACGCCACGGGACAAGTCAATCGGAACGTCGATATCCGCAGAATTTAATCCTTTTGATCCCTCGGTGATTCCGGGGATTGGTGAAAGAATCACAAATTTTTAAAAACCCCCCGATCGACTTTTACTCACCGTGTATTACGAAATTCAATTTTGACGTATTCAAATGTTTGATGTGCTGTTTAGAAACGGATGTGGACTGTCTAACAAGCTAGCAGAATTTTGTGCAACTTGTGACACGGTTCAGCTGAAGCTGATTGATTTTCCATGAATACGTCTGACCAAAATCGACTCGTTCTACTAGCAGGACCAGACGTCTCGTTCTCTATAAGCAAATACGCTTCTGTCCGGTCAAATGGGCTTCCGAGTTTCATTCGTCTGGCCACATAACACCCCTATTCTACTGTACACAAGCTGATCTATACTATTGGTACTCGTACAAACCTCATCTCACTGGCCTGACCAGTTACGAACGCTGTTCTACATGTGTGATTACATATCGTCTACAGTGCACTCGTCGAACCATATATGCTCTCAATTCCACTTACATCACCAACTAGTTATTCTACTTGCATAACAACTCTACAGTGTGACACACAATTTAATTGCTCCAGTAATCCGTACCTACACCTGTCATCGAAATGGACGTACATTTGGAAATGAGTTCAGAAGGAAGGCGAATGCACGAAGGTTTTTTATAGAATTCTTTCTACATGAATCTGTACTGACAATTCACACTTTATTACGTTATACGTTATTATATACTATATTATCGTGTACCTTACAATAAACGTAGAAAATTTTGTTTTTAATAATTTCTTCTGTAATATACAGTCACTGACAATTTAAAGTGGACACCCTTAAAAATCGCATAACTTTTTAGAAATTGGACCAAAGGACTTGAATTTTTTTTAAGACGTTAGACCGGCTAGTTCGCTAGAGAATAAGTAAACAAAAATTTAATACGATTGCAACTGGTAGGAATTATACAAAATTTTTAAAAATGATGTTTTGTCAACTTTTTTATCTGGGCCTGTAACGATAATTTTAAAAATGCGTTTTATAAATTTCGGTAACTTACATGCATACTGAAAATTTCATCGAAATCGGTCTACATTGCAATGAGCTACATACAAGTTCTGGACCGACATAAATGTTATCCGTTCCATATATCGCTACATCAAGAATTCATCAGTTTTTTCTGCTCCGTGACCTTGAATGACCTTGAGTAATTATAGTCGCTGAATTCGTAATGAAAGGGACTATCATTGTAGATGTTTGAAAAAGAGTGGTTCCATTTTAAAAAATGAAGGTGACCTTGATATCTCTACAAGAAATGACGTAAAAACAAAACCTTTTCTGGTGTCGTATGAGCCCCATTTTACCATTCAACATTGTCCTGAAGACATTTAATGTATCTTTGAAAACAACAAAGATATTTGAGGTGATAACGTTAGATGACTCACCCTGTATAGAAATCTTCTGTTAGGAAATTATTTTTGACAGAGAAATTCTAGTCATATATCAGAGAAATCCTGTTCACTGCTAGTGATTTCAATTTTGTTTAGGAGCACTAGACAATTCCGTTTGATCGACACAACAGTTGCCATCCGGGGTTCCGAGCAAACGTTCCCCGGATGATATTTTCTCGTCGGTCGGATAATGTCGAAGATGCGCGCAGGAATTCTTGGAATCCTCGTTGAATATCCACGAGCGCTCCGTGGAAGGAGATTTGACAAATGGTTTTATCCGGCAGTTGACGCCTCGGTTGACGCGAGTACGTGCGCGTGACATGTGTCGCGTGTGTCGCCTCGTGTGACCTCGGTCCCAATGGGAACCTGAGAATATGTCATTCCTCGACGCTCGTGAAATGGATGGTGCGGCCTCGACGGCCCCCTCGATGCCGAAATTTTGGACGACCACGGTCAGGACACGATCACGTTGCCGATCTGACAGTCCTCCGGTGCAGCTCCCGCAAAATAATGTGTCGACAACCGTATTACCGATTCGATGAGATTCGATCACGAGATTCAATCAACGGTAAGCATTTCCGTGAACGTATTTCGCCCTCGGAACTTATTCTTCTCTAAAAATAATATTGTCATCTCCGAATTTTCTGAATTTATCGGTTAGAGCGTGAAATTCTGCTTGGCCGACTTTTGGTTGACTTGTTCTACTTACTCGATTATTGGTCAATTCGTTCTGTCTATATTGCTACTGCTGGACCCATTCTTCTTGGCTGGCTTTTGCTAGATACGCACTACTTAATTGATTATTGATCATTATTATTGATCAAGCTTTCTAATGTCCTAACTAGGGCAAGTGTAATACATCCACCGTTCTCAGTAGTGCAAGTCCACCAAAAATCAGACGAGTAGATCAACTAATCTACTCATGTGATTTTTGGTCGACTTGCTCTACTGAGAATGATCGTTGTATTCCACTTGTCCGATCATTGGTCGATCTATTTTACTAATTTGGCTATTGATGACCACTTGTATGACCACGCAGTGGTATATTCTACTTGCTCGTCCACAAGCTGATCGATACCGCTTGTCGGGATATTGATCAGCTTAATCGTTCTTCTTGATTCACTGTAGTTATTATTTCATGCTTGTTAATCATAATCTGTCTGACTATATCCGCAATTGTTCTTCTTGGACAACAGTTCTTCTTGGTCCGACCATAGTTGCACTTATTCTACTTTTCCTGGCTATTATTCGATTTATATTATTATTGACCATTGCATCAGCTGCTATTTGTTGGCGATTCAGTCTGCATATTCTTCAAATCTGAGGGAATGACGGCCACGAGGCAGAAAATGGTAATCGTATTAGGCAACCATCGTCCTGAAACTCGAACGCCAGTAATTCCGGGGGCGGAAGGAGAGCAACGTCAAAGGGATTCCGCGGACCGGTAGTTGCGGGAACACATTTCAGAAGAAGTTTCTCGCATCACGGGGCCGAAGTAGCTGCAGCTGCGTCCGAAAAACTGGAGCGTGCAACAAAAACCATTTGTCTCTAGCGAAAGGTAAGGGTTGGGAGGGTTGAGGCTGTGGGCGGAGGGCGGAGCGAGGAGCCAAGGTACGGGTTTTGCGCGAAAGAAAACTACGGCGTCTTCTTGGTACGCCAACGACAAACGACGAACGAACGTACCCCACGTTTTCCCGGCGACTCTTATCGCCGGGAAATTTGCCACCGTGCTATCTAGACCCCGTTGCCGTGCGTCCGAAGAGCAAAGTTCCTCCGTCGACGTTGAAAAGAACCATTGCCTGCCGAGGAACGACCAGAAAAAGATGCAAATTATCCGGGTAACTGCGTCCGCGAAAATAACGACCAAACGACCAGCTCGGTTTCATTTCACGTCCCGGTCCCGCGAGATCATCGTTACTCTCCGAGAAGAAACATACTGTTCCCTCGTCGCCGGCAGGGGAAAGCTCACGCAATCATTTCTTCGTAATTAGTCGGGTCGCTGCCCAACACGGTCAGAATTCGAAAAAGTTCAATTCCCCGCCTGATTTTTCCGAAGAAATAGTGCCGATTTCGTGCGCGGTGCTGGGAACGAGCAAGTTGTTGATCTTTCAGCATTTTTGGTGCTTTTAAGCTTGTAGAATACGTCAAGTATTTTGGATTGCAAGTATTGACCTCGTTAGGCAATAATGTAATAAACCAATTACTATACTTAAGTAGCAATTTATTATTTAATTAAGTAAAATGATCGGGTGAAATCATTCAGAATCAAAGTAATAAAATTTAAAAGAGAATAAAGATCGCATTGTCCCGAATTTTAGCATAATGTTTGAGTATCGTTTGAATTGAGTTAGTTATCGTTTCAATCAACCTACAAGTTCGGGAAGCTGTGACGCGAATAGCAACTATTTTTGACATGGAGGACGGCAGTGTGGTTCCATTAGGCACTCGAAATACGAACTTGGTGCCTGATCGTTCAATGGCAATCGACGATTGATTTCATGGACGACATCAGCCTCGGTTATTGGATAATACTTGAGTTACATGTGTTTTTATTCGTCCCGCTTGTTAATTAACCCGCAACGGCGCGTGAAGTGCCTCGAAACGATCAATCGCCGCGCAAGATGGCTGAACGAGGACGTCGATTACTGTCATCAGACCGCGGACGTGATTTCGGTGTCCGTAAATTCGCCGTCGATGTTCGAGGGGTTTCGGGAGCGTTCTAGCACTCCTCGCTAAGCTTGTGATTTCTCACTATTTTTGCTGCGCGACCCAGTTTTCTGATTAAGGCTTCGGAATCGTAGATGACACGTGTAACAGTACGAGATCATTGTTTTTGTTCTTCGCCAATTCGCCATTTCATTGAAGTTACTCTAGCTCGGTGTCTCAAATGCATATAAAAACTATCATTACAATACCGTGAAACTGTACGAAAACTCCGACTATTTTCGTTCCCCATCAACAGGAATTTCTAGACTACATTTGTTATAATTAAAATTATTCTAGCTCGTGCAAATGCATTCAATACTAGTACTCTCTATTTGATCGATTACTAACAACCCGTATTCTACCGTCTAAATTCTAGACAACTTGGAATCCTCTTGTCTGACCACATATACGGGCTGATTCTACTTGCGCGTCAAAGCAAGTCACGCTCTACGGTCGCTCGACCACAAACGTTCCTCGTTCTACTTGTTTAATCGTAAATTGAATGTTTAATCCGCTTGTCCCGATAAACTGTTTTGCCTTCGAATTATCCGGTCCTCTTAAGAGTAAAATATTAAAACAGCATTTCATCAAATGAGATAAAATGTGTGGAATAGTAAGAAACACATTCTTAGTTTACTATATACCAGATTTGTTAACTGTATCCGATATGATACACCATGCAGCGAAGGGTTAAATTAATGTAATGACGAACTATAAACAAATGCATGGTGAATTGTAGATTCAATAAAGAAAGAGTTAAAAATAATTGTACTTTTATTCGGATGATAACTGAACTTCACATATTTTGTGAGAAAAAAGTAGAATTCACTGTTCATAGAATTGCACGGAATATTCATTCTTAAAGTATTATTATGTCGATTTAAATATATTCAACCTTTAAAATGATTTAAATATTGTGCTCTCTTTGGCGCCGACTGAAGAATTAATTAGAAGTTTCCGAAGCCTCTTCATAATTTCAATAAATGTGAAATAAACAGATGGTCATTTCTGATAGATCCAAAGTTAAATAAATTTGTTCGATTTTGTATGATGTTTGTGATCACTGGAGTGACACTGAGCGCACTAACAGGTAAAAAGGTTAGTGTGTGATAGGTCCCTACAAAGATCTTATTTTACCATAATTCGCTGAAGCAGTCACCGTAATTCAGTAAAGTCGTTCGCAGAGCGAAAAGTCGAGCAAACAGCAGAAGAAATCCGTCCCCGTTGAATTAAGGAATCACGATAGAGAGAAAACGGCGAAGAGAGGGAGAGGAGACTGGTGGAGAACCTATTTTGCAGGATCTCTAAGGAATAAGGAAACCGGAAGCGAATCGAATATCCCTATTCCTGCCGGATCTCGGATTTCAAGCCAAGAGCCACGGGGAAAATATACCCCGAACCCTATACTCGGAACACATTGGACCCTGCGTCACGCAGAAACGAAGGATACCTAACCCGTTGACGTGACGAAAGTAAATGGCTCCGGGTCCGTTGTCAACGGACTCGAATAAGAGGAAAACGAGATCAACGGAGGAGAGACACCGACGACTTCTCCCATCGGTAATTTCCGGATGAACCGAGCGCCGGCGAACTTTTGACGTCAACGTTATTGAGAGCCCCGGCCAGATCGAACTGTCGCATATAAATATTAGACTGTTGCGCAACTTACTTTCGACTTCGCCCGGCGAACTTTGATTTCCTTTCTCGCGCCGAACGTCGTCTTCCTATCGGTCGCTACTGTAAATCAAAATCCGATTTCGAAACTTTTTTCCTCTGCCGCGACTCGCTTTTATCGGAACCGTTCGCTCGGAATCGAACCGTGTTTCACAAATCCTTATACAGCTTTTACATTCCGAATTCACCCTGTTACGAATCAAGTTCACCCTTTCGCAAATTCTTCGTTGAACTTGGTCTACAAAACTTATGACAAGGTGTATTTTAAATCAGTGACAGTGGCAGGAGAATTTTAGACAACAGTGATACGAAAAACATTCTAGTGCGTCAAGAATGAAAATAAATATCCTTTTCTCGTTGATTCGTTGTTAATCGTGTTTGTTCATTACAGACTCAAATAAAAAAGTGTTAAAAAGTTTTTTCACCTACTTCTTAGCAATTTAAATTTTTCCGAAATCTTTTTTGCTCGTCTTCTGGGAAACCGTTGCTTCTAATTCTAGATAGAAGTCAGGTAGTTCAAATTTTGAAAAAGTGATTCTGTTTTAACCCCTTGCCATACCAATTCTTTTACAGTTACAGTGATTAGAATGTCTTTATCCCGAAAAATGTCGTAGAAGAGAAAAGAAAATTTATATTTCTTTTATGGCTACATCTATTTGAATGCTTAAATATTGATTACAAGCGGAAACAAATTTTATTTCATCTAAAAAGAAAGGCATACAAATTCATATTTGTTAGACTTTGTTAAAATCTTCTTCACGAGTCTGACTCGTCAAAATACGGCAAGGGGTTAAAGATAGTCCGGCTTTGACCACCAAAATTTCATTTCATTCAATTCATACACTTAGGTTGCTATATATTACCCTTGTCCGTCCCCAGTTAGAATATGCTTCAGTTACATGCTCTCCGAATAGCTTAAAATACGAAATCATGCTAGAGAGAATACAGCATAAATTTCTTAGGTTCTGTTCTTATAAGATTAATAAACCTATGTCAATCTTTGATCATGATTACTCCACAATATTAAACATTGTCAACCTGGAAACATTGTCTGCTCGCAGAAGAGTATCCGACCAGAGCTTAACTTTTAACTTAATTAATAACCATATAGATTGTCCCTCTCTCCTTATGCAAATCAATTTTTATGCACCCGAACGTTCTTTGAGATCTCGAGCAGGTTTCCAAACACTTAAATACAAATCCACATATGGATTAAAAAATCCTATAAATCGAATTATTGCGAACTCCAACACTCTATATAATAGTATAGATTATTTTAATGGGTCGTTGTACACTTTCAAAAAACAATTACGCATGATTAACTTATAATATCAGTACCTCTCTATACCAACAGTTTTTCTTTTTTATGCATGTCCTTTCTTAGTAATTTATGTTAAGTCTTTGTTATATTGTAAACATTTGTGTAAATGGACCTCGGTCCGCTCATAATAAATAAATAATAATAATAATAAAAATAGATTAACAATAGCCTATTTCTCGAAGCGTACGTCTACGAATAACAAGCTCGCAGAGCCCGGTGGGTTCGCCGCGGGACTAATTTCGATCGGGGGGGAAATTAGCCAACTATTGCATAAAGCAATTTCGTTCGAAAATATCGAGTTCGAATGGCTCGAGGGTGCGGCGGATCGCAAGTCGGTCCATTGTGCGAAGAGCACGGGTCGGCCTATTCATCGTGTTATGCTACTTCGTTGCGCGGCTGGTTCGCCTATTGAAAGAGTATCGGTCGCGAGGCGCGGGAAAACATCGGTCCAATTTTCAGAAAATCTCGGCGGACAATGTGGCCGCGCGCTGCTATGCCAACGAGACAGTTAATGAGACCGGAAATAAGAGACGGGCAAATTACGGCGCGGTCTCGACGCGCCGTTGCGGCTATTGGCGCGTATCGATTGTATGGCCGATACGTTCGAGGTCGGTTCCTTTTGCTACCGGTTTGTTGAACGGTTCACGGGTGGGTCCCCGCCACTCTAACGAGCTCGATGAGGAAAAAATAAAAAAATAGACCTTCTCGTCTCTCGACATCGTGTCTCCCTTTACAACGGACGACCCGTAATCCCGTTGTAACGAGATACGAACGCCACGGCACGGCGGCTCGGCTACTTTTCACAGCTGCCGGAAGTCGACTGTGTTCCCAACAATTTCCTTCCGTCGCGCCAGCCATTCCGCGCAACCCTGTCCCGGCTAATGCAAACGTAACGCGGATATCAAGTTTCGTCTGGATATTCAACTATGCCGCGGTAATTTGTCTTTCGTTCGGGAAATTGCGGAGACCCCGACGAACAGGTGGAAACTTCTTGTTAGTGTTAAGTGCAGGACCACGCCGGAAGAAGTGCTGCCGATTTAACACAGCATTTGCTAAATGGCACTGCACACCCCTTCTTCTTGCTGTTTTAGATTATATTTATAATCATTGGGATTGCACAGATGTACAGGCGCATTGTGCAGAAGTAAAATACTTTCGCTCCATTAGATAGCACATAGAAAATCATTATAATTTTAAGAAACGGGAAATTGACCTCTAAGCGTACACCAATAGCAACCGAGTTACTCAGGTGGCCTATTTTAGGTGCTCCACCGTGTCGATTCCAGAGGTGGGCATTATTTCGCGAAAAAATTATTCGAAATACTATTATTTAATATTTTAGATTCTATTTTGCTTAAAGAAAACAGTATTTTATTTGAACAATCTGAACCTCGAAATAAAATATTTCTATTTGAACAATCTGAACCTCTCGAAATAAAATAGTTCTATTTTAACAATTTCATTCACAAAATAAAATATTTTATTTTTTGCGTCGTTATACCTCTAATACTTTCAGAAATCGCATTACTTATTTAATATTTCTTATTTTAGCAATAATTTAAAGAAGAAATGGTACTTAATATAAGAAACTATATCACTTGCCACATTTTCGTTTCATTTTTTTGTTTGACTGCTGCTATTCGCATACAACAAGGTGCAGCGTTCCAAATTGGAATCTGTTAGGGTGCTCCTTCGAGGACACAGAATCGGTCCAGCAAAGTTAAAAAGTCTCTTAACTGGGGCAGAGGATGGTATAGCTGTGTTGTATTTTAAAAATAATGTTTTCATGTATTCGTACTTTGCAATACTTTCAATTCGTGTATCACTCTATCGCTCAAATATTGAAATAATTCTAATTCTGCAATATTTGTATGACTGATATCATTTGTTTCTTTTTCCATAAAGGAAAAAAAGTCATCTACTTCTTTTTTTTGCGAAATATTGAGGTCGTGACTCTGAAATTGGATTTGCAATCTGTTTCAAAGCATTTAATACGGTTTCTTTGATAAATGTACGTTTTTCTTCATTTAAGTCTTTCGGAATCCATCGTAATTTCCATTTTTGATGGCTAACAGTAGCAATTATTTAGTCGCTTGCGTGTTCAGAAAAATCGAATGAATCACGAAATCGAGATTTTAAAGTCGATAGTAAATGTAGTTTCAAAGGTTCGCAATATCTATTGAATGCGACCCCATAATTTTGAGCAATAATATTTAAAATTGAAATTGAAAATGAAGACAAAGTACAGATATTTTCAATATTCTTCAAATAAAATATAATACTATTTTCAAAAATTACTGCATCAAATAAAATATTTTATTTTCAAACATTACTGCATCAAACAAAATATTTTATTTTCAAAAATTACCGCATCAAATAAAATATTTTATTTCCAAAGTTGTACAGATACCGTAAAATAAATGGGATTACTTACTATTTACTATTTAAAATACTATTTTCCCCAGCTCTGGTCGATTCTTGTAACTAAATTGATAAACTACCTAAATAGCGTTGCAGAAATGATAGCGAAACTCTGTGGGAAACGAAAGAAATCCATGACAGAAAAGTGCATTATTCATTCGGTCTATTCACGGACATTTATCTGTACCACCACGAATGAAATTCAAATCGGGAAATTCTACTTATATTGGAGCAAACTAACTAAGATTGCGAGCTTAACAAATTCCGCGCGCCATCGAGCAGGCTACTTTCCGAGTATGATAGATAACAACAGCGAGAGTTCCTCAATGGGATTGAAAAGCGTCTTATTAAGCAGAATTCTCGAGGAGTTGTGATATCGGGGCCCTGGGCCAGAGGGTAATCGAACGCCGGTAATAACATCAAGGACACGGTTTCTCACAATGCCTCGGGTCGTAAATGTCCATTCGGGTTGAACTTTTAAATAGGATCGAGGCGCGCGATAGCATTCGAGGAGATCAGCGGAACGTCGCGAGAGGAGAGCGATCGTTCGAAGAAATCGTATTCGAACACTCTAATAGCCGATTCCTAGGGATTGCTATTAATTTGTTCAACGAACCACGGGCTGCATCCTTTACGAGCGTCTATCCCTCGTCGGCTGGCACCGCGCACACAGCCCAGACTTGGCCGCGCTCCAAATTGAATCCATTTAAATACTTGGCTTTCTTGCCCCTGGCACCTTTTAACTCTCGATTTTATGAGATTCTACGATCGCGCCCGAGCCCACGGTGAAAACCCATTAATGCACATCATGCGTACCAGCGACACCATTCCTTTTTACCCTTGAAACACGTGCCCACTTTACTTTTCATTTCCCTCCCGAGCTTATTGCCTTTGAAATCGAGTTCTCGCGTCGGAGCAAGCTGGTCGGTCGGACGTTTCACATGGCTGTGGATTGCTCTCTGTTTCCACTTAGAGCTGATTCGTGATGACGTGTTAGTACTCTTTCACCGAGGATTCTATGCAATTTATTTTTTGATCTCTGAAGCTTCACTACAAAATTCATCCAGTGTCGAATGATTCAAACACAAAAATTGTATTCAGTTTCATAAGAATCTTTTATTTATTTTTTAATAGATAATCTTTTTTTTTAAAACAGTAGGAAACTTGTTCACTCTCTTAAATATTCTATGACGTAAATATTCTTCTTGTAATTGATGCAGAAAACTTCTTTTTTAATCAGAAGGGATCTTGCACACGCTCTTAAATATTTTATTAATATTTAAATAGTCTGCTTGCAATTGATGCAGAAAATGTCTGCATTGCATAAATATACAAAATGAATATATATATAACCGTATTTAGTTTAAAAAATGGAGCAGGCACGACCTGAAGCGTTTGAAACATCCCGAAATAAAAATCTGAAACCGCAAGAGGTCGGTTTCCTCAGTACACAGGTCTGTCTTATCGTCATGCTCCCCGGGAAAACTACTGGAATACCGAAATGGCAGCTCGGGAATATAGGGCGAAGGGAAAAGAGCTCCAGAGGTACGACGAATAAGAACCTTACGGATCAGATACAGCAAGGGAAAGCGATTGTCAAGAAATACGGCCATTTTAGCGTCGTCCATCGAGCGTCCTCGTTCCATGCATAACAAAGGAATACCGTACGGTCCAAGGATAATCTTCCCAGAAGGACTACGGGATCCTTCAACCCACGGAGATTCGTCCGCGGATATTTTCCATCTTGAACCTCCCAGTACTTCATTCTCACGTTGTAATTCCTTGTGATCGCCCTATTTTCCTCCGCCATTTATTTTTATCATTTTCTCAAGATTCATCCTCTTTTATCAAAATTCTTTTCTCATGTATTTTTGGGCTCCATTAATTTCCATGAATAAATCAGTACTTCTTCTGCTCGCGATTTTCTACAAATTTTATACAATCAGACAGCAGTGTTTTATTATATGTAAAATATTTAAAGTATTTTTATTTTGAAGTCGTGGTCGAGTCGCCGTGTTAATTGAAGCTGAAGATTGGAGATCCGCGAGCTAATATGGAACGAGGAACATACGAGGGGCAAGATAGCGAACGGAACTAGCAATTCGCGAACCGCGAACGAGCGGGCCCGACCCGGCCCGATCTGGCCCGAATCACCCAGGGCTCGCATCAACTTTTAACGCGGCAATGCCGTTCGCCGATAAAACGTAAAATCGGATTTCCCAGCGATGATGGGGGATCGTTCCCCGGGTCGTAGCGATCCGGCTACAGGGAAGTGTTTCCTGGGAGCGGCAGCGTTGCGATCGGAAACACGTTCAACGGATTTATTGCCGGAAAGTCACGTCGAGCGGATTTTCTCGTCGTCGTGGCCTTGAAGCAGCGCAAGGATCCCGAGGGGGCGCCTCGGAACGGCGGCGATATACCCGCGAATCCGTGGCCGAGGGGACAGAGGGGATCCCGGGAATGAACTTTGTATCGAGAACAGCGTATATTGAGACCGGGCTGAAAGCTTTTTGAAGAGAGAAGACTATTCTGCGACGCCGCGTCCCCACGGATCGACATTCCGCGCACACAGCCAGTGAAAAACCTCTCGCGGACGGTGCCGTCCTCTGGGAATTCCGCTTAGCGAGATCCTCTATCTCACTCTCTCCCACTTCGACTCTCCCTCCTCTCCCTGACTCTAACGAGGAACGTAACGTTCGGAAATTTTCATCGACAGATTATTGGAGCGTTCGTAATTAATTGGGGATTTCGCTGAGCTCCTCGGAGTCCATTAAAATGGGGGAACCTGTCGTTGCAGCCGATCAAATGGCATCTTTGAGATTTTATAGAGAAATAAATAGTCTGGTGGCTGTTTACTTTAACGATTCTTCGCTAATTTTACCAGGAACGATCCGAAACCTGGAAACTCAAAAAATTATGATTTTGCACGTAATTAAGTGAACATTTAAACAGGAATTATTGGCGAATGCAGCTGTAAGTTATGTTGTAGCGCAAAATTGCGAAGCCTTCAATCAAACTCAACGTTTCACGGCATCTGTCATTTGTTTTGACACATCTTTTATGTTTTAGGTTAACCTAATTATTACGAATTATAACTATTTCTCTAATTTCATCCGCTGATCGAAATTAATTGTTTCATTTCAGTTGAATATCAACCCATTGTAAAAGTAAGATGAAAAAAAACAAGTTATGCTGGAAGCAATGAAGAACGATGGTTCCAATAAATCTAAGCCCATGCATATTAAAATGCAGTAACGAAATTATTGAAAAATCCAGAAACTATCTGAACACTCAACATAAAAATTAGTAGTCATATTTTTAATTTATCGTTTAATGTAATCTAGTTTTTTTTATTATAAATGTTGCGTTCTATATTTACTTTCTTTTGCTACTATTATTATGGGGCAGAGGGAGTAATTTATCTTAAATTAATTAAAATAACATGTATTATTGGGAACAATCATTGTCCCCTGTCAATCAATTGATGACATAAAAACTGATCCATTAAAAATTTCAGAATTACAGAATCGCCGAGCCCCGAAGACCGATCTCAGCGAAACGGTCACTCTTCGGAACACCGAGAAACAACAGTGACAACCGAAGGTATTTGCATGCCTCTGTAATTCCTACCGAGGAGATTCTGCAACTTTATAATTTCGAATACCGTGAGAACGACAGAGAGGGGGAAGGGAAGCGTCTCTCATGAAACTTTCATGGACCATATTTTCCATTGTTCGTCGGACGGGATCAAGAACTGTGGAAAACTAAACAAGAACGTTGCACGAAACAATGGAAAGGCCGCGAAGGTAGAATGCAACGGACGAGTGTTTTCTTTCTCGATAATTTCGCTTCGATTTTATTCGCAATTTAATGTAGCGATAAATGAATTTCCATGGTTGGATAGAATGTGATTAAACTTTTTTATTCAGCTTGTCTGAACAGTGGGGCCATCTAATTCTACTTGGTAACTGGTTGTCTCATTATACCAGTCTGACATTTAATCGATTTATTCTACTTATTTGGTTATCTACCCTATTCTGTCAGACTAATAAGCCTATTATAGTTATCTGTCCACCAGCGGACTTATTCTGCTTGCTTGATTACAGGCAATCCGTTTCTACTTGAATACAGTTCTACGTATTCCACTTGACCGATTATGCTCTATGCAATTGTCGGATTATTACTCGTCTTATTCTACTTCCACATCCAGTGAGAGCTTTTCTGTACTTATCCGACAATTCCACGATCTAGTAGACAAGTCTGAGATGCATCTCTACATCCCCTGTTCGACTGGATAGTGGTTGACCTACTCCACTTTCTTACAGCTTGATATATTATAATGTCTGCCTATGAATCGTCCTGTTCTACGTGCTTAACCACCGACGCACTTAATTTACTGGTCTGACGATAGAAGGGATATTCTACTTTCTTGCCCACCCAGATATTTATTCTACTCGTCTGGCCATAAAATACTTATAATATTTTACTTGGTTGCACGATGAGAGACAATTATTCTACTTGTCTGACTAGTAAGATACACATTCTACTTGATTCTTCACTTGGATTACGATAATTACTAGTGTGGGAATGGAAAAACAATGAAAATACATATGTACTTTTTCATTAGTATGTGTCGAAATGTTGTCACGCATGTTGGTTTGTTGCTGATCATCGATGCTCGCAGCTCCACTATAAATCCACCCTTAGACTGTGAATTCTACGCATTTATGACAAGAGAAACAAACACGATCGAACGTTCACAGAGCGAAAGCCTATCAAAGGGAGCTTCGTAATGGAAGAGACGCGAGTGCTTTCTTTCTCGATAATTTCCCTTCGATTCCAGTCGCGATTTAATCGGATGATGAAAACTTTCCCACGAACGGCCGGAATGAAATTGCTCTCGGTTAACGTGAACTGAAAGGACCGCCGACTGGGGGCCGCGCTCAAGGGAATACAATTAAACCGATCGATACAAAGAAAAGTTCACGAACCACGGGAAACATCGAGCGTCGCAATAAAAGTGTCTCCCCGACCTGCGGCCCTTAACCTATACGCCGTGTTAATTATTTTCTGCAGCCGTCTTCGAAAAATTGCAAGCTCCACGAAAATGACGATTCGGGGAAATCTAATTTTTGAAAGCTCCGTCCTCATTCCTGGATTGCTCGGTGAGAATCAGTAGACACGGACTAATTTAACTTCTCTAAAAATGCCAAATTTGCATCGGTAGAAAATTAGTGTCTGACCATATCTGTCTGTTTCTACTGATTCCTACCAAGCGCAATGGTAGTCCAAAAATGACCTTAACACTAAACCTACCACCACCTGTCAAAATGACCGGTTCCAGATTTTATTATTTATAATTATTGAAACAATGAAAATGATTTTCTAAGAATTGATTGTATAAACATCTTTAATAGAGCACGTATTATAATAGGAGTCGCACAAAGTCTCTATAACATCAATATCGTCGTTTTTATAAGCGAACATGTACCAGTTACTTTTAAGGCTCGGTAGGTTTAGTGTTAAAAACATTTAATGAATTTTGAAATATTGTTGTGCTATTCTCAACTTTTGATACGCCAGCTACGAAGCGCTGTAAAATGCGAGGATGCGCATTCCGTCGACTCGAAGTTAACGAACGACGGAAAGGATTCGTCGGGTTACCTCGAGCCAGACGACAATACTGAATTCGCGAAGTTGCCATCGAATCCTCCGGCGAAGTTCGATAGAAACTTCGCGAGCAGCCGGTGCGGCGCGCGATCCGCGAGACTCCGTGGAAGTTAGTTTGCAATTACGAACGCGCGTGCCGAAGACGAACCCGTAAAACGGGGGTGGGTCCGTCTTGAGAGATCTCGTAACCGTGGTGACTGTCGCCATTAACCGCGATTACTGCCCGCGGCCAGCCGATACTGTTACCGCGATGGCTGTTTGCATTTACGACGGTGAAGCGCGACGAAGTGCGGCGAGGCGCCTCTACGATGAAACTGAGCCAACCCCGCCGTGGATCAACGGAGATCCTTTTGGCTGGGGATTCAATAGAATTTCACTTTAGCCTCAGGTTTATACGGGGTACCCCAAAAATATTGTACTTTCTTGAGAGGGGTGATTCCTTTGATAAAACATTTAGTGAAATATCAGTAGTTAAAATTGTCTGTATTTGTTGTACGATATTGAATCCACTTGAGAACGTTTTCCTTTCTTTAATAATTTTACTAGGTCGTAAATAATAACTGTTCGGTTCAAGTTCGAGACGCGAGTGTAATGGGATGGTAGAAGTTACTGTTTAATACTTAACAAATAACTTCATTCAATACTAGCTTTTGCCCGCGGCTTCGCTCGCACAGAAAACCGTTTAATACCCTCGGAAATTGATATTGTTTCTCCATATAAAACCTTTTAACCCCCCATTCACCCCTATAGAGTTTTAATTTTATGTCATGCCGCCATCTTAGATTTCAAAACCCCTTTTCACCCCCTTAGGGGATTAATTTTTTAAAATGTCGGAACAGATGTTTGATTAATTATATCAAAGAGCATTAAGTCCAAGTTTCAAGCAAATCCGACCACAAATAAAATATTACTCATACAAACGTTGCAACCCCTTTTCACCCCCCCCCCCGGGGGGTTGAATTTTTTAAAATGCCGAAACAGGTGTTTGATTAATTATATCAAATAGCATTAAGACCAAGTATGAAGTAAATCCGACCACGAACAAAATATTCCTCATGCAAACGTTGCAACCACTTTTCACCCCATTGGGGGTTGAATTTAGAAATATCCTTTCTTATCCCTTGTGTAGATCATAAAGGAAACCTCTGAGCAAAATTTCAGCTTTCTAGGTCCAAGGGTTTAGCCAGAGCGTTGATCAGTGAGTGAGTGAATGAGTCATCACTGCATTTTTATATATAGAGGTATCGTAGATTCGAAGATCGCGAACTAAGCGAAGTACTACTAATGAACTAAGCGGTCGGGTTCGTCGTCACGCTAAATTGCAGCCATCAATTTTTGTCATAAATACATAAAATTCGCAGTTTAGTCATAAAGTGAAGTCGTCAACTTATATAAGTGACTCGAATAATTTCATCGCCCACTATAAAGAAACGAACAGATCAAGCAAACTGTAAAACAATTTGAACAATTTAAAAGTATACGATTATTTCCAACTCGATAAAATTATTATGGAAAAAATATACGTCTACAAGTGCTGTATATTACAAATGTTATTCTACATAAAAATCCGGAGTCTAACAATTACAGAATAAAACAACACTGCACGGTCAAGAAAAATCACCGGCTGTCTACAAAGTTCCTTATCGATTCAAGGGCCAATTTGCAAGAGTTCGCAAGGTGTCCGATGGCGAAAACGGGTCAAAGAATCTCACGATCGAGCAGATTTCCTTGACGACGCGGAAACTGACTGCGACCGCAGACCGTCGGGACGGGTAGCTGCGCGATAAAACTGGGGGGAACGAGCTTTGTATTGGAAATCGCGTAAATTCGCTCGTAAAATGGCGAAAGGGCGGCCTGGCGGCGAGGCAGGCACGGGAAGTAACGACGAATCCCAGGGACAGTAACGGCAGGTAAAAGAGCGCCGGCCACAGTTTTTACAAGAACAAATGTCGACACGCTATAAATTCCCCGGCGTATCTGGCTATCGAGTATCCACGGTGTAACGGGGGCCTCCTCGATCCCAAGGACGATCCTCCATCTTTTCTGGTTTTATCACATCGCTACCCGTAAAACCGGAACATGAATTTCATATTCCCCTAAGCACAGACCAACCGGAAATTCCTCCGAAAATTGCACATACTCTTCACTCCGAGTTTGGTGCTTTTCGACTTCAGAACAGTAGTTGATCATTCGCTTCATATGTACAGTCACTTGTAACAACTTCGGTTCAGACCCTTTTTTAATATTGAATATTATTTTGGAAACTCTTTAAGATTTTTAAAAAATACATTTTCAATGAGTCTCTGTTTCTGACAATGAACTTAGGGAATATTTATTTCGTTTACTGATACAACTTCTAAGGCACATTTTCTCGGAGTCCGAGTTCGAATTTCGAGGACCGGAAAATTCGGGGCGGACTGCCCGATCCGCGAAATCGTAAAGAACAAGGTTTTGTATTTTCGCAGAGGAATTTGCATGCTCCGAATGATCTCATATTTCTGTTCCTGGCGACGTGTAAATCAATCGTGGTGAAAAGTCAGAGCGATGACGCACGCCGATCCGCCGCGGTGTAATTCATCGGTTGAAAATAACAGGGAATCTCGGGATCGGGGCGAGGATAATTCCCGCTGATAGATTTACTCGCCGCTTCCTCCTTGGCCGGCGCACATAATAGCCGGAGTCGTATTAAATCAACGGTGAAGGGACCATTTATCCGAGCATCGCGGAATGACCTAAGTTTCCCCGAATAACCCGGCTGGCCGGGCATCGCCTACTAAATGGCCGTCATTCGTGATGTATGAAGCGTCAAAAAGAATCGCCGGCCGAGCCAGTGCCGACCGATTGAATCTTTGAAAAACAAATTGCACGGAACCGTGGCTACGTTCGCAACGAATCGATATCTCTCTTTCCCACTCTCCCGATGCCTGAATCCTGCGTTACGAAGACCGTGACCCAGGCAACGGTGAATGGACCTCGAAGAAACGGATCCACAGTGCCGAACTATGAAATAAATGCTACGGGCATTTAATTACCTCTTGAATCACTGTGCGCTGAATTCGGGCCAGCTCTGAAGACGAGAAAACTGCAGTTTTGTGCACCTGAATGTGATCACTGAGAGGCTTGCGCATTCGTGAGAGCAGCAAGTAATATTGCGATTTATTAAGATAATTATGTTCTTTGATTTTTGATGCGATTGATGGTCGATACTTATATTTTATATGCTCAAGCCAGAGAAAATAGCAAGTAGTATAAACTCGCGATGGGTCAGACACAATTAAAATTTTAAAATAGAATTTAAAAGAAATTCTAAGAAAATTCTAACTAATGCTCCCTTATTTCTAAAATTGTTTTAAATTAATAGAATTCACAGTAGAATTTAAAATTGAAAACGTTGTTTGATGTGTACCAAAATCCGCAGGGAGGATCACCGAAGGTACAACGTAATTATGCAAAGTATAATTCAAGTTTGACGAGGGTCTCATGAAACTAATATACGAAAACTCGTATACTAGACGAATTACTCGCATTTTATTATATCGTTGCTACATTTTATCATTCTCTTTCCGTAGTCGTAACCCGTCGCTCTCATAATTTTGAATGGGTTTTATACGTCGTTCGACGTTCAGCCCAGATTTTGATTTTATCGAGATTTTATGGGATAGTTCGGTTTATGCTCCTCAGACTCCCAAGAGAGAGCTTTTTTGGGTATAAGTGTCCCCTCTGCCTTGCTAAGTATCGGCAGGGACCTTCATCAGAGATTGGATGATGCGCTGATCATGCTCTGTTATCAGTAATCAATCAACTGTTACTGTTATGGCATAGCTCGCGATCCGGATGTATGATCGACCTTCTTGCTCGATATGTGATACGCCAATGCTCTGGTTGATAAATTAATGCCGGGAAACTGGGTGATAGGCGAGTAGATGCACGTTCGCTGCACTCGCTCATTTGCTGCAACTACAACACCGGATTCGTAATTTCTGGCCGATTTATGCTGAAGTTATGGGCTTCGCAAATTCATCGTGGTACTGCAAGAATGTCGTAAATTAATCTCAGCAAACACTGAAACGTAGGCACGTGTTGGCTCATTTATATTAATCCGTCCGAACAAATTGATGCTGGTTACTCTGATGATTACACTGCGAAATAAAAATTTTCTAGCTAAATTGCAAGAGAAACTGGAGTCAAAAAGAAATTTATATTCATTGTCAATATGTTCGCTAAATTTCTCGATTGTTTTTACTGTATTAAATTACACGTAATCATTTTCGTTTGATATGTATCGTTTAAAACATATCACAGACAGCATTCCTAGAAAATTTTCGGAAATTTTCCATTCGTCAACTGTTTATTTTTACCCTTGTCAGCCTGGGGTGCACTTGCACCCCATACACAGAGAAAATGACAATTAAATTACTTGACCGAAGATATTCGGTAAAAATACGACTTTAATGCACATTCTCAGCCTCGAACGCATCTCCCTGCAGAATCGAATTCCGAGAAAAGTGATCGCCGCTAATGGATCCCGGCGACCCGGCCCTGGTGCATCCAACGCGGCCCTGGTGCCGGTGTAAGTGTATCTGGATTAATATGCCAGTGAAAAATACCGCGGCGGATGACACTAATTCGTGACCTCCATAAATCGGCCGTCTCCTCGCCGACTCCATTCGACCCCGAATATTTATGGGGGTCGATAAATAATAAGAAAGTATAATAAGCGACGCACCGACACGCCCCCGGGGCCACCCTTCGTTCGACTTCCGTCGACGATTGCTTTCCCGATTCCGCGTTCCACTTCCCTTCCATCCGTGCCCACCCACACCCCCTGCAAACCCACCCCCGCATACAAGCGACCGGCGTGCAATAAATTCACGTCCTTTTTCGACGGGGGACATTCAACGATTCGAACCCGTTTCCTGCGCTTTCTCATACATTCCCACCACCCTACAACACCCGCCCCTCTCTATCGTCGACCCCCATAGCCCATGGTTTTTTTCGAGCCACGGTCTCCTCGCCGATCGCCATCGCGCTCCAGGATACGCGAACGTATTACGGAGTGAATAAAAATGTCGATGGGCATTCCTGCGCGACGACCCACCACCCCTCGGCTTTGTTCTTTATAAAAGCGAGCGGAGAGATTGTTCCTGTGCGCTCGCGAGCATCCCCGACGATCGATCCGGTATGTGGTCACTGTTTTTCGGGGGTGGGTGTACGGGATGCGTTGTTTCCTCGCGAGTTGTCGCCAAACAGGCGATTTATTTCATGAGGGGGTACGTTACCGAGCTTAATATTAAGTTCACGGTAATATCCTGAATTTCCTTTTATATTATATTTCTATATATTCTTGATTAAATATATTCATAATAAATTTATTTCTTTGGGTATACAGGGTGTCCCAAAATTCGTGAAAATCCCGAAAGAGGGTGGTTCCTGAGACCATTTCAAGCGACATTCTCCTTTGCAAAAATGTTATCCGCGGCTTTGTTTAGGAGGTATTAACGAAAAACACGGACCAATCAGAGCGCGACCTAGACGCGAGTTGGCACAGTAGTCATGGCGCGCCAACTGTCTATTGGCCGACTGTGCCAACTCGCGTCTAGGTCGCGTTCTGATTGGTCCGTGTTTTTCGTTAATAACTCCTGAACAAAGCCGCGGATAACATTTTTTCAAAGGAAATGGTCTCAGGAACCACCCCCTTTCGGGATTTTCACGAATTTTGGGACACCCTGTATATTATTGGGAAAATGGCCAAAACTTTGGATAGACTCATTCTTGTTATGTTTATAAACTAATGTGAAATAGTTATTTCCAGAGCTCCGTAAACCTAGTGTTAAGAGCGGCTTGTCGTGTGACGATAGCACCCATTTTATTTAGATGTCTGGTTTTACTTTTACTTTTTTTTTAGAAGCTAGAAAAATATTTTGAAAACATTGTAATTTTTATGTGGGCCTATATTGAAAATTGAGGAAATACAGTAACGTCTCTATCGACACAAAAACCTCGGAAGGATTCGTTTGCGCTGTAGAGGACAACGTGTGTAAAGAGAGGCCACGTGCGGGGGGTGCTTCAAATTGTGCCGGCGACTGCGACTCTCCGCGTCTCTTTCTTTCCCATACGCTGTCCTTCCTTGCGCCCGAAACTTTCACGGTCACTGAAACCACTAAATACAGTTGAAATTATATCGTGTTTGGTCTTTTCTTAATCAGAAAAATGCCATGGATATATTGATGAAAGTTTCATTAAAAAATAAGTAATAATAAGAAAGCTTAAATATTGGTGTTGCATTGTGAGGCCTTTCAAACTGTGCCGACGACTGCAAATCTCCGCGTCGCATTAGTAGTGGTTCACACCGGTATACCTGAGCCGAGATCAGATTACTACTGGAGGGGATATTTTTTTGCGTCAATCGAGACATTAATAGTAGAATTGGCTAGCAATAGTCAGACACCAGATCCAAAGAAGACCCGTAAAGAAAATGGTTCGTTCCGGTCGTGACGGCAACAAAGTAATGTTATTCGACATTATAACGACCAGCACTTAGCAGCATATCAAGCCGGTGGAAGGACAATAAAAGTCATAATTTTTCATTGTCAGTTTCATTACTTAGCAGACTGAGAGATGTGCTTCGACGATAATAATATTCACATGGACAGAATCGTCGTGGGGAAGTACAGTGCAGCGTCGAACACCGTAAACTTCGTTTCTAATTGAAGGTCTTGAAAGATGTCCCAACCGAAATCGTTCGGAGAGACTGTCAAACCGGTTCTGTTGTTACAATTTCTATTTGGTATAGGCTCCCCCGCATGTTTGACGAAGCACAAAGTGAAGAAGTCCGTGGAGATCATTTACACTGTATGTGTCGTGGCTGCAAATCTTCTCACGCTATACCACCAGTGTTATTGCTCGAAATACTTTAGGATGTTTGAAGCAAATAAACATTCAACGTTCAATTTCGCGTCCTTTCTTAGCGCGTATATCATCATTCTGACACTCGTCATTGCGCCAAGATTCAATAAAGAGGTACGTGGTTCTACATAATATTTAATACACTATGCGATGTGGGTTTTTACCATTTGTTCAAGTCTCGTGGATTTGATAATAAAAACCGTTTTCGTGAACAGGACGTGCAGAATATAATCACGGTCGTGGATGAAATCGATGAAAAAATGGATACGATCGGATTGCCGAAACAACATCGGGCACAGCGCAAATACCTAATGTTCGCTTTCTTCTGCTCGCTAATGCATATCGCGATAGATTTGCTACTGCAATGGTATTTTTTTCTCGACGAAAATATACCAATATACCACAAAATTCTCCTCGGCTTGACTGGCAATACTATCTCATTTCTGACTCTGACAGCACACGTGTCTTTCTGCTTCTGGGTCAGGTATAAAAATTCAGTTCAATTTCAAGCTTCACTAATAATGAACTCATGCATTCGGCACACAGATACATCCGAACGAAGTTCAGTCAATTGAACTACTTAATGGAGGAGATGATTGATTCTTCGGGGCCTAAACGATTTCTTGAGATATCCGACTACCAGATCAAGAGGAGGAGATGTCTGAACGTTCGCCTTGTTAAAGGGAACGTGCAAATAATTACGAAAGCAAAGTAGGAAAGTTTATCGTGATATCTGTTTTCCAGGAATACTGTAATATTGTCTAAGCTCAGTGACTAACATTATTTTCCTATTCTCCACACTCTAATTCTTTAATATCATTCATATAAATCTATTAGAATTAATTTTGGGTAAATTTTACTTTACCGGACTCAAAATTTGTATCTTTCCCCTACGAATTATGACGTATTTGGTATGTAATCCAGTAGATTTGTACCCGGGGCGGATGCAGATTGAAGTTTCGATCTTCTAGTGATCAATAGTTGAGGAGCTATGGTCGCTTAAGGATGTTCTGGAGGTACAATGGGAGACAAAAGTACAAGAAATTCGAAATCCATCAATGTATTGGCAATGAACGCCATTCATGAGTATATTTTGCATTAAACTTTTGCGAATACTGTACCCTCCGTAGCTATATTCAAGTGGTCTACACTCTACACTTGTCGCGTTTCCATGCTAGCGAGAGACAACACGATAAATTTGACGTTTTGTAACAGTTTATAACTTTTTTTGCTCTGTAACTGTTCAGTGAATCCTAATAAATTTTGTACATAATTAATTACATGATTTTTACTACGTATAAACAAAACTGGAGTTTCTAGTTGCGTTTTTTCAAGGTTTGAATAGGGTTGGAAGCGTAATTATATGAATTCTCCATAAGAAGACGTGTTAAAATGTGCAAACTTTAAGTTGCTATAATTCTTAAACGATGCAGTGAATCGAACCCAAACTTTGGTAATTGCATTAATTTAGTAAGAATTATATCTTGTCAAATTTTCAACAATTTTGTTGCGTTTTCATATACCTCCAGAACATCCTTAAAATTTGGCATTTTTGACAGGTAAGGGCGCCGCCATATTGGTTTGTAGTGACGATCGCGAGAGCCGCTTACCTTGCTCCCCCCTCCCCCGACCTAATCCTAACCAACTCGGTAAGCGGCGTGCGACCGTCACTACAAACCAATATGGCGGCGCCCTTACCTATCAAAATCACTGCAGATTGCTCAACTTTAAGCGACCGTAGCTTTTCAACTATTGATCCTGGAGGTTCGAAACTTCGATCTGCATCCGCGCCGGGTACAAATCTACTGGATTACATACCAAATACTTCATAATTCGTAGGAGAAAGGCACAAATTTTGGTAAAGTAAAGAGCAGCCTTAATTTTCATTATTAAACATTCGTATCCTTAACACAATGGAATTTGTAATAAAAATTGTATTAAGTATTAAACGATGAATATGTTGTTGCATGAAGAGAATGTCATCTGGATTTGATCAAGATCGCAAGGAGGGTGAACAAATTTTGCGGAGTCAACCTTCTATCGATACTAGTCACCTCGATCACGATAATCTTGGAAATGTTGTATATGATCAATTATTTCATGTTGTTTCCTGGATCTGGGGCCGACGTATTTATGGAAATCTTTCCTGTGATAGTCTGGATATTACTGAACTCATTTAGAATGATTCATCTACACATCAGCTGCATGCAAACGAGTAACGAGGTGAGCTTACTTGTTTTATATTTTAATATTGTATCATTTTTCATTCTTTTATTTCACACAGGCAGGGAAAGCAGGTTACCTTCTCTGTCGACTGTACGACTCGTCAACTAGCATGCAATTCCGCATCGAGGTATACCATTCAAGAGTATTTTGTTCATGAATTCACTATTTAATATGTTTCAAACAGAGTCTCGATTCAGGTACAACGATTCGCCCAGCAAGTACAGCAAAATCCATTAGTATTGACTGTTTGCGGACTCGTCGACATCGATGATACGTTTCTTACGAGTGTACGTTCATTCTATCGTGTAAATATTCAATTAAACAGTGCTGAACGTTTCGTGAAACTGAATTCGTCATTTTTCAGACGGCCGGCACGGTCTTCACCTACATTATCGTGATTTTGCAACTACAAGCGCAACACCTGCAGCGAAAATTAGATGCGAACTCAACGTTTGTGACGTCTGCGACAAATTAAACAAATTAAGATAATTCTAATTTGGCGTAATAATTTAACTTGACTATGACCAATTTAACTTATATATCAACCAATGTACTGTGTGGTTAATCAAAAGTGTAATTCATGTTGTCAATGGCAAATAAAGTTTAAAATCCACGTGTCAAATGGTGTACATTTCACTCAGGGTGAACAGCAAGCAGTACAAATTCCTAATGAGTCAGACACAATTAATTTGGTGATTATGTATGTTATTACGAAACTGCGGATCTCTATGCAAAATAAAAAAAAATGTTCGAATTCATTCCAGGGCTCAGGAGTCAAATAAAAATTGTATTCTTCTTTTAATTATCCTATTAAGCTGAAACTAGTACATTGATGTTCTTAAATATTTTTAACATAGCCACTGCTTTCAATTGTACATGTCCAGTTTTGTGATAAATGCATAAAATCCGCAGTCTAGTTATTACGATACACGACCAAAAAATTCACTCTTCCACTGATATAGTGCCTACAATTTAATAAAATTACTTTCCACGAAATAGGGGAAGATCTAAATAATATTTATAATCAATGTCGATATTAAATTAGATGCGTATATTTTTTATTATTGCCTACTTCTTCTTCACAATGCCTACTTTGCTTTTTCCATTAACTTCATTTAATTGTTAATCGATGCGACCACCATTAGGAGCTGGTAATGACAATGCAACGTTTCATTGACTACTATATGCTACTCCTACTTGAAATATACATGAAACACATTGTCGTTAACCTACTAATGATTAAAGTATGATACGAATGAAATAAAATGGTATTGCTGATAGTGTATCTCCGAATAAAAATAAGTCGAAAAGGCTAGCAATAGGCAAACACGAGAACCAAGTCATCAAGAGATCATATCCATATCCTGTTGGCCCCCATTAACATTTAGTAGCTCGCAAAGGCAACAAGCCAACGCAAGGACACTGAAGGTCACAATTTGTCATAACGAGTGTTATTACTTAGTGAACCATTAATTTAAAAAATTACGATAGGGCGATCGCCACAGGCGACGGAACCGTCGCCGGAAAGTACAGTGCACTGTTGGGCACCGTCAATTTCGTTTCGAATTGAAAATTGGGATCGTCAAAGATGTTCCGACCGAAAACATTCAGCGAGACTATCAGACCGGTTCTGTTATTGAATATTCTATTTGGTACCGGCTCGTTCGTTGTGTCGAAAAAACAGAAAGTGAGCAAGTATGTGGAGAGCGTCTACACGGTTGTCGCCTGGATATCCTTCAACGTTGTATTGATGATGCAACTTGTCTACCGTAATGCCGTCCTACCGAAAACAATCGGTGTGAACAAGATCGTGATCGCGTTGTGGAGTACCATAATGTATGCCACGGTGACGGTGCTGATATTCATTACGAAATTCAAAATGAAGGTACGTGGCGGCTACCGTTCGTACCCTTCTTATACAGGGTGTTCATTTGAAAACTTTCCAGCCTAATAACTCGAAAAGTATGAAAGATATTAAAAAAGTGTAAAACAACGATTTCGAGGGGGGAAGAAGGGGGGACAGTATCCATTTTTTATTTGGGTGGCGTTTTGAAGGTCCCTTGAAGGTCAACTTTGTTTTTTCAAATGGAATTATGGAATTTAAAAAAAAATGCTAGGATATAAAATGCGACAGAATTTAGAACGATTTTAATTTATTCCAGATCTAAAAAGTCTACTACCACGGGAAATAAGATTCTATTTGATTCCAGTTTCTCTCTCTCTCTTAAAATTCGTCTAGAAAAATTGCAAATTGCATAAACATCAGCAGCGTAATTATCATATTATATCAAGTACAATATATTCTGGTTAATGAAATTTATAAAAATATACAATAGAGCTACAGATTAAAAATTGATACTACATTTTTAAAAAGATTTAAAAAGTACACTAACATTTGCAATCATAATTAGATCCGGGGAGTGAATAAAATAATGATTAAAACACAGTTTTTAATCCGTTTGTGAGCAGAGTACACAGGATTTGATCGAGGCTGTAGATCAAATCGATCAGAAAATGCAGTCGATCGGATTGCCAAGTCAGTATCCAATTCAATACAAGCACCAAATGTATTATATCGGTTGTTGGTTGGCGCATGTCACGATGTCCTGGATAGTAACATTGATTTTTCGAATCAATCCGAATGCACCGATCGTAGACAGAATTATTCTAACTATTGGCTTGAACCATATCCAAACTATCCTGACGGTCGTGCAACTATCTTTCACACTCTGGATCGGGTAAGGAACCATAACACGATGTTAGGAATATTTGACTTACATCGCCGCGTGCTTTCGACAAATAGGCATATTCGAATGAAGTTCACTCAATTGAACCACTTACTGGAAGAGATGATCGAAATGACTGATCAATCGGGCCCTAAACAATTTCTTGAGGTACACAACAGCCAGGTTCAGAAGAGAAGACGTCAGGACGTTCATGCTGTCAAGGGAAACGTGGATACCATCACGAAAGCAAAGTAAACGAATTTGATCAGACATCTATTATCTAGAATTCATATTGATTGAAATTATTTTAAAAGATTAATTTAGATGTAAAAATGTAAAAATGCGACTAAAGCTTGTGAGAAGCTTCTTCTCTCGGTTACTTGACAGCAACAAACTAGCTTTACACGTATTTTTCTTCTTCAATGTAAGCTATTTCCTAGAATATAATTATTTAGACTTCCAACTGTAATCATATATTAGAAGATTTAGTCGCATTTTTACATGTATCAGCTTTTCCGTACAAGCGCCGACTTCCCGTTCGCTCCCGTCACTAGCCACCGCAAGGAGACTCGGTCGCTGCGCCGTTACTGATCAAACCGAGCGTTCGCCGACATACTTTATTTTTTTTTACACTGTTCCACCAAACGGACACTTCTGAGATTTTTTCACGAAACAGGTTAGAATCATAGCAATATTTTAGAATTTTTTCGTAGGTGCCAATCCAGAGGAAGATAGTGAAAAAAATTCCCAAAAAATGAATTAATTATTTTCAACTATAAATAATTAGCAAAAAATTCTAAAAAAATCTCTCAAATATAGAGTGTATCTATATCTTTTGTTTGCGGTTTATCCCATGTCGCGCGCGCGATATCTTTTCTCGATTTAGAGAAAATTGCATTTAAGTGCGGGGGAATTTACCTCAATATCACCCCTATCCGTTGGGGGTAGACATTTGAAATTTCACACAATGTTTTTTTAGACATAAAACGATGTTTTAAGACAGGAATCAGGAAAATCAGGGGCCGCTGGCCCATGCTTATCCAGCTATACCCTTTATCAGGAGGTTACCAGGAGGCTGAAATGTTAAATAATTAAATATGTCGTTCGATACAGGAACTATCACCTGGAGTTGATCGCAATCACAAGACGACTAAATAAGTTTTACGGAATGCAGCTTCTCTTGACAACATTGAACTGGCTCTTAACAACCGTGACATTATTATATATGTTCAACTTTTGCATATGGCAACCTCTATCCAGAGCCGAGACGTTTGAAGAACTCGGTGCCGTGATAATCTGGATAATCCTAAACATGTTGAGAATGATCCATCTCTACAGCAACTGTGTGCAGACAAGTAACGAGGCGAGTATATTAATATTCTATTTTAAAGTCAAGAATTAATAAACAATATTGATTATACTCTTTTATTTCATGCAGGCAGGTAAAGCAGGATTCCTTCTGTGTAGACTATACAACTCATCGACCAGCATAGAATTCCGTGCCGAGGTAAACAATCGAAGTTCTTCACGCAATCGCTAATTCTTTTTTGTATCAAACCACATTGTAGGTTCAAAATTTCACTCATCAAGTACAAGAAAATCCATTGGTACTCAATGTTTGTGGACTCGTCGACATCGATCGAACGTTTCTTACCAGTGTACGTCGATCGTGTATAACAATCTAATAAATCGTATTCAGAACTTCTTGAAACTGAATTCAGGACATTTTTCAGGTGATGGGCTCGATCTTTGCCTATCTGCTCGTGATCGTTCAATTAGCGTTTACGCCAGTGAACAACAGACGAAATATAGCTGCGAATGCGACGGATGTGAACGTGACAGCAAACTACACTTGAAACCTCAACCAAATCGCAGATAAACTTATTTTTAACAAGTCTACCCAGACTAAATCTAACGAATTTTCTTTTGCTTGCAAAAGTGGCAAGATAGAATTTATGTAGTCGTTGTGTTGCTTGTATTGTAATGTAAGCTGGAATAAATAAATCTATTCAATAATTTTTGGTACATTAACACTAAACCTACCATTGCCGGTCGAATGACCGGTCTTACGTTTTTAATTCTATAATTATTGAAACTATGACGTTGCTTACATGGAAAATGATTCGATAAATTTCTTTATCCAAGGGTGTTTCGTTTATCTGATAAAGGAAATATCTTGTGACGCGCACTGAACTTACGAACAAAAATTTGTTCACAATAATTGTTCGGTATGAAGGGTACAAATCATATAGTCTAATTTTTTAGGACTAAAATGGTGGGGAGGAGGGCTTTCAAAGTCAAATTAAGTGTTTTGAATGGAATGTCCTATTTTTTATACCATAGATCGATAGAGTATCAAATTGTAAGTATTATAGTGTTGACTTTCATATGACTTAATCCTACTAGTTAACGAGATATTATCGAAACAATTTTCTTTCTTCTTTGGATAATATCTCGTTAACTATTAGGTTTAAGTCATATGAAGGTCAACACTATAATAGTCAGAATTTGATACTCTATCGATCTATGGTATAAAAAATTGGACGTTCCATTTAAAACACTTCATTTGACTTTGAAATCCCCCTCCCCACCATTCTAGTCCTAAAAAAATTAGACTATATGATTGTACCCTTCATACCGAACAATTTTTGTGAACAAATTTTTTTCGAAACTTCATTTCGTAAGTTCAGTGCGTCACAAGATATTTCCGTTATCAGATAAACGAAACACCCTGTATAGCAATAAAAATAAACATTTTAATCCCTTTCAGTGCTCGGTAGTTTTAGTGTTAAATTCATTATCGTCAACCTGTTAGTACTAACATTTTTATGTGTATTCAATAAATTGGTATAACTGCCAGTGTGTTCTCCAAATTAAAACGAGTAGAAAAGGCTAGCAATAGTCGGACACGAGAACTATGTAATCAAGAGATCTTAAACCCCATTCTCTTGATCCCCATTAGTGTTTAGTAGCTCGCAAGGGCAACGAGTCAACGCAAGGACACTGAAAGTCACACTTTTCCATCGCGAATTTCATTACTTAGCGAACTATTAATTCTGAAAATTGCGACAGGATGATCGCCACGCGAGCGACGGTACCGTCGCGGGAAAGTACAGTACAGCGTCGAGCACGGTCTATTTCGTTTCGAATGGAAAGTTGAGATCGTGAAAGATGTTCCGACCGAAAACGTTCAGCGAGACTATCAGACCGGTTCTGTTATTGAATATTCTATTTGGCACCGGCTCGTTCGTTGTGTCGAAAAAACAGAAAGTGAGCAAGTGCGTGGAGAGCGTCTACACGGTTGTCGCCTGGATATCCTTCAACGTTGTATTGATGATGCAATTTGTCTACAGAGAAGCTTTCGCAATTCCAAAAGTAGAACTGAATTTGTTTTTGAGCATGACGTGGACCGCGATATCGTATCTGACGATGACGGTGCTGATATTCGTTACGAAATTCAAAACGAAGGTACGTGGCGTTTGATAGGGTAAACTGTACAATGATTGGCACCCTAAGCCGAAATCGTAGTAAAAATCTTTTTATCTGTTTTTTTGAAATGTTTAAACAAGCTCAGCTTGCTATTATTATAAGCTGATAGAGATATTTCAGCAAAATCGAACAGTTTTACGAGTTCTATTTATTATAAAACGAATCTTTTATATACAGAACTGCAATTCCGCGACAAAACAATCCCCCCCTCCTCACCATTCTACTCCTCAAAAAAAATTAGACTATATGATTGTACCCTTCATACCGAAAGTTTTTGTAAACAAATTCTTTTCGTAACTTCAGTGCGTCATAAGATACTTCCGTTATCAGATAAACGAAACGCCCTGTATATTATTATAGTATATTAAGTACAACACATATTCAGACTATGTTTTAAACAAAATTTTGAAAGTGCACTAAACAAAATCATTTTTAAAAGACAGTTTTTACTCCCTTTGTAAGCAGATTACACAGGATTTGATTGAAGCTATAGACAAAATCGATCAGGAAATGCAGACAATCGGATTGCCAAATCAGGAACCAATACAATACAAGGATCGAATTTTTCATCTGTGTGGGTGGTTGACGCATATCATGGCAATTTTGCTGGTCACGTGGAATTTCCGAATTGACCCAAACGCACCAACCATGGACAAAATTATTCTAACTTTCGGCACGAGCATAAACCAGATGATGCTCATGACTGTGCAACTATCTTTCATACTCTGGGTCGGGTAAGCACATGATAACTCGATGTTATTACTATTGGAATAATATTAACGCGTGCTTTCCATAAATAGGCATACTCGAATGAAGTTCACTCAATTGAACCACTTATTGGAGGAGATGATCGAAACGTCTATTCATTCGGGCCCTAAACGATTTCTCGAGATACCCAACAGCCAGAAGAAAGGACGTCCGAACTTTCATGCTGTCAACGAAAATGTGGAAACTATCACGAAAGCAAAGTAAAAGATATTCATTATATAACATCTTTTATCTATAGACGTTGTAATGTTGTAAGAGATCAACGCGTTCTCATTTTTCACAAATTTACATTGACTTTATAGAAGCCTCTTCCTCGCTAGAAATTATATTTTCGATAATCCTTCAATCTATTCAACTGCAAAATTTATTTTTCAGAAAGGAAGTTTAATTTAATAATATTACTTGAACAGAATTCTTTTTCACAATTTCATATATCGAAAGGATCGAAATGTTAAATAGTTAAATGTGCTGTCACATACAGGAACTATCACCTGGACTTGATCAACATCGCAACAAGAATAAATAAGTTTTACGGAACGCAGCTCCTCCTGACAATTTTCATCTGGCTCGTCACACTCGTTCTATTATTATATATGTTCAACTTTTGCATATGGCAACCTATATCCACGAACGAAATAATTCATGAAATCTGTCCCGTGATAACCTGGCTAATAGTCACCATGTCAAGAATGGTTAACCTTCACAACAACTGTATGCAGATAACTAACGAGGTGAGCTTATTATAATTTTCTGATAAACTTAAAAATTAATAATACGTATCGAAAATATTTTTTTATTTCATGCAGGCAAAAAAACCAGGATTCCTTCTCTGTCGACTGTACAACTCATCGGTCAGCACAAAATTCCGCGCCGAGGTAAACAATTAAAGCTTTTCATACAATCGCTATGTAATCTTTTTTTATATTAAATCTCATTCTAGATTCAATATTTCACTCACCAAGTAATAGCGAATCCATTGGTATTTAATATTTGCGGTCTCGTCGACATCGACCGTACGTTTCTTTCGAGTGTACGTCGATTTTGTATAACAATCTCATAAATCGTATTCAGAATTTCTTGAAACTGAATTTGTCGTTTTCCAGGTGTTGGGCTCAATCATTACCTATCTGATCGTGATCCTTCAATTAGCGTGGCCGCAAATGCAAAGGAGGCAAAATTTAGCTGCGAACGCGACAGATGTGAACGTGACAGCAAACTACACTTGAAAAATATCAACTTTCTCGTATCTACCTAAACTTATTTTTAACGCTGAATTTTCGTTCCCTTATAAAAATGACAAGATCGAATTTATTTAATAAATGAATTTATTCAATGATTTCTTGTGAAAGCATGTTTGTAATTTCAGTGAATTGTTAAACACACAATGTGAATCGGTTACACGACCAGCAGTGGAAGGTTTAGTGTTAAGTACGGCCATAGTGATTAAACATATTACATTTAATTGTTAAGCACCAAATTATTGCATGATTTCTGAACTGTTTGAATGTATGCATGACTTGCCTGAATAAAAAACCATGCAACAGAAATATATGAAGATTAACTTCGCTTTTGTTACCTTTTGTAATTAATATGAAAATTAATTTTATATAAAAATATTATTGAGGAATAACGTACTTTATCTACCTAATCTATATAATTATAAGGGCAAATAATTCAACAAGTAGTCTTGCTCAATTATATATGAAACATCGCCCAAAATTTTATATATCAGAGCTACATTCAGATCAAATCTGTCTATAATCACTTCCAACACACTACACTCACCGAAATTTCTATAAAGTCACTGTGTTTTGTGCCCGTGCGAAATCAAGACAGGCCTGTTTATGCGCTTCTTTAAGGCCTGGTTTACGTTGCGTTTTTGTCCAGAAGAGTTTAAAAGTTGTTGCACACGTCTTATTGTTACTGGGAGCTCCAATTCAGCTCGCAATTGTGCTGCAGTTTTCCTTTCCGTAGCCGCAGATCTCATTAATAATGAATGTCGTCTCTTTGACAATATTTTATTACCACCTTTAAAATGATTTTCTCCGTAATTTTCACGTAAATTGATATAATCATTAATCACGGTATATGACTGATTAATTTTCTTAGCAATTGCGCGATTGATGCTTTTTCTTCACACTTGTTAGTACTTTTCCTCTCGGCATTCTCATACACGTGAGTCAAATTATAACAAACAGTATTTCTTTGAGTTCTAAAACTAATACTTTTAGAAAATATTCTCAGTTTTCCACGTAGTTCTCTGCTCAGAATGCAGAGAAACACTAAGTGACTTTATAGAAACTTCGCACTTGTGTTCTGCACCACACAGAAAAAAATATCAAAACAAACGTAAATAGTAAACATAGCGGTCTAGAGTACGCAGTCCCTCTATCCGAGTGTCTGCGAGGCACAAGACCAGATACGATAAATCAACAAAAATGTTGATATTTTTAAAATATCTATGAAAAAGAAGATGACTTCATAGAAATTTCGGCCACTGTATAACCAACGAATTCCCTACCACACAAATAATTTTCTCTCTTATCACTTGGCAACCTCTCGTCGTATCAACCAACTAATTAACTCCAGCTCGGCGATCACCGAAGATGGAAGGATCAGAAGAACCCTAATTCCCATACCGAGGGCGAATCGAATAGTCACGAAACATCGGGAAACTGGATTAAGGACGAAAGCTGGTCGGGCATCAGGAGGGAGGAAGCCGAGCGTCGAAACAATGCGAACAAAGGCTCATTTTCTTGGTGATTATTCTCCAGGCATCTCTGTCTGCCTCTCTCATCTGGTTGGCTCGGTCCAGCCAAGAGAGGATTCCAAGACAGCCGAACGAAATAAAGAAAGGAAGGAAAAAAAGGAAAGGGAACGAAAGTAGGAAAGGCAGAAAAGTTCATCTTCGAGAGGCAGTTTCCCGGTCGGAAGTTCCGCGTGAATGGGAGTCGTTGCTTACACGAGGCTCTCTTCGAGTTAATTGATCGGGATTCCATGAAAAGCTGCGGAGGTCAGTTCGGCCGCGAGGCGGAACGGGGAGAGAAGAATTAACGAACGCGATAAATAATATCGAACAATACCGGTCGACCCACTTTTCGATGAGAATACCAACCCTCTCTCACCCCCTCTCTCTCTCTCTCTGGGGAATACACAGTACTGGACAGGCGTCTTAGTATGGACGCTACACACGGCCGACGAATAGAATGTTATGTCCCTAAACGACCCAGTTTTCGCAATCCTGAAAGAGTTTTATTGTCCAAAGAACGCTGGCTCGTAAGCTGCGAAATATAAGGTTCAATTTGACTTGCTGCCACCGGGCTCGGTTCGCGATGGAAAAATCTCGAGGTTATGGCATCGATCGTTGCACCCCGGGTGTTTACGAGAATGGGCGTGTTTAGGGTTGCGGTCGTGAACAGGAGAATTGCACAGGAAGTTCCTTGCTTACTTCTCAAGCTTGCATTTATTTAATTTCCATTCCGAGTTCACGCTCTGCACACGAAACGACAGAACAAGTAGTCCAGGTCAACCATACATGAAACATCAGACCCCACAGCCGTTTCTAAACCTACAATCAGATCAAGTTTTTTTCGCAGAACAACGTCATACAATACTAAAGATAAGACTAGGATAAAAAAAATAGAAATCCTGAGCTGCCTGTTCAAAATCTATTCCGAATTCACAACTGTGCACACGAAACGAAAGAACAAGTAGTTCAGGTCAACCATACATGAAACATCAGACCCCACAGCCGTTTCTAAACCTTCTATCAGATCAAGTTTTTTTCGCAGAACAACGTCATACAATACTAAAGATAAGACTAGGATAAAAAAAATAGAAATCCTCAGCTGCCTGTTCAAAATCTATTCCGAATTCACAACTGTGCACACGAAACGAAAGAACAAGTAGTTCAGGTCAACCATATACAAAACATCAGACCGCACAGCCGTTTCTAACACTAGAATCCGATCAATTTTTTTCGGAGAACAACGTCATACAACAACGTATAAAAAATAGAAGTCCTGTGCTGTCTGTTCAAAGTCTTCATTTCTCCTTTTATCCACGGAATTTCTCCACGAAGGTTAACAGAAGAAATCGGAGAAAAGTTCAGCTAAAAAACAAGAAAAAAAAATTTGCTGAATTATCTGCGGGGGGATGGTAGGTCGGAGAACTTCTTGATCTACTTATCCGCGGACAAAAGGAAAACCGGTTTGTGCTCCGACAAATTCTCCATCCGAGCATTGCCAGATATTTAGGGACGCTGGAGTGTAAAGCTCCGTCAAGTCGTGAAACGTTTTCGCAGAACCGTGCAATTATTAATGCACGCGATAACAGCGCCCGGGGAAGCGACGGGCTGTGTCAGAACGAAAGAAATACAAAAGAGAAGAGTGAGAGAGAGAGAGAGGGGGGAGCGGGAGAAGGGAGAGGGCGCAGCTGCGATGGAAGAAGAAAAATGATATATTTATGAGATACCGGGGCTCGTTTCCGTTTCATGCAAACGCGAGGCAAGACGGGGATACTGTTTTTGAGAACGCCACCGACGACGACGTTCGAGCTGTAATAACTGTCACGGTGAAAAGTGGGACGTTTAGGGACCCGTGACGACCGTAACGTTTTATTTGTCCGACGTGGCACGTCTATATTAAGGTGCCCGTCCACTCCACTGAACGGTGAAACGCTATTATCTATCGCGATTTATCCAATATATTATTAGGTCCGTCGCTAATTCACTATTTATCGGCGAGTTCGTCAGCCGGAAAACTGCCTAATCCGCCTAAGCTTTCACGATACCATTCGGAAAAGTTCGAGCGAAAAATTGCGAGGAAGTTGATAGACAGATACAAACATAATCTCCAGGATGACTGCAGATTATATAAACACAATGCTGAAAAATCTACGTGATGGGAAAATTAATGAAGACGGTTCCAGTGCCTAGAATGAAGTATTGGTTCATTCCGATCGCGCATAGATCTCACGCATCAGCGATCTCGCGTGCAATAGCTTTTCTACATAGTCATAGTCGTATCGTAACGTGTAAGCGCGCACGAGAGTGTATCGCGCCGGCGTAACATATATTATTGTAATGTCGTTTAGTATTATTAAATATACATATAGTTTCTTTCTTTCGATTAATGCTTCACAATTTATTAATTCCCACAATAATTAATTTTCTAAACTCCTTGTAAATTCCTCCTCTACCGGAAGTCTATTAACACTATAAGAACCGCCACCGGTCAAATTGACCGGTTCCAGATTTTTATTCTATAATTATTAATATAGTAATAATGGTTTCACGAGCCATAATGGTGTAGATATCTTTTTGGAACATGTATTACAATAGTAGCCGCACAAAGTCTGAACATGTACCAGAATAAGACCAGTTTACGACTCGGTATGTTTAGTGTTAATAGGGTTTTCAATAATTGTGCTGTACCAAAAGAAAGCTTGAAAATCATACTTTATCTTGTAGTTTCAATTGCTATAGTATTCAATTCCACATTAATTGGTTCAATGAAAAATCTGTTAAATGATCAGGTGCAACCTTCGACGACGGAGTCTGGGTCGATTTTAACCCACAATATCAAAATCGTCATTCAATCAGTTTCAATAGACAGATTAACGTGTCTGTGAGAAGTTCGATGATGCCAAATGATTCCAAACACTGTCAACTATACCTATAACTATGGTCTGCTGTGTTTTTTTCTCATTCGAGCAACCGCATACAGAGAAATACAGTAGACTTTGGGGTTTCCTTGGCGTAGATCATCCCCAGCAGAAAATATCTCGCTTTAAGCAGGCGATCCGCCATCGGGGAAGCTTTTATCCGTGCAATCCGTCGATTACTCGGTCCATAAATACGCGACGGTGATGTTTTCCCATTTTAATTTCTCTTGTGCGGGGACGAGCGCCGGCGGCTGACGGGAAAAAGGAAGGGATGTGAAAGCCGGCGGGGAGAGGGGAGGAGGGGTGAAAAAGTGCAGCGATGGCGAATAAAGTGCTCCTCGGTGTCGGAATTATCGAGTGAAGGTCATCGAATCGATAATCCGGCGAGGCTTTATTCTCGCGTCGAAGCCTCGAAATCCCGCGTTAACCGGGCTCCAACGTTAATTCCTCGATAAACACTCCTCGGTATTTAGGACGACTATTAATATCGTTTCCGCGGGCTGCCTCGGGACTAAACGTGGCATTGATAGATCGGCCGCGATCCTTATCGTCGAAAGAAAAACGGCGAAACCCGCGAAACGGCTTTCTCTCCGCGGCACCGCACATCTACTACATGTGACCTACTATTTATGCATATACACACCTCGCAATTTTGCATTCTGCCCGCCCGGTTTATCTCCCGCCTTTGCTTTACCCATCGCGCGACGACGCCTGGACAAAGATTACGCGAAACCACTCGAGAAAGACCCCGGGAGAAACAGGAACACGGTAATGTGGAAATTAACGAAATATCTACTCGGATTATTTTTTTTTTAGGAAACTTTTTTGACAACACGTCCGTGACATTCTTCTGATTGAAACGACTCCAAACACGACGCAATTCGGATTACATTTACTCGTTCAGTTCATCGTAGAAGCAGAACCTCGATTATCCGAACCAATCAAGGAAACATAAGCGTCTCGATAGTACAAAAGTTGCCTAGTCACAGTCTCGCATTACATCTTTATAGATTTGTACGACAAATCGTTTGAGTTAATGGACAATTTAAATAGAAGTTCGGATAATCGAGACTCTAGTTCCACCGTGTATGGACTCTTTCCAAAAAGAAAAATATCGCGAATATGTTGGTGCAGGTTTCATAAAGAAATAATAAAACTTTTTCCCTGTGAACTTAAATGCCCTTTCCAAATTCAAGTACGTAAATTAAATTCACAATTCAAAGTAACTAATGACCAATAGCTGATGTCCCGGAAAACGCACAAAACCGTTCTTTACGAGCCACAAAAATCCCATTCCCGCTGCGTAAATATTTCTAAACAGCGAACCAGAGACACAGGAATAGAAAGGTGCTCGTCAAACAGGAAACTCCGGGAGGAACGTCCTAAATTTTCGAAACGAGCGCGGAACGACTTTCTGGTGGGGGTAAAAAAGGACCGTAAAATTTATACAGCCGCCATAAGCATGGGGCGGCCATGAGAAAAAAAAGAACGACACGGGTTGGAGGGGAGGGGGGCTGTACCACGATGGCTGTGCCAGCCTCCGGCGTAAATCAAACCGACGATAAAACGGAGCGTGAGAGGGGTAGGGGAAAAATAACGCGTAAGTTGCTTCCGTTTTAATTATCTTCGGAATTAATCGGACCACGGCACACGTGGCACGGGCTGGAGAGAGCACATATACACACGCACGCGTACATATGCACACGCGTGCGCGAGCATATCTCTTGGAATACGTGGTGCCGCCTCTAATTACAAAACGGAAGCTGCATTCTGTCGGTAAGATCGTGCTTCCTGTAGCCGCAGTACCCTCGTTAGCCGTTTGCCACGTGATATTGTTCACCATGCTGGATTTTACGCACACGCCTAACCCCATACGGGGTGATCCTAATTGTGCGACCGAGCTTCGCGAGCAATAATTATGGAAATATATTATTCCGACTCCTGGGGGAAAAATTCAGTAATCCTTGGGCGAAGGACAATTCTAACAACTCATGGTAACCATAGCTAGGGATCCTTTTAAATCCTTCAGTATTAATTCTCTTTTACTCAATTTCGAAACCACTTCTTTGAGGTCAAAGTTGATCCTCTTAATAGATTTAATACATAACGTGTATAAATTAATTCGTAGCCCTCGCAAATAACTTATTTGAGCTATGTTTTAAGATTTAGATTTCAAAGAAACTAAGGGAATTGTAATTTGCAATGATTAATTCTTGTAAATTTTCCTTTTTCTATTATTAATTCATTGTTACTTTGTATCTAGGGGATATTTGTTGTCTGCAAGTTCCGTATATTTTTTTATCCATTGGCGTGTGTGTGAAATCTGTTGAATATTTGAGGAACGTTTAAATGATGGTGCAGGACGGAATTATATTGGGAACAGAAAAATCTCCTCGTCCAATTTTAAATTACTGAAATAAACTCAATGTGTCCATTCGTGTGGAATTCCCGTTTTTAACTTACTGTTCCTTTTCTCATTTTTTTAGTGAACGAAAAATTCAATACCTGGAAATACCGTGGACGATGTTTTAATCAATTCATTGTTATCCATTCCATGTTATTTACATTTTAATCCTTTGCGGCTGGTTGGTCTGGTTTAATAATATAAACTTTTATAATTAGTGATTATTCCAACAATAGAACAATAGTTTTATGTTCGACTTACTTTCTGAGAACTGGACGTGTAAATCCATGATACAAACAATATGAATTATCCTTGGAATGATAAATTTATTGTGCCTGTAACGACCAAGTTATCATACAAGGATAAAACAAATATCGAAAGAATTTAATCAAATTAGTTGATTTAATGCGACAAATTGTTTAAAACATTGAGCCCACTGACGCTCTCTTATCGCCTTCTTCCAAAATGGGGGCGGTATTTGTTCGACCATTATTCTCCGACAATCCGTCATGTACAATGGTTTGCATTTTCCATGAAAGTCCTGAATTTTCTCCACAGAATGTGTAACGACCAAGTTATCACACAAGGATAAAACAAATATCGAAAGAATTTAATCAAATTAGTTGATTTAATGCGACAAATTGTTTAAAACATTGAGCCCACTGACGCTCTCTTATCGCCTTCTCCCAAAATGGGGGCGGTATTTGTTCGACCATTATTCTCCGACAATCCGTCTTGTACAATGGTTTGCATTTTCCATGAAAGTCCTGAATTTTCTCCACAGAATGTGTAACGACCAAGTTATCACACAAGGATAAAACAAATATCGAAAGAATTTAATCAAATTAGTTGATTTCATGCGACAAATTGTTTAAAGCATTGACCCCACTGACGCTCTCTTATCGCCTTCTCCCAAAATGGGGGCGGTATTTGTTCGACCATTATTCTCCGACAATCCGTCTTGTACAATGGTTTGCATTTTCCATGAAAGTCCTGAATTTTCTCCACAGAATGTGTAACGATCGAGCACAGAATCTGCAGACTCCGCTTGAAAAGAATTCAGATAACAATGACAAAGTACCTATGCATCATTCCGAATCTTTTCCCAGAGACTGTGAACCGCGCAACGTTCCGATACACTACTGTATAACGGCTGACTTATCACTGACCTCAACTACTTACAGCTACTGCACATCCGAGCACCGACGCGTCGGCTTCGTTTACCTGTAACAGTAAGAAAATTCAACGTGAGGTTACTGTTGACAACAACATTGACATTAAATAGAAAAATCGAGAAATTAACATTTTATCAGTGCGTGTGGGAACACCCAGTAGACGCACCGTTCTCGCAGGATGTCAGGTAATGAACGGTTGTGTAGCTGTACAGCAGGTTGTGCTCAAAGTTACGGCTCACCGTTACGAGCACGTTATCACGAAAGTTCCGACGTAACACGCATCCTACATCTGCATCCTGGTTGTCGCGTATCAATGCGACCGGAGATGCAACAAACGCGACGGTGTCGGACGGAAATCGTCTGCGCGGATGAAAACGGTAATTTCGCCGGGTCGTTTCGGATTTTATCCTTCGGAAAAACAGCCAGGCTACACGGCGAAACAGTTTATTAACGGGCCATTAAACGGCGCTGCGCCGATATCCATCGGCTCGATGCGTGTCGATTTGACTGGATGCGCGCCGCGGTTCAACGATGTACACCGTTTCCTTGATCCGTATTCGATAACTTTTAATTTGTCCATCCAGCGAGACGAGTATACTTATCACTAGATTGCGGATTTTATGCATTTATAGCAAAATTGAGATAATGTTTGAAATTGAAGATGTCAATATATAATTTCTCCTCTATCAAGATCATTACGGGAAGAAGTAACATTCAATTTAGTTTCTATTTCTTGCTGTTGGATTATCAACAAGTTACAAAAATGAATCAACGATCTCAGAGTCGTATTCTTAAACAGAGATTACGAAGTATCGATGGAACGTTCTCAGAAGTATAGTTCATTCATTTACACCCATATCCAATACTTGCAATCGGTGTAGAAAATTTTTATTCTGCATAAAGATCCGCAGTCTACTTATCACGTTGCATGCCATTAAAAGGAATTTCACAGCAGTGTACATCGAATTATAATTGCCTCGTATTATAATAATTAGACTGCGGATCTTTATGCATCTATGACAAAATTGGTTAGGTGAAATATGTTAGATGATTGCATAAGTTCGTGCCCGATTTGAAAATAAAATTTAATGGTTACATTTTAAAGATTGGTTAAAGATTTGGTTAAAGATTGGTTAAATTAAAATTAAAAAATGGTTAAATTTTCTACAATTAGAAAAGAATGGTGACTATATGTATAATTGATTAGTAAAGTTGTATCCTTTAAGAAACCATTGAATTTTATTTTCAAATCGGGCACGAATTTATGCAATCATCTAATAAAACAGTAGAAGATTCGAAAAATTTAACAATTAGGGGATAAAATCAAGTTTCGTTTTACTTCTGCTTTCCGCAATTAATACAGAACATTTTAATTTTGCATAAAGATTCGCGGTCTAGTAATAATAATAAATCGTTATTGAGAGGGTCTTCTAAAAGTCAGTGATCAATAGCTGAGAGTTTAATAATTTTTTTTAAAAGTTATTAAATGCTTGTTTGATATAGTACAGTTGTGTTGGGGATCTTACGGATAGGCTTCCAATAACTAAGCTGTTAAATTATAAATAATGGTGACACTAACTTTTAGATACTGACTTCAACCTTTATTCCTCGATCACTATAAGTTTCTTTTTTATTATAATAATTTTGTTCGAACAGCTCTAATTACTTGTTTATTTGATGATTAAAGATCGGACACTTTCCACAAAGAATTTCATTTTTTGGTATATGAGAATGTATTTTATAGGTTAACAAAATTTAAATAGATTGGAATGATTTTATAAAATGAGCAATGTATTCAATGTATAAAACAAAAATCCTGTTGAAATATTTGGAGAATAGAATATTTAATAATTACCAATAACTTATTTAAACGAATCTGAAAGTTCCAATTCGAAACTGCTGATTGTCGAATGAATTTAATATAGAACTAATTCATACACAATAAATACGTTTCGTTAAATATCGTTCGATTTTTAACAGAACATTTCGGGTCGACGCGACTAATTAGTGCCGTTCTCGAATGGAGAACTATGACACCAATGAATAACCTCCCGATGGCTGCGGTTTAGAATTATTTTGGAATGATATATCGTCCGATTGGTAATTAACTGGACGTCCGACGTGATTGCGTTTCCATTTCTAGGTCGAAACCTCGTTTCTCGGTGGTTTTGTCCGGCTAGCGTAGCGAGAGAACAAGGAATTTAACGATAGTCAAGCAAATTCGATTACATTCGTTTCCTACGTGGAACCATTGTTTTCTTCGAAAATTCGCAGGCTGCTGCCTCGAATTCACTTTCGCGTAATCGAAAAACAGAACGCCCGCGTGACAAATAAAGCTCCGAATATACTGAAGACAATATTTTCATAGCTGCGAGGGGACGATGAAAGTTCGAATAGAAAAACCATAGTGAAATACTGACGATATTGAAAATGGTATATTCGAACATTTCAATTCCATTAATTCGATTCGAACGAAGTAATCACCGACAATATAAATCAATTAAATTAAAAGAATGCATTGTCGACAATAGGCAGTTTTAAAAGCATACACCATTAAACACCACGTTCGATTGAAATGTAAATTTAGTAATGGTATCTGTGATAAACTTCATTTATAGAATCATGTGGAAAAAAAGTAAATGCATAAAAGCATATTCTACAGGTTCGTTCAAAAGAAGAAACCATTGGATATTTTTAATTCCAACTTTATAATTGTAAGATAAATTTAACAAAAGTACATATTTGTGATAAACTTCGTCTAGAATAAAGCAGGAAACAGAAAACGTAAATGGATATATAAAATCATGTGCTACAGTACTTTTAGAATCATGTGGAAAAAAAGTAAATGCATAAAAGCATATTCTACAGGTTCGTTCAAAAGAAGAAACCATTGGATATTTTTAATCCCAACGTTATAATTGTAAGATAAATTTAACAATAGTACATATGTGTGATAAACTTCTTCTACAATAAAGCAAGAAACAGAAAACGTAAATGGACATATAAAATCATGTGCTACTATCACGTTTCAAAAGAAGAAGCTGTTATTTTTAATTCCACCTTTATAATTGAAATATATATGTAATCAATTTAACTTAAGAGCAGCTAAAAAAGAAAACTGTAAATGGGCAAATAAAATCATGTTCTACAGGGCGTTTCAAAAGAAGAAGCTGTTATTTTTAATTCCACTATTATTATTGCAAAATATACGTAATCAATTTAACTTAAAAGCAGGTAAAAAAGAAAACTGTAAATGGGCAAATAAAATCATGTTCTACAGGGCGTTTCAAAAGAAGAAGCTGTTATTTTCAATTCCACCTTTATAATTGGAAAATATATGTAATCAATTTAATTTAACTAGCACGTAAAAAAAAGAAATCTGTAAATTGGCACATAAAATCATGTTCTACAGGGCGTTTCAAAAGGGAGGACAAAAAGGAGGAGTAAAATTGACTTGTCCGGAAGTCAGCAGGGTTCGTCGATCGCCCGTGTTCGGGAGCGTTTTATAAAATATTGCAGGATACGATCGAAGCGCGTGATTATAAACGATGAAACGTGATATCGACTCGCGGCGAGGAAAAATGTAGCCCGGCTTCACGAAGAGTAGGTAAAGCGGTTGGATTATGGAAACGGAATAAAGTAGCTTTCGGCGTAATCTTCTTACGCGTAATTTTTTGAAGTTCCGATGGTCCGATAAACTGACATCGCTTTCCCGTAGTGCAGCGAGTTTTGTAAATTACGGAGAAGGCTCCCCCCTCCCCAAAGTTTCGTGGCTTTAAACCGAGCGCGAATTGTATATAATTCCCATTATTATTTCGTATGGTAATGGGCGAATTTCCATGGAGAAAAATGCATTGAAATTTCCTCGAGTACAACCGACGGAGACGCGCGGACCTACATTCGCCTGCTTCTCAAATTCCGCGCGCGGAGGATTTCTAACTTTTATTGCGTTTCCGCTGAATTATTAAGATGTTTCGGATTTTACATCGCGGCGCGACGCGACATCCTTATAAGGCGCATTCCCGGGCGCAGCAGGAAACCGAGTGAATTATTAATAATGCCATGATCGATGTTTTGAAACGATTCTCCCAGGTGTAATTGCAAAACTGTGTCTCTGGTGCAGTGGACCATTTTGTTTCAATTCTGATGTTTATTCTTACGTTCTTACTGAGAATGGTACAGTTCTTATTAAAATTATTCATTTCTTTATGAAAGATTTGAGTTCGATATTAATGAAAAAATTAATTGTCTGTCACGTTATTTATCATATTCAACTTTAGACTTCGTTGTTATTGGAAAATTAATTATTTTTGCAGTTCTGTTTGAGAGGTAGCAGTTTTAATTCAAAATGATAAAATTCCGTTTCAGTTTATCAATTTTCAGAAATTATGGATAATCAACAACGCTTCTTGTACAAAGTCCGCGGAAAAGATCGGCGAAATGTGTGGATGTTGACGTGCATCGCAGTTTATGACAGCGGGCGATCACCATCAAATTGATATGTCTGAAGCACGCGATCCAATATCATTTTACCAAAATGGAAGCGGCAGTCAACTTCCCCGGAATTAATCTATATACCCGCACAACGATTCTCGTTTCTACAGGTCGTTTGGTAACTGATATTCACTTGTTTAAACAACTTGTTTCTCGGTCGATACCGGTACCATTCTAGTCGAGTTTACTTAATCTAACAAGTTTAGCAGTGAGAAGGACTCTGTAAAAGGATTCATTCAATTAGCTTTACTGTCCAGGAAATTGATCGTGAGAATTTCTTTGGCTCTTTTAAGTGGATTGGAATGTCTGATCACTACCGGATGTATCTACTTAAGACAAACGTCGGAACTATTTCTGGTGTACTACTTCTCTCGTGTAATTTCATTTATTGTGCCATGGAAAATGAATGGTTAATATGCAATTGATGTTTGTGAACAATATTTGTTGTAAAAAGTGACGTTACAACCAGCTACCAAAAATAACAATTATTCTAAAATTTTCTACGATAAAAATCATTAATAAAAAGTTGATTATTATTGAGATTCAAGATAATGTATACACACAAAATATAAAGAAAAAAATTCGAAGAACAGAATGGTTAAAAAATATCGATTTTTATACCTTTTGGTTACAAATAACAGTTATTAGTGTTCAAAAATTGGATCCTCCTCGATAACTGTTATCGACGAAGAAAAACTGTTGCTCAAAGCAGTTATCGATGGGAGAAATATATTTCGATCGCTCATTACAGTTATCGATGAGAGAAACGTGCTCAACGATAACACTTACCAACAAGAAACAAAATTTTCGCGTTCTTATAATCCTTATTTGTAACCAATACGATTTTAGTCGATGAAATACTTGTTATTCTATGACTTTTTTCCTTTTGGTTATAACAGTTATGGTCCCTGGTTACAACTATTAGTTTTTATTGGAGAACTTTTATCAATTCCTTTTTGTCCATTCGATAAAATTGATATAAAGTATTATTTTATTATTTTTAACTCCACATCATTTTTAACATACTACACTGTACATTAGTAAATATTTGAGAGAGAGAGATGCACGAGAAAATTCTAAATTATTAAATTATTCTCAGGTGATGCTTCATATTCACAGAACCTATAGTCTGACCACTATTGGCTGAATCTACTTGTTGAAAACTGCCCCTCTGCTTTTTTGGAGAATAATTTAAGTGTTGTTATAGAACAATAAAATTAATATCATTACGACTGTATGTTACATGATATGTATATTGTTGTACATACATTTCTTCGTGTGAATTTATTGATTATTTTACGTGTACATTTAAAATAAAGGTCCAATTACTTAATTGTGAAAGCCACGAATTAATTCGTACAACGACATGAAAATGATTATGGTGAAAGTGCTGAATGCGATTAGGTTCAAATCGAAGTCCGACCCTAAAAAGTCCCCATGTCAGTGCTAACTTGATGGAACTCGATAGGAGCGCAATTACAGCAGCAGCCGGCGCATTTGCACGGATTAGCTGCTAAAGTTGCAGAATGTTGCAGTTCTATTCCGCGACTCTGCCGACTTTGGTCGCACGTTATACGTAGTTTAACTAACAATAGACCTCCGGGTTTCACAAGTGAATTCCGCTAATATTAGAACCGTTCTAGAGGAATGAACCTTCCTTCCAGCAATTTCTTCCTTCTGAGGATTGCGCTGCGACGAAATAAGAGAACCCACAGCGTAATTTAATCACCGCGAGAGTAATTATAAAGTGTGTCGATATTTTCGGTTGTATCCTATTACCTGGACGCCTTCGTTTAAATTTCATGAATAACAGAAAGACGAGGGAAGCATCGTGCCCACTCGAACGAACTGCATTCTCGGCTCGTTGCATTAATACCGCATTAATACTCGGTAAAAACCTTCCGTGAACATTTGAAAACATGTTTGTATAAGATCTCTCGCGGATCCCGCAGCATTATTTATCAAATAAATCGCGGCGGTTGCTGCCGGGAATTTCATGATTAAACGCGAGCTAAAAAGTGTTCCGTTTATTTCACAACCGTTAAATGATACTCAATTATTTGAACTAATTTGTGTAATTGCTATCCGTGTATATGACGCGCGGTTCGGTTCTCATTTAAATGCGACGTTTTTATGAACTCTGATAGCCCATTCATTCCGTAAATCAAGTTTCAAACCCGCACGATTTTAAAATGATATTTTTAATTCATTCGCGGGGCTCGTGTTTGATATTCGGCCGACAATTTAATGACAGAGCTGTTACAGAAATATTGAAAATACACCAGAGTATAGTTTAAAGCCTCTGCGATAATTCCACGCCGTTTTTCATACGGCAGAATCGATTCTGGTAATTCTATTTTAAATGGTACCCTCGTAGTACCGATTTTTAATATCTGTTGTTCCGAACTTTTGGGAGTACGCGAGAAAAGAGAGAACGATTTTAAAACCAGGGAAGCGCAAATCGTAAAATTCATTTTGCTCGATGAGAAAGCTTCGTTCAACAAAATTGTTCTTATAATGCGAGGACAAAAGGCATTTATTGCAATAATTAATCTACGAACTTTGTGCATTTGTGATCTTCGTGAAGGCACAAAATGAAAGACAGGAAAAATGCTATGAACTATGTCTCTTTCTTTTCCATACGCTCTCCTTCTTTGCGTCGCAAATTTTTATCGTTCATTATTTTTTTCCATGTTCTATGATTTTCCACGCGTATGTTTTTTTTATTTACCTGACACCTGTAAAAATTTTTCAGGTTAGTTTAGAACAAAGGTTTAGATAATTGTTTATAAATCTTTCAGTCGGAACAAAATCCGATGAGAAACTGCATGTGAAACTAGCTGGAGGTTGATTCTATGTTATCCAATTGCAAATGTTCACAAATTAACTGTAGTTAATTAGCTATTCACAATTGTTGCGCGGGCTGATTGAGGACAGACATACATTAAATACCACTTCTCCAAAATTTGTTAATAACTAACAATTTAAGCATCAAACCTGCATAAAACTGAAATGGGAAAATAGCCAAGGCTTCATTTTACATTCTACAATCTTAAAAGTTCACCAGTGAAGTCTTTAAAGTTAGTAAATTAATTACGAAAATGTTACTTGTCAAACTATTCGAGGTTATTCGCGAAATTTCGTCACTTCCGTAACGCTAGAAAATTGTAGCTCCCTCAACAAAGAAGTTTCACTTCAATATTTTTTGGGTCACTGTACGTGCGTGTACCTGTGATATTTAATGAAATATTTCAACAGGGAAGATAAGCATGAAACTAAACACTGTTAACGAACGGAAGTGATTTCGGCTGCGATGTTCCCCTAAATTAACGTCGTGTAATTAACGTTTCTATCCGAGGAAAATTGAGGCTGTCGTCCGGTATCGGCCCGATATCCCGATATTTCTCAAAATACCGCGTTCCTGGTGCACAGACGCCATCCGCAATCTCAACGGAGGGACAAGTGATTTATGGGTGCGTCGTGTAATCGTCGTCGGAGTTTCACAGTGACTGTCAGCGAGTGCATACATCAGCCGATCGTTAAAAACGATGATAAAGAGTGACGCTGGTTGACAGTGCCACCCCCTTAGAATCGGATCGAGTTTATGGGAACGGCCGAGGGTTGGGGAAATATACGAAACACCAGTCACGCATGTATACAGGGACAAGAAATTTCTCAGTAACCATTTCCACGGTATCTGGTTTTATCAATCGGCCGGCGGCGCGCGTTTCGTGCAAACGAAGCTTTCATTTCTACCGATGGAATCATTAATCTAGATCGCCGGTGGGCGGGTTGCAACTTACATAGCAATTTACAACAATGATACCGAACGTTTGCTTTATCGTCTCCAACCTGCCCTAATGGTATCGGGACCCTGTAATGCATAACTCTGCTTCGCTTTTCGGGCAATATAGACGCACCCTTTACTTACTCGCATTACATTAGAAGCAACAATTGGAAGCATCGAAATGATATACAGGCTGACATGAAATAACGGAGTTAATCATTTCTTATTATAATTCTGTCAAATTGACGAATTTTGAAAAACCAAATAATAACAACCATAACATGGACCTTTAGTATTCATATATTTAAGAAGTCTCGAAATGGCCATCCTTTGCGCCGATACAGAGGCTCAAACGTGTCTTGAAATTTTCGGCATTGGGCCGCAGCTCTTGTGGCGTCATTCGGTCCCACTCCTGGTACAGAGATTTTTTCAATGACGCCAAATTTTTATGGAGCCGAGCACAGGCCCTGGCCTCCAAAATCGACCACACGCTGTAGTCCATCGGGTTGAGATTCGGTGAGTACGGCGGCCATTCCACAGATGTGATGGAACCTGGAAAATGGGCTTTGCACCACTCCTGAGTCGTTTTCGCCCTGTGGGCCGGCGCGGAATCCTGCTGTAACGTCCATTCCGGATCGCCGAGGTGCTGTTGGGCCCACAGAAGTACGACGGCTTCGAGAATGTTCCGTCGATACACTTCCTGGTTGATTTTGACCCCTTGATCCACGAAAACCGTAGCAAATCCCATTTTCCAGGTTTCATCACATCTGCGGAATGGCCGCCGTACTCACCGGATCTCAACTCGATGAACTCCAGCGTTTGGTCGATTTTGGAGGCCAGGGCCTGTGCTCAGCCCCATAAAAGTTTCGAGTCGCTGAAAAAATCTCTGCGCCGGGTGTGGGACCGAATGACGTCAGAAGAGCTGCGGCCCATAGCCGAAAATGTCAAAACACGTTTGAGCCTCTGAATCGGCTCAAAGGGTGGCCACTTCGAAACTTCTTCAATATATGAATACTAAAGGTCTATGTTATGGTTGTTATCATTTGGTTTTTCAAAATTCGTCGATTTGACAGAATTATAATAAGAAATGTTTAACTCCGTTATTTCTTGTCACACTGTATTACAGGATACAATAATAATGCAACTAAAAATTCGAAATTATTCAATTACAATCAAGTTATACTTGATATCCACAGAACCTACATGCCCGACCAATACTGGATTAATCTACTTGCTGGAAACATACAGTCGCCCACACAAGTGTTCGTACGCCCTTTAAAACAGAATAACTTTTTTATAATTGTACCAAACTACCTCATATGTTTTGTAAGCAATTAGAAGCATTGTTTACCAAATGATGTGCATAAAGAAATTTTCCAAAAATTCTAATTTACAAGGTTACATGCAAAAATAGAAAAGGCATTTTTTAAAACTTTTTATTTGGGCCCTTAACAAAAATTTAAAATATATGTTTTGTATACTGAATATATATACTGAAAATTTCATCAGAATCGGTTGACGCAGGAAAAAACGACACAAATCGAAAGATGTACGATTATATATGTGGATCTTAATCAGAAACTAATCAAAAGTCGTGTAAAACTACGATTTTTACTCGCATGTAGCTCGTGTGTATGTTAATCGATTTCGACGAAATTTTCAGTATGTGTATAACTAACATAGATCTACAAAAACATATTATATATTTTACATTTTCATTAAGGGCCCAAATAAAAAAGTTTTAAAAAATGCCTTCTTTATTTTTGCACATGTAACCTTGTAAATTATAATTTTTGAAAAATTTTTTTGCACATCATTTAGTAAACCAACACTTCTAATGGCTTATAAAAACATCAGGTCGTTTGGTACAATTATAAAAAAGTTATTCTGTTTTAAAGGGCGTATGAACAGTTCTGTGGGCCACTGTACCTGTACAATACTGTCTCTCCGTTTATCTCAGTAATTTAAGACGTTATGATACAATGAAATCAATCATGCTTCACAGGTATCTATTTTAAAAAAATGTCAATGACCCTCACATGACTGCTACGCCTCCAGCTAGGAAAAAACGATTGTCACCATCTTGTAGCCCTTTGGAAACTATCACCATGTGTACTTTTATTATTACTTTGTATTATCCAATCGGAATCGGGTCGTTTATCCGTTCTTTAGAATGATTCCAATTGAAATTCACGATAGAAAAATGAAACCAGGTGCGGTAAGGTTCGGCTGCAGTAAAATCGTCTTCTCACGAGCTAAAGGGCGATTCGCGTGACCGGTGCTGCAACCACCAATTTCGCCTATTTTTTCCCCGTCCATTTCTGCACAGCTCTTATCCGGCCTCTGTCCGCGTACAAGCCCGACGTATCGGGCTCTAATCGCGCGCATTAAATCCACGAGCATTACGAATTTTCCAACGCGCGGCATTCTGTACCCGGCCCGATAGCGGCATTCAGAGTCTCAATTACACACCGACTTCTTGGGAACGAGCAAGATAAACGAGCATAATGCGAAGGTTAAGCGCCGCTAATCATTTTACGCCTTCATTAATGACGCCTCGATACCTAACCGGCTATCGTTCAGTCACAAATGTATCAAATCCACAGTCCAATAATTTTCGATGAATGATCTTCAAATGTTAAATTAAATAAGTCGTGCTTAATTGTGAACATTGACCAGCAGCGTATCGAGCAAACGTACCACGGAGATTGATTCGAGGCCAGGAGCAAGGTAGCGAGCTAAGGTCTCGATTACAAATTTCTCCGAACACGAGGTTATTAGCTATAACAATATCGTCACGTACAGACCCGGGGCCCATACGTTATTTCGATAAAATCGTCGCATTAGTAACGGTTGATAGTGTAGCGGAGGATCGAGGGGAGGGAGTGGCTTGCAAGAGGGGCGGAGGGGTGTTGCAGAAGAAGCCTTCGTTGGGGTGGAGAGGATGGACTCGTGCAAGAGAGAGTTGTTATCGCGACCCCTCGCGATTTATAGTACAGCCGTGAGCTATACGCAAAAAGCACGGGCCCCGTAAATTTCGCGACGGTGAAAAAAAGGGGCGCGGTTATCGCACGTACGACGCTCCTCCCCGTATTAATGTCTTTTTAAATCGGCGGGCCCCGTTGCTCGCACAATTAACGCGGAATAATTAGCCGGGATCGGGTTTACTCGATTCTTGAACGCAATCATAAAATGTTAGTAGATCTTACAAATATTTCCTTTTCATATGTAGATTGTTGTAATTGTGTAAATGTTGCGTGTACAAGACGATTCTGAATTACTATACAGGGTGAGTCACCTAACGTTGCCACCTTAAATATCTTTGTTGTTTTTAAAGGTACGTCAAATGTCTGAAGGACAAAGTGGAATGGTAAAATGGTAAAAAAGATTTTGTTTTTGTATAATTTTTGTAGAGATATGAAGGTCACCTTTGTATTTCTTAATACTTCAATCGATGCAGCTGGACATTCGTTATAAAAAAAAGTACTAACTTATGTATGTCGAAAAGTTAGTAGTTCAGGAGATGTTTCAATTTAAATAATTCTAAAACACCACATTACTGTCGTACTAAGACATTAGCGTTTATTTACTAGTGTAACGTCTTATTGTTAGTACAACAGTACAACTACTAACTTTTCGACATACATAAGTTATTCCTTTTTTTATAACGAATGTCCAGGTGTATCGATTGATGTATTAAAAAATGCCTCATTCCATTTAAAAAAATGAAAGTGACCGTGATATCTCTAAGAAAAATCACATAAAAACAAAAAAAATTTGGTATCGTGTGAGCTCCACTGAACCATTCAACTTTGTCCTTTAGACACTTGAAGTATCTTTAAAAACAGCAAAGATATTTGAGGTAGCAACATTAGGTGACTCATCCTGTAAATCAGGTTGCAATTGATATCCACAGAATCTAGATGTCTGACCATTACTGGGTAAATCTACTTACTGAAAGCGTCTTAATACTGCAATGTCATATCTTTTATATTTCAGATTGTCTCCTGATCCTTGTAAACATTTACAAACAATATTAGTATTTTTTAAATAGTGTACCTTTAATACACGTAAAAAAAAATGGATTGTTTTTAAGTAACTGTTACACTAGATACAAATATTTTTTAAAAACTTCCTAACAGCAAGATTTCTTGCCATCAAAATTTCCCGAGTACAAATATTTTCTCAAAACAAAAGTTTATTTATCCTACCATCGATTGCAGCACTTTTGGACCTCAAAAGCCGAACTTTAGGGTTAATCAATCCAATAATTTCCTCCGCCATAACAAAAATCGACAGAGGGGTGCAAGCCCAATTGCTCGCGCAATTAACGCGGAATAATTAGCGGGAATCGGGACGCGCGCAATTTGCTCCGGATAGTTTTATATTTGCTCGTTTCGGGTGTGCTCTAATGAACCGTGACGGAAACGGACAAGCCGCCCGGAAACTTGCTGAAAATCGCCGAGAACCGTGCGCCGATTATTTCGCGGATTTTGAATATCGAGAGCCGACATCGATCGACACGACGAAACCGGTTGTGCCAGCAGGTTCGTATCCCCGAGATTGAATCGGCGGATGCATAAATTCCGTTTCGAAAACGCGTTTTCTGATGCCGTGACTCGATTTTCCGACTCTGTAATTAGCGACGCGGCATTTCCGAACGGTAACGAGACAAGCTATTTGCAAATAGTCGATTCCGGCGTGTGATTCTTCATGATTATCCTGAAGGGAACGTCGTTTGCCTCGTATTTACGCTGTGGATAATTAGACGAATTGATTTTATGCCTCTACACCGTTTCTGCATTTCTCTGCTGTTCTTTTATGGGAATTTTGCATCGTTTTTATTTTTTTGGTACATTTATGTTGTTAATTTTGGACCGAAACTTTTTTATAAGGTGATTTTAATGCTGACTTACATGGCAGAAAAATTTCAATAGCGTCCATCGATTAATTGTATTTTTAAAAATTATCTGGGATGTCAGAATTATACTCCGTTTATTAATTCTTAATGCGTATCTCACTGCAGCAATATTTTTACTTTCGAAAAATAATACAATGACGTAATAAAAATTTAATGTACGTTTATATTAATTTCTTTCTTCACTAAAATTATTCATCGCGCCATTAATTTCTGTCCATTGATTCATGAATTATTTTCTTCACTCAATCGAATCATGAATTGAACAGGATTCGATCAAACTAAAACAAGAAGACATTAATAAGTGACTTTAAAAGTCTGTAGATTCGGATAGATAAACTCCCATATTACAGTACAGACAAATTATAAAAAACAAAACAATAAAACTTAAAAAATAAGTTTTTAAAAAAGTATAGCGGATTACGGAGGATTGTAAGAGGAGAAATAAATTTCCACCTCGCTTCTATCAATTATCCAATAAATTCATTTCAAACGAATTCACTCTGCTTTTTTTATAAATATTCGAAAGCATTCCAAGCTAAAAAGGCATTTGTCTGTGTTTAAGCGGATAGGAAAATATTAGAATGGTAACGCGCAGAGAACGTCAGGCGAGTTGGTCGATTTCTCTTGTGAAGAGTTCCGCGCGTTTCCATTCTATCGTCATAAACACGTTGAAATAATGATTAAACGCGGCACGCGGTGTGCTATTCGAAACGGAATCGGGGAACGGGCTAACAGGGGGACTGTCGCATCTGCGTTTCCACGGCGAAAACATTAAAACGTATCACCGTTTAGCACGTACCGACCAGCCACGACAGTAGAATTTCTACCGAAACGTAATCGGAAACGACACAAATCGGGGGGGGGGGACGTCCTATTGCATTTGCATAGTTCCCGAACGGCGTGTTCAACACACCTACATTCTTCGACACCTGCCTACCCGAGAACCGTGTCGAGCAAAAGTAACAATTCGAAAATACACGACGGGAACGAAAACTTTACGAATTTGTACGACGAAAATTTGAGAGAAAGGAAGAGAGAGAAGGGGACACGAATTTTCCCAAATTCGAGTGTTTGTGTGTGCGCCAAATCCTGCACAGTGAAACTTCAGAGGGAATTAATTACATTTTTCTTCGATTCGGAATTTGCGAGATGGTTGATGGAAACTGATGGCTCACGTATGAATACGTGCGAGGGATTATTCATGAATTTCGAACAATCTTGATCACCGAAAGATATTTCAGGTCCGCGAATGGTTTCCACTGGAAGTACAATTTTTGACTGGGTTTTTCAATTGGCCGGGTACGGTTTGAATATGCCGTTTCATCTGATAAAGCAGATGGACCCTGGCGAATATTTCGCGACGATCCTCTGCAAAATATAAATTCCTATCTGCACGTATAGTGTCCATGTAACGTGTCCTAGTTGATAGGTCGAAACGATTGATTCAGTTTCCACAAGTCTCTATTATTCCAACTCGATACTCCCACAGTGTACTCTATTAATGCACTAGAATTACTCCACTTTTGCGAACCTGTTTCGCTTTATCGATTTTATACGAACAAACAGTGACTCCCACTAATATTCGGACGCTCTAAAACCGACGATAACTTTTTTAATATTGTACTATACGATTCGAACTTTTTTGGAAAGCTAGGGCAATCAGTTTACTACAGGATGTGAAAAGAAATTTTTTCAAAAATTGCAATTGATCGGAATTGTAGAAAAAAATACTAAAAGTTGCATTTCACAATTTTTTGATGTGGGCCTATATTGTAAATTTGTATTGTTATATTGTAAAGTACGTTTTGTAGATCTGTGTCAATTATACATATCCTGAATAATTTCGTGAAAATCGATCGACGTTGCAATGAGCTACAAACGTTTAAAGATGGTAAAAATTGCATATTTTCACGATTTTCCGCCTCTAACTGCAACAAATCTGAGGATTCTTACATCTATCAATGTTTGTCCGTTTTTTCCACGTCAACCGATTTCGATGAAACTTTCACAACGCATATAATTGACACAGATCTACATATTTTTTACATTTGCAATATAGGAAATTTACATTTCCAATATTAAAACAAGTCTTTTTAAGAGTGTCCGAGTATTAGCGGGAGTAGCTGTATAATTTCAGCTAAATTAAACGTGGCTGAGCATACTCCACTGCAGAACTACAGACCACTTTTTGATTTAAAAATATCCCGCTTTATAGAACATTTTCAAAGAACGATTTTGTTAATAACCGTGTCAAACGAACGAAGCTTTCCACGCAAGTTTCGCCTGGTCAGAAAATTATTAGAGGCCACAGTGTTTATTTACGATCAGTTGAACATAAAAGTTAAACAAAATGCACAAGAGGCAAGCTTCCTACACAAATTTCGCCTGTGCGAAACATTTCAGTGGATCTGAAAAATAAAAATTGTCTGTATGAATTAAACAAGTTTCAACCTTCCTTCGATAATTTCAGTCGGCTGAAACACATTGATGTTTCCCGAATTCTTTTACTCCGTCCAGAGCTTCCAGTTGCACACTCATTCTTGTGATAGTAAAATCTATTCGTAATAAGTAGACTGGAGATCTTAATGCGAAATAAAAATTCTGTTGGAAAACTTTATTTTATTAAGTAAGATGACTTTATTTATTCAATGCAAATAAAGTTACACGGTGGATTAAACAGTGATCGTAATGTGAATGGAAAAAGATATAAACTGTATTGAGAGAGAGAGAGAGAAATAAGGTAAAGCTAATGCTGTAGCGTAAAATATGCTGTGATGTGTTCTGTACTGTATTAGAGGGACGACTGACTGGTTCGTCCCTGTAAAAACCTTCGGTCCCTTTTCTTAAGTGGGGGTGTCATAAACCACTTGGGCCAGGCAAAGAAATCTCTGCTCCTACGGTCGAAGTCGCACCATAGCCTGTCTTTGTATAATATTATCGTTGGATTCCAACAAATTCTTTACGTTATTTGCAAGGAGTAGGAATTAAGTAGAGAATTATTTCATTATAAAATAATCTTGACAGGTAATAATAAGCAAAGAAGTAAAAATGTTCGCAGCAAAGTTACGAAAGGTTTTTCTACTTTGGGGGACAAACATCGGGGCCACGTGAAACAAACAGTTCAATATATTTGAACAGTAATGCACACACTTCCCGCGACATTATGGCCGTCAATTACGAACGGCGGTCGCCCTGGGGGCACAGTATCAAGCATAAACACTCCCTCTCGCACACAGTTCACAATTTATCAATTTCCCAAAGCCCGATGAGAGCTTCTGAACTCAATTCCGGGCGTTCTCGCAGAAGGTTCGCCACTTAAGCGGCCAATTCATCCGCCCGCTCTCTCGCTCGAGCCCGCGCTCTCGCGCGCGCGCGTCTTTAATTAAGAGATCTGTTCTACCCCGTCGGAGGGGTTGTAACTCGCGAACTAATTTCGCAGGCGGACTGTAATTTCGCGGCGAATGCATCTTTTCCGGCCGAGCCTCGAGGATTTTACGTCCGTCTCCAGATATAGTCGAGGCCCAGAGGTCCTTTTGTCTCTCTCTCTCTCTCTCTCTCTCTTCCTCTCTCTCTCTCGAGGGATGGAATCTCACGAACGAGAAACCATAACCATCCTCAAGACATGTCGATTGGCGAATTTTCACCCTGAAACACGGCTAACAAGAAAGAAACGGCCAGAAGTCTCGGACGATTTTCACTATGGAACCTCGAGGTTTCGTGATGTCGCAATTTCGACAGGTGATCATTTCCTTGGTAACGTAGAATTTGGTATCCTCTTCAAATTGATCGCATATTTTAATTAAACACGCAGCTCCCGTGTTATTTCTAGAGCCAAGAGTCAAGTGGCCCTCGAATTGTTCCGAATGCAGGGAAGAGCTTCCTGAAATTGCAATTTGCGAATGGGTCTGGCGAATTAGTTCGGGAATATTAGGAGTGTAGAACGGTGCAATATTCAGGTTGTCATTTGTACATTTAATCGAATTTATTCCTGGAAATTTTTCACGATCAAAAAACTAATTTTCCCATTCTTGAGAAATTATCGAAACTGTGTTAATTACATTGTAATTTAGTATTTTCGCTGCAATACCGACCAACTGCAAATATTTTTGAAAGAATAAAAAAGTGATCTTTTTAAGCCTTACGAAAGGAGTTCTGACTTATTTCACGACATGTGAATTTTTGAATTGAGTCCACCTATTTTATAGAAACAGCCCACCATGCGCAAACATGGTAGGGACACAGAAGGGACGCACACGGACTCGCGAAAGATGTTCGTGACCAGCAAGGGTCCGGACGTGGATTCGAGGAAACTGCGCTCTGTTGTCCGTTGAGAATTCTAAACACCGTCGGAGAAGAACCATGGTGTGTCGAGAAGAGTGGGGGAAGGCAGAGGGAACGTCAAAACGAGAGTGGGGGAGACAGAGAACGAGAAACCCACGGTACAGGTTCGCGCGGCACTCGAGCACGTTTGTTAATGAACGTTAATTAATTAAGGAGCCTCGGTGTCCGACTGCAGCCACTTCCTCTCGCAATGTATAACCGCCAACGGGATTACAACGTCCTTGCATAACCACTAAATCGTTTCTGAAGTTTCCGCCTGCCCGGAAGCATCGGGGAGACGCGCACTTTGAAAATAACTTTGCACCCCGCCGCGACAACGAGCACGCGAGCTTTCTTTCGTGAGAAAAGCTTCTCTGGGAAAGAGCTTCTCCTGGGAACTCGGTTTGGACTTCCAGGGGCCGTCTCGAGGGACCGTGGTCGCGGAAATATCATTGAGTTGGGGGCGAAAATTATTTTCATTGCTTCAACCCTCGAATCAGACCTGGACATTTCTGAAGTATCGTTATTCGAAATATTAGTAGTAACATTACTTCAAATGTTGCTTGAAGTAATATATTTGTTTAGAATCATCTCATATGATTATAAAGTAATTATATATTTAATATTCGTCCTTATAGAAATGGTAAATAGAAACGTAGTGAGATCAGAGTTGGGCATTAATCGATTAAAATTTTAATCATGATTAATTGATTAATGTGTACGATTAAAAAAAGAAATCATCGAAAAATCGTCGATTGATTCAATCGATTGATGAAGTTAATCGTCAATCGTTGATTAAAAAAAGAAATCATCGAAAAAAAAAAAATAAAAGCACGTAGAGTTTGTATTATACAGGGTGTCTCAAAATTAGGTCCGGAGCCGAAAATGGGAGGTTCCTGAGATCATTTCAAGCGAC